>NC_081837.1:22932483-23658317 GCF_030867095.1 Alligator mississippiensis | reverse complement strand
GGTCCGCGGAGATTTTCGGGGACACGGTTTTCGGGACCCTAGATGCCCATCTTCGGTTCCAGGAGGGCGGGCAGGGGTACCTCCGGGACTGGACCGTGCTGCAGGAGGGGCTCAACCCCGGGTTTGGCTCCATGTCGACTGGAGCTCCGGCCCAGGGGCGGGACGGGCGAGAGTTCCAGGAACCCGGCCGCGATTCCGGCTTCTCCCCGGTGCCCTGCCCGGAGGCCGGGCAGGTCCGGGGGCCTTCGGCGCGGGCGGCGGGCTGCTCCCGCGGGGGAGACGAGCCTCTCTGGGGCCCGGGAGGTTGGCCCTGGGTCGACCTGGCGCCGGGGCTCGGGCTCCGGAAGTCCGTATGAGGTTTTTCAAACGGGCCTTGCCCGGTCCTTCGCTCCAGGAGGGCGGACACTTTCGGCGGTTCGTCCCGGTGGCTGGGCCGGGTGCCGCATCTACAATATTGCCGAGAGAGGTCCGCGGAGATTTTCGGGGACACGCTTTTCGGGACCCTAGATGCCCATCTTCGGTTCCAGGAGGGCGGACGGAGGAACCTCCGGGGCCGGACCGTGCTGCAGGAGGGGTTCAACCCCGAGTTTGGCTCCATGTCGACTGGAGCTCCGGCCCGGGGGGCGGGCCGGGCGGCCTGGACGGGCGAGAGTTCCAGGAGCCCGGCCGCGATTCCGACTTCTCCCCGGTGCCCTGCCCGGAGGCCGGGCGGGTCCGGGGGCCTTCGGCGCGGGCAGCGGGCTGCTCCCGCTGGGGAGACGAGCCGCCCTAACGCCCGGGAGGGAGGCCCGGGGTCGACCTGGCTCCCGAGCTCCGGCCCTGGAAGTCCGTATGAGGATTTTCAAACGGGCCGTGCCCGGGCCTTCGCTCCAGGAGGCCGCACACTTTCGGCGGTTGCTCCCGGCGGCTGGGCCGGGTGCCGCATCTACAATATTGCCAGGAAAGGTTCGCGGAGATTTTCGAGGACACGGGTTTCGGGACCCTAGATGCCCATCTTGGGTTCCAGGAGCTCGGACGGAGGAACCTCCGGGGCCGGACCGTGCCGAAGGAGGTGGTCAAAACCGAGTTTGGCTCCATGTCGACTGGAGCTCCGGCCCCGGGGCGGGCCGGGCGGCCTGCCCGGCGACAGTTCCAGGAGCCCGGCCGCGATTCCGGCTTCTCCCCGGTGCCCTGCCCGGAGGCCGGGCGGGCCCGGGGGCCTTCGGCGCGGGCGGCAGGCGGCTTCCGCGGCGGAGACGAGCCTCTCTGGGGCCCGGGAGGTGGGCCCTGGGTCGACCTGGCGCCGGGGCTCGGGCTCCGGAAGTCCGTATGAGGTTTTTCAAACGGGCCTTGCCCGGGTCTTCGCTCCAGGAGGGCGGACACTTTCGGCGGTTGCCCCCGGCGGCTGGGCCGGGTGCCGCATCTACAATATTGCCAGGAAAGGTTCGCGGAGATTTTCGAGGACACGGGTTCCGGGACCCTAGATGCCCATCTTGGGTTCCAGGAGGCCGGACGGAGGAACCTCCGGGGCCGGACCGTGCTGCAGGAGAGGTTCAACCCCGAGTTTGGCTCCATGTCGACTGGAGCTCCGGCCCGGGGGGCGGGCCGGGCGGCCTGGCCGGGCGAGAGTTCCAGGAGCCCGGCCGCGATTCCTACTTCTCCCCGGTGCCCTGCCCGGAGGCCGGGCGGGTCCGGGGGCCTTCGGCGCGGGCAGCGGGCTGCTCCCGCGGGGGAGACGAGCCGCCCTAACGCCCGGGAGGGAGGCCCGGGGTCGACCTGGCTCCCGAGCTCCGGCCCTGGAAGTCCGTATGAGGATTTTCAAACGGGCCGTGCCCGGGCCTTCGCTCCAGGAGGCCGGACACTTTCGGCGGTTGCTCCCGGCGGCTGGGCCGGGTGCCGCATCTACAATATTGCCAGGAAAGGTCCGCGGAGATTTTCGGGGACACGGTTTTCAGGACCCTAGATGCCCATCTTGGGTTCCAGGAGGTCGGACGGAGGAACCTCCGGGGCCGGACCGTGCTGCAGGAGAGGTTCAACCGCGAGTTTGGCTCCATGTCGACTGGAGCTCCGGCCCAGGGGCGGGCCGAGCGGCTTGGCCGGGCGAGAGTTCCAGGAGCCCGGCCGCGATTCCGGCTTCTCCCCGGTGCCCTGCCCGGAGGCCGGGCAGGTCCGGGGGCCTTCGGCGAGGGCGGCGGTCTGCTCCCGCGGTGGAGACGAGCCGTGCTGGGCCCCGGGAGGGAGGCCCGCGGTCGACCTGGCGCCGGGGCTCCGGCCCTGGAAGTCCGTATGAGGTTTTTCAAACGGGCCTTGCCCGGGCCTTCGCTCCAGGAGGCCGGACACTTTCGGCGGTTCGTCCCGGTGGCTGGGCCGGGTGCCGCATCTACAATATTGCCAGGAAAGGTTCGCGGAGATTTTCGAGGACACGGGTTTCGGGACCTTAGATGCCCATCTTGGGTTCCAGGAGCTCGGACGGAGGAACCTCCGGGGCCGGACCGTGCTGCAGGCGAGGGTCAACCCCGAGTTTGGCTCCATGTCGACTGGCGCTCCGGCCCGGGGGGCGGGCCGGGTGGGCAGGCCGGGCGAGAGTTCCAGGAACCCGGCCGCGATTCCAGCTTCGACCCGGTCGACTGCACGGCGGGCGTGCAGGCCGGCGGCGACTCCCAGGGCCCCTTCCAGGCTGCGGGGCCCAGCGGTTGGAGCCCGGCTACCCCGGCGAGGGGCGGAAGAACCTGCACGGCGCGGCCGGAGAACCCGGCATGCATCCGCGGGGCAGGCCGGGCAGGAGTTCCAGGAGCCCGGCCACGATTCCTACTTCTCCCCGGTGCCCTGCCCGGAGGCCGGGCGGGCCCGGGGGCCTTCGCCGCGGGCGGCGGGCGGCTTCCGCGGCGGAGACGAGCCTCTCTGGGGCCCGGGAGGTCGGCCCTGGGTCGACCTGGCGCCGGGGCTCGGGCTCCGGAAGTCCGTATGAGGTTTTTCAAACGGGCCTTGCCCGGGCCTTCGCTCCAGGAGGGCGGACACTTTCGGCGGTTGCCCCCGGTGGCTGGGCCGGGTGCCGCATCTACAATATTGCCAGGAAAGGTTCGCGGAGATTTTCGGGGACACGGATTTCGGGGCCCTAGATGCCCATCTTGGGTTCCAGGAGGTCGGACGGAGGAACCTCCGGGGCCGGACCGTGCTGCAGGAGGGGGTCAAAACCGAGTTTGGCTCCATGTCGACTGGAGCTCCGGCCCGGGGGGCGGGCCGGGCGGGCAGTCCGGGCGAGAGTTCCAGGAACCCGGCCGCGATTCCGCCTTCGACCCGGTCGACTGCACGGCGGGCGTGCAGGCCGGGGGGCGACTCGCAGGGGCCCTTCCAGGCTGCGGGGCCCAGCGGTTGGAGCCCGGCTACCCCGGCGAGGGGCGGAAGAACCTGCACGGCGCGGCGGGAGAACCCGGCATGCTTCCGCGGGGCAGGCCGGGCAGGAGTTCCAGGAGCCCGGCCACGATTCCTACTTCTCCCCGGTGCCCTGCCCGGAGGCCGGGCGGGCCCGGGGGCCTTCGGCGCGGGCATCAGGCGGCTTCCGCGGCGGAGACGTGCCTCTCTGGGGCCCGGGAGGTTGGCCCTGGGTCGACCTGGCGCCCGGGCTCGCGCTCCGGAAGTCCGTATGAGGTTTTTGAAACGGGCCTTGCCCGGGCCTTCGCTCCAGGAGGGCGGACACTTTCGGCGGTTGCCCCCGGTGGCTGGGCCGGGTGCCGCATCTACAATATTGCCAGGAAAGGTTCGCGGAGATTTTCGGGGACACGGATTTCGGGACCCTAGATGCCCATCTTGGGTTCCAGGAGGTCGGACGGACGAACCTCCGGGGCCGGACCGTGCTGCAGGAGGGGGTCAAAACCGAGTTTGGCTCCATGTCGACTGGCGCTCCGGCCCGGGGGGCGGGCCGGGCGGGCAGGCCGGGCGAGAGTTCCAGGAACCCGGCCGCGATTCCGGCTTCGACCCGGTCGACTGCACGGCGGGTGTGCAGGCCGGCGGCGACTCGCAGGGCCCCTTCCAGGCAGCGGGGCCCAGCGGTTGGAGCCCGGCTACCCCGGCGAGGGGCGGAAGAACCTGCACGGCGCGGCCGGAGAACCCGGCATGCTTCCGCGGGGCAGGCCGGGCAGGAGTTCCAGGAGCCCGGCCACGATTCCTACTTCTCCCCGGTGCCCTGCCCGGAGGCCGGGCGGGCCCGGGGGCCTTCGCCGCGGGCGGCGGGCGTCTTCCGCGGCGGAGACGAGCCTCTCTGGGGCCCGGGAGGTCGGCCCTGGGTCGACCTGGCGCCGGGGCTCGGGCTCCGGAAGTCCGTATGAGGTTTTTCAAACGGGCCTTGCCCGGGCCTTCGTTCCAGGAGGGCGGACACTTTCGGCGGTTGCCCCCGGTGGCTGGGCCGGGTGCCGCATCTACAATATTGCCAGGAAAGGTTCGCGGAGATTTTCGGGGACACGGATTTCGGGACCATAGCAGGCAGATCGTGTCTGACTAATCTAGTCTCTTTTTATGACCAGGTTACGAAACACCTGGACCGAGGAGGAGGGGTGGACGTCGTATACTTAGACTTCAGGGAGGCATTCGATACGGTATCCCACCCCATACTGGTGAACAAGTGAAGAGGCTGTGACTTGGATGACTACACGGTCCGGTGGGTGGCGAATTGGCTAGAGGGTCACACCCAGAGAGTCTTGGTGGATGGGTCGGTTTCGACCTGGAAGGGTGTGGACAGTGGGGTCCCTCAGGGCTCGGTCCTTGGACCGATACTCTTTAATGTCTTCATAAGCGACTTGGACGAGGGAGTGAAGTGTACTCTGTCCAAGTTTGCAGATGACACAAAGCTATGGGGAGAAGTGGACACGCCGGAGGGCAGGGAACAGCTGCAAGCAGACTGGGACAGGTTGGACAAGTGGGCAGAAAACAACAGAATGCAGTTCAACAAGGAGAAATGCAAAGTGCTGCACCTAGGGAGGAAAAATGTCCAGCACACCTACAGCCTAGGAAATGACCTGCTGGGTGGCACAGAAGTAGAAAGGGATCTTGGAGTTTTAGTGGACTCCAAGATGAACATGAGTCGGCAGTGTGACAAAGCCATCAGAAAAGCCAATGGCAGTTTATCGTGCATCAGCAGATGCATGACGAATAGATCCAAAGAGGTGATAGTTACCCTCTACCGGGCGCTGGTCAGACCGCAGTTGGAGTACTGCATGCAGTTCTGGGCACCGCACTTCAAGAGGGATGCGGATAATCTGGAGAGGGTCCAGAGAAGGGCCACTCATATTGTTAAGGGCTTGCAGACCAAGCCCTACAAGGAGAGACTAGAGAACCTGGACCTTTTCAGCCTCCGCAAGAGAAGGTTGAGAGGCGACCTTGTGGCTGCCTATAAGTTCATCACGGGGGCACAGAAGGGAATTGATGAGGTTTTATTCACCAAGGCGCCCCCGGGGGTTACAAGAAATAATGGCCACAAGCTAGCAGAGAGCAGATTTAGATTGGACATTAGGAAAAACTTCTTCACAGTTAGAGTGGCCAAGGTCTGGAACAGGCTCCCAAGGGAGGTGGTGCTCTCCCCTACCCTGGGGGTCTTCAAGAGAAGGTTTGATATGCATCTAGCTATCGTCATCTAGACCCAGCACTCTTTCCTGCCTATGCAGGGGGTCAGACTCGATGATCTATTGAGGTCCCTTCCGACCCTAACATCTATGAATCTATGAAAATATATCAAATTCACTGAAAGAACCTTGTCTGCCTATGTCCTTAGACCAACACGGCTACAACCTACACCCCTGCAACATAGTCAATGTAGCAGTCACCGAGCACAGTTGGTGGGGCAGGGAACAGATGAGGTTTGAAGGAGGAAGTTAACACACCAGGTTAATACAGAGCAGGGGACAAAGTTTGGGACAAGTGACGTACCAGGTGGGTTTGTGTGCAGCTGCTCTACAGGGGAGATTCTTCTGCTCCAGCTGAGAGCTCTTGCTTTGTTTCTTGCTGTTCAAAAGTATTTCCATGTTAAAAAGTGGTGCAAGTGGCACTTACAGCAGACAAGACCTTCAGCTGGTGCATGCCATGACGCAAAGAAGAACTCAGATGAAGTCTGGTTCTGATTATATCCCTCCCACCTGCATCTCTAGACTATCTTTGCTCTCACCTGTGCCACGTGGGGGGAGTGATCCTAGCACATAGGTCCTTTCTGCAGCAAAGAGACAGCAGATCAACCTTGAATCGGGGGAAAAGGAAGGACACTTGTGCTATCATCAACTGTATCCTAAAACACACAAAGCACTGAAGTCTTGAGGACTGTGACATTACTAAGCCCAAGACTTCAAAAATGATTAAATCAGACATACCAGGAAACTAGTTTCCAAAAAAATTGCAAAGGTACTTACTTTTTAAGGAGAGCAATAAAAGTGGTGCTCTTTTTCTTTCCTTTCAGACCCATCAGGGTGTCCATGAGTTACATTTTCAAGTTTTCGTTCCTGCAAATAGCTAGGATCGTTTACGAAAAATTGCAGGTTGAGATTCCTACATCTTCCCGCATCAGACACCTGGAGCTGGGATTTTACAGGACTACATCAAACATTAGGACAGATGGCAATATGGGGGCTGCCACAGTGAGCAAGCATGACATTCATTGACAAAGAAGCCAGGCTTGCTACAAATACTGACTAAAAGAAAGCAACATAAGTTGACTGACTCTTCCATCACGTTCTTTCTGAAATAACCTCACAACTAAATTGCTCTCCCAGTGAACAAATGGCACAAACATTGAAAATGATCCTTTTTGCTGAACGGCTCCTACGCTCTATCTTCTGAAACAATATTTGCATTTCTCCCAGTGCACCCATAAAACAGCTACTTCTTTTTGTCAAGCTTGTCTTTTATTACCAAAAGATCAGCAGCTGGGGAAATACGAAACGTGTTCCTATACATAAATAATGCAACAATAAATGCCTTCAACATAAAATAAAAGCTCAATGTGAAATGTTAAGGGAAAATAAAGGTGTCTGGGTCTCAAAATGCATAAAGACAAGGAAATAAAAACAGCCCACAGTGATAAGCGGTCATAAATAGTATATATGTTTTTGTTAACACACGGGAAGAATAAATATGCACCAGATATTTAATCTCAGCATAGTGTATTCAGTTTATTTTGTGTATTAACTGGAAAACGGACTGGAATTTTAAAGGGATTTTAGGTCCCTTTAAAGATAGAAACATGAATCTGCATTGTCAGGGTTACTGACATTTCTAAAGCTGCAGAGCAGGTGCTGCATACCAGATGGTCCCTGGGTTTCATAGTAGCTAGGGTCAGGAGGGACCTGAACAGATCAACTAGCCTAACCCCCTGCCACAGGAGGAATGAATGCTGGGTTCACAGGACCTCAGACAGGTGATCGTCCAACCTGCTCTTGAATTTGCCCAAGGTAGGGGTGAGGACCACTTCCCTGGGAAGTTGGTTCCAGATTTTGGCCACCCTACCTATAAAATATTGCCTTCTTATCTCCAACCTAAACCTATTCTCCATCAGCTTATGACCATTGTTTCTCGTCACCCCAGGTGGTGCTGGGGAGAAAAGGGCTCTTCCTATTTGCTGTTAATACTCCCTGATGAGCTTGTAGGCATCCACCAGGTCCCCCCTCAGCCTCCTCTTGCCAAGACTGAACAGGTTCAGGTCCCTCAGTCTCTCCTCGTAGGACTGTCCTGCTGCCCTCTCACCAAGCGGGTGGCCCTCCTCTGAACCCTCTCCAGGCTGGCCACATCCCTTTTGAAGTGTGGCGCACAGTACTGGACGCAGTACGCCAACTGCAGCCTAACCAAAGTCGCGTAGAGGGGGAGGATCACCTCTCTGGCCCAGCTTCAGATGCACCTTTGGATGCATGACAAGGTATGGCTGGCCTTGCTGGCTGCAGTCTGGCATTGGCGGCTCATGTTCATCTTGGAGTCAATAATGACTCCAAGATCCCTTTCTGGTTCTGTGCTTTCAAGAAGGGAACTCCCCAGCCTGTATGTATGCTGTGGATTCCTTCTCCAAGGTGCAGCACCCTGCATTTGTTTACGTTGAACCCCATCCTATTCTCAACTGCCCACTTTTGTAGTCTGTCTAAATCTAGCTGCAGCCTCTCTCTCCCTTCAAGTGTGCCCACCTTGCCCCATGTCTTGGTGTCATCAGCAAACTTAGCGTGCTTTCCACCCCCTCATTCAAGTTGCTGATGAAGATGTTAAACAGTGTGGGCCCAAGGACCGAGCCCTGGGGGACCCCACTGCTCACATCTCATCAGGTTGAGTACGATCCGTCCACCACTACTCTCTGGGTATGCCCCATCAGCCAATTTTTTACCCATCCAACTGTGCGGGCATCAGTGCCACAGTCGTTTATTGATGAGGATGGGGTGAGAGACAGTGTCAAAGGCCTTCTTATAGTCTAGGAAGACTATGTCCACAGCGACACCATCATCCAAGGATTTAGTTATTTGGTCGTAAAAGACAATCAGGTTGTTCTGGCAGGACCTGCCTTTGGTGAACCCATGTTGATTGTCCCTGAGCACGATCTCCCCTGCACGCCCCCCACAGATATGCTCCTTGATGATCCTCTCCAAGAGCTTCCCAAGCACCGAGGTGAGGCTTACAGGCCTATAGTTACTTGGGTCCTCCTTCCTCCCCTTCTTAAAAATTACGACCACATTACCCAGTTTCCAATCCCCCGACACCTGGACAGATATCCACGAATGCTCAGAAAGCCGGGCCAAAGGCTCCACAATGACCCCTGCCATGAGCTCCCTCAACACCCTTGGGTGGAGGGCATCTGGACCTGCAGATTTAAAAACGTCCAGCCCTTCCAGAATTCTCTAACTACATCTGTGCTGATTGAAAGCTTGATAGCGCTATCCCCGAGATTGTCCCTACCTCTGTTAGGTGGGATGTCCCGGTCCCTGCTCAGGAAAACAGAGGCAAAGAAGCTGTTAAAAATATCAGCTTTCTTGTCTGGCGTGGCCACCAGATTACCGTTTGTTTCTTTCAGTCTCCCTAGATTGCTTGGTGCCCTCTTCTTGCTTGCAATGTACTTGAAAAAGGACTTTTTGTTGTCCTTAATCCTGGACGCTAGTCTGAATACCATCTCTACCTTGTGTCAGGTAGAGAGACAGACATGACAGAGCCTCAAAAGCTGCTTCTTATGCATTTGTGCATGTATTTGTCTGACAGTGCAGTAGATACTCAGCTGATGTCAAATGTGGGGAACTGCACTTTTAAAGGGTGGTTTTATACAGAGCCTCACCTTGTGCAATGCTAATCAGACAGGAAGACCCAGACGGGGAGTGACACAGGATTTATTCCCTAAGCATCCATGACTGAGTGGTTACTGAGCAATGCAACAATGAAACTATAGTCCTGTTAATATAATATACTGATCATCAGGAGTTCAGTATCTGTTTCCATTCAATCAAACCCCTTTGGGCACTTGATGGTGATGAACTGCAAAAGAATGTAGGATTTTTTTTTTTCGCTGCAAACCCCAGGTCTCTATAACTTATGCTGCAGAAGTGCCAGAATAGCACTACTATTACAACCTATGGAGAAACCACTCATAGCCTAGGCAGAGAAAGCAAAATGGGTGATGGGGGCAGGATCTATATCCTGTTCTTTCCAGTCATTAGGTAGTTGTTGAAGCTTTCACTGCAGTTTCAGTAGATCTCAATATCCTGGAGTTTCAGCTGTGAAATTCAGCCGGTTCTTTCTTAAGCTGAGCCAAGTTCAGGAGCCAGTCAAACGATACCCACTGAACTGGAGCACTTTGAGAAGAATTCCTCTAATGCGCTGGCAGCTCCAACGGAGCAAAACACGGGAATGGCGTGTGATCGACGGGCCTGAGTAGGGGAACTCAGAATAAGGACCGGTGTTTTCAAAGGTGGGTACATTTGGCACCTATCTACAACAGTTCACTAAAAGCAGACTGCTTTTCAGAGAGTCTGAGTACCTGAAGCCACCAAGATGTTGCCAAACCAAAGGATGTTAGACAACTCTGAAAATCATTTGGCAAAGACACGTGCATTTGAGCAAGCTGCAATTTTGGATAAGTAAAAGGGTTTTTTTGTTTCTGTTTTGTTTTGTTTTTGGCGGGGGGGTCATATTTCTACTTACAATTCCCTAGCAAGCTCATGTATCTTTACTTTTACAAGTAGGTTCAAAGACACTGTACTGACAGCACGAGCTGGTTGGGAGTCAGATAGATGTTGATTTAATGACACCAAAACCTGTAATGGGAACTTACCCATTTCAAGAAAAAAAAAATTGTCAAGTAGGTCCAAGATGGAATTTGCAGTGAGAGAGAGAGCGAGTACACATGAGCATGTATGCATGTGCACCAGCCAAAAGTTGCTGATAGCCCACACTTTCACAGTCTCACTTATTCTACTCGGACTTGGACTAGATGCTTGCGCGTGTGGCTCTCCAGCATCCCAGCTGAACACCTCAATCACTAGCTTTTACTACCAGACTGTTACTGGCCCAATGAATTTTTATACCAGTGATAAACTGGAATGTTTTGAATGGAAAGGATTGAAAGAGGTCCATACCGTTCATCTCACCAGACACCATGCTGCGATAGCTTTCAGTAACTGCTGGAGCAAGTTTGAAGTCGGAAGATTAGGATGTGACGGGAACTTCGGACCAGTCACTAGCCCTTGAGTGTATGGCTGCAATCCGTGCAAAGAGTAAATTTCATTGAAGGATACTAAAGATGGCCTTTCCTAATGCCCAGCATAACACCCATATTCACTGGTTGATCGACCTTGTTAATGAAGACAGCAACAAAAGTCCCCTAGAGTATGTTGTATCACTATTGCACAGTTAGATGAATTCTAGCAGAAACTTCCAAAGCAAGGAGTAAACAATACAATAAGATACACCATTAAATTGCTTTTGCTTTTCACAGAAATTTAGCATTTAGTGAACTAGTATTAGGTTTCTTTTTAAAAAGAAGAAAATACCTTTGATCTGAACCATGAAACCTTACAGCAGATAGTTTTGCTGTCAAAAAGCATAAAACCATGCCTCATATGATCAGATAAAAGTTGGAATCATCATGCCACCCCTAACTGCCTGCATGCATGCATCAACTGAAAGATTCAAGAGGTTTAAACTATTGTTAGCTGAATGGACATCATATTTCCAACAAATGTCAAGGAGTACAAAAGCATCTTGCTCTCAACCTGGCAGCTCTACAAACAGAACATATTTTAAATGTCCACAATGAATACATCAAGCACATTTCCTGTCTCAAGTGCATTGGTTTAAATTGCTTCCTAACCTGTTCCCATTTCTATTCTTTTTCTCAACACATATCAGACCAAGATATTCAGGCCAAGCTATACAGAACTGACTAGAGGATTTAGCTCCAAACTCTTATCAAGGTCAGTGGAATTCAAGCAGCTAAATTCCCTGGAGAAACTTTGCAATTGTTAACCATGGGTCTCCTTGGAGAATTTGCTCTGGTGGGATCCAAACTGAGAAAGCATACTAAATAGCCTCTGTACATGCCATAATGTTAAGGTGCTGCTCTAAAGGTATTTAGGTAGCCCAGGGTAAAAGCTTTGCTACAAGAGAATGGTAAAGACCTTTTCACAGTTCTGATAATGCTATCACATCACAGAGCAGATCGGTTAGTTTTGTCACGACCGAATGAGGAAGGATAATGCATGTTCTGTTCTCTGATAAGGAGCAAAACACAGCCTTTGAACAGGATACAGTATGCCGAATCGAGATGTTAAGAAGGAAAACATGCAGCACCAGTTACACGAGAGGCCAACATATCTCTCGGTGCTGATAACAACTTAGAGGTGCTGACTAAACCCAAGATTTCCATGGTATGCACCACGGTCTGGGTAGCTAGCACGTATGGGGAAGGGCACAGGGGAGGCGGGGAAGTAGCAGAACGCTGTTTTTTCCTGCAGCCTGTTTCCCTGTCCTTCTAAACAGCTGCCACTCATAACAGATGCACCATCATAATGCCAAGTGATGCAGTTCTCCTCAGAGAATTCAAACTGGACCAACGTGTTTTCCATGTAAAAATTCAATAACAGAGCCCTCAACCATTTTGCATGAAGCAAGCATAATCTTGAATAGATGCTGTGGTGATTGGCTATATATGTGAACCCCGTATACAACAGCTCCTTCTCACTGCAGTCTTTCATCTTATTAGACATGACGGCAGACATTTATTTAGGCCTTCTTATTAGGCATCACATTACATACTACTTTCTCATTAAAGGGAAGAAAGTTCCCTCTGTACCCAAGGAGACAGGCTGATAGCATTTGGTGTATAATGCTTTGAGATGCCTGCTTGAACGAGTCCTATTTTGCTCTCTTTTCTAAGAGACCTGTCAACAGACATCACCCCCGCTGAGACTTCAGGGCATAACATGCTGGTGATTCTTGGCGTGCACTGGCAAAATGACACCGTTCCAATTTACCATAGCAGATGATCCAGCCAAGTCAATTCTTCTGTAACATAAATGGAATCACATAGCTTTTGGTCCCCAAAAGAGAGACAAGACTCCATTGAGAACCCGTGGATGCAAGACCATATTGACTTGAGTGGGTGTGGGACCAGGGTTTAACCTGAGGCCAAAACACTACCAGTGCTCTCTTCTGGGATTTGCAATGCAGCACATCACTGTAGAGAAAGTCTCTGAAATGGGACATAGTGCTGCGGCACATTTTAGTACTCGGGAACTGTGCCCAATGCTACTGACAGCTCTTTGTCTAGTAAGATTTTGATCTTGCTTTGTGGGGGTCAAAACCTTAATACTGCTTAGCATAGGCACCCTATCTATACCACTGCTGGGGAGCCCTTACTCTACGTAAGCTGTACATTGAAGCCAATGGAATTACTCAGATGAGTGCTTGCTAACTGAGATTCACATATAATCCAGCCTATGGTGATTAGCCATCATATTCCCACTGGCTTCAGTGAGAGTACAATCAGACCCTTAAATAACCAAAGGAAGTCAAGAGCCCATGCTCAAACGAGTACAGGCTGGAGAACATAGCATGAACACAGACGTAAACCAAGCTGCATTTTCCAACATATCCCAAGCACGCTTGATATAATGCAATAGCCTTGACTTTATTGTTGATTTTATTCATCCATTTTGCTGCTAATTTGCAGTATTCTGTAGACTGCAGTGGGCATGCAGCTGTTACCACCAAACATATTTAACCGAGTGAGCAGAGAAAAAAGGTTGCAGTGTAACATTTCCCTTGCAGGTTATCCTTGTATCCTTCTGCTAGGAACTGTGTCTCCTACCTAGAAGATATGCTGCATACAATATGACATTTGAAGAGTGAAATTCTGCTGTATGTCTCAAAGGAGAGCTTGGCTGAGAATGACACCTTGTGGAAAAGCCCGACAGAACCTAGCAGAAATTGAGCATGCATCTGTAAGAGCTCTGAACACTCCCATAGGATTTGACAGATTTGCTTATAGGATTTTTAAAGCTCCAGAAAATAATGTCATTCTTTTCTCAGTTATGTGGACCGGATTCTTGGTGGAAATCAGCCTGAAAGTATACTGATTTACATCAGCTGGAGAGTGGCCTCTATTTTCAAGAGTAATTTCTATGGAAGCCTAGTTTTATTGCAGAATCCTACTGTAATCGATAGGATTTGGTGGTCTTCTGTTGCTGCAGACGTTATTCCTATTCCCAGACAAATCAGCAGCAAAGCTCTCATTAACTACAGGCTGAATCATGCAAATGCCCTTTAATGCTCCAAGAGTGCAACATATCCCAATGATTACTACGTAAATTGGAAATTTCCAGTCTCATTAAAAAATAAATGTTTTGCACAGAGAAAATATAATAGAAGTTCGCCGGCATTATCGTGCATTAACTACTTTTACTTTTCAGCATGTAATGTGATTGGGTTGAATCACCAGTTAAAAGGTGCAAATGAGTTAATAAAGTGATTACTTTCAGTATTTGTGTGCTTGCTGGAAAATGTTGGTCATTTCACCTCTTAAGGGCAGTTAAAAAGGTTCCTGGGGGACTCCGTTTCTATTACCTGGCAATGGTGCAACAGGTGTCAAAGCTGGACAAAATTTGCTTCACTTTTGCAGCTTTAAAAAGTGGTGCAGATCTCTTGGAACTGTGTTACAGTTTAGCTCCATAGAGAATACTGTAAAATGCCAGATTAGCTAACAGTTCTAAATGCTGGAAAAAAGACAACTGTTGATGGATTACAGTAGATGCCACCCCATGACTGGGCATCCTAGGCACTACCTTGCCCTTCTTATCATTACCATTAACTACTTATTTTGCCATTTCCTGAAAAAATTACCACTCATTCTACTGGGAGAAAGACTGGAGACGGAATAAATATTGCGGCTTCACAGTGCGTTTCCATACCAGATAATCCACCGAATGAAAGGGCTCTCCAGAAACAGAAAGCTTATTATGCACTGATTATTCATTACAATTAAAAGCAGATGCTATCCTACAACTCCTTTCTTTCTAGCAAAAATAGCAAGTCAGGGCAGTTAAGGAACCTGATGAAGTGGCCCAGAAATAGCTTTGACCCTTGGTTGAACAGGATTCATTTTAAAATGCCCTCTGTGCCTTTTTTGGTCCTTCCTCTGAAACAGCTGGTACTAGCCGCTGTCAGGAGCAGGATTCAGGATAAGTCTTCTCCAGCTGTGCCAGCCAGCATCGTTCCTGGATCTAAGCACCAATAACTGCTAAGTGAAGCACAGAGGTGTAAAAGGAAAAAGAAAAAAAAAAAAAACACAACAGATTGTGACTCATCATAGCAAACACATTGGTGTATCTTTACATGGGAAGCAAAGGCCACACCAGCAGTACGTCTCATTACCCACTTCACCAGCCTAGAACCACTCAGTGATTATTCCAACCCACTCTCCTTTTTCAGACCAGGAGCCACGGGTACTGCACTAGCTCGCTATGAAGAATTAACATGAGGAGGCAATAATACAAATAGCTAAGTAGAAGAGTTGGTTGATGGACTTTCCCTGGGGAATCGAGAACAAAGTTCTCAGACAGAACCTTGGCTGGGGTGATGTAGCTGGGGACAGCCCTGTTTTGAGCAGCGGGGTTGGACTAGATGTGACCACCTTTTCTATTGACACTGAGTTGTGGAGAAGGTAGAAGCATTTCAAAATCTATCAATGCTTAGATCCAGGCATGATGCCAGAGCCTGCCACTCCTACCTTTGTCGATTAGTAAAACTGAAAACTGAATATGAAGAAAGATGATTTTCAGAAACACACCTACAGAGAGGCGTGACTGCTTACAGGTCTAACTGAGCTCCTGTGTACACATTTACCGCAACTGCACACGTCCCTAGTAAATGCATGTGCAGATCTTTACACTTGCCTGGAATCAATGACACTGCACGTGTCTAGTCATTTGAAGAAGGCTTAGATGCGCCGGACATTTGTCCCACAACATCTGTAGGGAATAATCTATGGTCAAACTAGGAGCAGAGCTCAGCTCTCTCAAGTTAAAGTCCATTCCCTTATCAGCTCTGGCTCATGTCCCCTTAGAGTAACAAAAGCCATATTTTTGCCCTGTTAACTCTGTGCCTAATTCCCATATCACCTTAAAGCATTTGTGTAAATCTCATTAAAGTGTTAGCCTGAATAAGGATGACACGAAGAGTAAGGCTCGAAGTTGACCATGTGCTGAAGTGCTGTGCTGAATCCTGGCCCCAAAGAACAAACCATTTTCCCTCCCCGCTTTTTTCTTATTCCATCTCTCTTATTCTTTCTGTCTAGTCAAACAGCAATGCTCCGATTCACAACGATCCCTGTAGAGGAAATCTCATTGCATGTTTCCTAAAATGTCATTTGCTTACCTTTCCACAACCCCATCAACACAGAAAGCATCTAGCAAAATGCAAGTACAAATATATCAAGATTATCAGGAGAAAGAAAATCCCCAAATCCCCAACAGGGAATTCCCCATGGGCAGTAAGATAAATTTGAAGTAGATGCAGGAAACAGTTCTTACAATACTCATTTGTTTCATCATAATCTAATACAAATAATTACTTAAGCACAAAATCTAGAGGACTTTTTAAGGTTTATCTTTCATTGAACTTTTAGGATACAACTTCCATAACTTAATTGAAATTATCAGCTCAGTATTCGCCACTGTCCCTGCATAACAGATACAGTCACAGTGAGACGAAAGGAAGAGATGGGTTCCCAGCAAGATAAAGTAAGGTAGTTTAGTGCTAATACAAGACTATATCTTAGGCTTTTCTTAATCTGTTTCCATGCAGCAATCTCCCAAAGGCCCCTTCCAGTACTGTTTTCTTGTGCAGCCTCTATACTATTCAAGCTGTCTCCACTTTGATGAAACCTCGTTATTTAACATTTTTTCATTGCTCAAATAGAAACCAAAGAAGGCTGGTCATTTTCAAAGAAGGGTCCAAAAAGCTTTCACCAACATTTTTTGGAAGTGACTGGCAATTTGTGGTATGCAACTTCAGAGACCAGATTTCAGGGAGCGGAGTTGGCAAAAAAAGCCATGCTTTAGTTGGGCAAAAAAAGGTTGCATGTAAACCTCAACAAGTTCTCATTTTCTTAGTTAAAAGCTTTGGTAAAAATATATCCACTCCCTACCCCTCCACCACCTTTTAAGAAGGGAAAACTCCCCTGAAGACATTTCTGTGGGAATCCCCTCTATATTCTCTGATGATACTTCAGTCGTCCATCTGAGGATCTTGAAGCACGTTACAAATATTTAAATGAGCTAATCCTGTCAGACTTTTTTTCATAGTATTTTACTACCAAAGTATTTTACTGTTACGGCAGGAATTACTAACAGCCTCACAAGTTCTTTTTTTCTTCACATAGGAGTATGCTTTTACTCTTGGAAGGGGCAGCGTATTGACAAAATTGAACAATGTATAATATTATTCCCTTCAGTTTAGCAACGAGATAACCAAAAGAAACAGACTGCAAGTTTGGATGAAGATGATTTTTGAACCAAGTTCCCAAGCTTGGGATTTATTAATTTGCCTGGTACTCGATTCTTTTTGGAAACTGATCCTGTTCTAATTTTTTTCTCTCTTAAACACAGGCGACTGTGTTGTTCAGAGCATCAGAGGTGAAATCTCACTAGTGTTTTGCACCGTGACATTCAAGAAATATCAGATGGCATTGAAAAATTATTGCTATGTGGTGACCCTTTGAGAGAGGCACTGTGGCAGATGGCACAGAGTTGACTTTCTGCTTTGAAACATATTGATAGGCAGTTACTAAGAAACAGAAACTGATATGCAAACCAGAAAGCAAATGAGTTAGACTGCATCACTGCTACCCTTGATGTCCTTTCCAAACCAACAAGTCTATGGTTTCCTTCTCTATTGCTCTATTCAGCTCAAAGCTGAAGTGTAAGGCCCCCACAGCTCTGTTAGTATTTGAAGAAGGACCGACGCCATTGCCAGCAGGAGGCCAACACGTTCAGAATGGGTGATAGTGGCATTTACAGACAGAGAAAATGAGGGATCAGGTAACCCATTCACAGTCACGCAGCAAAATAGGTGGAAAAATGAGACAAAAATCCAGATCTGATGTCTACTTTCCCAATGCCCCTCTGGACGTTTCCCAGGAGACCATCTTCCGTTGGGTGTGAGAATCCTTCTAATAGGCTTTCCCAGTTTCAATTGTCACTTCTCTCTAGGGGCACAAGCTTCAGTTAAACCTATATCCCATTGCTTCCTTGTTACCAGTCTACTTATTTATATCCCTCATGCACATTTTATTCCATTATGGGAGTCATGAAGAAATCAATTACAAGCACAGCACATCTACAGCTTGTTCTGAGAGATTGTTAGCACTTGACTCACCTACTGAAACATCAATTTAGCGCTCTTAGCTGGCTTTCAATTGTGTCGAGACATACAGGCTTAAGAAAGGATTGCATCTTCTCCCCTCGCCACATCATTTGTAGGAATGGAAAGATCACATATTATTACAACTTGAGACCACTCACGAATGTAATACATAACAGTCCAGCTCACCTGCCCACCCTCTAACATCATGTATGACTGTTTTCTGTATCTATATCCAAAGACTTCAATAAACATTAGATACCAGTGCAGAGATTTTCAAGAGATGCATTCATTTCTGGATGCCCAATTCCCAACACCTGAACAAGATTGATTTCCAGGGCATCTCCCCATGTGGCTCAAATTGGGCGCCCCAATTCAGACGCCTTAGATTTCAAGTCAGTTGTAATCATCTTGGTCTAGGATCCTTAACCTAACGTTTGTGGATGTAAATCCAACATTTTACATACAAACACTGTAACGCAGACAAGACTTGGAATCAGTGGGATCCAGGCATGTCCTTAAGTGCTTTACTGAATTGAGGCCTACTTAGCACACAGGAAACAAAACTATTCTGTTTCTGGACAGTTTATTCCACTAGGCATAGCTGTCCCAATAAATGGCAAAAGCACAGGATTTTTCCTCCCATTGTTTATGAACCACAGAAATATGGGAACATAAAAACCTGGGGGCATCTCCAATCTTTTCCCTGTTTGCCTTATCTGTGACGTGTAAAGAGTGCACACGAGCAGACACGCTATTAACCTCAGGTTTAAGAATATATAGAAGCAAAAGCTTTGTTACTTCGGCCAGTTTCAGGATTACTGTAACAAACTTTCCATAAGGTTGGTCACATATTCTTAGCCACAACATGCATTGTTTGATTAAAGGGTATTCACTGTGAAAGTAAAGTTCTTCACATCAAAGTGCAGCCTTATACAATAAATCTAATACTGAAGCAGGCAAAATGCATGTGCGCACACATGTGCACATACCCATTTTAAAGTTTGTAACAATCCAACAGCAGCTCAAAGGAGTGAAGTATTCTTAAGTTGAAAACCCATTCCCATATCTATCCATATACAGCAATTGAGTAATTAGATGGATAAAAAACCCATCCCTGTTGCCTTTCACGCAGTTTCAGAGACATAAGAAGTCACAATTACAAGTCATTAGGGTGAAATAAGATCTTTGCTGGGCTTAATTAAGTTAAATATTCATGCAAACAGGATGGAGGAGGTACGTGTTGTTCTTAATCAGAACAGAGCTCTACAATGCAAATTGCTCTCTTATGTGGACAACACTAGGAACCTACAATACAGGGAGCAAAGCATGAGTTACAAGGACAAAGAGAAGGTACTTCTGTATGACACTCACTGTGCTTCCTCTACAGAACAAAGATCAGAGTCTGCTGAGCCCAACATATGCTAAGTAAATACTTTGTACCCAGACTAAACTTCCTTTAGGCTAAATTTGCTGAATAGGAATCTCTTGCTCTCTCTCTCTTGCACACACACACACACACATATGCCTCCAGTTCTCAAACATTTGCACCCTGTGACAATTGATTTCCTCCATGAGCACATCAAGCCCATGCTCTAATTTTTGAGCTCATAGCTCCTACTTAGCTTCTGCTGCCAGGTTAAGGATTTCTTTTTAACCTATGAAAGTACCTAGTGACCAAGCCAAATATTGCTTGCTTGAGCACAGTACAAAAGCAGAAAGTAGATAGTCCCTGCTCTAGGTAAACCAAGAAAGGCATACAAGGAGTAGGGAGAAAGTATAGAGGTAAAGGGCACAGACAGAAATGCCAATTTTTGCCCCATCTGGCCCCTGGAAGTGCTCTACAGCCATGACCAAGCAGAAGTGTACGGGTGCAAAGCACTGTAAAGGGGCCCAATCCTGCACAAATCTGAACCCCCATTGCATGAGGGTTCAGAGAAAGGTTTCAAAACAGCGTCTTCAGTAACTTCTGTCTGCTCTGCCTCCCAGCCTCCCATCTGTTTTTAGAATGGGAGGGGGAAAGGGAGCAGAGGGAGTTTGGTCTGGCTTTTTTCAGCCTCCGCTGGAAGATGGACAGGTGAATTGGAGCCATTCTAAGGTGGGGGTAGGGGCTCCAATCCACCTACCCCACCCTCCAGTACTGGCTGGGGAAGCCCCAGAATGAGCTCGCTCCGCTCCCTGCCCCCCTCCCATTCTGAAAGCAGTGCCTGGGCTGGGGGGTGAGGAGGGGTCATTGCTAAGGGAAACCACCTGGAGGCTGGCAGCCAGCAGCTGGATTTCCCAAAACTCCCTCCTCCCTGGACCCAACAATTAACTTCTGCTCAGGCTGGGGGATCAATGCAACCCCCCAGACCGAGCAGAAGTTAATGCAAAGTATGATGAGTTACAGTAGGAAGTTGTTCTTCTGTCTGTGCCCAAAAGCATGCAACTGAACCCTCTTGTAGGGCTGTGCAAAATGGCTGTTTCATTTCAGGTTTGGATTTGGCCATTTCGGAGGGACAGGGATTCGTTTTGGTGTTTTGGATCACCGTTGCATTTCAATTTCACCAACTCTGCTTCAAAGTTTCAATGCCGTTTCGGATATTTGGATCAGCCAGGGAGAGGCAGGCACAGCTGGGCAGCGGCAGTTTCTCCCACAGCTCCTCCAGCTGTGCCTGCCTTTCTCCAGGTCGGGGGAGCCCCCATGGCTGCCCTGCCTGGCCCCAGCCTCCTGGCACTTTAAAAGAAAACAACAAATATATATATCTGCCCATGCTCACCAGCTCCAGCAGCAGTGATTGGGACCCTTGAAGGTTCATGGCAGAGCCCCCTTGCATACAGCATGGGGCAGTGGGAGGCAGCAGGGATCACCCCTCCCCGCCTGGCACCCGCATGAAAGCTACCCGATGGTGCGGGTACAGTGCAGCTCAGCCTGGGAGCTGGGCTGCTGAGGCTGAGTGGTGCCAGGCTCTGGCTGACAGGTGGAGCCACCCCAGCTCCCAGACAGCGTGAGGCGCCCTGCCAAGCCATGCTGCACCCGAACAATGTGACAGCTGCCATGCGGGTGCCAAGTGGGGGGGATGATCTCCACTACCCCCCACTGACCCACACTGCCACCAGCATCCAGAGGTCTTGATTGCCGCTGCTATATCTGGTGAGTGGAGGACTATTTTTCTTTTTTTTTTCAATAAGTGCTGGGAGGATGGGGCCAGGTAGGGTATGTGGCCAGGCAGGGCAGCCATTGGGGCTTCTCCCATAGCTCCTCTGACTGTGCTTGGGGCAGACTGCATCGAGCAGACTCAGGAGCTGGTGGCAGCCCTAGCCAGGAGCATACTGTCATCCCCCACGCTGTGTTCCCCGGCCGTTTGGGTGCAGCTGGTGCTGCCACAGAGTCCAGACTGCTTGCAGGGCAGTGGGCAAGCTGCAAACAACTGCATCTGGGTCTGAAGCCCTGGCCTGGCTCCATGGCTGGTGGTGTCTGCACGTGCACCTTAAGGTGCATGGTTAAGGAAGGGGCTAGGGGCAGCGCAGCCCTGGTTGCTTCCCTGCTGTGCTCCCCAAGGTGTGCATGCAGCTGCTACTGGCAACAAGTTGGGCCAAGCCAGTGCAGCCACGTGCAGGCTCATTGCTGCCTGCTGTGAGCAGCCCAGGCTCCACGGTGGGCAGCAGGGGCCAGCCCAGAGCCTGGGCTGTTTCTAGGAGACAGCCACAAGGCTGCAAGTGGCTTCACTGGGTACCTTAGCCCCAGCCCAGCTCATTGCTGGCAGTGGCTTCGCACATGCCTCAGGGAGCACAGCAGGGATGGGGCAAGGGCTGCACTACCGCAACAAGGATCAGGCCCCTCATTGCTCCCCTGCCATTGGCCTCTGGCAAACTGACATCTTTCAAGTCCAGGTTGTAGGGTTCTTTACTGCTCTGCCCAAAAATGTTGCTGACCCCTGAATTACAGGCTTTCAAGCTAGAGGCATCTCCACCCTTTCTGAGCTGTCAGGTATAAAAAGACTCCAACTGAGCCACAAAGAGAGCAAAGGAAGGGAGTATGATTCTGCAGCCTGGCTTGATAGGAAGGGGCAGGAAGTCATGGGTATGGGCCCCAGTTCCCAGGAGTGTTTCTGCATTTTATCTTTTTGAAGAAAAGTGCAGACACTGTGCTGGGAGCAGGGACTAAAACCAGGACTCCCCTCTCCCAGATGCCTGCTTGATCACTCTGCTAGAAGCCTGCACCCTCTTGCAGTTACTTTCTGGCTTATTGCTTCTTGAATGCTTTTCTGCACAGCTGCCTGACATGAAGAGGACCCCATGGAAGTCTCCCATATCCCAGCTTGGCATCCTATCAATTAAAGCAGACTTCCAGTTCCTGCCACTTAGTTGGAGATGCATTACATAACAGTGTGGCTCAGTCAACATGACAGATCAGTACTGCAAGCAACAGTAGACTTAACAAAACTTTAACAAAAACGCTGTTTCTAATTTCCTCAGGGCCATGATTAACAACAACAAAAAATGTGACATGGGGAGGGGTTGCAAAAAGGAGCTCTCAGCTTTTGTCTATCTGTTTAAAAAGTATGTTTGGGTTCGTTGTCTGCAAACCCCACACTGAGCCTGGAATGGAGCATTTGCCCTGCTGGAAGTATGAGCAGGTTTACTGGTAATTAAATGATTATGGATCCACTTAGTATGCTAGTAAAGAGTGAATGAATTCAGTTCAGATGAGAAAACAGGAACAAGTCCTAAATCACTTTGCTTGGAGATGTGCTGCAAAATATTATTGCTATTTTACTCTGAAACAAAAAATATCATTGATCGTAACCAGATTCTGAATCACTTGCATAGTGCTTTCCTGATACAATGCATTAAACTAATTTGGTAGCCTGTCAAGAAAATAGTACTAATAGAAATAAAATTTATAACCTGGTCTGTTTTGACAAAATGGTGAGAGACTTAATCTTGAGAGGGGCTTCTTCCTTCCACTGATCACCTTTCTCCAGGGGCAGGGCAGCCAGCTGTCCTGTGGTCAAAGAACTATGCTTGGATGCTGAAGAGCAGATGTTAGAGAGCTTCTCATCAAGACCCCACCCCTATTTAGAAATATGGAAAAGGAATCATGGTCATGACCCTGACACCTCTTTGTGCTCCTCCTCTTCCTCCTCCTCACCCCTTCCTAGGTCTTTGCACAAGGCAGCAATCCCAAAATCACTGATAATGTTACCTTGACACCAGTGACCCTAGAGAAGTACAGCACTTCAGTGGGGTGAAGGTTAGGGAGCAGATTCAAATTCCAAAAGCCAAATTTCAGAGCAGAAAAGAAACACCTGACTGCCAGCCAGAGCCGGCTGACCTTCATGCCCATTTATTCCATTCCTCCCGAGGCATCTATCTCATCCCTTTGCTCCTTCTGGTTTAGATCAAAACGTAACAAAGTTGAATAGTCATGATTCAAACTAAACAGCAGCAGTTCAGCCCAAAAGCCAGCTTCCCTTTCTGACATGCAACCAATGAACATAATATAAATGTGCAGGAAAGTCTCATCTTGCCCTGTGGACTAGAAAAACTGCTGACAACGAAGCCCAAACCCCTAAGCAGCAAGGGACTGGTTGGAAGTCCATTCTCACTGAGAACTGATGCTTCTGTGATTTAACTCTAGCCAAGATGCTCCAAATGAATCTTTACTTTTGCAGAAAGCTCGCATGTTGAGAGGATAGTGGGTAAGTCACTGGGCTGAGTCCCAGAAAATCTGGGCTACTATATTATACTAGACAAGTTACTTCATCTCTGCTTTCTAGGATTTCTGTAATTTTTTATTTTTTTTTTAAATCTTGATTGTAAGCATGTCTTATTTCCAGTATGAATTTCAATTCAACTTGCTGTACCTTTCCCGGCTAGGTAGCCAGTGTGACTCTATAAAATAGTGACAAGTCCAAGTCAACCAATTTACTGGTCTGCTTATTCCTTATTCTTTTCAGTCTGATCCAAGCTGAGGTAGATCTTAACACATCCAAGGGGCATGCGCCTCCAGTTAATATTCAGATGGCAGGAAGTGTTTGTATCAGTTTGGAGCACACAAGAGGTGGATTTTCAGGGCTAGGGACAGACATGCAAAAAGCCAGAGCCTGAACTGATTCAGTCTTTACAGGTTAGACTAACCTGCAGAGTGTGAACCAGTTTGCAAGTGGATAGATGTTCAGAACATGCCTGCGGTGGGTCAAGCCAGATGCCGTGGGGTGCTAGAGCAGCCCTCCCTTTCACAGGCAAGGTGAGCTGAGGGGCAGGAGGGGCTTATGGCCAGGCCCTGGTAGGCCCACCTTTGCGGCTCTCTTTAGCCTGGAGCAATCTGGGCATGCAGGGCTGCCTGGCCCCAAAGGAAAGCTCTGTGTGGAGCTGCAGGCACAGTGCAGAGCCACAACAGAGGCAGCCAGCACTGTGCTGGGGGCAAGGAGCGCAGCCCCATGCAGCCTGCCTGGCTGCCTCTATCCCTGTGGCTCTGCGCTGTGCCTGCAGCTCCACACTCACAGAGGGGAAGCCCCGTGCTGGACTCTGTGGGGAAGCAGGGGCCGGGGCTTCCTCCACTCCCAGCGGACTGTGGGACCTGCACAGCAGGGAGCAAGGCAAGCAGCTGCCTCCTGTGTGGGGTTGGAGCTGCAGGCTCAGGAAGCAGAGCCACGGGCATAGGGCAGGCTCCACTCCCTCCCCCCCATGCAGTGCTGGCTGGTGCCATGCATGGGAGTTCTCACCTCCCCACCTGCTGCTGCTGCCAGGGGGAGGGTGTGGGGGTCCCTACACCCTCTCTCGCACCCCACACACCCACACCCTGCCCAGCTGAGCTCTGCGCTCCCACTGCCTTTCTGGTAGGAGGAGGAGAAGGAGGAAGAGTTTCCCCCAGCATAGAGCAGATTATCCCCATGTACCCCACCCCAACTCTGGGGCCAGGCAGCATCGCATGGAGACTCCCCCACCACCATCCCAGGCCTCCAATAGCAGGGGCACAAAGGGAGGAGGAGGAAGAGTCCCCAGCCCCCTCCCTCTGCTCCCCAGCAGACAGCCTGACCCTGGCTGAGGTGGGGGAAGAGGGGAAGGAGGGAAGAATTAAACCCCTCCCTGCCCACTTTACCTTAACAGGGCCATGCTGGCCACTGTCTCTGCTAGGGCAGGTCCCTGCTCTGGCTGGAAAGCAGAGAGAGGGGCCAGCCCTGCTGTGGACCTGAGAGCTCTGCCCAGCCCAGACAGCATGCTGGGAT
The DNA here is from genome assembly GCF_030867095.1 of Alligator mississippiensis. Taxonomy (NCBI): domain Eukaryota; kingdom Metazoa; phylum Chordata; order Crocodylia; family Alligatoridae; genus Alligator; species Alligator mississippiensis. The sequence goes on along the minus strand of NC_081837.1, from coordinate 23,633,265 downwards.
GCTGGGGGTGTGTTTTTTTTTTTCTGAAACCAGCAAAGAAGTCCGAGTACCAGCTCCATATAACTGCAGTGATGTTGTAAGCATCTAGCTCTTTGCAAGAACCCACTGCAAGGGGTTTTGCATGTTCCCGATCAACTGCAAGGTTTTAGAGGTTAAGCCTTAAAAAAAAAAAAAGGGGGGGGGAGGGGGAGGCGGGAAGCAGGGAGACAGACATAAGACACATTCGGAAGAAAAATAATTCTGCTCAAAAGTTCAAGTGCCATTTTAAATTTCAGCTTGCTTTCTGCAGGAAAGGTTGTGCCTGCCATCCAGGTCTCGGGAGCCACTTCTGAGCACCGCGCAAGGAGCGTCGCGTTATACAGCAGCACAAGGTGCAAAAGGAACAAGACACATTACTTTGATACAAATGGAAGGTTTTTCCTCCTTTTTATTTTACCTCTCAGCCTGATGCTATTAACACAGGAAGGAAAAGATGCAAAAACTGTTTGGATTCGACAGGCCCTTCATTGCAGTTGAAATTTGTTCCAATCTATACTAACAGCAGGGATGCAAACACAAGTGGGGGCAGGATGCAAAATATCTTTATAAGCCAAAGGGATTTTTTAAGTATCTACTGGTTTGGGGATACCCAGTCTGAGAAACCTGTGAGAGGCCTGCTTTTCCAGAGCGGAGAAAGTGCTCAACATAATCTGAAAAGCAAGGTCTGAACCCTCTTCCAGCACTCATAGAAAGGACTATTTAAGGTGTCCTGTGATCTGACACCTTTGCATGTGGACGTCAAGTCAGGCACCACTACACAGGACAGCTGGCCTGAATGTAAACTCCAAATTTCTGTCTCTTTTTCAGCCATCAGCCTTGTTTCACAAGAATGAACACATGTCTCTCCCTCTAGTGAAAGATGAGTCTAAAGCCCTAGTCCTCCTCGATCTCCTCCTGGTGTGATATAAACCAGAATTAAGCACCCACTACAGGCTGGCTTGAATCAAAGTGACTCACCCTATTTTTAAAAACTGTAATCAGTCTAAAGTTTGAGGTGAAACATCATCATTCTTCTTAAAAAGAGGCAACCTATCGTGCTTGACCATTTCAATTTTCTCTAGTTAAAATAATAATCATACAAAACTTGACAAGGAGTCCTTCCTGAAGAAACACTGCAGTTTCAACGTACGATCAGCTCTTAATGAAAGTCTTTACGCTGAAGAAATCCTAACCTGTACTTTCTATCAAGCAGCGGTTCTCGACCGTTTGCACCTTACTTCCCATTAACCATTTTGTCAAAAAACCCTGGTAACACCATGATAAAAACAAAACCCCATTTTTTCTAAGAAGCAAATTTTTATATTTATATGCATTTTAGTATTATATTAATAATTAATGGACTTTTTTTACGGACATTAAAAATTGCAGTAATTTTGTAGAGAGTAAGATGTATTGCTATAATCATTAGTTCCCACCTACCTGACCTTTGCGTCCCACTGGTTGAGAAACACTGTTATAAAGCCACATCCATTACCTCATAGCTGATATTACTGGGATTGAATTTGCTCGGGGCCACAAGACGTACAGTTTCCACTTGGATCCATCCCCTCCTGCCTCCCAAGTGAGAGGATGTGTAGCTGAGGCTCACTGGTTAATGGTCATTACACTTAAGTTTGAACCTGGATCTGGATGGTCTGAGTTTGGGGTAGGATATTTAAATCCGCACTTTAGGTCCTAGCCCATCCACACATTAAGGCAAAGGTTAAATCCACCCATTTCACTTTCTTGCTTCAGCCAGTACACAACGTAAGAATAAAACTGGCCCATCAAGTTCAGTCCCCTGTATCCACAGGCAACCAGTTCATAAGTCCTCCCCACCCCAAAGCAAGCCCACTCAGAAGAACAAAGTGAGGTATAATTTGAGCTTCTTATCCAGCAGCCAAATACCACTTCTTGCCCCGTCAGACTCTGCCCGTTCAAAGGTTAATTGTCCACTAAAAACAGGAGCTCACAATTATTCACTTCCATTTCACCAGGACTACAGTGATGCACAGTCCAAACTGGGATTCACGATGAGTCTGTGTGGGTAAGACCTCAGCTAGCGTAAGTTGGATTTGTTTGACTGAAATCAAAATTGCTCCAGTTTACACCAGCTCAGGATCCGATTCCTTTTTACCTCTTCAGGTGCTTGCTAAGGAAAATACCAGCCATTTCCTGGCTGCCACTCCCACAGCAGCACATAAAACAGTCTGAAAGCATCTCTTAAATTGCTTGTTTACACATTGCTTTTTGATCTGAGAAAAGCACTGTCTTGGGTACAGCTACTTGTCTCTCTGGTTGCAGGCAATTTATAAAAACACTATAGTGAAGGTATGAGCTTTATCGACATGACACAAGGCCTGCATTGGTGAGTTCAACCAGTGTTTACGGAGTTGGTGCTGCCAGGCGGGCCTTGGGTTCCTAGATAATGACCCATGCTTTTGGGCAGGGGACTTGCTGGGGCAGGATGGGCTTCACCTCTCTCCTAAAGTCAAGCAGGTCTTCTCTTCCAGGTTGGCTGATCTGATACGGCAAACTTTAAACTAGTCTCGCCGGGGGAGGAGCGGCAGGAAGATGTGGAGACGCCACCTGAGCAAGACAGGTGACACATGCAAAGAGTGCCCAGGTAAGACACAGGGCTCCAAATAGTCTTCCTAATTGGGGGGTGGCACACGCAGTTATGCAAGGCCTTAAATGCCTGTATACCAATGCTCAGAGTATGGGGAACAAACAGGAGGAACTTGCCCTCAGAATAGCCAGTTCAAACCCAGACATAGTAGGGATTACAGAAATGTGGTGGGATTCATCCCACAACTGGGCAGTTAGCATTAGGGGGTATAGGCTTTACAGGCAGGATAGAGAAGGAAAGAAAGGAGGGGGTGTGGTGCTCTATGTCAAAGATCAATACACTTCCTCCCAGCAAAATGTGGTCGGAGGAGGGGCTAGCTGAAGTGTTCTGGGTCAAGATATAGGGGGGTCATGGGGAGAGGGATTTAACGGTGGGGATCTACTACAGACCTCCCAACCAAGGGGAGGAACTGGACCAGGAATTTTTGGACCAGCTTGCAGAGGCACTTAAGGCAAGGCATGTAGTTGTTATGGGTGATTTAATTACCCAGACATCTGCTGGGAGGAGCAGTCAGCCAGGTCGGACCGTTCCAGGAGGTTCCTGGCCGAGATACAGGACCTACACTTAACCCAGGAGGTGCACAGTCCCACCAGAGGAAATGCCTTGTTGGACCTGGTTCTGGCCACAGGTGATAATCTGGTAAGGGGGCTCCAGGTCCTGGACCACCTGGGTGATAGCGATCATTGCTTGCTGGAATTCATCATCCAGCACAGGGTGTCAAGGGCCTGAAGCAAGGTGGTAGCCCTAGACTTCAAGAGGGCCAACTTCAACAAGTTCAGGAGATTGGTGGGAGAGGCACTGGGATTCTCAAGGGCAGGGGAACTCAGTGCCCAAGATGAGTGTTCTTTCCTTAAGGAGACGATACTCAGGGCCCAAGGGGTGATGATCCCAATAGGAAGCAAGGGGGGCAAGAATGCCCAAAAGCCTCCCTGGCTCACCAAGGATGTCTGGGAATGCCAGGTTGCCAAAAAGGCAGCATACACCGGGTTGAAGGGGGGGGGGGGAGGGGGGCTATCTTCGAAGAAGAGTATACCTCCACTGCTCGGGCCTGTATGGGGGCTGTTAGGAAAGCTAAGGCAGACATAGAGCTAGGACTAGTGTCCAAGATCAAAGATAGTAAAAAGTCCTTTTTTCAAATATATAGGGAGGATGAAGAAGGTGCCGGGATATTTGGGACCCCTGCAAGGTACACTGGGCAATCTGATGGTTGCACCAGAGGAGAAGGCAGACCTCTTTAACAAATTCTTCACCTCCATTTTCTTGTGCAGGGACCAGGACTCCCCCACTGTGATTCAAGATGGACTCGAGGGGAAAGCCTCAAGACCTAAGGTTGTGGAGGACCAGGTTACAGAGCTTCTGGAGGGGCTGGACATGTTCAAGTCAGCAGGTCCAGATGCTCTCCACCCCAGGGTGTTGAGGCTGCTAGCAGGGGTTATTGCAGGGCCCTTGGCACAGCTTAACGAGCACTCATGGTGCTCGGGCCAGATGCCGGATGATTGGAAGATAGCCAATGTGGTCCCCATCTTTAAAAAAAGGGAGGAGGGAGGACCCGGGCAACTATAGGCCCATCAGTCTTACCTCAATCCTGGGGAAACTCTTTGAGAAGATCATCAAGGAGCACATCTGTGATGGGTCGGCATCAGGGATGATGCTCAAGGACAACCAGCACGGTTTCATCAGGGGCAGGTCATGTCAGACCAACCTGATTGCCTTTTATGATCAGGTCACAAAAGCATTGGATGCAGGTGTCGCCGTGGATGTAGTCTTTCTGGACTTCAGCAAGGCCTTTGACACTGTTGACCACCCCATCCTCATTAAAAAAACTAGGCAACTGTGGCATTGATGCCTACACGGTCGGATGGATTGCTAATTGGCTGAAGGGTCATACTCAGATGGTGGTGGTGGACAGATCATATTTGACCTGGGGGGAAGTGGGCAGCAGAGTCCCGCAGGGCTCAGTCCTTGGGTCTGCACTGTTCAATTTCTTTATCAGTGATTTGGACAATGGGGTGAAAAGCAACCTGTTCAAATTTGCTGATGACACCAAAATTTGGGGTGAGGTGGGCACGCTGGTAGTGAGGGAAAGACTGCAGAAAGACCTGGATAGGTTGCAGGGGTGGACTAAAAAAACAGGATGCGTTTCAATACTGATAAGTGCAGGGTGCTGCACTTGGGCAGTAGTAACAGGCAGCACACTTATAAGATGGGGAACTCCCTTCTTGAGAGCACGGAGGCAGAAAGGGATCTTGTAGTTATCATTGACTCCAAGATGAACACGGGCCAACAATGCAAGGTCACGGTTGGCAGGGCTAACCGGACCCTATCGTGCACCCACAGGTGCATCTCAAGTAGGTCCAAGGAGGTAATCCTCCCCCTCTACTTGAACTGGTCAGGCCACACCTGGAGTACTGTGTCCATTTCTGGGCACCCCACTTCAAGAGGGAATTGGACAACATTGAGAGGGTCCAGAGGAGGGCCACCCACATGATCCGGGGACAGCAGGGCAGACCCTACGATGAGAGGCTATGGTACATGAATAGGTTCAGCCTTCACAAGAGAAGGCTGCCAGGGGACCTGGTGACCATCTATAAACTCACTAGGAGGGACCAGAAGGGTTTGGGGGAGACCTTGTTTCCCCTAGCGCCCCCCAGGATAACAAGGAATAACGGCCATAAGTTGTTGGAGAGTAGGTTCAGATTAGACATCCATAAGAACTACTTCACAGGTAGGGCGGCTAGGATCTGGAACCAACTTCCAAGGGAAGTGGTGCTGGCTTCTACCCTGGGGGTCTTTAAGAAGCTGCTTGATGCCTACCTGGCTGGGATCATTTGAGCCCAGTTTCCCTCCTGCCCAGGGAGGGGGTTGGACTTGAAGATCTACAAGGTCCCTTCTGACCCTACTTCTATGATTCTATGATCTAATCTGCAGAAATCCACAGCATCACAGAGGCAATGGAGTCCAAGCGCGGGAAAATGATATTTGGCAAAGCCAGTGCGGGTAAACTCAACTTTCAGATACCCTTTCACAGCTCCCAGGCGCTGACTACTGACTTGACTGTTTTCCTGAAACCGAGCAAAGATGCACAATGTTTGGTAGCGTGACACATAAAGCATATCTAAACTAAAGCTGGGTTGACAACTGATGTGTTTCCCTGGTCTGGTAGCAGGTCAAAAAAAAAAAAAAAAAAAAAAGAAAAGAAAAAAGAAACGAAGGCCGAACACAAAACAAAAACTGTATGATGGGGAATGACCCAGAATTAGTTTTTAAATTTTTTGACCAAAAAAAAAATAAAACCTTGAAAGAATATCAGTTTGGGGTTCTCTGAAACATTTTGTTCAACCAGAATTTAAAATACATTTCAGACCAAAATGTCATTTTGAATAAAACAGGCCAAAAGGCTTCATTCTAATAACATCATAACTAAACATTTCAGTTTTTCAGATTAGTGTTAAAGGGCAGTTCAGGGAATAAATGATGATTTGCAAAATGTTTTACTTGATCTGAATATCTATTTTTCATTGAAAAAACTTTTCAAGCAGATAACTCCACCCAAGAAAAACAAATGGCCACTGCAGAACAACACTGCACATTTCTGTTAAGTTTGTAAGGGAGGATTGGGGCAAAGGGTTTTTGTTACTTGAATGCTGCATTTGATTTGTCTCACCTTCTGCCAGCACTATCATAATTTTCTTGTAGGTCCCACTTAAGACAGAGCTGATAATGGGCCAGTTTCCATTCTTGCATTAATGTAAACCCACAGTAGTTGCATCTGTTTTGTTGGATTGACTGTGGCTTGAGTGAGAGCCAACACTGGTCCAATGACTAACCACAATAGAGCTATCTCTTCTGAAAAGCTCAGTGTTTTATAATCTGATTTATCAACTGAATACACTGCACGACAAGTAGATCAGATGATGCATCTACAGCTACACACAGAAAGAGAACAGGTAGCCCAGCCCTGAAACGTAGGCACCTCTGGGTTGATTTATGATGACTGCTAGGTAATGTATAGCATTCCTCTATCCATGTAGTCTAAAACTGAAACGGAAAATAAAAAAGAATCAACTACTATTCAATTAAAACTGCAGAAGCAATTTTAAGGTAGAACATCTTCAAATGTGATTTTCGGTGCCCTGTGGGCTTAGGACAAAAGTGGCGCCTGGATACTTTGCATCTTCGGTGTTGTAACAGGTTTGTGCATAAGGGTTTAGGGCTTCAGTGTGTTGCAAGTCAAACACCTTCAACTCCCATGGCAAATGGCTTTAAGGTGTGAAGGTCTCACCCAAATTAAATCGCTAAGTGGTCTGTTTATTACCACTCTGACTTTTCTGAAAGTGGAAAGGCACTGGATAAGTCATAAATACAAAGGACAAAGCCAGTGATAAAACCCCTGGTTCCTTCTCATTCAGCAATACCAGATCTTCAGTTCAAGCCATACCCTTCAATCTCTTGCACTTACTGGGAGAGGAGTGTTAAAGACACTTAAGTGGAACAACCCAGGACCTTGCTTATCCCAGAGTGGTACAGGATCTGTGTGAAGCAGAGGGGCTTGATAAATTCAAGGTCATCCCCTGCTGGATATTTCTTGGCCTTCAGGCTTATAAAGTCTTTTACCCCTTGGTGAAAGGGGTGCTAAGCAATGACCCTGGCATTTAGGCTGTTAGGGTTGTTCTCTAGGGGCTACTAGCTGTGTGGATGCTGCTGCTATGTTGGGGCTTGGCACTGCGGTGCAAACACTTCTTTTGAAGACCCAGTTGTTAGCTCAGCCACGATAACCTTGCAACATGATGGCCTCATAAAAAAATACTACAGGTCCAGCTTGAGCTTGCTTTGCATAATCCATTAGCACAAAATAAAACTCCAACTAAGGTGTGACTGCCTGCATAAACAAATGGACTGCACGGACACTAAATATAAAATGAATGCTTGGCAGTTGGGTCCGACCGCAGCTCTTCAAAGCACAACAATTCAATGGTCAAGGTGAACCTGTCCTATCTCAGAACAGCCTCACAAGGGTGTTGCACTTAAAAACCAAATTTCTAACCTAGTGCTTTACGAATTGACATAACACTTGGTTCATGAATAGCAGAAAGGCTTGCTTTGATAACTACCAACAAGTTACAAAACTAAATGACAGAAAAGGCTCTTTCCCAATATAAAATAAGCTATTAGTCCTTAGTATTATCTTAGCTGCACTGAGATCTTTACCCAACGCAGGCAGGAAGCAGTTCTTCTCCAGCCTCAAAGTGTGGGTCCTTCACTTGTTGGCTGGGTGGCAGGATGGTTTCTGGTCTGGACTGCACACAACCTGCTGACAAATCTGCTTAGTTCTTCTACTGTTTCTTCAAAGCATTTCCCTTGACGGTGGGCCAATTAAAGTCCAAACAAAACAGGGAGCAAAAGGTCAATCATCACAGTGTAACCGTTCATTGCCTAGCTCTTGTTCTTGATGGTCTAGGTGTAAAGACTGTGCATTTCTGCAGTTATAGGTCAATCACAGATGATGGGCCTTGAGGCTTTTAGAGATGTCACCAAACTTGTATGGGGGTATTTGTGTATCAGTGGGGGACATTTGCAGTATCTCGTGACTTTACACATACACTGAATGCCTCAGACATTTTTAACGCCTTAGGGTGACATTGGATGCCTGTTTTGAGAAATGTGAGGCTGTCACATGCAGAACATCTTCCCTGCATTCAGTGCTCCTTTTGCTTTTGAGATGGATATTTAGTCTCTTGTTTTCTTTAGCTGCTGGGTAAATGGAAATGCATATGCAGTTTCCTGCCTTCACTGGCTCAGTCTCCCTCTAAAAGGGCTTTCTTAGGTACACATGTGATGAGTGCATCAGGATTCTGCCAACAATTTTAACCACTTTTATTATTGTATAGCATGGGTCTGGTATCGGATACTGCAAGCACCCATTGTCTCAACGCCTAATGGGTTGCCAGCCATTAGCGGCATTTGATTTTCTTGTGGCAGTCTTGTGACCCCCATCCAGCAGCCTGGAGGAAGGGGGAATTCAAACTGTGTAGACCCCAAGGTCCTCAGGAAAAGGGCCAGCAAATCTAGCAGGAATGACTAAACGTTACCTCTGGTATGGCACAGATCAGGCAGCTTGTGCGGGCCTACAGCCAACTGATTAGGGCCAACCATAAAAGAACAACTGTGTCATAAAAAATGTCAAAGGTTTGAACCTGTTATTTTTTAAATAAAAGGCGACATTTTTGAGGGTAGGGATGTGAGCAAGAGATGCAGGCCTTGTCTACCCAATAATAGATGTGACAAAAAAATGCCTGGTAAAGACAGAGAAGCATGCACTGAGGCAGCATCTGGAGAAAGAGGGAAGGACGGAAATTAGATGCAATGGGCTAGATTCATTACAGGGGCCTCTCAGTCTTCAACTGGCACAGAAAAGGAAAGGATCACAGGGCTGAAAGATCATCAGAGGTGTGGTCAGCACCAAACATCTGATACCTGCCGCTCCTGCTAGTAATGGGGGTAGTGGATGCCTTCTCTAGTTCCTGAGCCTCTCTTCTTATTTAAAGCACATTATGGAGATCTCCCAGCATCTGTCTCCCTGCAACCCACACATCTGTTACTCTTGTCCCCTTGGTCAATGCTTGGTTGAATGGGACCTGGTGCCATTTCACTAAAGGAAAGGCATGGCTCTGCTCCCTCACATCCTAAGCCACGGGACATTTGCACGCACATCTCTCATGTACACCAGGGTGAAAAGCGACAGCTCACATGTATATGGTGTCTTCTGCCAAAATGATCTCAACTGAGGGGCCATGTCAAGAAATACTTCAGACAAGATCTCCAGTGCTCAGAGATGAAGCCTGAGCCCCATGTGCTCCACTCACAGTGGAAGACTAAAAGCTTGCGATTGGCAGAAAAAAGCCATTTCCATCATTGTCACTTGGCACCATCGCCTCAGCCCGGTGCTTGCAATCTGGCAGGGTTGGAGGGCTGTGGCTTGGGAGTGAGGGGCAGGGGCAGAGCACAGGCGTATCACTGCCCCACCACAATCATATACCCCCTACTCCGCTACAGGTGTACTCTTTTTTTAATGGCCTCAATGCTTGCAACCTGGGCTCAGGCAGAATTGCTAATGATGGTGGAAAACAGATCAGAGGAACAGCCCCCAATACTCTCCTCTCAAGACAGTACAAAAAGCAATGCAAAGTTATCGCAGCGCTGAACAGTTTCAGTTCCACCTCAGCAGCTGCACCCGAGATGAAAGCCCTCTTCTACCTGTGGACAAAGGCCATTCCTCCTCTGCCTCCTCCAGTCCCCACCAAAAGGCAGGAAGGCTCCAAGAGTTACGTGCAGTGTGTGAATTCAAGTATATCAATCACTCCCGTGAACTGAGGAGGTGAGAGAAGAACCCGGTGCTCTTTTGGCATTGAACCAGGGGTCTCGGTTCAATTGCAATGCTGCCTCGGTGCCCCACCATGCTAAGTGCTGCCAAGATACAGAACAAACACCTGGCCAGCCGTAAAGTGCTTAGAATCGACAGTCTGTCACCACTCGATATAATCCTGTTGAGAAGCGATAGCAGGTGTTTTCCTGTGTACGTCTGCGAGCGAGCCATTACAAGCAGCATTCACGTACTCGTGCATGCCAGGCAAGTAGATGGCAGTGCTCCTTCTTTCTTTCCATGTATTCTGCAGTCACAACACTTTTCCAGTTGACAGCCCCGATGACTGAATCCCTCTGCTTGTTCACGGAGGACATGGATTGCATGGCAGCAGCACAGGACTCCCCATCCGTGTGCCTCACATGAAAGCTACAACAGTGGCTACCAAACATTTCCATGGACTCCTGCTAGCCCTCAAAATATCTCATAATGACTAGGCACCCTTATCATCAAACTTTTAACGGCAAGTAGTACAAGGACCTGGCGCAATCCAGACCATTTTCTATTAGCTTTGCAGATCACCGATAGCACCACCATGCCCACAGTTTGAGGACCCCGTCTTTTGAAGGTCAGGATAAGTTCAGTCTCAGATCTACTACTCCATCTTTGGGGCCCTACTGTGCTTGGAGTCTTATTTGTGGGCACATGTAGCCTAGGTCTTCATTTCTCAAATGTTAGGGTGCCCATTTGGAGACATTTAGGGTATGTTGTTTGAAGGAGGCATTTAGCATTCAACTGGCAGCATGAATGAGCAGCCCCCTCTTGAAATCATGCCATGGGAGCATCTAATGTCCAGACACTTTTTAAAATTTGGGCCAGGTCATACCAGGAGATTTAGACTAGAAAGGACTTCCCATGGAGGTGAATACATCCCCCCACTCAACGAGAATTGTGTTTCCAAGTACAAGTCAGAGCCTATCCATGTAAGGACTGTATTGCTGTCCGGGAGAGGACTCCCTCTTTGCAGGTTATCGCAGGAGTGAAGTGGAGGCTGTTTGAGACTGCCATGTCACTGCCGCTTTTCCCTGACATGTTAATGCTCCCAGATTCTTGCTTCTTGTGAGGCTTCAGCAAGACTCCGGATTAGAGGGAACAAAAGCTTCCACTCTGGAAGTGACAAGGACCCTGGGTCGACATGATGGGCATTACAGCCCCAAGCACTGATCCTTAGCATGAAGAAAAATGGGTAAGTCTGTGCAGACACAGACAAGATACTTATCTGAGATGCAGGAAGGATAGGGGAAGAGTGCAAAACTGTCATGGAATATAAGGACAAGAGGCAAGAGGAGAATGGTTAAAAACAATTAAAGAAGGCCATTGCAACATTCAAAAGTAGACCTTACCGGAAGGACCACACTCCACTAAACCTGGTCCTCGCTGCATAGGAGCCAACTTCAATTTTTACTAGGGGTGAAGGGGACGGGGGGACAAGATGATGGACAGGTGGAAAATTTTACACATTTCTGGTGTCCGCACTCTTCCTGAGGGGGCCAGGTCCTTTGGGCCTCCATATACTCAGCTTCTCTGCCTCACTGTCCCCCTTGCTAGTGATAGGAGAATATGCCCTGAAAGCAGGAAGGTGGTAGATTAAGAAACCCATTTGTAAAAGGAAGTTACGGTTAATCCATCTGCTACTTCTGCTGTCCACGTTTTACATGACAAGCACAGGAGAGGAGGGAAAAAAAAAACCTCTCTCGTTTCTGGCACCGTCCAAGGGTGAAACCATCCACACTGTCAGCTAGGCCATGGCTTTCTTTTTAACTTCTCCTTGCCTTACAAGCATCCAAAGTGAAGGTCACGGGGATATGGTGAAGTCAACAAGCTATTCCCTGCCTTAGCCCTTCACTGCAGGACTTGGCAGCATCCATAGGAACACCTGGCAAAATGTAAAGAGTGCCAATATTTTGGTAAATGAGAAGCTACCTAAAGAGTTGAGATGTTCATCTGCATTACTCTGACACCCACAGTTTAAAAACAGACTCACAATTCCCATCAGGACAGACTTGGTTGTGAGACTTCTGTAAGAAGAAGGACAGAAGGACAGTGAATTGGACCTTACTTCTGAGGAGTCTGGATTACCCTGTTATACGTGCAGCAAAACAGCTATGTGTTGTGCCCACGTAGTGAAATGCTAGCTGATTGGAAGCCATGCCTGTAGGAAGAAGGACAAAATTCCAAATGATTTCAAAGCTAGCTGAAGAATGACTGACTTTGTACCACCCACAGGCAATGACGGCATCAAGCAAAGACGTGGGGAAATACCATGATAATTGCAATTGGATGCTTGGAATGACCCTATTTCCAATTTCAACAAAGAGTATGCCTGTCGGGGGGTAGGGGGTATATGATGGGGGGAGCAGCAGTGATATGCCCGTGGCTCTGCTCCTGCCCTTCACTCCCAAGCCACAGCCCCCCCAGCCCTGCCAGTGCCCTTCACTCCTGACCCACAGACCCCTGCCCTCCAGACTTGCTGCCCACACAGCTCTCTGTTGCCTCTGAAGAACCCCCTACCCTCTTCCCCCACCTCCACTGCCCTGTGGCCCCAGCGCCAATCCACACACACACACACACACACACACACACACACTTACTTGCCTGCAGCTGCCAAGGTGTGCACAAAGGCACGTGATGCTCTTGCCTCCAGTTGCCTTCCCTCGCTCTTCCCAGCCACAAGGAGCTCCTTCCTGCAGCAAGCTGGGAAGTGCCAGGGAAGCAGAGGCACAGCAAAATCCTGGACATTTGCAGATATGTTAAAAAACCACCTGGATGGAGATGGGAGGGCCCAAAAAGAGGACGTGTCCGGGAAACCCAGACATATGGTATAACCCTACTGGAAGATCAAGGTTAAAAGGGTGGGGGAACTGCCAGGAACTATGGACTTGCTTCACTGCTGGTGAGTCCTGTTGTACTCTCACGTGAGCCAGTTAGAATAACTGATAATAGCAAGTTTGTTGGCGCATGAAATCTTGAACCCAGGACCTGAACCACAGACAGAGAAGGCAACCCCTCACACCGTGTCAGCTGAACTGTGCTCACATCCATTATAGACAGTGAAGCAACAAGTCTATCAAACCACTTTTCCTTCTCAAGGGATACTAGACACAAGTTCTTTTTCAGCACAGGCTATTTGCTTCTGCTGCCAAAATCCTAGGGGCCAGATTGACCTATGGATGCCTTGGACATATGCTCTTACTCCTGGCTATTCCTTACATCCATTGCCTTACACACACACACACACACACGGACATACACACACATGCACAAACATTTTATGTGCAAAAAGCTTCTAAATCCTACTGGGAAAATATCAGTAGTGCTTAGGATCCAAAAGTGCCAAGGTAATTTGCAAATGTCATCCTAGGGGTATAAGGTTATCTTTATATATATCATGACATGCAGATCTAGAAAGATCCAGCTGCACAAACAATTTGCCAAGAGCTTTCCATCAAATAGGTGTAACTTTAACATTAATACTGACAAATTGAGTGCCAAAGACCAATAAGCTGCACATCAGGCACTAGGACAGCTTCTGACTACCACAGCAAAGACGCTGTGGATTTTACTTGCCATACTTGCAAAGATCTAGCGCTGTTAGTACAACAGGGTCCCTATCTATCTAAGGCTTTACCATTAGATATTGTGTTAATAGGAAACACAAAACCAATCCCAATAGCTACTATTGACAGCAGCCAACCTGTGAACAACCCATAGGGGAAAATGTGTTCGTCCTTCTTATTTATGGATCTATTAAGCATGCAGAATTCCTCCAGCTCTAGTCAAAGCCATGAGGGTGCCCTTTATTATTTGTTTGATGGGAGGAATCCCTTATTATTTACTCAGTGCTGGAAAAGCATGGTAGATCCGGGTTTCATGAATGCTAAGTGTTGGTCTAATGTCTCCCATTGATGCCAATGATAAAATTCTCCCCAGTTTTGATGGGAGCTGAATGGCATGATACTTTTGAAAGGGTAGGGACAGACATCACGTATGAAGTACTCTGAAGTGCAACTGCAGCTGGTTTGAAATGGGAAATGGCTGCTTGACTTCTGTACCGTCCTCTGAAAAAGACCAGGCAGAGTTGTGCATGCAATTCAGACAGTGCTGCCAGAATCCCTTCCTTGCAGGCCCCACAGTCTCTTCCTGTTTATCATCTCACAACATTCATCTTGAACATGGAAACCTTCTGCTCTGCCTGATGCCTCCAAACTGCCTCTTTCTTCATTCTGCAGTTAAAGATGGCCCAAGATGGAGCGTGTTAGCAAGGAAATCTGAAGCTGTATCAGAAGCTCCAGAACAATATCAGCAGTGCCAGAGAGAAAACTGGTTCTTTTACATTCCTGATACCTCTTACATCCTGGGACCATTTTCAGGAAGCTCGCGTTAAAATGTCTGCTTGCTCAGGGAGCAGTGAAAGGGTAAAATTCCTTGGGGAGATGACTGCATTTCAACCCAAGGCACTCCTTGACTTCCAAGTTCAGTTTTCTGAATGTGGTGGACGCTTCAGGATGAAATTAATTCTTAGACACTGTCACTGTTGCTGTCATCTCTAATCTATACTTTAGAGAAAAACGAATAAGCAAAGCACCAATAGCACCCTATTAGTGTAGCAGCAGGTGGCAGCTCCAGAAGTGTAGAAAACGAAAGGTCAAGAATGGTCTCTTTACAGAGACAGACAGAAGTCTGACTTTGGTACCATGGGATATTTTTAGAAAGGATAAGCCTATGTAACACCATGCTGCTTTGGATCTCAAACACCTTCCTACCCATGAACCTCCACAACTCCAGTATTTCACAGGTATTGAGCCAAGCTTTTGACTTGGCATATTAGAAAGATAGTCAGCTATTATAAACATGACTATTTTGCAGCAGTTTACTGTAAAACCAAGAGCCAGTGTGAATGAAATGTTGGGGTTGGGGTAGGATTAGGGCAGGGACGAGCAATTATTTCAGGCAGAGGGCCGCTTACTGAGTTTTAGCAAGCCATCAAGGGCCACATGACAGGCAGCTGGGGGCAGATAAATATTAATTTTCTAAATTTTAGGGCCCCCATGGGCTGGAGAGAATGGCCTGGCGGGTTGCGGCTGGCTTGCAAGCCACGTCCGGCTCATGAGCCACATTTTACTCACCCCTGGATTAGAGGCTGGTTGTGCTTGAAATCAGTCCACATATCACCAAGTGATAGCATCCTTACTTTTTGGTAACATCCACTGAAATTGATACTAGTTCGAGGTATGTCAGAATCACAGGAGCAACTCTTAACTATTTCTGAAAACCAAATTATAGCAGCTACATTCACAGTTGCTTCTGCTTCTGTGGCTCTGCCTAGAAAGCTGATTTATGTATGGGAGAGCCCCAGGTCTCCTGTTCAAAATAAATTTGACTCTGCAACCAAGAGCTGTAAAATTCCACCTGCCCTGTCGACTGAATAACATTCATCTATAGGTATTTCTATATTCTTATCACAGGCATTTCCAAGCACCTTCACTAAGCTCTTAGGAAACTCGAGAGACATTCCTCTTGCAAGACAGGTGGAGTTTTAAGGCAGCACAAGTGTGTGGGAAATATGTCCTATAATGATTATTCCCAAGGAAGTGTAACCACAACCAGGGATCTAAAAATGAAACAAAATGCCATTCAGACCAAATATAGCGGCACGGGAGCCAGATTTTCAAAAGAGCTCTGTGCTTTGGTGCTGAACTCTTTTGAAAATATTGTTCATTAGTGTCACTGTGGGAGCCACAGGGTTTTGAGTTGTTTTGCAAATTGAGGCATTATTCAAAGCCTAAAGGAGAACTTGGCTCTTTTGAATATGTGACCCCTAAAGTACAATATATTATGATGACAATACCAGATTAATTTTCAATTAGTACTGGTAGAAATGCCCTCCCAAAAGTTAACTATGTCGTGTTATGCCAAACATAGACAGTATTTGGCATCTATTACACATTTGAATTAAGCCTCAAAATAGGATTAAGTGAGAGGAATTAGATCTGGAACCTGGAATTAAATCGATGTCTGGCTCTGCTCATCAAATGACCTGCCTCTGAAAAGTGCTGTGTTCACTCATTATCTGGGGACTTGAATGGGAGTGAAAGATGTTCAAACCTGGAGCATGCTGGACATTTTTCAGCGTGTTTTTTTGGCCAGAACATTACAAAAAGGGTTTGCAGGAAAGTGCAATTAGACACAACTCAGACGGAACTGGGTTTTTCACGACCATTCCAATAAAACAATCAAAGGAAAAAAGGACATATTCCATGCAATTAGGGCCAACTTTGATGAAGTCTCCCACTTCATGCCCCTATGTCTGATTTTTTTCATTAAAAAAAAAAGAAAAAAAAAAAAGAATGTTTCAATTCCAACCAGATGTGAAATTTCCAAAAATCAAGAAAAAAAAAAATCACAGCCCAGGAAAACTGTTTCCCCTGCCCCTATTTCTATGCAATGCCTCTCAATGGTAGTTGACTCCTGGGCTAGAAGACATCCAGAAGAGAGTTCAACCTTTTACATGAGTACATGCCTGCAAGAAAGGAATATGTAGGTATGAGGCGTGAACTGCTAGCACTGACAACCTGGGACCTAAATATAAAACCAGGACTTGAGCTGCATGTTGCATAAAACATAAAAGGCACCTCTGAAGAAGCTCAAGAGAAAGCCAGAGCATAGTTTTGAGAGATCAAGTGGGATATTAGGAGACTGTCAGCTGTGTGAGGATTCTCTGCCTTAGGGTAATTTTCATTCTAAATGAATATCTGCCCTAAGTATTGCCCTAAAGATCACATTACATCTTCAATCCATAAAAATGCTGCTGAGACCAAATTAAATCAACACTGATGAATATGAAGACGATGGCTAGGGACAGAAATTACATATAAACCGGTTGAAGAGATCAGAAACTGGTTTCAACGTGTAATAGAACAGATGTTCAGTGCACATAAACCCATTTCAAAATGGCCAAAACTGGTTTAAGATAAACCTGCTTGAATGTAGTATCCAACTTAACTGATTTGAGTCAGACTGGTTTATGGAACATATGGCCTAGACCTCTTCTGGTTTACATTAAATCAGAGTCACCAGACTACCATGCGTAGACCCTGAGATGGTGCAGAGTCACTTGGAGGAACTGGATGCCTTTAAGTCAGAAGGCCCGGATGAGCTCCATCTGAGGGTACTGAAGGCACTGGCCAACGTCATTGCACAGCCACTGGCGGGAATATTTGAATGCTCGTGGAGCATGGGCCACGTCTCGGAGGACTGGAAAAGGGCCAATGTGGTCCCCATTTTCAAGAAGGGGAGGAAGGAGGAGCCAGGCAGCTATAGGCCAGTCAGTCTCACCTCCATCCTTGGCAAATTCTTTGAAAAAATTATCAAGGCTCACGTTTGAGAGCCCAGCAGGAAAAATTATGCTGAGCGGAAACCAGCATGGGTTCGTAGCAGGCAGATCGTGCCTGACTAATCTAGTCTCTTTTTATGACCAGGTTACGAAACACCTGGACACAGGAGGAGGGGTGGATGTCATATACTTAGACTTCAGGAAGGCCTTCGATACAGTAACCCACCCCATACTGGTGAACAAGTTAAGAGACTGTGATTTAGATGACTACACAGTCTGGTGGGTGGCAAATTGGCTAGAGGGTTGCACGCAGAGAGTCGTGGTGGATGGTTCGGTATCGACCTGGAAGGGTGTGGGCAGTGGGGTCCTGCACGGCTTGGTCCTTGGACCAATACTCTTTAATGTCTTCATCAGCAACTTGGACGAGGGAGTGAAGTGTACTCTGTCCAAGTTTGAGGATGACACAAAACTGTGGGGAGAAGTGGACAAGCTGAAGAGCAGGAAACAACTGCAAGCAGACCTAGATAGGTTGGACAAGTGGGCAGAAAAGAACAGAATGCAGTTCAAGAAGGAGAAATGCAAAGTGCTGCACCTAGGGTGGAAAAATGTCCAGCATACCTACTGCCTAGGAAATGACCTGCTGCGTGGCACGGAAGGGAAAAAGGACTCCAAGCAGGGTCGGGGGGGCAGAGATTGGGGGCCCCCACACCTGTCCAGCAGGAGCCCCTTTTAGGGCTCTGGAGGCGCAGGTGAGGGCTCTCCGGGAGGAGGTTAGCAGGCTGAGGGGTATCAGGGAGACAGAGGATGAAATTGACAGCTATTTCTTTTCCCTCCAGGACCAGGCACCTAAGAAAGAAGCATCCCGGGGAGTGCCCTCCACAGCAGAGTGGCAGACGGTCACATCCAGGACCGGAGCTGCTCGCAGCGAACAGGTACCAGTTCCTCCAGTCTGACTTTAGAACAGGTATGAGGCCCTGGCGACCCTGCAGTAGATGGAAGGAGAGAAGGAAACCCTTGGGCAGGAAGCAATACCACATTCTCCACACTCCGAACAGGTTAAGAGATCCAAGCGGACCCAGAGGAGGAGGCAATGAGTGCTCGTCATAGGCGACTCCATCCTGAGAGGTATGGAAGGGCCCATCTGTTGCCAGGACCCCTCAACACAAGAGATCTACTGCCTGCAAAGATTCGGGATGTGACGGAAGTAATCCAGGCCAGGATCAAGCCCACCAACTACTACCCCATGGTCCTAGTCCATGTGGGTACTAACGATGCGGCCAGGAGAACCCCCGATCACCTGATGGCGGACTACAGTGCTCTGGGCGACGTGCTGAGGGAGTTCGGTGCACAGGTGGTATTCACTTCCATCCTACCAGTGAACGGACACGGAAGATGGCATGAGAACTGCATTACAGAGACCAACTGGCGCCTTCGGCAGTGGTGTCTCGAGGCAGGCTTTGGCTTCCTGGACAACCACCCACATATTACGTCGAGGGACATTCTCAGTTGGGATGGGCTTCACCTGTCCCCCAAAAGTAAGCATGTGTTTTCTTCTAGGTTGGCGGATCTCCTCCAGTGGCCTTTAAACTAGGCTCGTCGGGGGGAGGGAAAGATGAGGGCGGGGGAAGCTGTGGACCACCAAACCACGTGGCACCCACAAGGACAGCCCAGCCTGAAGAAGGAGAACATTGGGAACCTGCAAGCCATGGGGCGGCCAGCAGTACAGCACAGGTTAGCAATAAACAGGTGAGAAATAAGGGGCCCCTTGGGATTCGGAGGGGGGGGGGGCAGTAAAGGCACCAGTCACAGGGCTCAAGTGCCTATATACTAATGATAGGAGCATAGGGAACAAGCAGGATGAACTAGCGCTCCTGCTTGCAGAAAACGCTTATGACATAGTAGGACTAACAGAAACCTGGTGGGATTCATCCCACGACTCGGCGGTACATATTGAGGGTTATAGGCTGTACAGAAAGGACAGGGTGGGGAAGAAAGGGGGAGGGGTTGCGCTCTATGTCAATGAGCAATATACATCAAACCTCATCAAGACGGAATCGAAGGATGAGGAAGTACAAGGATTGTGGGTTAGGTAACATGGGGGGCAAGGAGAAAGGGATTTGGTGGTAGGGGTCTGCTACAGACCCCCACACTAAGGGGAAGAACTAGATTCGGGGGCTCCTGAGGCAGCTCTCGGAGACCATAAAAGCTAAAGAGGTGGTAGTCATGGGGGACCTAAACTACCCAGACATCTGCTGGGAGATGTAGACGGCAAAGTCCTAAAGTTCACACAGGTTTCTCACCTGTGTACACGACCTCCACCTGACACAGGAGGTACACGGTCCCACTTGGGGGAATGCCTTACTGGATCTGGTATTGGCAACGGGGGATGACATGGTAGGGGACGTACAGAATGGTAACCATCTGGGGAACAGTGATCACCTAATAATAGAATTCACCATAAGAAGTCGAGTGGGTAAGGTAACTAGTAGGGTGAAAGTGCTAGACTTTAGGAAAGCTGATTTCAATGAACTCAGGCGATTAGTCAAGGACACACTGCAGAGTAGGAGTTTTGAAGTGATGGGAGCCCAAGAAGGGTGGCTGTGCCTTAAGGAGATGATCCTTCAGGCACAAAGGGAGACTATCCCGATGCAAGGAAAAAAGAGGGAAAGGGGCCAGGAGGCTTCCTTGGCTGACCAGAGAAACCCAGGGCAACCTACGGGTCAAAAGGGGAGCACATAAAAAGTGCAGACAGGGAGAGATCATCAAAGACGAGTATACCTCCTCTGCTCGCGCTTGTAGGGAGGCAGTTAGATGGGCGAAAGCTACCATGGAGCTGAGGATGGCAACCCAAGTAAAGGAAAACAAGAATTTTTTTTTTTTTTTTTTTTTTTTTTTAGATATATAGAGAGTAAAATGAAGGCCCAGGGAGGAATAGGACCCCGGCTGAATGGGGAGAAGCAATTGGTGATGGACAGGAGGGACAAGGCTGAACTCCTCAACAAGTTCTTTGCCTCAGTGTTCCTAAGAGAGGGGCACGACAAGTCTCTCACTGGGGTTGTAGAGAGGCAGCAGCAAGGCGCCAGAAAACCATGCGTAAACACTGAGATAGTGCAGAGCCACTTGGAAGAACTGGATGCCTTTAAGTCGGCAGGCCTGGATGAGATCCATCCCAGGGTACTGAAGGCACTGGCCAATGTCACTGCACAGCCACTGGCAGGAATATTTGAAAGCTCGTGGCGCACGGGCCAAGTCCGGGAGGATTGGAAAAGGGCCAATGTGGTCCCCATTTTCAAGAAGGGGAGGAAGGAGGACCCGGGCAACTATAGGCCAGTCAGTCTCACCTCCATCCATGGCAAAGTCTTTGAACAAATTATCAAGGCTCTTATTTGCGAGAGCCCGGCAAGACAAATTATGCTAAGGGGAAACCAGCACGGGTTCATAGCAGGCAGATCGTGTCTGACTAATCTAGTCTCTTTTTATGACCAGGTTACGAAACACCTGGACCGAGGAGGAGGGGTGGACGTCGTATACTTAGACTTCAGGGAGGCATTCGATACGGTATCCCACCCCATACTGGTGAACAAGTGAAGAGGCTGTGACTTGGATGACTACACGGTCCGGTGGGTGGCGAATTGGCTAGAGGGTCACACCCAGAGAGTCTTGGTGGATGGGTCGGTTTCGACCTGGAAGGGTGTGGACAGTGGGGTCCCTCAGGGCTCGGTCCTTGGACCGATACTCTTTAATGTCTTCATAAGCGACTTGGACGAGGGAGTGAAGTGTACTCTGTCCAAGTTTGCAGATGACACAAAGCTATGGGGAGAAGTGGACACGCCGGAGGGCAGGGAACAGCTGCAAGCAGACTGGGACAGGTTGGACAAGTGGGCAGAAAACAACAGAATGCAGTTCAACAAGGAGAAATGCAAAGTGCTGCACCTAGGGAGGAAAAATGTCCAGCACACCTACAGCCTAGGAAATGACCTGCTGGGTGGCACAGAAATAGAAAGGGATCTTGGAGTTTTAGTGGACTCCAAGATGAACATGAGTCGGCAGTGTGACAAAGCCATCAGAAAAGCCAATGGCAGTTTATCGTGCATCAGCAGATGCATGACGAATAGATCCAAAGAGGTGATAGTTACCCTCTACCGGGCGCTGGTCAGACCGCAGTTGGAGTACTGCATGCAGTTCTGGGCACCGCACTTCAAGAGGGATGCGGATAATCTGGAGAAGGTCCAGAGAAGGGCCACTCATATGGTTAAGGGCCTGCAGACCAATCCCTACAAGGAGAGACTAAAGAACCTGGACCTTTTCAGCCTCCGCAAGAGAAGGTTGAGAGGCAACCTTGTGGCTGCCTATACGTTCATCACAGGGGCACAGAAGGGAATTGGTGAGGTTTTATTCACCAAGACACCCTCGGGGGTTACAAGAAATAATGGTCACAAACTATCAGAGAGCAGATTTAGATTGGATATTAGGAAGAACTTCTTCACAGTTAGAGTGGCCAAGGTCTGGAACAGGCTCCCAAGGGAGGTGGTTCTCTCCCCGGTCCTGGGGGTCTTCAAGAGAAGGTTGGATATGCATCTAGATGCGGTCATCTAGACCCAGCACTCTTTCCTGCCTATGCAGGGGGTCGGACTAGATGATCTATTGAGGTCCCTTCCAACCCTAACAATATTACTATTACTGAGGGTCCCCCAGCATTCCAGCATGATTTTCAGGCCTGGGCTGGGCTGGACTGTCTGCTCCAGAGAGTAGGGCTGGGCCCACCCCTCTCCACCCTAGCCAGAGCTCCAACTGGCTGCAAAGCAGGTGGGGGACTGCAGGCACAGTAGCATCTGCCTGGTTTCCCTGTGCTTCACACTCCCCTTGCTCACTACTCCAGCAGGGAACCCTCCTCTCCCACAACAGGGACCCCAGTGGCACAAGCTCCAGCCAGCATCTGGCTATGTCACCCCTATGCTAACTAATGGTGTGTGTGTGTGTGTGTGTGTGTGTGTGTGTGTGTGTGTGTGTGTGTGTCCAATTTTACAACAAAGGCAGACACAATGGTGTCTGCTTAGGGATTTTTTTTAACTAATCAGCAAGTCAGCTGCTAGAGTCCCTCTGTTCTTCCTCACAAATGCCTTGGAAGAGCTTGAACTAATGAGAGAGGCTTTGTTTTCTTGATGGGCTGATAACCTTTGTGTTCTGACAAGCTCCCTGATGGCTTGCTTCAAAGGCCACAATCTGCAGTGTTCAAGAAGGGACAGAAAGGTGCGAGAAATGACCTGGTTTGCAATGAATGCAGTGCCTGTCAGTTTGCTGCAGACAGTATGAAAAGCTCACTACCATCAACAGATGCATGCACTCCACACAAACATCCTCCCTCCCACACCCACCTCTTCCTCAAGCGCTAGCCATGGGCAAGGATCTCACAACATTCCTGCTCCTTGAGCAGCGAGCTGGGAAAAGCCTGGTGAGGGCTGCTTCTCTCTCCCCCTCCAGGCATGCCCCTGCTGGGGACTGTGCAGGCTAGAATTGGCGATGCATAGGGGGTGCATGTGCACCCCCTGAGATTGGCCGTGCACCCCCTGGAAGTGCCAGCTATGAAACTGGAACTGCCTTCAGAAATGCACTTCCAGTTCCACTGCTGGTGGTTCCATGCTTGGCGATTGGCCGCTGGGGGACCACCTCCCGGTCAGGGATTGGCCACTTGGGATCCCCCACCCTCATCAATGATCTGGTGCCCCTCCAGACTCAGAAGACACCAGTTGTCCAAGCAGGCCAGGGTGGGGGTTTGAAGTCCTCCCTTATCATAGCATCCTGCTGGGGTTTGGCCACACCCCCCCAAAAGAGAAGGGAGGGCTTGCTCTAGTACCCCCAGCTTCTAGCCTGAGCCACTGCAGGCATGTGATGGTATTTCCTGATTCAAAGTGAATCTCTATCCACTTGCAAATCAGTTCAATCTCTGCAGTTTAGACTAAACTCCAAAAATTGAATCAATTCAGGCTCAGGCTCTAGACTTTAAACAAAGTGCACACCATGGGTGAAGGAGGCCCTCTGAGTGAAGTTGTACAGGATGCTAACATACATCTATCTTCCAGGCTATACATTAATACAGTGCTCCTACATACTTAGTCAAGTGTAACTGTGGGTGGAGACAGCTAAATGACAGGAGTGAACCTGGCAAAGTTACTGATGTTGTTCAAGTATGTGTACCACATTCATTGGGCATACATTATTTCTGCATGGAGCCCACCATGAAGCAGCCAAGAAAGCATTAGCTGGAGGGTAAAGGTAGACTTGCTGCAAAAAAGAAATTAAAAGAGAAAAAAAGGACCTGATCTTGAAAGATTTAAACAGAGAAATAGAAGCTTTACATCCCAGATGACAATGAGACGTGGATCAATTTACAGGCTTCATGGTGACCATCATCCATGAAACCTTCAAGAACCATTCCAGAGGTCACTTCTTCCGCAGCAGCCCATCACGAGACCCACAATTTCCAGGGTTTCTGCCTCAGAGAGCCTAAGTAACAATGCCTGGACTATGCAAATGAACTTGGAACCTACCTATAATTGATAGTTGCCACCAGATAAGAATTTGTCTAGTCTTACACTTTTGATGTACAAACAACAACTTAAAACTGAGGTCTATTTCTCCACCACAGGAATTAGAAAAAAAAAAAAATTCGTCCCACCTCCCACAAAAACAAAGAAAGAAAGAGTCAAACAAACAAACAAAAACAGTCCATCAGAGAAGTCCAAGGACTGGTGTATATGACAGTGGTGGGGTGAGGTAATCTTCACCAAAAATACCCTGTCATGTGAGATTCTCTTTGGCCTTTAAAATAATCTTGTCTAATGTAGTTGACCTATTCATAGTGCTAACTTGCAGTACCAGCTAGGCAGACAAACCTCAAAAACCCAAATCTAAATTTTGTGGGGAGGAAAGTCAAACCTTGAACTGAAACCCAGAGCCAAGTTTTGCCTCTGGCAATTTTTATTGTACTGTCCAATTGACTAAAGATGTCAGATGCAAAATCACTCCTTGAATTTGAGAGCATTCAAGTTTAAGACCCATTTCACATCTCCATACCCAGCGTGGCAGATATAATCATATTCTTGTCACTACATCTGTCATGTTTAATACCAAGATTTTGTCCAAGGCTCATCACAGAACACACACTTCAGGAAATTGTCTCTCTCAGAATAAATATCCTTTATTATTATTATTACTATTATTATTATTAGTTTATGGCTGCTTTTGCTTGGAAGACCATGCCAGTGCATGCAGGAGATACATTTTGGTAAAGAGCTAAGTGGGTCTTCATTAATGTGTGTTGTACAATCATGGAGAAAACTGGTGTAGTGACTAAAGCACAGCATTAAAAACTAGGATAACTGAGATCTAGTCTCTGTTTCATCCATTGACTCACGGCATGACTATGGGCAAAGCCATTTAACATCTTCATGCCCCATCTTTAATGAGAACAATGATGTCTATGATACCAGCTTCACAGAGATCATGCCGGATTAAAGTGATATTCTTTGAGTAGAGCTACTGGTGTAGTCATATCATCATTCAGAATTTAAATGCTTCATGGTAAACTAGTTGTTATTGCCCAATTTAAACAACACTGCACACATCAAAAGCTCCAGTCCGCATAATCTCTAAGCATTGATCACGTCAGTGAAAAAATCGTTGATGCAAGCACCTTATCTGACAATTGTGGCTGATCATCTTATATTTCCCTCCCATTCCTGAGGAAAGTAGATCAAGAGGTATCTTCAATAATTTCCTACTAATGCTTTTTACATCTTCTGGAAAACCAAGGACTCTTGTTTTTTAGTTCCACTGAGAAACAAAAATTGGCTTTTAGCTGGTGCCATTTTAGAGAGATGGGTTTCAGTGAGCACTGTCTTTTCCCATTAGCGCTGCTCTAGTGCTGCTGATAGGCGCCAGACTGACATCTGCAAACACAGCAAAAAAAAGAGATAAGTTCTCTGTGTATGCACGAGTTATAGGTAGGAAGACATGTGGCAAGCTCCCCCAGCTTTCCTTAGTCTTGTTCCACAAGCACGGCACCCTGGGGTAACTCTTTGTGACAGATTCCGTTTTTTTTTTTTTTTGATTGAATACTACTAAAGATGCCAGTTAGTGGATTACCAAAACCCCAGCTGAAGCTACCCATCAGCTGCTAAAATAGACACAAAGGGAAGCTTTAACTTGTGGACCATCACAGAACATTAGCTTTACTTCAACTCTGAGAAAGCTCAAGTTGGATTGGAAAAGCCTCTGCACCAGGACAAGCTTGATCCCCTTCATCTGCTCAGTGAATTTTCTCATCTGAACATTTTTCACCTGAGAATGTGCAGTTTGGGGTCAACTGAAATGCTTGATGAGTTCCTGTTGATTTCAGTGAAACATTTCCCTCTGTTAAAATGACATTCCCCCTGCCCAACTGCCACAAAATCCCAACTCGTTTTCGCCTTTTCCAAAATGGTGTTTTGTTACAAAATTTAACGCCTTTGTTTTGTGGGGTTTTTTTTAATGTTGCTTGGCCTGAAATGTCTTATTTTTTCTGCAATTTTGTGTTTGGATTAAAAATTTCAAAAGGTTTTGCTCTCAGATTAACTCAAAAGAAATAGTTGGTCTCCTAATACTCACACTATTCTAACACCAAATTCTACCTTCCTCCTTGAATAGTTGCTTTCACTTTGCTGGGATTTGCAATAAGAGGTCTGAGTGAAAGATATGGATAATTCCCACTGAGTTTCTAGTTTTACGCATGGGAGTCTGATGCCCGGTGTCCTAGGAAGTGCACGAGTAGCCTCACTGATACTCCTATGCCAATGCAATATGACCTAGCAAACAAAACCCTGGACCTGAGTTTAGTTTCCAGCCATGACTCGGATTTGTTGCATGAATCTGGGCCTCACTGCCCTTTGGCTTCTCCATCTGTATGGAATAGAAATGCATAGATTAAGCTCCTTTGGAAAAGTGCTTTGAAATGTATATAAGACCAATATTATTAATGTTCATGAACTGAAGACTAGCTGGGACATCAAGCCATTAGAGAAGAGGGACTGTAAAAGCACTGCCAGAGCATATAAGCACAATAAAATCATCATTAACCTCTCCTGACCCCACTTTCTCCCTCTACAAAATAAGTACAATCATCTGAGCTCGCTTATAAGATACAACAAATCTTAAAACTTGCAGAATCATAGAAAGTGAGACTTGGTAGAGACCTCAGGAGGTCACATCTAGTCCAACCCCTGCTCAAAGCAGGACCAGCCCCAGTTAGATCATTCCAGTGAGGGCTTTGGCAAGCCGGGCCTTAAAAACCTCCAAGGATGGAGACTCCACCACCTCAACAGGTAACCTGAATCAAAGGAGGAGAAAGTAGAAGGATTGTGGGTCAGGTTACATGGGGGGCAAGGAGAAAGGGATTTGGTGGTAGGGATCTGCTACAGACCCCCACACCAAGGAGAAGAACTAGTTTTGGGGCTCCTGAGGCAGCTCTTGGAGACCATAAAAACTAAAGAGGCAGTAGTCATGGGGGACCTAAACTTCCCAGACATCAGCTGGGAGATGCAGAAAGCAAAGTCCCACCATTCACGCAGGTTCCTATCCTGCATACAGGACCTCCACCTGATGCAGGAGGTACACAGTCCCACTAGGGGGAATGCCTTACTGGACATGGTATTGGCAATGGGGGATGATTTGGTAGGGGACCTAAAGATTGGTGGTCACCTCGAGGACAGTGATCACCAAATAATATAATTCATCATAAGACATTGAGTGGGTAAGGTAACTAGTAGGGTGAAAGTGCTAGACTTTTGGAAAGCTGATTTCAATGAACTCAGGCGATTAGTCAAGGACGCGCTGCAAAGTAGGAGTTTTGAAGAGATGGGAGCCCAGGAAGGGTGGCTGTGCCTTAAGGAAATGATCCTTCGGGCACAGAGGGAGATGATCCCAATGCAAGGAAAAAGAGGGAAAGGGGCCAGGAAGCTTCCTTGGCTGAGCAGAGAAATCCAGGGCAGCCTATGGGCTAAAAGAGGAGCATATAAAAAGTGTAAACAGAGAGAGATTACCAAAGAGAAGTATACCTCCTCTGCTCTCACTTGTAGGGAGGCAGTTAGATGGGCCAAAGCTACTATGGAGCAGAGGATGGCATCCCAAGTAAAGGATAACAAAAACATGTTTTTTAGACATATAGGGAGTAAAAGAAAGGCCCAGGGTGGAATAGGACCCCTACTAAATGGGCAGAAGCAATTGGTGATGGACAGGGGGGACAAGGCTAAACTCTTCAATGAGTTCTTTGCCTCAGTGTTCCTAAGGCAGGGGCACAACAAGGCTTTCACTGGGATTGTAGAGAGGCAGCAGCAAGGCACCAGACTGCCATGCATAGACCCTGAGATGGTGAAGAGTCACTTCAAGGAATTGGATGCCTTTAAGTCGGCAGGCCCGGATGAGCTCCATCCGAGGGTACTGAAGGCACTGGCCAACGTCATTGCACAGCCACTGGCGGGAATATTTGAACACTTGTGGCACACAGGCCAGGTCCTGGAGGACTGGAAAAGGGCTGATGTGGTCCCCATTTTCAAGAAGGGGAGGAAGGAGGACCCACGCAACTATAGGCCAGTCAGTCTCACCTCCATCCTTGGCAAATTCTTTGAAAAAATTATCAAGGCTCACATTTGCGAGAGCCCAGCAGGACAAATTATGCTGAGGGGAAATCAGCACGGGTTCGTCACAGGTAGATCATGCCCAAGTAATCTACTATCTTTTTATGACCAGGTTACAAAATGCCTGGACGCAGGAGTAGGGGTTGACATCATATACTTAGACTTCAGGAAGGCCTTCGATACAGTATCCCACACCATACTGGTGAACAAGTTAATTGGCTGTCACTTGGATGACTGCACAGTCTGGTGGGTGGCAAATTGGCTAGAGGGTCGCATCCAGAGAGCTGTAGTGGATAGGTCGGTAACAACCTGGAAGGGTGTAGGCAGTGGGGTCCCGTAGGGCTCGGTCCTTGGACCGATAGTCTTCAATGTCTTCATCAGCAACTTGGACGAGGGAGTGAAGTGTACTCTGTCCAAGTTTGCGGATGACACAAAACTGTGGGGAGAAGTGGACACACCGGAGGGCAGGGAACAACTACAGGCAGACCTGGACAGGTTGGACAAATGGGCAGAAAACAACAGAATGCAATTCAACAAGGAGAAATGCAAAGTGCTGCAACTAGGGAGGAAAAATGTCCAGCATACCTACTGCCTAGGAAATGACCTGCTTGGTGAAACGGAAGCGGAAAGGGATCTTGGAGTCCTAGTGGACTCCAACATGAACATGAGTCGTCATTGTGACGAAGCCATCAGAAAAGCTAAAGGCACTTCACCGTGCATCATCAGATTCATGACAAACCTAACCAAGGAGGTGAGACTTCCCCTCTATCGTGCGCTGTTCAGAACGCAGTTGGAATACTGTGTGCAGTTTTGGTTGCCACACTTCAAGAGGGATGTGGATAACCTGGAGAGGGTCCAGAGAAGGGCCACTCTTATGGTTAAGGTCTTGCAGGCCAAGCCCTATGAGGAGAGACTGAGGCACCTGGACCTCTTCAGCCTCCGCAAGAGAAGGTTGAGAGGCAACCTTGTAGCTGCCTATAAGTTCATCATGGGGGCACAGAAGAGAATTGGTGAAGTTTTATTCACCAAGGCACCCCCAGAGGTTACAAGGAATAATGGCCACAAGCTAGCAGAGAGCAGACTTAGACTGGACATTAGGCTGAACTTCTTCACAGTTAGAGTGGCCAAGGTCTGGAACGGGCTCCCAAGGGAGGTGGTGCTCTCCCCTACCCTGGAGTTCTTCAAGAGGAGATTAGATAAGCATCTAGCTGGGGTCATCTGAACCCAGCACTCTTTCCTGCCTATGCAGTGGGTCAGACTCGATGATCTATTGAGGTCCCTTCCGACCCTAGCATCTATGAATCTATGAAGCTATTCTAGTGCTTCACCAGTCTCCTTCTGAGAAAGTTTTTCCTATTATCAAACTTAAACCTCCCTTTCTGCAACTTGAGACCATTGCTTCTTGTTCTGTGACTGTTTGCTCCATCTGACTATCTGCTCCATCCTGTGACCATTGCACTTTGGCCATTGCTCCATCTGACATAGTGGTGATAATCCTGGGAACATCTGTATGCCAAGTACTGGTGAACAAAAATACGATGAGCAAATAACCTAATATAGCTCAGGGTAGGGTGAACCCTGTGCAGTATGGATATAAGGTCCCATTGGCCTTCACTTTGCTTCACACAAAGAGAACGTACAACACTACCAGTCCAATTGCCATTTTGCATGATTGGCTCCCTACTCTGAAAAGCAATACATTCTCCCAGACCATTCAGGTGTTTCTGCTCCAGCGCCAACCGAAATGTGAAAGCGCTGAAAAAGAGCAAATATCTACGCCAAGGTTATTTCTGCAAAACCAATTCCTCTGCACAAACACAGAGCACCACTGAAACACGGTCAACCCTAGCATGTGCATTTAAAGCCTTGAGAAGAATAGCACAACAACAGAGCACATCTTAGGGAGCGTTTAGCACTTTGAATGCTTAATTTAGTCCTATGCTCTATATAGAATGTATGTGAACATTCTCACACACCTGTAAAGCCTGGTAGATGAAATTACTTAATGACATTAAAATGTTTCAGATATCTGAATAATTTATCTTCTACTCTCCCGACACCCAGCTTCTACTTATCTACTTCTGCCAGCACATTGTCTGTAAGGTCTCGGGCACCGGCATGATTTAATTCACATTAATTTCAGTGCTAAACTCTGATTGGCCTCAGTAGAAGCTGGATCAGACCTTTGACAAGCAGCAATTCTTTTTTCTAAATAAATAGATGAGTGAGATGCTCTGGCAAGGGCTATCTTGATGTCAGATGATCACTTCTAATTTAGTTTTCCAGGGCATTTTTTATAAGCTTTCATAAACTATCTCCCTATTTGTCCAGGGGTGCTTTGTTCACAGAGACTGCAAAAGGCACTCCAAGGGAAGTACTGGACACAGGAGGATGAACTCCCTCTTGAGGGGGTTGCTTGCTCCACTCTGTTGTGAAGAGCTGCAAACAAATCCCATTGACAGAACTAGAACTGAGCTATATCGGCACATGCCTGTGACTGGTTGTTGGACTCAAGCTGTCTGATTTTCGCTTGCCCTGAAGCCTCATTTGCTTATACGTTGGTACAAAATGCTACCATCCCAATTCAGTAGACTATTTTTTTTTAAATTTAATTTGTATCCTAGGCCACCTTAGCCAAAACTAACCCCAAATTCAAGAGTCCAGAACCATAAGTGCCCCTACTACCAGCAAACATCCTCCACCCACATCTGGGGCTTCAGAGGTTTCCAAAACCTTTGGTGGGCATCCTACTTGCAGGCCCAAGCCCAGAGGCTTGGGGTTCGGATGCTTTTGAGTTGTGCTTGCCCTTAGCCATAAGGCCCTCGCAGCAAGCAAGGGAGGAGACTCCCGTTTCCATAACCTGAGCTTAAAGAAGCTGCACCTCGGCGGGTACTGAACCACACCACAAAAGCAGTTCTCCTGCAAAGCGGTTCAGGAAAGCTGTCTTCTTGGACACAGATACATGAGATTTCCACTGCCAGGTTAAGAAGCCACGACACTTATCCTGAGCCTTCAAGAGGCTGATGTCGATGTCCTTGACTGGACGATGTGTAAAGGCAGTGGAAACCGCTTTCTACCCTGAATCTGCCACAGAAAAGATAAGGTGGGAATTTATGTAGCAGTGAAAAATATAAGTAGAGGTTGGCTGGGGGCAGCAAAGACACAGATTGCCCAACAGCCAACTTGAAAGAGTTGTAAGTCTCCTATGAAAAGTGTTTCTATGCCAAAGGTGTTCAGGAGGCCAAGTTTGAAGTTGAGAAATAAAGTAGAAGCACAGTGAACCATCTCACAGCAATGGGTCGGCGGAGGAAAAAAGCACCTGCTTTTGCACAACTGCTTTCTGCCAGGCCCCTGGAGCACACGTGCTACCAAGGAGAACTGGGTCTGCTTCCTTGCTGGCCCTTCTAATCTGCACTTGGCAGCATTTTGGTTGCAAAAAATACAGAGGTTGTATCTTCAGTAGACTAGTGCAAACATACACTGGCCTTACAAACCTATGCAATATATTTCTGATGGGACAAACCTACAAGAGTTCATGGTAAAATAAAACAGTTGTTTCATTTTGTAACCGGGTCCATATTGCTTTTGCCAGAATTGACCTGTGGCTCTGAATTTATGGCCAGAGAAAGCACACCAATCCCTATTCAAAAGCAGCCCTATAAATTCTCCTGCAATTTAAACACACATAAGGTTTAAATTTCTGATAGGACAGAGATGACACACTTTATAATGAAAGAAATTACCATTGATTGCCTGCCAAGAGATGTTTCTGTAGGTCATATTGATGCCAAAGCACCAGATGGCCTCCTGTGGGATACCGCGGGCTAGAATGGATTCTCTCCACTCAATACTTTATTCTCTCCAAGTCAGCACTGTGATGTCAAGCTCAAGAGAGTGACCCAGGTAAAGGAGAGGGAGAAGCCGGCTGTGCACATGTTGCTGGGTGACCGCACATATTTAACAGACACAACACCGGGGTAAAAATCAAGTAGGCAGCACTTGTGCACGGGTGATTATTCATGTGAGACCTACCACCGACAGCTAGACAACTTAAGATAACTAGCTATCATATTGCGCTTTTCACCTCCTTTACATCGTTTCCCTATACTGTTAGCATAGCACGCGGCAGGCAATTATTTCAAGCAGAGGGCCACTTAATGAGTTTTGGCAAGCCATCAAGGGCCTCATGACAGACAGCCAGCAGCAGATAAAGATTATTTTTCTAATTTTTTTTAGGGGACCCATGGGCCAGATAGACTGGCTTGGCGGGCCGCATTTTGCCCACCCCTGGCACAGCAGAATCCAAATCCCAGTGCAGGATGGCATTGGAAAATAAAGAGAGTGCCTGAGCGAGTACTGGCGGGAAAGATTTCTCTGGAAACATGACATTGACAAGGAAAGTCTGTTTTGACAAAGCAAATTCGTCCTGA
The DNA here is from genome assembly GCF_030867095.1 of Alligator mississippiensis. Lineage (NCBI taxonomy): Eukaryota > Metazoa > Chordata > Crocodylia > Alligatoridae > Alligator > Alligator mississippiensis. Next base: position 23,600,765 of record NC_081837.1, on the reverse strand, counting down.
CAAGAATGGTTCCATAATAACCCCGGATTCCTCCTGCACCCAGCAGCACAGGCAAAAACACCCTACAAGTCTAGAGAATTGAGTCGGAGAGAAGTCCTACTTGTTACAACACAAAGATGCCCCTACGAGTAGCAGCGCACAGAGAAGCACAGCACATGCATCAAATCATAGAAAATGGGGGTTGGAAGGGAGCTCAGGGGGTCACATCTAGTCCAAGCCCCTGCTTCAAGCAGGACTAGCCCCAACTACATCATCCCAGCCAGGGCTTTGTCAAGCTGGGCCTTAAAAACCTCCAAGGATGGAGGTTGCACCACCTCTCTGGGTAACCTGTTCCAGTGCTTGCAGAGGTGGCACCAGCACAGCCAAATACATCCTACAGTGCTAGAGACCAAATCACAGAGCACTCCTGCTTGTCCTATCACAACGATGCCCCTACAAGTAGGAATACCCAGAGAAGCATGGCACACTCAAGGACACAACAACTTGATAATGACTTTTTAGTCTGGCTATCAACACCAAGACTGACTTAATCATGCTTCTCCAACCCACCTGCTCATCATTTCCGGTCACTCTGCAATGATGACACGCAGTGGCTGGGTACCTCTTGGCACAGACCTGGCATGGGGCAAAGGAATGGTTTGCTGAAGTCATTTTGAGGCATGGAGGGTAACGGTAGAGGGCATTTTCTGAAAACAGGCTACGTTTTAAAGCTGATGTTCACTTACGAGTCCAGGGACAGAGGTCTTGGGATATGCAGTTCTTTCCAACTTGACCATCTTGGTTCTCTGTATTCTCTGTCAGGTTTGAATGCTGACATCAGATCCTCCCAGCATCCACAAGCATGCATGATCATATTCTCCTGAGGAGCCTTTGGAGAACAAAGCAAAATGCCTTATATTACTGCTGCACGTCAGCAGCTTATCCCATTAACCATGGCAACTGCACATCGGGATATGCCCTTTCAAGTGCAACCAATACTGTGGAATGGATAAGCGATGTTCAAACCCTCTCTTTTGCTATGATGGAGACACACAAGAAGTCTTATGCTACAAAAACTTCTCCACAGATGAGCCATTGTTTTGTCTCCAGGGGCAGTTCTTGTGCACCTATGACCTACTTACCCGAATCTGGACTTTCAGGATGAAACCCTCTTTTTTAGTCCGTGCGCAAAAAAAATCTTAGTAACTGCATACTCCTTTTATTTTTTCCACAAGTCAGGCCTCGGGGATTTGCCCCGGTTACAATTCATGATTTGCCCCAGTCGTAGCCAGTTCCAGATGGTGGAGAAACCCCTCATGCCAACAGGATGAAGAGCCAGGAGCCATCAATTTGCATGGAGGGAACATAACCCAGTTGCAGGAATGGGTTCATGGGAGCTTTGCCTTGTGTCTCCCAAAGGCTTTGCCTTCTTGGTCAGCCATGGGTTTAGCAGATTTAAAATATCTATTAAAATTAGCACCAAGACTCAGGTAATTTCGCTAAAAGGAAAAGTGGCCATTCAAGCTAACACGATGAGGTCTGCTCGTGCTCGCCTTGTAGAATGAGTTAACTGACTTCTTTAACCAATTCTACTTATTACATGCTTGGAAAACACTCACACTATAAAGTGAAAATCCCTCATGCCCTGCAGACTAAATACAGGTCCCAGCTAACTCAGTTAGCCCAGCATGGTTTTTTCTGGGCGATGCGCTTCGTTTGTGCACTACAACACATGCAGAAGCGCCATGCAAAAACTGAAAAGCTCTATTCAGATCAGGCTGACCTTGGGGATCTGTGCAGATTAGACTGCAGGGAGAGCACACAGGTCAGCTGTAAGAGAGACAGAAACTGCAAAAAAAGAAAGCAGTACATGAATCACTTTCATTTGTCCGGGTATAAGGAGAGAGGAAAACAGAACCTGAATGGTACAAAATAGTGGACAGGAGCCAAAAACTTAAAAACACTAAAGCCATGTTTGCGTCCAATACTTTTGGGAACACAACTGCTGTGCTGAAAAGGACAAAACACCTATTGAGTTCACAAGGATATTTACTTCATTAAGTACTACAGCATTTGGTCCTTTGGAGTTAGTTCTGCAACCAGACACAGCTCACGTGATCCTGAAGGACGCTGCCATTGAAGGGGCCTTGTAGTTCACCCAGCAAGTTCAAATCATCATTGCAGCACACCCTACAAGCATTTTGTGCAGCACAGCAATAGTACCAAGGGGAAAACCAGGAGGAATGGCCACAAACTCCTGGAAGATGGATTCAGGCTCAACCTTAGGAAAAACTTGTTCACAGTCAGGGAGGCCAGACTATGGAAAAAGATCCCTCCAGAGGTGGTGCGATCAGCCAATCACCTACCCTGTAAACCTTCAAGAGGAGACTGGATGGTCACCTTGCTGGGGTCATTTGACCCCAGTTGTCTTTCCTGCCTTGTGCAGGAGACTGGACCCGATGATCTGCCAAGGTCCCTCTAGCCCCTTACAAGCTATCAATCACGCACAGACGCTCCAGCTGGGGAGTGAAGGCAGCAGTCTGTACGCCAGTCCGTGGCTGAAGCATTCAGGTTTTTGAAGCACTTCCAAATGAAGCACTCATCAACTCTCAGGGTGGGACAGGCACAGATTTGGCCTCCTGCACCAAGCCGCTTTGACAACCCGATTCAATGTGAAATTTGCTCTTTGCAAACATTAAAGTCCAAGGCATCCTATTAATAGGGTTCAGCGTGTGTAAGTTGCATGACATAGCACAACTATTGTTTGTAGAGCCAGACACTATTGTAAAACAATACTAATACTCACACACTCAAAAGTCTGGATTAAGCACACACACACACACACACACACACACACACACACACACAGTTTTCAGACTCTTTATACAGATAACACTCAAAGGCAATTCCCTGCCATCCCAACACTCCCGCATATATGCACACACTCTCCACTGTGCTTTGCTCCAGGAATACTGGCACATTTTGCAGTGGGGAGTGGATGCCATCTGGGTACATAGGCTCAATTAACACGTGTTGACGGGGGGTGGGGGGGAGGGGAGAAACACACAAAGCATCCTTCTGATTTCTACTTGGCCTATGTGTTGTACGACAAGGGTACCAAATAAGAGCAGGGCCCCACGGCACTAAGTGCTTGAAATCATAATTGGCCTCTGGCTCAAGCTTCTTATGAACTACATAAACAACAGATGGCAAGAGTTAGAGAAACACAGAGACAAGAACTGACTTTCCCCTGGATGACAAAAGCTGCAGGGCTAGTAACAAAATCAACATCTCCTTAGCTCACGCCTGTCCTTCGTCCCTTCAACCACTGTGCATTCAACAGGGACTCACAGATTGATATACTGATCAGTAGCTCTATTAAGTAAAATAACTTTTCTTTTCCAGAAGCCCTTGCAAGAGGTCTATTGTTGCAAATACTTTGATCATTAAATACCAGTACATAATCTCTAGGTGTATTAACCATCTACAAAAGGTTCCTTCCCTCTTCCTCTGTTGCATTTTTTCTTTTCCAAATCGTTTTAAAGGGTGCTTCTGATGATTTTGTAAATATACTCAGAACAACTAATGGTGTATTTATTGCCCCCCCACCCCCACCCCGCCGCCAGCATATTTACTTTTCATTGTAGGTCTTTATAAAGGACATCAGTATCTAGATTCCCTTCTACAGGCTGGGAAATAGGCACAAAAAGGCAAAGTCATTTATCCACAACTTAGCAGCAGCAGTAGATTCACCCTTGGTCTCCCCTAAGTCTGGAAGTTCATAGGAGTTGGGTACCGAACCTGCCTAGCGGGATTTTCCAACAGCATCTGCAGATTTGTGTGTTAGATTTGTGTGCACCTAAATCTCTTTGAAAAACCTGATCATCTATGCTCCAGCTCTCCATTATACCATGGTAACAGTACTTCACAATTATTTACATAGATACCCTCATCCAGGAGAGGCAGGGAGGTGCTAGATACCATAGTAATGGAGACTGTATAACAATTTCTGAATTCAAAACAAGATCCACGGATGTGGATTAGGTCAACTGAGTTCTTCATATCTTACATGCTCTTTCATATCTATACTGGTGCCAGCTCCCCTGCAGAACAGGGAGAGGAACAAGATAAACTGGTGCTCAGCCTCAAGGTACTTCCCCTCTTGCTGCCAGTTGCTCTTCACTTTGAAGCATCAAATCTGACATGGTAACAGCTGCAGTTTGCACTCCCCCTCTAGTTAAAGACAAGCCCTGCAGTGGATCTCCCAGAGGTTACAAGAACAAGAACTAATGTACTAAGCTGCTCGAATAAGACCATAAACAGCTGGAGAAAGTAATGGGCTGAGACGGCAGAGACCGCTAACCATTATTATCCAGCCACAAGTCCAGAGCACAGGGCTCTTGCACTAGCATGAGCCATTACTTACTTTTTAATTACTAAGTACAGTTTTCAACACTATTTTAATTAAGATTTTTTTTTTTTTTTTTTAAACAAGGATGGCTCTGGATGTTCTTGGTATAGCATCCTGTCTTTACCGGAGATGTCTTGCTTGCTGCAAGCAAAACTAACCAACTGGAATATTATGCTTGTGATATGGACATTTTGACCAGCTTATTTTATGCAACACCCAGCACACATTTTTTCTTTGTGGAAACTCCCTCCCCTCAATAACAGCAAATCAACAGCTCCCTGCCAGATTTCTGACCTGCCTAGATCTTGGGCAGCCTGCTTGGTTGCGCACTGGCCTTTTTCATTTTCTTGATCACTGGTGCCAACGCAGATGCATGAGAGGCCAAATCATACCACAGCCACTTAGCACCTAAACAGCTTATTTCATCTAATGATCTCAAAGCATTTCACACACCTCAGGTAATTAAGCTTCACAGCAATATGGGGAGGCAGTTAAGTATTATTCCCATAGAAAAAATGGAGGGATAAGGATGAATTGAAGATGGCAGTTTAGTCACAGACCCCCAGAGCAACTCCAAGAGCATTTGACCTTTGAATTCTACTTAGAGACCGATATGTCCCTCCTTGCCATGCCCTTCAGATTCCTGTTCAAGATCTGCATTGAACAGAGAGGTTAAAACACAGTCAGCCAAAGCCACCAAGATTCCCAAATCAAAGCCAGAAACAATAAGTTAATCTGGGATCACTCAAACAAATGAAACTTGGCCCAAATTCCTGGCCCTCAGCAGAGCTTCCATTTGTCATTAAAGCAGAAAGCATATCACTCTCAACTGATTTCAGATAGCATAGGGAAAGTTTTTTTTTTTTTCTCTAGATCTATTGATAAAGTATAGCTTGCTGTTGCTGTTACTGTATGGTTTCAAAGATCGACAATTTTCTGCCAAGCTAAATTCAGGAAGTGGCGGGACATACATAAGGAAAACTAGGTCCAAAATGGAAAAGGAAAGGCAATTTCTATCTGTTGCAACAAAAACCTCGATGGGGCACAAAACCACCTAAGACAATGGCCTTGAAAGTATAGAATCCAAACTAGGAGGTGTATTCAGATCTGCATTTTTTTAGGCATGCTAACATTAGCAGGACATCAATGTATTCCAGCTGAAGAAAAGTAGGAGCACCGGTCTAGAAGGGCGTCCTAAAGCCCTTATTTTTCTTTGATGAGTCATTTCTGACAAATCATGCTATGGTTAAATTTAATTTAGTTCCTGCAACAAAAAGTAAAATTGAAATGCAATTTGTCTATTATGTCTGAGAAAGTACAGATTATATACATGTAATTATTTTAACTATTCATCACAAAACTTCAAAGGCAGCCCTCACATGTCATAAATCAAAAACCTTCAGAGCAAATGTCAACAACCCTAGTTGTTATTAAGTGCCACCAGTGTTCAATTATCCCTTTTTTTTTATTTTAATATTGACTATTAGTCTTTTAAATTAAAGGCAGAATCTCTGGGCCAGAATGATTGCCCTTTGCAAAGATGGTAATGTTTAAAGTACATCAAAAGGAGCTATATTTCAGTCCCGTATAAGACTGAAATCCATTATATTGCAATGGGGGAAAATATACATGGGCACCAAGAGTCGCTCAACGAAAGATTTCTTTTGGTGCCCAGAAAAATGAGGGTTAGGCAGCAAACATCACAAAAACGTGTATGGGGCAAGATGCAAGGGGTTTTTTTTTTCCCCCATGGGGACCTTTAAAAAAAAAAAGTTGTTTGTTAGTTTGTTTTAAATGTAGCTGTTTATGAAGAAACTAAGGGAAATAGTCCATCAAAATTAAATGGACTTCCATGAGATCAGGTACAGTTATTGGCGTTATCTGTAATATAATTGCACCTATGTATTACATGCTAGATTCCAGTCCTATTGAGTTAGGCACAGCACATGCAAATCAAAAACTTTCATGGCAAATCCATAGGACAGACCAAGTACACAAGGGAAATTACGGAGCGACAAAGTGGCTCGTGTAAGAAGGTGAGTAGCAAAGCTGGGAACAGAAAACCAGGTTTCCTTACTCTCATCCAGTACCCTGTGAAATAGGTACATTGCTTCTGAGTTTCTCAGCTTAAACATTTCAGTATCAATCCTGCAGTCAGATCCTCACCCAGAAGCCCTTGGGCTTCAGTGTCAATGTGAGTGGCCCATTACACTCACCCCATAGCCCAAGCAAGTCAGTGAGGCACCGTACACAGCGGTTTAGATTGACTTTATGGATCTGGGCTGCATTTTAGTTGTGTGTAAGTGTCTAGACTGCATGTGACTGTGACTGTAAAGCTCACAGCTTTCTCAGCAAGTTATGTAAACTAGTGTGAATATAATGTCAGGGTTAAATGAATGTTTGCATTGATAAGTAGATTAGAAATCCCAGTGCTTGCAAGCATTGTATGAGCTAATTCCAAATCCTGACTTGCAAATATTTACAGAGCTTTAGCTCACTCAGTAAATACTCACAAATCATTTGTAACTCACTACTTGATGTAAACTGCAGTTTTCATACAGTGGAATTAAGCATTCACGGCCAACAGAGCAGGTGCGCTTCCTCCCTGTTTTTCTGCAAAGTTGCAAAGCAAGGTGGTATTTATGCACCCTAGCTCCATCACCATACCATGGTCTAATGCTTCCCAACTTCTCTCCAATCCTAATCTAACTTGAGCAAAATAGATGAGTTTTTAAACTGATATTTCCAAGCAGGTTTTCATCACTGCTCCTCCCTCACCGCATGGCAAAAGACACTTGGAAGTACGGGACTTACCACTGCACACTTCACTCTTTGAAGAGTTTTGCTAACTTAGTGGCACCACTCATGGTGGGCTGTATTATTCAAAACCAGTAAACCTAATACAAAGTGGAATTCAGTGACTCCCATATCAAAAGCTCGGTCATGTTTCACATTAAATGATTTTTTGGTAAAAATGTAATAAATGAATAGATGCTATACAGTTGATAAAATACACATGGCACACCAAAGATGCTTTTAATTTAAGCACATCAGAAGGAAAGTGTTATAATTGGTTATAAAACCCAGCAGATCAACAGATGGCTCTTAATGGACCCTAAGTGTCAAGACTGGTTCTAAGGGAGAAGGTACTTCCTTTAGCTACCTATGGCCCATATTTTGTAGGGACTTATCAATCAAAACTAGTGCCTTGAATTGGGCCCAGAAAGCTAGTGCAGGCTCTGGAGCAGTGAAGCAATGTACCCCCGGTGAGGCACTCACATCAGAGGGCAGGCCCCCATATTTTTCACCAGGTGCAGCTGCTGGAGAGTCATCAATGGCAGAATTACATAGAAAACACGGCAGCAGTCTATTCCCTAGGTTATGAAGGTGTGGACGATGGTGGCCCGCTCCGACTTGGCAAGAAAGGATCAGAGCCTTCTCACCGGGTGGTGGCATAAAGCATTTCTAGCAAATGCCATCACCTGAGCATTCAGGTGCAGGCAAGGATCCAGGAGTGCCCCAAGACTGTAAAACTGAGTCACAAGGGGAGGTCTGAACACCATCAAGAATGGGCGATCCCTACCCTCTGCGGGTTGATCATCAACCTCTTGTCATGCACACAAATCAATTAAACAGGCTTTTACTATCAAATCAAGGGGGAAATGTGAAGGGAGTTGTTGTTTTTGCTGCTTTACTTCAAATTACTTTTGGGGAAAAAATACCATATTGCCCTTGTGGAGCCTTTTGCTATGAGCAAAGGAGGGAGATGGCTCAATACTGAACATCCAAGATTTGTTCAGAATTAAGCTACTACCAAGAATTCTGTGTACAACGTTTCTCTCCAAAATGAAAAGCATCAGTGAAAATGAATCGCCATTTTTAGAGGATCCAAACCATTTGGCAGGTATAATAGAAACAGCACCAAAAAACTGTTGACATTTCCTTAGGACTCCTGCAGAGGTAAACTTGCAATAGCGATTGATTTGTTGTTTTCTCTCCAGGTATCTATACATTATTTAATGTGACTGAACATTTTTAAACCCATTTTCTTGTGTTTCTGAAATATCAATGCCTTTTACAAGGTTGAGACTTCTGTAAATCTCACTTCCATGTATAAAGTGTATTGGTCTAAAATACTATAGTTTAAGCTATACAAGAAAGAGATCAAGGGATTTTCTTAATAGACAGGGTGACCTTTGCAGTGCTTGTGTGGGCTAATCTTTGTCACACTTCACTTCTCCCCGAACTTTCATGCTCATTTTATTTCCCTTTCCCTCCTTATGCAAAGGCATCTCTTTCTTCTGAAAAAACTTCATCTCCTATCACCCTTGGGAAAAGAGTTTGCCACGAGCAGGAAGCCAGGAATTGCCAGTCTAGGTCCAACCGGCAGGCCTTTAAGTCAAGTGGCCTGCCTGGAACAGTGGCCAGTACTAGCAGTTTCCATGGACAGGTAAAGAAAAGACATAATGGACAAGTACGTAATAACCTGACCCTGACAAAAATGTCTTTCTGGCTCGATCAACCGATAGGGTCAATGTGCTTCCTGCAGAGTGTGCCGAGGTATTTACAGCCTGACCGCTGTGGAGCTTTTCACTGGTATTGGCATTGCAGTCTCACATAGACAGCTCTGTTAAAATGAGGCTTCTGCTTCAGTGGGTGCTATATAACACAAAAGCCACATATGGCCCGTGCTCCCCAGCATGTTACAAGACACAAACCTGAACATTTTTAAGCATTTCTGCAGGTAACAAGTGACAAATTTAACTGAGTTTCACTTATCCTTCCAGGGATCTAGGGAAGAAAAAAAACCCTCTTGTCTTGCATGAGTCTCTCCTATCTTTGTAGTGCTGGATTCTGCTTTCAGAAGTTATGACACCAAGCAGATAACTGGGAGCTATAAAAAAATGCTATAACAATATGCTTGCATTCACTTCCATGTACTAGGCACCAGAAATGTGGGGTGCAGCTGCTATAAAACAGAGAACGGGTTCAATTGTACTATCACCAGGGCTGCTAGATGAGTCCTACTATCCACAGTGAGAGCAGGGAGGGTATTTTCCTCACCAAAAAAAAAAAAAAAAAACTAATTAAAAACTCACTTGCAACAGCTCTATCCAAGCGAGGGAAAAAGTTCATTCCTGCTTGCCTTCCTAATACAAACATGCTCATCATGCTTACCTTGCACAGATTTCACAGCCCTTTAACACAGTTGATCCACCTTTGCAAAAAGGGGCAACTGAGGCATGGAATACAGGATTGAGCTGACTTAAATGAGAACTGGAAAGGTATCCCGCTGTCTAACTCGGTGATGCACCACACTGGACTCCACGTGCTGACTTACCAACTCAGGGTTGCCTGTGAAATGCAATTGGGGGCAGCCAGTCTAAAGTATGAGGCTGTCTAAACAGGGATCTTCCCCATTTGCCAGTTGGGGTTTTCCGTGACCACCTCCAGATGGTGAGCCCTGGGATTTTGGCATGGAATAACCTGGGGGGTGAGGGGAATGGCACCACGAGCAGCCTGCAATTTTTCCCCTCGCCTCAGTGGGAATTAATTAGATCCCCATGTCTAAAATCAGAGAATCACATGAGAGAGAACGACGCACTAACTTACATGCCTAGGGCCTTTGTCCTTTTCACCCCAAATCTGATCCTCTGTCAGTAGTTCATGTCTCTAGCCTCCTTGGGAGAATGTAGCCTCTTTGTCCTGTTATCAACTTGTTATCCCAAGTTGAGACACTGAGATATGCAGACCCTAAGTGACTTGCTCAAGGCCATAAGCAAGGTGAGGACTGTATCAGATCATAAATGGACTCGGATCACTGGAGCTGCAGTCACAGTCCCTGTTACGCATCCCCCTTCCCTCATACAAATCCTATTATGTGCAAATCTGCAGTCCTCTCCACCTGCTCCCATCATGCATTGCCATTTACAGTAACCGTGAACCTGCAGCATCACAGTACCACACTTCTACTCTCCTGACACACCTGTCTATCAACATGCGTTAGCCCACATCCTTGCCATTAGTTAGTGAGTGCTGACAGTGTGCGCAGCCCTGCACAAAAAAAAAGATGAAGGCCTGGGCTTTGCCCAGAGGAGTTTACAATCTGAAGATGAAAGAGGAGATGCACAAAGGAAAAAGTACGTCACAAAATCTGTCAAAAGGAATTCAATGAGACAAATTCACTGGCGCTAGAAAAATCCACCCAAGCTCATCACAGTTATATCTGAGACCCGACGAGAGGTCACAGATGCTCAGGACACAGGGGTGTCTCCCAGCTGTGAAGCTTGAATGGCTGCTGTGCCAAGGTTGCAAGATCATTTCTTTGCTTGAGATACCCAACATTTCTGTATGTATTATCCAGGGCTATCCAGCAACATTTCTTGGGTGGTTACTGCCAGCAGAAGTCTAATGGTGCACATCAGTCCTACACAGGCCTCTTATGTTTCTATCCTCGTTTACCTGATCGTCCATAGGATGCTTTTGGCAACAACAGAGCTAAGGCTGTCACTCAGTGACAAGCACTATACATAACTCCATTTAGTGCGAACACAGTTCTACCTCCCCCTGAAGCAACGTTTCAGAGAGAGGCATTGTGATGGAGATGTCATCAGTTGAATAATGCACAGAAAAGTCTCAATTTTCATGTTAGACAAGGACTTAATCAAAAACTTTGAAACTCTGGGAAAGATCCCCACTTTAATGAATCACCAGAAATTAAGTTACCATCTGCTTTATTTTGCTCTTTTGTTTTACCTTTGGACTTGCCCTTTTGAGTTGCTGAATTTCCCTTGCTGTAAGCTGCCCCAAGCCTTCCTTGGGAAGGGTGGGATGCAACTCAAAGAGGTTTTAAGCAAACACACGCTTGCATTTTGCCTTAGAGAACTCAAAATTGAGGTTCTGGTGGTCCGATGCATACATCACACAACAAGGTATTTGGGGCTTTTCAGATTTCTCTCAACCTGGGCAGTGAACCCAGCATCCCTCTGTCCTGAAGGCTCTTATTACCGCAAAGTGCAAGTGAAACTTGATTAGAAGGGCTAATCTGATTTTAAAAAATAAGGGGTATTTGGGGTGTCACATGGTAAGGCGCTCACTCAAGGCAGTGACAGTCTGGCTGTTGGGAAGCTCCTAAAACAGGGCCGAGTTTTTGGGTAGAGTGCCAAGACCACCCACAACTTCAACTTGTAAGATCTTGGCATTCCCGGGTCGGGTGGCGGGGGAGCCTGATCCTGGTGGCCAGACAGCCTCGGCCTCTTCCCTGCCATCCACCCAGAGGCACGCGTGCCAAGCAAAATGTCTTTGAGTGCCACACTTTGGCACCCATGCCGAGGGTTGCCTACCCCCGTCCTGAAAGTTGTGTCAGATCCTCCGGGTTGGGCAGGGTCTGGAGACAGAAACAGATATAGACAGTAGCTCATTAAGCCAGGGGTTTTCAACCTTTTGGGGCCATTGTACCCCCGGTGCCCGGTCAAGAAGGCAGGAGTCCCCCAGCGGCCAGACCAGCAGGAGGTCCCCCACGGCCAATGGGTGAGAAGTTCCCCCGGTTGAAAACCCCTGCATTAGCTAAGGCTCCTGCTCCCCTGCTCTGGGCTTTCCTGACAGGGGCTGCTCGGTAGCATGAAAAGCCTTTATTACCAACGCAAGCAAGGAGATGCAGTCCACCCACTCCATCAGGGCCGGACTAACGCAGAGACAAACAAGTCACATACCTCGGGCCCTAAGTGAGGAAGGGGCCCAGTTGTGCTTATTTTATATATTAGAGTGAAAAAAAAGTCATAAATATACAGTATTAAGTAGGGGGCCATGAGTTTGCTTGTCAGGGGCTCGCTAAAGGGTTAATCTGTCCCTGCACTCCTTGTCTCTCAAACAAGTGATGAGCCTTTAAGGGCTAGAGTCCCCTGTCAAGTAGAAAGCATCCTTTGTTTGTAAGGGCTCTCAGAAGCACAAAGGCAAGTTTAGGAAAAATATTACGGGACAGATTTCTCCCAGGGCTGAGCAGCACCTGGAGTTCGGGCCCTAAATGTTGCAAATTCCTGAGAGCCTTGCAAGATATGGTGGCTTTTGCTCCCCACCCTTTAGAGTCGCAGCTCCAAGAGCATGAGAACGTCCTGAGGTTTTCAGATGTCTCCTGCACCAAAATCCATTCCCAGCCCTGGGGCAAAGGCTGGCAAACCTCTGAGCCCTAACAAACCAAGCAAATCAAGACAACCACGCAGTTAGTACTCTTTAAAGCTGCCTTTACACACACACACGTATACTAGTAGGCACACACGTAGACATACACGTGCATATACACGCACACACCTGTATACATACATGCATGCGTGCTCATGCACACCCCCACACACGCACCCTTTGCTCTGGAAACCATAACCAGACACGTGCTTGTGTTATGCTTTAGAGAATGCAATTGAAAGTCATCTGGCAGCCCAATGTACACATCACTCAAAATGCTACCTCAGGCTTTTCATATCTCTCAGCCTGGGCAATGCAGTCAAGTCTCAGGTCTGTTTAGGCCAATCCTCAGTGCTGCCACGTGCATTTGAAACCTCGTTGGCTAAGGCTTACCTCCCCACATTCACCATGTGTGCGCAGTGCCCGTTGCTCACTCAGGTCAGTCAGGGCAGATCACTAGCCGTACTACAAACCAAAGTCTCCAGTCAGAGGGCACAAGTGAAGCCCAGACTTCCAGCTCGTTACATGAACAGAGGAAAATGGCACGTGTACACCCCAGACTTGCTTGCAGCAGGGGAAGTTGGGGAGCCTGGTTGTTGGGGAGCTTCTCGCAGTGGCTTGGACCTACAGGCTCATCAGCTCCTCTGAGCAGGGCAGTGCAAGATATGCAGAGTCCTTTGGTCACCTAAACAGGCTCATCAAAATTCACGGCAGTCAAGCCCCTGCTCAAGGGGCACAGGCAAAGCACAGACCTTCTTTGCTGCGAGATAAATACTAGCTGCACAAGAACAAATTATTACAAGCAAAAATCAGCCTGGAACTGTTTGTACCCCAAAGGGAACAAACCTAACTGGTCCCTGTAAACTATCACACACTCACACTGAAGCACTTCCCCTATCACCCCTGAGAGAAAAGAAGCACTGCTTCCTGGCTTGGCCTTATAAGTGAACTCAGCTGCTCTCAGAAGAGCAGCATGTGCCTCCAATTACAGGTGAAAGCAAAAGGTGGTTAGGTTCTGCCTCATATGCCTCAGTTGTGTGCTTTCATGCCCAATACTTTTCTGCTCTGTCCTTCCTAACACAGAAGGTGGTGAGTTCACCAATTCACTGTATTGTTCAAAAAATGATTCATGTTTAGTGGTGAGAATCACCTTCAAGGTAAAAAACCGACTAAGATGAAAAAGCTCCAAGGGGCTCTAAGAAGACTGAGCCAGACTTGGGAAAATGTTATATGCTTGATTTCTCAGATCAGCACCTGGACTTCAGACATTAAGTGTTAGTTTTTGCCCTATGTATGTATGTATGTATGTATGTATGTATTTTATTTATCCCACAAAAGGCTCAGGGCAGTTTACAGTAACAGCAAATAAGTCATTTTATATATATGAAATGCCTACCGCAGAAGTTCAGTGCACATAAACCTTTTTCAAAATGGCTGAAACCAGTTTAAGATAAATCTGGATGGATAGAGTATCAGACGTAACTGGTTTAGGATAAATTGGTTTATTGAACTTGTGTCCCAAATCCCCTCCAGATATTATATATGACTTATTTGCTGTTACTGTAAACTGCCCTGAGCCTTTTGTGGGCTAAATCAAATAAATAAATAAATAGGGGGAAAAACTAGAGGTGCATCGATACACTGGTCCAATATCAGATTGGTACGATATAAAGAAAATTGGCTGTATCAGAAATTGGCCCAATGCAGCTAATAATTTGGCCAAAAAATACTCCTACGTATGCTCACCCATGTGCCCCTGCATGCCTCCGCCTACATGTCAGGAAGAGCCGGAGCTGTGCCGGACATGTAGTGGTGGTGCTATTTTGGGCTATGGCAAAATTTGGGGTAGATGCAGCCCCCTCCATAGCTCCTGCCCCAAGCCCAGCCTCTGTCTAGAAGAGTCTGGCACAGCCCCAGCTCCAGTCTGCAGCTGCTGCCCACCCGCCCTGCCCACCCCTGCACACATCTTGGGGGTACACACTCCCCCCATGCCCTCCCAAGAACGCACAGCAGTGGGAGCTGCACCCCCCCCCCCCAATGAGCCGTGGCTCCATCCCATGCCCTGGCCCACCCTGGCTGGGCAAAGGCTGCCCCTGCCCCCTCCCTCCCTCACCGCAGGGGGCATTGATCTGCCCCTCACCACACCCCTCCCTGTCCAGCACAACAGACTTACCAGCTGCATGCAGCTCTAATGAAATCGGATAGGTATTGGCTGATACACCTCCTTAAAAAAATCAGCTCTCAGTACCAGCACCCCTAGAAAAAACAACACTTATTGTCAGAACTCCAGATGCTGATCTGAGAAATCAAATGTATAAACTGTTCCTAAGTCTGGCCTGGCCTTCATATAGCTATAGATAAAGACGTAGGACATTATAAGACAACTCCCCAAACACAGATAGAACTTGCAGGAGGTTGCCTTTGGTTACCCTTTGTGGTCAGAATGAGATATAATGGTGGAAGTGGTCCCTTTGGTATATAGGGCCCACACCATTAGGACTCCATAGATCAAAACCATCCCTTTGAATTGCACCCAAAAAGCTATTGGAAGCTAGTGAAGACTCTGCAGCACTGGAATAATTTGCTCCTGGCATAACACTCCTGTCAAAAAGGTGGGCTGCCATGTTCTGCACCAGCTGCAGATTTTGGAGGGTCTTCAAAGGCAGCCCCACGTAGAGCAAACTGCAGTAGGGCAACGTCTGTGAGCCTTGCTTTATGTACTGGGCATTCTCCCTCCCTCTCGGAGATAACTCTCCTAGAGTCCAGGGATTATGTGAGAGTCTCAGCTTGCATGTAAATAAAAGGAATTCTATCTCTACGCATGCACAAACGCTGAAAAACTTCTGAATCCTAAATGTTCAAAACTTAATAGAGCAAATAGAGAAGCACAAATTTGGTTCTCTTCATAAAAGTATTTAAATTAACCAATGAAATCTAGGGAGACAAGTCTTTGCCTAAAGGAAAATGCAAACTACATACTTTACTAAATAGGGGCCTCTCTTGCAGAAGAGGCAACCATCTCACAATAATAATCATTGCTGTTGATGAGGGTATCTGCCATCCCTGGGGATCTGAAAGTATGTCCTAAGCCCAAAGCGCTCATGAAATGAAATGAAGCTGCTTCTGGGGTGTAGCACGGGTTGTTTGACAACACACAGTGAATCCGCATCAAAGAACAAACCTAGACTGAGTTTAAACCTGAAGGGAATTTTTATTGAGGTGAAATCTGGCCAGCCTACTGTGGCTCCCACCCTTACTTTTCTAAAAGGGTGTCAGGGGACGATTCTTAAAAGCCATAAGTAATTGAAATATGAAGGATCCAGGTTAGGCAGTAGCATAATTTCATCTTTATGGGAGAGAGGATTAAAACAATAGCTTTAGAGTTAAGGCTCATTTTACTGTTTAATGTATCTTCACATCCCATCTTTGCTTTTTATCACTATTACTTCTACCGCAGTATTGCACAAAGACCTCAGTGTCATTCAGGCTTTCATTGTGGGCTAGATACTATATAAATAGCGAGTGGGAATCTGGCCTGAGGAGCTTACAGTTGAAATAGGGTAGGGAAAAAGAAATGTGGTATCCTAGTACAAAAGGTGGAGAACAAAGGGATTTGATGACTTGCTCAGGTCAGAGTGGAGGCCTATGGCCGACCTGTGGGTTGCATCTATCATGCTGCTTTTCACTTAAGTATGAGTTTTCCCAAACACATTCCCACTGACGTGATCATTCTTAAGCGTGTGCTGCCCCGTTCCTCAATATTCAGATACATTCCTTGCTAGTCCCTAACCCCTTTTTCACACAAAGCCTGGAGCAGGCCTTCAGCAAAGGTCCCTTCTGCTATACAGATAGGTGAGGAGTTTGCTCACTCCTCATATGGAAAAAAAAGAAGCAAAATCAAGGTTAGTAGATAATCTGTGTTTGATTTCAAGCCCCTAGTTGCCCGGGCTAGTGAAAAGAGAAGTGACCTGTAAATCATTCCCAAAGCACTTGTAGATAAACTGTAAACTAATTAATATCAGCATTATTGATGCATAGCACATATTTTGCAAGGGATATATAGGGGACACTGAAACAATATGGTTCTCCCAAAGTCCTGCAGCAAGAAAAGAGAACACAAGTCTCCTATGCAACACGTCTAACATGAGATTAAAAATGACATCACAAAATTAGGCATGTTAGAAGTGACATTGTTTTTCACATGAGTGAGATTAGAAATGACATTCACATTCCTAACATGAGATTGAAGTACTAGCGCTCGACTGAAAAACAAAAGCCAAAAAAAAGGAAAATAAAAATTTAAAAAGCAGCAAACGTTTTTGTGTGTTGAAAGAAAAAAAAAATTAAAAAAGCCCTTAAGAGTAATAAGCACTTAACAAAGAAACCATGGCCAACCCCCTCCCTCCCCAGTGCTAACCCCCGTTTTTTGCCTGTGGTTCTCCTTACAAGAAGCCACAGGCAGTTATGTGAAGACAACATCGTACCTCAACATCACATCCTCAGCAAGTCCACATTCACTATGCTGCGCTCCCCTTCTGAGCTCTGTAACAAAATCATCTGTGCCTGCGGCCACATTGTATCCAAGTAGCCAGAATTGAGACCTTTCAAAGACAGGGTTTTTCCTGGGTTCGCAGTAGTGCTCGAATGCTGCACGCACCTCTGCAAGAGTGCTGTCAGTAGGGTCTGCAAACACCCCTGGCACGTTGGTGTAGATTTCTAGGGCTTTATCCCCAGTGCAGTAAAGCATGACTACAATTGTATGATCCTCTGCCTCTTCCTCAGCCTTTGTGACTGCAAGGGATAATCACAGCTTCTGTTTCATACTCCTCCAGTTCACCCCAAGATTTCCAATAAAGGATAATGATGGTGGAGGTTGGAAATGCTCCATTTTTTTTTCTCTTTGAATGAAAACTGTAACCCCCTTAATCAGGCTGCTGGTGACTCCACTGAGAGACAGGTCACTTCTGACACCACATAGTATTTAATCTGTGCCATTGGGTTCAGGGATGGGGTAACACACTCAGACCTTTTGTGCCTCTGGGGTCCTGTCCTCGAGTCACCAGTCAGCAGAGCCCAGTTGGGTGGGAAACAGCTATAACTTTATTAGGAACAGGATTCAGCAACTCCTGTGCTCACAGCTTGCAGGGAGAACTACCACCACCCACCAGCACAAATCGCAAGCACAGGGCAGCTGGGGGGGAAACTGAGTCAAGAAGCTGTCTCAATCATTGGTTTGCTCTTCTCTTAATGTAGATGGGCTGGAGCAGCCGAGCGCACAATTGTAGCTATGAAGCTGTGGTCTCGACTGAGTTCGAATTTGCTGGTCTCAGCCTGCTCCCAGGAGATGGTGCCATATCCCCTATTTACATGGAGAGGTTTATGAGCCTGGCAGTATCTGATCACTCGTTGGCCATAGTTGTAATAGGGCAAAGTCTTCATGTGGTGAGGAACCTGCGTGAGAGGGAGAGAGAAAAGGGGGCGGGGGAAAAAAAAAAAAAGAGTTAGAAAGAAATGCATAAATATCATGCACATAGTGGAATGGGGTTTCAGTTACAATTCTGCAAGTCACTGGGGCTCTCTGAGTCCCACTGTCGTCTGTGCTTTGACTGGCTGGAGGAATCCACATCTGTGAATTATCTCATGTTAGAAATGTGCTACAGCAACCACCAGGTAACACTTTCAGCAGATGAAAGAGTCTGTATAACTGCACTAGCTGCAATGGAGCAGTGCCGATGTTCACTTGATACAGATCCTCCTTAGCCTTGAAAACTCCCCCTGAAGGCAATAAGGCCCATCCTCATTCCTGTTTATTCTTTTACTTAAAATTGCTTTGTACCACACCTCTGCTGAAAACTTCCACAATGAACACAACCACCCTTGAAAAAAAATAAAAATCAAAGTTGTAAATGTTAAGCCTAAAAGTAAATATTTCTAGTAAAAAAAAAAAAAAAAAGTTTGCTAGAATTCTTTTCCTATCTACATTTGCAGGTCATTCTCCTGTCTGCAGGAGATGAGAAGATCAAGATGAAAGAAACCTAGTCTTTGGGAGGAAAAAAAACAAACCCTGCATGCTTCAAGGTATACGGGCAATCAGCTTTTTCCAGAACTACCAGAAAACCCAGGCTCATTCTAGCCGGGGACATTGGCTATAATTTCATTCTGTAACCAACACCTCCTCATTTCAAGGGCAGACAAGGGAAAAAGGAGACCACTGGGATGATTTATCATGGGTTCTTATTGCTTGATGCACTTCATCCAGGAAGGTAGGAATGAACTCTGTATATTTGAGACACTAAGGCTAATGATAACTTTTGCAATGGTAGAGCAAATTCCTCTGCTGCTCAGAGCTAGTAAGTGGTTAGTTCTTCCTTTTTCTCTGAAAGCTGACTGGAGAGATTCCAAGACTCCCCGTAGCTGGATTTTAAATGAACATTTTTTCACCTTACATGGCAGCCGAAAGCAGGAACGCACAAGACAAGTTGCTCAGTGGACACTGACAGAGTAAACTGCAATCACTTGTGGAGCAAGTTCAGCCCTGGCATAAAGAGGTATAATTCCTGTTTGATTTCCTAGGATTTGTACCAGTTTACACCAAGCCTTGGATCTGTCCTTCACCTTCAAAGGCAGCTCTCTGATGATATAAAAGTCAGAGACTGTGTGTCTGTGGAGCTTAGAAATTGAGGTCCTGTGCTGCACAGTAATAAGCTACAGTACACTAACCACCTGGGTCCCTGTGTACATCTACTCCAAGCAAGAGTAAGAAGGATCAGACATCCCAAACAGACATATAACTGTGTTTCCCTTGTCAACCATTTCTCAGTGCTTTTCCACACCACCTCTTGCTCCACACAAAATGATTTCTCAGGGTCCCTCTTAGCAGACTAGTGGTAGATAAAGCAAAACAACTAATTGCTCACACATCTGATCACGCTCAAGGCTGGCCAAGACTGGGAATATCTGCCAGGATGTCGCTACACTGATACAAGAGGGTGGACACGCTGACCTTGTGCCAAAAGTGATTTGCAGGGGGTAAGCCCCCTTGTTACCTGGTGCAACCACAGGATAAAGACCCTCCTAGTCATCCTCCTAGAAGGAGCAGTGCCATGACCTGTACAAATGGAGGTTGTTTTCCATGCTCCAGGGCTAACTCTGGGCCCCATCTCCATTTCTGCTCCTTACCTGCTTCCTATCAGGGCCTAAACACCTTCTGGGGAACTGGCCAAAATAAAAGCTATTCTATGTTCAGGAGGTACCTTGAGAAATGCCATACACTTCCTGGGAAAACTGACATTTGTAAATGTAAGCCCCCCACCCCAGCACCAGGCGCTACACCAGATACAAGATCCTCAGGGTGTCAGTAGTGTTGGGCTCTCCAGTGTCCCACCAAAAAGGTGTGTTCCTCACTCTCACCTTCCCACTCCAGCCTAAGGAACAGATAGGGTTGGTTATGTTAACCATAAGCATTTACAGAAGAGAAAAGATTAATATAAAATCTAATACACACATTTACATATCTGCATTACATATGTGAAACAACACCCATTTAAACCCATAACCAAAATATTCTTTGTAAGCCCAAACATTAGTGAATACTCCATGCAACATGTGATCCCATGTACAATGCCCCAGTCAATATATGTCCAGTCACAAATTGTAGACTTGAACCCTTAGCTCCACCAGGAATTCAGTTCACTCCCATAGAAATAAATAGCACTGCTGTTGCTGCGAGTGGTCACCAGACAGCAGAGCAGGGCTCCTCTGTTTCTTTAAATGGTAACTTCCATTCAGATGGCAGCAAGATGATTCCTCCCTGGAAATCAACTTCGTACAAGTGCTAGGAGGTTGAATGCCTCCCCACGTTCCCTTTCCTTGTGAAACTAGGGCTGCTTAATAGAGACTGCCTCCCTTTACTGGCAGGTCCCCTGCTCCTGCAGCCTGAACTCTCCCACGGCTCCGACCCAGCCACAAGCACAGACTCCCCGTGGCGTCAGACTCTTCCCTTTCCCGGGGCACCCAAGTCCTGAGTTTGCAAGGCTCCTCTCCAAGATAGGGGACTCAGCTCCTTAATGAGCCAGGCAGCTGTTACAGAAAGTTGCTGGGCTGCTACTTACTGAGGGGACTAACTGTAGGACTACTCATCTATAAAGAAAGGGTCAAAAGTGTTGGGAAAAAAAAAACAAAAAACAGTCACCTTGTCTTCCCAACTTGCCAGTTTAACAGCCCCCATCATATCGCCACTGAACTTCTTGCCACCTTTATCTTCCCCCAAAATAAACTGAAAATCCCACACCTCCCTCCTGCATCAGAGAAGTAATTAGATTTTTGACAGACAAGGCAGTGCCACTTCTGCCACCCAAACCTTCCCTTCTCAAACAAAGCATGTCCCACATTTGATGTTCCCACTCGACTAAAAGAGTTGTCGCACCAAGTTTCCATAATAACAATTAAATAATAGATTTCTTTACAGGCTATGACTTTTCAAAGTGCAAAAAGCAGGTAATCATAATAAAATAGCACTTAGAATTTTAACCCCACTTGGAGCAGAGTTTATTTGAAAACCCTTGATACAGAGCGGCCAAAATGGAATAACTCGTATTGAGATGCATAAAGTTTACTTATTAGCAAATCAATGGCAAAGCCAAGAGAAGATTCCTGGCTTAGTACCTGCCAGTCCCATCATAACACTCTGAAGCTTATAGTTTCATAGTAGCTAGGATCAGGAGGGACCTGAACAGATCGTCTAGCCTGACCCCCTGCCACAGGCAGGAATGAATGCTGGGTTCACAAGATCCCAGACAGGCGATCGTCCAACCCCCTCTTGAATTTGCCCAAGGTAGGGGCAAGGACCACTTCCCTGTGAAATTGGTTCCAGATTTTGGCCACCCTAGCTGTAAAATATTGCCTTCTGATTGCTAACCTAAACCTATTCTCCATCAGCTTATAACCATTGTTCCTCATCACCCCAGGTGGTGCTGGGGAGAAAAGGGCTCTACCTGTTTGCTGTTGATCTCCCCTGATGAGTTTGCAGGCAGCTACCAGGTGCCCCCTCAGCCTCCTCTTGCTTAGGCTGAACAGGTTCAGGTCCCTCAGTCTCTCCTCGTAGGGCCTGTCCTGCCGCCCTCTCACCAAGTGGGTGGCCCTCCTCTGAACCCTCTCCAGGCTGGCCACATCCCTTTTGAAATGCAGTGCCCAATACTGGATGCAGTACTCCAACTGCAGCCTGATCAAAGTCGCATAGAGGGAGAGGATCACCTCTCTGGACTGGCTTCAGATGCACCTTTGAATGCATGACAAGGTGCGGTTGGCTTTGCCGGCTGTGGTTTGGCATTGGTGGCTCATGATCATCTTGGAGTCAATAATGACTCCAAGATCCCTTTCTGGTTCTGTGATTTCAAGAAGGGAACTCCCCAGCCTGTATGTATGCTGTGGATTCCTGCTCCCCAGCTGCAGCACCCTACATTTGACTATGTTGAACCTCATCCTAGTCTTGTCTGCCCACTTTTGTAGTCTGTCTAAATCTAGTTGAAGCCTCTCTCTCCCTTTGAGTCTGTCCACCTCGCCCCACATCTTAGTGTCATCAGCAAATTTGGACAGTGAGCTTTCCACCCCCTCGTCCAAGTCGATGATGAAGATCTTAAACAGTGTGGGCCCAAGGACTGAGCCCTGGGGTACCCCACTGCTTACATCTCGCCAGGTTAAGTACAACCCATACACCACTACTCTCTGGGTGCACCCCATCAGCCAATTTTTTACCCATCCAATTTTTTCCCTTCATCCAACTGTGCAGTCGCCTAATTTATTGATGTGAGTGGGGTGAGAGAAAGTGTCAAAGGCCTTCTTAAAGCCATTTATTGAAGCTTTTTAAGGTATGATACTCTTAAAATTTGGCTTTGGAACACAGTGAACTATAACAAAGTCAAAACTTTGCTCAGACAAAAATAAGACAAATGTAAGGAGAGCTGCTTGGCTGTGTATAATCTATCAGAGTATCTGATTGTGTGTTTGGCTCACAGTGAAGCTCCATGACAGCACAGTCCCATAGACTGAGTCAAGTCACTGCACAAAATGTAGGGTGACAAGATATTTATCACCAGACAATGCACCAGTACCCATCTATTTACAGCATTTGCTACTAAATGGATTTTATATCCGCTTTTGAAAACTGTACCATGTATTAATATTGACTTAGTTTCAACTGATGCTTCATTTACTTAATGTAGTGAAATGCATGTACTTTAATAAGGAAATATATTCCCATGCCGTTAAGCTATGTCGATGACAGCACAGTTGACAATTTTTGACTAAAATTGTACGATCGACAAGGGACAGTTTAATATACAGGGAATGTTATTACACAATAGCATTTAGGGCAAAGTTAAAGTGTTGCAGAGTTGATCAAGTCAATAAATGAATCTGTTCTTTGAAGTAAGCCGTGACTATTGGCAAAAAGAAGCTTATTACATTAGAAGCGCTTTAAATGTTCAAGTAAGGTTTTGGGCTAATGGACTGGATTCATTAACTGGAATTTATGTCTAAAGCCTTCACCTCTGTAGATCTTCTCTCTAAAGGGTATAAACACTATAGTCCTAAGTGTAGCACACTTGAAACAACTATTCCTTTACACGTGGCATTTCCGTATAGTTTTTATCCATGGGATTAACATAAAAGATTCAGAAGGCGAAATTTAGGGGCACAAATCTTACTTTCCAGAGCAATTTTGACACTGGAGAAGTTAAAGGCTCGCTATTCACATTGCTGAATAGCGGCTCCACAGAAAATAGCAGAACTCAGGAGATTTTACCCGAAAGCAAATTAAATCCTACAGCTATGTCAAACATGGGATTCCCAAGGTTTCATTGTTGTTTGATTCCTCTTGCAGGCACGGTAGGGAGCTTCGGTTAAGCTACAGCTCACCTGTGCATTTGTGCTTACGTACATGCTTACTTTGTTGATTATGGGCGACTGCATTTTATCACGAGCTGCCTTTTATCCATGTGCTTACAGCTCTTTCTTGAACAGGGATAGACTGAAAAACTGGGACTTTGGAAGCGTGTATGGTGGCATAGATCCACTGAAGTGGAGTTATGCTGGGTATAGCATTGCTTTTTTAATGAAAAGGAAATTACACTATCACCCTTGACAAGTATAATGAAGTCAGGCTTCTTTAAACATTTTCCACATTTTGGAATTAAATTTGGATATGGGTTTCCCCAGAGGATGCATTTTTAACTGAACATCTGCTAGCCAGGGTTGTGAAATCTGCCACCTAGCCCAAAGTTTAAGGACATTACAGTAAGGGTGAAAAATCTGCTGTTACCAAAACATACAAACATGAAGACAAAATCTTTAGCAATCATATAGGACCTGATTGAATGAGCTAGAAGGCGGACACAGGGTGGTGTGTGTGTGTGTCCACACATTGCCACAAATGTTCCCCAAACACAACACAAAATCACCAGTTTGCCACCCAAGAAAACCACCACGCTTCTTCCCACATTTAAGAAGGTAACAAATCACTATATTTTTATACTTTTTTCACACAAATGTTCCTAAATCACCCCAGTTCCAGAGACAGTTCCCAAATCAGCACACTGTTGTCCACAGACATCCCTGTATTCCCACACACCATTTCCACACCAAGTTGCCGTAGGACCACACAAAGTCCCCAGTTTTCACAAAAAAAGTTCCAATATTGCCACACAACATTACTGAATTGCCCCAGGTGTGTCACCATACTTCCACACATAACAAAGAACATGGTAAAACCCCACTGAACTGCAGGCATATCCTCATCGTCTTCCACAAAGAGCATCATACTCCCACGCACACTTCTACGCAAAGTCCCCAAATCACCGCATAAGCTTGCCAGTTTCAAAGGAAAAAAATCCCCATGTTTCCACACAGTATTACCCAATTACATCTCCATGCACATCCACAAAGAAGTTCCCAAAACACCCCAGAATCAGCACACCAGAGGAGCCCTTCCAGAGTATTCCCCCTATTTCTACCATGCAGTACTACATCACAGAAAAAGCCATGATCATGTGCTAGGGCTCAGAAGAATTAGCCTACTGTGCACTAGCATCACATAAAAGGCAATTGGGGAAAATTAGTATTGTCTTGTTTTCTCCATTTGACAGAATGGAAGCCATATTTGACAGAACGCCAAATTTTGGAGAGGTTGAGCAACAAGAGCCAAGGTTAAGAAGCAAGCCTGCCAAGCTAGACACCAAACTCAGATGTCCCACTTCCAGCCCAGCGCCCTAGCTGTACGATTGTAAGAGCTGCACAGAGCGTCAGTTGAGTGAGAATGAGCCAGGTGGACAAACCATTTTCAGTGGGGCACATCTGTCATGTTATATAAACATCAGGCCTGCATGAAGCAGCTTGTATTCACTTCAGACTCGGTTGATTTGGGGGACAGAGATTCAATTCGGCAATCTGAATCACTGTCCCCAATCGATTTGGCTGAATCCGATTCAGAGATTCAGCAGCAGCCAAGTCTCCGAATCACCCAGGCCCATCCCCCATCCGTTCTCCCAGCCTGGCAATGGCTGCCCTGCCTGCCCCAGCTCCTGGTACTTGGAAAAAAAACCCCAACTCACCGGGTGCTGCTGCAGGGGGAGGGGGGGCATCCCTGCTGCTCCCCACTGCCTGCGCTGCATGGGGGGCTCTGCACAAGCCCCCCGACCCCTATTTGCTCCCCAGCCCCCACCACGACTGCCTCACACGCTCCAGCTCTGGCCCTTTAAGGAAAAAAAAAAACAACAGGTGGGGGTTTGGGGGGGGGACTATGGGATCAGGCAGGGGATGAGGCCTGGCACAGGGGTCCCCCTCCATGGTCCCCTTCCCCCTCCCCACCCCTGCTTACCAGCTCCGAGTCCACCTCCAGCTCCCTACTGCAGCCTCCCGGGACTGCCCAAATCATCACAGCTCTTCAGATCTTTTCCAAAGATTTGGAGAGCTTAAATCTGCCTATACATTCATCCTGGGGGCACAGAAGGGAATTGGCGAGGCTCTACTCACCAAGGCGGCCCAGGGGGGTGACAAGAAATAGTGTCCATAAGCTATCAGAGAGCAGATTTAGACTGGACATTAGACGGAACTTCTTCACAGTTAGAGTGGCCAAGGTCTGGAATGGGCTCCCAAGGGAGGTGGTGCTCTCCCCTACCCTGGGGGTCTTCAAGAGGAGGTTAGATGGGCATCTGGCTGGGGTCATCTGAACCCAGCAAACTTTCCTGCCTATGCAGGGGGATAGACTCGATGATCTATTGAGGTCCCTTCCGACCCTAACATCTATGAATCGACTTGGGTTTTTTTATTGGCCCCCTATTCACTTCGGACTGGGAGATTTGGCCACCAAATTGGGCCGAACCTCCTCCAAATCAAATCGGCACCAGAAGCTTCACACAGCCCTAAGAAACATCTGGCAGGGGCTAAGGGGTGATGGGGGAATCTGGCAACTCATGGCTGTTTTGGCACGCATTGCCGATGACCCTAAAGATTGTGACCTGAGCACAAGACAGTAAAAACTAGAGTGACACTGCGATTTCATCAGGTCAGCAGGACCTGTAACACCAGCAGTACAGGAAAAAGAACTCTGCTGGTAAGCAAACACATATTTTATTCCCCCTACCCAGTGACAAAGCTGAGCCCACCTGGCAATTTTCTAACTGTCCACCCCTCCCACCAAAACAGATTTCCCCACAGGAACCTCCAATTTTCCACTAGGGAACAATTTTCCCCCTAAAGTGGCTATATTTTTATATATGTGGCTATTAGGGCTAAATAGAGATTGGCCACATGCCATTTTAAAGTAAAATGCCAGGAACATGGCATGTATAATTCTTTCAAATTGCTTCTTCTAAGATGAACAGTGGAGTCTTAACAAGCACAGTAGAAACCTTCCATACAAAAGGTAATCATCTAATATGCATCTAAGGAAAAGGCTTTCAACTTTGCAGAGAAATTCATGTCTTTCTTAATACCCTGGCAAATAGGGCTCCTCCTTCTTTTATCTCCTATTGAAAGTCACTCATTTACAAATAGATATATAGATGTATAGCCATTTTCCACTGCTGAAACAATGCCCTAGAAAGACAGTTAGCTGCCTCTAGATACTACATCAATGCCCTGCTTTACTGAGCAAGGTGAATACAAAGAGGAGGTGCACTCCATCTGGACCTTGGCATCCCATCTCTATCTTGTGTTGCTGTGCCTGGAAAAATTATTCTAAACCAAGCCCAGGTCACTTGTGCACCAGTGACGTTCACGTTAAGTAAGGTGGGCAAGATACTCCTTGAAATGACACGGAAGAAAATCTGGAGCATGTAAACCCTGAATGTCGATGCAAATCTCAAGTCTGACAGACTGGGGATGTTGCATCTGAGAAGCACAACCTTGTCTGCTACATCCAGTGTATTTTTCTCCTGCACTTCTACATTAAAGCAGAGAGAAATGGCTTGAGCAAGTCTTTTTCTCTAGCAGGAGCTCTCACAGACTATTGTATTTTACTAGAGCTCGCAGCACCGGAAGCAGTATTATAAACACAGATCCAGTGCAGAACCACTGCCCACCGAGCACTGTTGTCTCAAAGCCGGTTAGAATAAAATGCATAATTCCCACTGCACGGATTCCTGTCTGCACTAGTTTTCCCCGCACTAATGGGAGGAGAGGGTATGGCGGAGGATGAAAATGTAAGGGGGGTCATTGTGAATATAGAGTAGCTGTGTTTCGTGGGAGGCAATAAATACTTCATTAGGATTAAATAAATTGTTTGGGCAGTCAAAACAGATAGATGGATTCTGGAGTTGTCACACTTTCTAAAATGTTTGTGATGTGCATTAAAATGTAAACACTTCTTACCGTACACATTTATTACAGTTGCTAGAGAAGGGAGTAACAGCAAAAGACTGCTCTCAAAGATCCTCTGGCCAAACCTATTCTTGAAAAGAAAAGCAGTAAAAGGTCACGTTTCTGCACGTTTAGGGCTTGATTGGTAATTCCAATGAAGTTGAAGAACCTGGACCAAGATACTAATTGGGCCCTGGATCTTTCCTGCTGAAATACTAACACATTATTCCATATTTGTATTTCTCTGGCACTTTGGCAACCAGGCTGTCCCAAAAGGACTTGAATTAAGTGTGAAAGCTGCTGTGATTTCAGACAATCATAGTAGAAATCAAGTGTTGTCAGCTTAATACTCAAGATGTCCCTCTATTGGGGGGGTGGGGGTGGAGTCTCCATTTGCAGAGGGATGGACTCATTCCAACAGACCTTGTCCATCTAACAACTTGGATCCTCATGTGCTACAGCAGCTTTGTTTGCTGCCTGCAGCGCATACAAAATGCACAGGCACCACCGACTGCATCCATACATTATATTCTGGAAAATGTGAGAACTGCATAGGTGAATCCTGGTACTACAGATGAGGGCAAAACAGAGCGACTCCTCCAGGAAAGAAAGCTGATGCATTTTTGTCTGTATTTTGATCGTACATCCAACTTGCGTGTAGCCCGTTGGCCATGACATTCCTCCTCCCCCTGCCCTACTCCTCCAGTAGCAGTTACATACACTGTTTTTAAAGCTACCTCTAGATACCTGGCTGATGCTGCTTCCTGGGAGCCCGCATCCGAGACATTGCGGAGAAGATCCCTGAGCTCCTCCAGCCCACTGCCCACTACCCTATGCTCCTTATCCATGTGGGCACAAATGACATGTCTCGGAGTGCTCCCAGCTGGGTCATGAAGTGCTACAGGGATTTGGGAGCAGGACCTAAAAGGGTGGAGACACAGGTGGTGTTTTCATCCATTCTCCCAGTTTCAGGCTATGGGCTGAGGAGGAAGAGGAAGATCAAGGCAGTGAACCAATGACTGTGGCGCTGGTGTCATCAGGAAGGCTTTGGCTTCCATGACCACAGTCTGCTCTTTGGCAAGAGAGGTAGCGAGCTGCTGGGAAGGGACGGCCTCCACCTCTCTCCACCGCGGAGAAAGCTCTTCTCAGCCAGACTGGCTGACCTGCTCCACCGGCCTTTAAACTAAGCCCACCAGGGATGGGGGGACATTTGCCTGCTTGTATACAAATGCCAGGAGCTTGGGGAATAAACAGGAGGAACTTGACCTCCTGCTTAACACAAATAATTACTATGTCACAGAGATAACAGAGACCTGGTGGGACTCCACCCATGACTGAGCCACAGGTATAGATGACTATCCCCTGCACAGGAGGGATCGAGTGGACAAAAGGGGCACGGGTGTAGCTCTCTATGTCAAGGAAAGCAATGTGTCCCTGCACGCCAACATTGGTACCCTGGGTGGACAACTGGAGACCCTCTGGGTTAAAATCCATGGGGAACACGGTACAGGGGAAACAATGGTGGGAGTCTACTACAGACCTCCCTCCCAGGATCAAGGGCTTGACCAGGAGTACTCCTGGGAACTGCCTGAGGCTGCACGGTCCCTGGAGGGCAGGCTGTATGAGGAGAGCCTTTTCTGCCTGTAGCAGGGGGTCAGACTTGATGATCTGCTCAGGTCCCTTCCGACCCTACCTACTATGAAACTATGAGAGGCTGAGGATCTGGGACTCTTCAGTCTGGAAAACAGAACACTCAGGGGGGACTTGGTGGCAGCCTACAATTACATAAGAGTTTCATATTTGGTAGGGTCAGAAGGGACCTGAGCAGATCATTAAGTCCGACCCTCAAGGGGGGTACATCAGGACCTGGAAGAACAGCCGTTCACCAGAACTCCCCAAGGGATAACAAGGTCTAATGGTCATAAAATCCAGGAAGGGCAAATTAGACTAGAAATAAGGAAAACCAGCAGTGGGAAGGAGAGGAGTCAGGCACACGTGTGTCCCGCATGTACGTGTGCCTCTTTACCAACTGACTGACAGGAGGCGGTGGCGGCAGCGGCGGCAGCAGCAGCAGCAGAGGAATCGGCAGCGGGGGCAGCAGCAGCTGATCCCCCGAAGGTAAGTGGGGCAGAGGGACCCGGCGCAGCTGAGCTGGATCCGGAGGGAAAGTCCCCCGGGTCCCATATAGCTGAGCCAGTAGGGAGCCACACTCCCGAGCCACGTGGCGTGAACAGAGTGCGCAAACAGGGTGGGCTCTGTGAGAGAGTGCCGGCGTTTGCGCAGGCGTTCGCGCCGGCAGGTGGGGAGAAAGGGCCAGGAGTGAGACTCCTGTAGGGGTAGGGCGTAGACACCACACAGATCTACAAACAGCAGCTCGGAATGGTGTCTACGAGGAGTGCTGCTAGGGCCTCTGCCCAGTGGGACAAGGCTACCCGTGGCTGGTCTGAGGCCTCCACCCAGACTGAGCCCATGGGGGAGCTGATGTCCCCCTACCTCCTGGCCTGTGGGGGATCCCCAGCAGGGCTGGGGGGGGCAGAGATTGGGGGCCCACACACCTGTCCAGCAGGTGCCAGTCTTAGGGCTCTGGAGGCGCAGGTGAGGGAGCTCCGGGAGAAGGTTAGCATGCTGAGGGGGATCAGGGAGGCGGAGGATGAAATTGAAAGTTATTTTCTTTCCCTGCAGGCCCAGGCACCAAAGGAAGAAGCAGCCCGGGGAGTGCCCTCCACAGCAGAGTGGCAGACGGTCACAGCCAGGACCGAAGCAGCTCACAGCGAACCGGTACCAACTTCTCCAGTCCGACTGGTGAACAGGTACGAGGCCCTGGTGACCCTGCAGGAGATGGAAGGGGAGGAGGAAACCCTTGGGCAAGAAGAAACACCATGTTCTTCACACTCCGAACAGGTCAAGAGATCCATGAGGACCCAGAGGAGGAGGCAACAAGTGCTCATCATAGGTGACTCCATCCTGAGAGTTACGGAAGGACCCATCTGTTGCCAGGACCCCTCAGCACGAGAGGTATGCTGCCTCCCTGGAGCAAAGATTCGGGATGTGACAGAGGTAATCCAGGCCAGGATCAAGCCCACCGATTACTACCCCATGGTCCTAGTCCATGTGGGTACTAATGATGCGGCCAGGAGAACCCCCGATCACCTGATGGCAGACTACAGTGCTCTGGGCGGCGTGCTGAAGGAGTTCAGTGCACAGGTGGTATTCTCTTCCATCCTACCAGTGACCGGACGAGGAAGATGGCATGAGAACTGCATCCAAGAAACCAACTGGCGGCTTCGGCAGTGGTGTCTCGAGGCAGGCTTCGGCTTCCTGGACAATGACCAGCACATAACGATGAGGGACATGCTCAGCTGGGATGGGCTTCACCTGTCCCCCAAAAGTAACCGTGTGTTTTCTTCTAGGTTGGCGGATCTCCTCCGGTGGGCTTTAAAGTAGGCTCGTCGGGGGGAGAGGAGTACGAGCGCAGGGGAAGCTGTGGACCACCAAACCATGTGGCACCCACAAGGACAGACCAGCCTGAAGAAAGAGCATTGGAAACCTGAAAGCTATGGGGAGACCAGCACTACAGCACAGGTAAGAAACAAGAAGGTAAGAAACAATGGGCCCCTTGGGACTCGGAGCTGGGGGGCAGCAAAGGCACCAGTCGCAGGGCTCAAGTGCCTATATACTAATGCTAGGAGCATGGGGAACAAGCAGGATGAACTAGCGCTCCTGCTTGCACTAAACACTTATGACTTAGTGGGGCTAACAGAAACCTGGGTGGGATTCATCCCACGATTGGGCAGTAAATATTGAGGGCTATAGATTATACAGAAAGGACAGGTCGGGGAAGAAAGGGGGAGGGGTTGCGCTCTATGTCAGTGAGCAATATACATCAACCCTCATCAAGACAGAATCCAAGGTTGAGGAAGTAGAAGGATTGTGGGTTAGGCTACATGGGGGGCAAGGAGAAAGGGATTTGATGGTAGGGGTCTGCTACAGACCCCCACACCAAGGGGAAGAAATAGATGCGGGGCTCCTGAGGCAACTCTTGGAGACCATAAAAGCCAAAGAGGCGGTAGTCATAGGGGACCTAAACTACCCGGACATCTGCTGGGAGACGCAGACAGCAAAGTCCCACCGCTAACGCAGGATTCTAACCTGTGTACAGGACCTCCACCGGACACAGGAGGTACATGGTCCCACTAGGGGAAATGCCATACTGGATCTGGTATTGGCAACAGGGGATGACATGGTAGGGGACCTCCAGATCGGTAGGCATTTGGGAGACATTGATCACCTAATAATAGAATTCAACATAAGATGTTGAGTGGGTAAGGTAACTAGTAGGGTGAAAGTGCTAGACTTTAGGAAAGCTGATTTCAATGAACTCAGGCGATTAGTCAAGGACGCACTGCAGAGTAGGAGTTTTGAAGGGATGGGAGCCCAAGAAGGGTGGCTGTGCCTTAAGGAAACGATCCTTCGGGCACAAAGCAAGACGATCCCCGAGCGAGGCAAAAGAGGGAAAGGGGCCAGGAGGCTTCCATAGCTGACCAGAGAAATCCAGGGCAGCCTAAGGGCCAAAAGGGGAGCACATAAAAAGTGGAAACAAGGTGAGATCACTAAAGATGAATATACCTCCTCTGCTCTTGCTTGTAGGGAGGCAGTTAGACGGGCAAAGCTACCATGGAGCTGAGGATGGCAACCCAAGTAAAAGACAACAAGAAATTGTTTTTTAGATGTATTGGGGGTAAAAGGAACGCCCAGGGAGGAATAGGACCCCTGCTAAATGGACAGAAACAATTGGTGACAGACAGGGGGGACAAAGCTGAAATCCTCAATGAGTTCTTTGCTTCAGTTTTCCTAAGTGAGGGGCACGACAAGTCTCTCACTGGGGTTGTAGAGAGGCAGCAGCAAGGTGCCAGACTTCCATGTGTAGACCCTGAAATGGTGCAGAGTCATTTGGAAGAACTGGATGCCTTTAAGTCGGCAGGCCTGGATGAGCTTCATCCAAGGTTGCTGAAGGCACTGGCCGACATCATTGCAGAGCCACTGGCAGGAATATTTGAAAGCTCGTGGCGCACGGGCCAAGTCCTGGAGGACTGGAAAAGGGCCAACGTGGTCCCCATTTTCAAAAAGGGGAGGAAGGAGGACCCGGGCAACTATAGACCTGTCAGTCTCACCTCCATCCTTGGCAAAGTCTTTGAAAAAATTATCAAGGCTTATATTTGTGAGAGCCCGGCAGGACAAATTATGCTAAGGGGAAATCAGCACGGGTTCGTGGCAGGCAGATCGTGCCTGACCAATCTAGTTTCTTTTTATGACCAGGTTACGAAACGCCTGGACACAGGAGGAGGGGTGGATGTCGTATACTTAGACTTCAGGAAGGCCTTTGATACGGTATCCCACCCCATACTGGTGAACAAGTTAAGAGGCTGTGACTTGGATGACTACACAGTCCGGTGGGTGGCGAACTGGCTGGAGGGTCACACCCAGAGAGTCGTGGTGGATGGGTCGGTCTCGACCTGGAAGGGTGTGGGCAATGGGGTCCCGCAGGGCTCGGTCCTTGAACCGATACTCTTTAATGTCTTCATCAGTGACTTGGATGAGGGAGTGAAATGTACTCTGTCCAAGTTTGCAGATGACGCAAAGCTATGGGGAGATGTGGACATGCCGGAGGGCAGGGAACAGCTGCAGGCAGACCTGGATAGGTTGGATAAGTGGGCAGAAAACAACAGCATGCAGTTCAAAAAGGAGAAATGCAAAGTGCTGCACCTAGGGAGGAAAAATGTCTAGCACACCTACAGCCTAGGGAATGACCTGCTGGGTGGCACAGAGGTGGAAAGGGATCTTGGAGTCCTAGTGGACTCCAAGATGAACATGAGTCGGCAGTGTGACGAAGCCATCAAAAAAGCCAATGGCACTTTATCGTGCATCAGCAGATGCATGACAAATAGGTCCAAGGAGGTGATACTTCCCCTCTATTGGGCGCTGGTCAGACCGCAGTTGGAGTACTGCATGCAATTCTGGGCACCACACTTCAAGAAGGATGTGGATAACCTGGAGAGGGTCCAGAGAAGGGCAACTCGTATGGTCAAGGGCCTGCAGACCAAGCCCTACGAGGAGAGACTAGAGAAACTGGACCTTTTCAGCCTCCTCAAGAGAAGGTTGAGAGGCGACCTTGTGGCTGCCTATAAGTTCATCACGGGGGCACAGAAGGGAATTGGTGAGTATTTATTCACCAAGGTGCCCCCGGGGGTTACAAGAAACAATGGCCACAAGCTAGCAGAGAGCAGATTTAGATTGGACATTAGGAAGAACTTCTTCACAGTTCGAGTGGCCAGGGTCTGGAACGGGCTCCCAAGGGAGGTGGTGCTCTCCCCTACCCTGGGGGTCTTCAAGTGGAGGTTAGATGAGCATCTAGCTGGGGTCATCTAGACCCAGCACTCTTTCCTGCTTATGCAGGGGGTCGGACTCGATGATCTATCGAGGTCCCTTCCGACCCTAACATCTATGAATCTATGAATCTATGCAATGAACTCCCACAAGATCTAACAGCTGCCTCAACACCCATCAATTTCCATTGCAAGGGCAAGGAACTCTTTGTCATCTTGCTTCACTAGAACACACTTATGCAACAGGCTAAAACATCAAAACACATACCAGTAAATTAAAAAAATATCTTTCCCCTTGGAGAGAAAAAAGGGATAAAATGAATTTCAAATGCTCCTTTTGGATACGGATGATCCCACCTCAGGCAGGGCTTTGGATTAGATCAGTGGTTCTCAACCGTTTTTATACCAGGACCCATTTGTAAACATCAATGGCCAGTCCCAACCCAGTGCCCCTTTCTCCTGACCCACTGCCCCCCACCACCAGGCTGCCACTGTGTGGAGTAGGGATGTGTTTGTGGTGCATGGGTGGGCCCCAAGTAGCTCCCTGCAGGCTGGAACTCTGCCAGCCTGCAAGGGAAAAGCCACTGTTTCCCACATCTTTCTCTTTTAAAGTAGGATCCATTTTTAAAGTTTGTTCATGACCCTTTCATATATTCTTGTGACCCACTTTTGGGTTGTGACCCACGGGTTGAGAAACACTGGGCTAGATGACCTCTGGATGCCCCTTCCAGCCCTACTTTTCTATGATCCTTTTTTTTTTTTTCACCTTTGTATTTTCCCCCTTCCACAAAGTCATTTTTTTTTTTCTGATCAGTCTCTGAAAAAATACTTCTTGAATCATACACCAGCATCATACTTACTCAAAAGTTATGCAGCTCATAAAAAGGGTCAGGTATTTTTTGTTTTCATGGTGATAAATTTGCCAATTGTAATCACTGTTGCAGAACTGTGCTCCAAAATGCTAGGTAAATTCTTCAGACTTAGGTTTCTAGAGTCGGGAACCCTGTATTCCTGATGAGACACTTTAATTTAAAGGGTGCTGTCATCACATCACAGATTGTACATTTACTCAAAATACTCAGGCACACTCAAATAGATTAGGTGGAAAACACATTTGCTATGCCTCTACCAGCTGATTCTGCTATCTCCACAGAGCTATCATACAGGCTGAGCCTCTGTAAAAGGTATATGCAAATGAAGACCCTTGGGGAATTTTACACTGAATTTGGAAAGTTCAGCTATAGAGAAAACAATTTTATAAATAATTTAAAACAATAAATACTGTTGAGTAAATGGTTATACCTATAGCTGATTTTATTTATGGCTTTTCCTCTTTCATCTTCACAGAGCTTTATAATCCTTCAGGCCTTTGAGTTTCTAGCCTGAGGACTCTGTACATGTCTAGCTTCAAGAGGAAAAACCCAACGCACAAAAATAAAAATATCATAGCTTTTTCCTTCTGATCTGTCAGATGATGAACTGGGCCCATGAGGGCCAAAAGCCACACGAACTCAGCAGTGACTAACTCAAATGACCAAAGGTCATCAGAAAGCAGTCTAGAGGGGATGCCTACTCTAAAATAGGCTGCTGATTCATGGAGGATAGGAAAACTTTCTGTGGGACAGCCAGAATGGTTGTAAACTAAAAAATTGTTCCCGGATTCAAGGATTAGCTCCTGTAGAAAACCCTGTACTCAGGCTGATAGAATTCTTTGTATCTTCTGGATGGGAGGGAATATGTGAACAGCAATTATATTCCCTAATTTACAGACCTGTCAATTTAGAAGATATTTGTATTCCCCCTAAATCGTGAAGATGCATTCTGAATCAGCAACAACACCATTTATGAAGTTGTGCACAAGTATATACTAGCAAAAACTGTATCTTCATAACATTACTGGTCCATTTGCTCCCGCAGTCTGAAATATTAAATACTATGTCAATATTTTCCATCTTCCAGAAAAAAAACATATAATTTAGATAAGGACATTTTAAGCTTTTTGTAGGTTTCATGGTTCCTTTGTGCAAACATTACAAAATTTTAACAAACTAGCCTTTGAATTCAAGAGCTGTTAATCTGTATGTGTTCTTATTCTAGTCTACTTGCCTGAGAGCTGTACTCATTTCAAAGTTATGTTATTTGTTTACTAAGGTTTTGAGTTAGGCTATATATATATGTATATTTTAAAAGCACTTCAACTATACCTAAGTACTAAGTAAAACAGTTATGCAAATGTACACTCTTAATAAGAAAAAAGTCACAGCTACAGCTAGTAATATACTCGTAAGCTACACAAACTAGGTGCCACAACTTCTACCATGATACACTTTTTAGCCTATTCAATTATTTATTATCCTTTTCCTAGATAATACTGTCATAACACTATTATATAATAATATTATTTTATCATCTAGATATTTATTAAACAATAACATTAAAAAAAATCCTTGTGGACAGCAACCACCAATCAATCAAATTTACCATATGGTGTAGGGTGGGTAAAATAACTAATAGGGTGAAAGTGCTTGACTTTAGGAATGCTAACTTCAGTGTGCTTAGGAGTCTAGTCAATGATGCACTGCAGGAGAACAGTACTGGTGAGATGGGAGTCCAGGAAGGGTGGTCATTCCTAAAGGAAGCGATCCTTCGGGCACAGAGGGAGACTATCCCAGTATGAGGGAAAAGGGGAAAGGAGCCACAAAACTTCCTTGGCTAAACAGGGAAATCCAGGGGAATATAAGGGCAAAAAAGGTGGCATATAGGCAGTGGAAGCAGGGGGAAGCTACCAAGGAGGACTATACCTACTTGGCCCCCACGTGCAGGGAGGCAGTTAGAAAGGCCAAAGCACCTACAGATCTGAGGCTGGCAACACAAATTACAAACAACAAAAGGTCTTTTTTTAGGTACGTAGGGGGTAAAAGGAAGGCGCAGGGCAGCATAGGACCCCTACTGAACAAGAAGGAGCAATTAGTGACAGGCAGGGGGGGACAAGGCTGAGCTATTCAATTAGTTTTTTTGCCTCGGTGTTCCTGAGCAGGGCTCAAGATAAGTCTCCTAATGGGTTCTTAGATGGGCATCAGAGGGACACCAGCCCACCAACTGTCGATGCTGACTTGGTGCAGAGTCACTTGGATGGATTGGATGTGTTCAAGTCAGCAGGCCCGGATAAGCCGCATCCAAGTGTACTGAAGGGATTGGCCAGTTTCATAGCAGAACCACTGGCACAGCTGAGCACTCGTGGCGCTCAGGTCAGGTCCTGGAGGACTGGAAAAGAGCCAGTGTGGTCCCTATTTTCAAGAAGGGGAGGAAGGAGGATCCAAGTAATTATAGGGCAGTCAGTCTCACCTCCATCCTCGGAAAGGTCTTTGAAAAGATTATGAAGGATAATAGAATCATAGAAGTAGGGTCAGAAGGGACCTTGTAGATCTTCAAGTCCGACTCCCTGCCTGGGCAGGAAGAAAACTGGGCTCAAATGACCCCAGCCAGGTAGGCATCAAGCCGCTTCTTAAAGACCCCCAGGGTAGGAGCCAGGACTACTTCCCTTGGAAGTTGGTTCCAGATCCTAGCTGCCCTAACTGTGAAGTAGTTCTTAAGGATGTCTAATCTAAACCTACACTCCAACAACTTGTGGCCATTATTCCTTGTTATCCCGGGGGGGTGCTAGGGGAAACAAGGTCTCCCCCAAACCCTTCTTGTCCCCCCTAGTGAGTTTATAGACGGTCACCAGGTCCCCCCTCAGCCTTCTCTTGTGAAGGCTGAACAGGTTCAGGTCCCGTAGCCTCTCTTTGTAGGGTCTGCCCTGCTGTCCCTGGATCATGTGAGTGGCCCTCCTCTGGACCCTCTCAATGTTGTCCACATCCCTCTTGAAGTTGGGTGCCCAGAACTGGAGACAGTACTCCAGCTGTGGCTTGACCAGTGTCGCGTAGAGGGGGAGGATCACCTCCTTGGACCTACTTGAGATGCACCTATGGATGCACGATAAGGTCCGGTTAGCCCTGCCGACCGTAACCTTGCATTGTCAGCCCATGTTCATCTTGGAGTCCAAGATCTCTTTCTGCCTCTGTGCTCTCAGGAAGGGAGTTTCCCATCTTATAAGTGTGCTGCTGGTTACTACTGCCCAAGTGCAGCACCCTGCAATTGTCAGTATTGAAACGCATCCTGTTTTTGTTAGCCCACCCCTGCAACTTATCCAGGTCTTTCTGCAGTCTTTCCCTCCCTACTAACATGCCCACCTCACCCCAAATTTTGGTATCATCAGCAAATTTGAACAGGTTGCTTTTCACCCTGTCATCCAAATCGCTGATAAAGAAATTGAACAGTGCGGGCCCAAGGACCGAGCCCTAGGGGACTCTGCTGCCCACTTCCCCCCACGTCGAATATGACCCATCCACCACCGTCCACCACCACTTTCTGAGTATGACCCTTCAGCCAATTTACAATTCAGTCATATTTGTGGGAGTCCAGCAGGAAAAATAATGCAGCAGGGAAACCAGCATGGATTTGTAGCAGGTAGATCATGCCTGACCAATCTGGTTTTATTTTATGACGGGGTCACTGTGGATAAGACTTACCTCAGCCAGGTGAGGAGTAGAGCCGGTGGGATGCCGTGCCGGAACCGGAGCACATTGAAAGTGAAACTGTGGTGGATGGGGACACTGAAGCAAAGAGAAAAAAGAAAAAAAAGCTGCCAAGTCAGGAGGAGCCAGGACCAGCTCCCACATCGGCGTGGGCAT
This sequence comes from Alligator mississippiensis, assembly GCF_030867095.1. Lineage (NCBI taxonomy): Eukaryota > Metazoa > Chordata > Crocodylia > Alligatoridae > Alligator > Alligator mississippiensis. The sequence continues at coordinate 23,562,228 of NC_081837.1, read as the reverse complement.
GCTCTATAGCAGTATACCAGGGTCAATTTGCTGCCCAGACCCCTGACGCCTGGTGGGAAACCAGTAGGGGGAACCGGACATGAGGTTCCTGACTGGCCCAGAGGGGCCAGATCCGGAACACAGTCCCAGCACAGGGATGAGGTGGCTGCCCCAGGAAAGGGCTTTCTCAAATAGTCAGACCCAGATAAGGTTCAATAACTTACCAGAAAAGACTCCGTGGGTATCGGATATCTGTAGCACAGACTGGATCCTGGCAGGACCAAATGGGGCGAGGACTGACAAACAGCTGACCCATGGCAAGTATAAAGCCCGAATAGGGAGTGGGACACCGGGGAACAAGACTGCCTGAGATCTGGAAGACGCATAAATAAAACAAGGTGTGGTAGGGAGCACTCGGGTAAACAATGTCCTAATCCCGCTGTCATAAGTTTAAAGGACCAAGACACCAAAGTGCACATGATACTATCTCTGGTGGTCCAGGAAACAACAACTTTGGCTGGCATTAGGCGGGGTGTAGGGGACGTGGAGCCCCAAGCAGGAAGGACAACCAGGATGACTGAAGGAAGGCATCAGGAGGGATGGGAAAGACCATCTTCCCCCCAACTGAAATAATTTTCCAGCAAAAACATGGCAGGAAAGACCCCCTGGGAAACCAACCAAGGTCAAACCCATTAACAAGCCTGTTTCTTCGCTAAAGCAAAGGCAAAGCCAGAAAAGACCCCACGGACTCAATGCACAGGTGAACAGCATGGAAGGCTACAGTCACAAAATGCTTAAATGCAGGAGTAGGGGTGGATGTCAGTTTCTTGGACCTTAGCAAGGCCTTTGATATGGTATCTCATCCTATTCTCATAAATAAATTAAGAGGCTGTGATATAGATGTTTACACAGTCTGGTGGGTGGCAAATTGGCTTAGCGGTAGCACCCAGAGAGTGGTAGTAGACAAGTTGGTATCGACCTGGAAGGATGTGGGTAGTGCGGTCCCGCAGGGTTTGGTCCTTGGACCTGTACTCTTCAATATTTTCATCAGTGACTTTGTATGTGGGTGTGAAGTATACTCTGACCAAGTTTGCAGATGATACTAAATTGTGGGGTGTGCACTCTGGAGGGTAGGGAATGATTATAGGCAGACCTGGACTGGTTAGAAAAGTGGGCAGTACACAATAGGATGCAACAAGGACAAGTGCTAAGTGCTGCACCTAGGACACAAAAATATTCAGCCCACCTAGTGACCCTCTCAGCAGCACAGAAACAGAAAGGGATCTTGGAGTCATAGTGGACTCCAAGATGAACATGAGTCGTGAGTGTGATGAAATCATCAGCAAAGCTAACCGCACTTTATCATGCCTCAGTGGATGCATGACAAATAGATCCAAGGAGGTGATACTTCCCCTTTATGTGGCATTGGTCAGATCGCAGTTGGAGTACTGTGTTCAGTTTTGGGAGCCGTGCTTCAAGAAGGATGTTGATAGACTGGAGAGCATCCAGAGGAGGGCCACTTGTATGATTAGGGGCTTACAGGACAAGCCCTATGAGGAGAGACTGAGGTACCTGGACCTCTTCAGCCTCTGCAAGAGAAGGCTGAGAGGTGATCTTGATAGAGGTGATCTGAGAGGTGATCTGAGAGGTCATCTGACCCCAGCACTCTTTCATGCCTAGTCAGGGAGTCAGATTCGACGGTCTGTTGAGGTCCCTTCTGACCCTAGCATCTATGAATCTATGAAACTTATATAAAATACTACAAACTAGTCAATGGGCAAGATATGCAAAACATGACATTCAAGTCACTTTATACCCTATCTTTCAGAAATGCAGGTTCATATGACTGGAAAATAGGTTGACTTTCCAAGAGATCTCTAGGTAAGAAGTTAATAATAAAACAACCATTTCTGCTTATGACATTTTTCAAAACAGCCACTCCATACCTTACGCATTTACTCCTATCCAGTCCTAAAACTTAGCCTGTTTTCTATTACTGTTTGGCTTCACTCTGTCACATTGTTCCTGTTTCTTGGCCTTCAGGTAAGTCTCCCTTTCTGGGCTGGTAAGTTTAGCCCTCTGACCAAGCTGATAAAAATTGCTCCTCCTGGACCAATGAAGTCTAAGAGCAAAACTGCCCTTTGTCTTCCTTGAGTTACAGATTCTTCATTCAAGCACATGCAATGTACTCCCCTTGTTGGGCTCCAAACTAAGCAGCATCCAGTCACACTGAGTTTCTCTGATGTGATTACTGACAATTTCCACACAAATGCAGAGGGTTTTAGCTGAAAGTAGAATTCTTATTTTCATGTTTCTGGCAGCTTCAGCTGTGGATCCCTGAAAGGAAGCCAGGGGGGGGGACTGCCAGAGGGGATAAAAGCATCAGCCAAACTGGCGTGTGGAAGCTGTTGATGGTGACTCCAGGGAATGGCGCAGGAGGCCTAAGAAGAGCTGGGGAGAGCTGACCCAGCCAAGGGAGCAGAGAGACCCCTCTGAAGAGCCTCAATGGTCCTGGGAGAAGAAGGCAGCGGCAGTCGGCCATGCCTCCAGCCCTGCAGCAGAGAGGGAGCCACGGCCAGGAACACAGGTGGCATCCTTATCCAGAACAGGGAGCTGGGCCAGTGAGTTGAGGAAACCCCTTACCTTCCCTGGGGAAGTGGGACAGCAGTAGGCAAGGCACTGGGATCCTGAGGAGCAGCAGAGTACCAGGATGAGGGTCCCCGGGAGCTCAGGGTGCAGGCCGCTGCTTGGAGTGGGATTGGCAAGCCGCGAGGCATGTGGGGTGCCCAGCCAGTCATTTGTAGCAAGGGTTTGGAGCAACGACCCCTGGGAGCTGCCTGTGCTGCTGACCCTCTGCTACTGACTGCCCCATAGGGGACTCAACCCAGTCACTCACTCTTCAGCTGATTGCCATTGGATGGAGTCCCTGGGCTTTGTGCTTGGGTCATGCTGATTGCTGCAGGAGACTATTCTGTTTCTTCCTTTCTTGGTTCCCACAGAGGATCACCCTTCAGCCTCTTTGTGGGGTTGGGGTTTGATACAGTTTGATTGCTGCAGACCAGAAGAGCTGAACCGGTTGCAGTCTGTCGCTTATTGGGAAGCCTGTTGGAGCTGCAAGGAGTGAGCACCTTGCTTCCTTGTGGTAGCACCTCAGCAGTGGCTGAAAGCTGCAAGTTCCCCTACCTGTGGGTCTTGAGTCAAGGGTTGACTAATGCATTCGGGTTTGTTTTGTGATTCTGGTTATGCCATTGAAGTTCAATTGTAAGTCAACTTTCCTATTATTCTTGTTTTGTAGATAAAGTGTAAATAGTTAAATCAGTTAAGTGTTAGACCTTCCTGGGACAATGGGCTGCTCTGTGGGGAGCAGGGACTGGCTGGGAAGTAAACTGGTGCTGGACGGAAGCCCTGCCCCACTCTCACCACACTATCCCTGGTATTCGGCAGGAGTGGCAGCTATTGGGCCACCACCTGGGTTACATAATGCAAGGCTGGAGAGGCATAATTGCAGACACCTTTTTTCAAATTCAGAAGCAGTCAGGTCTCACAGACAGAGCACTGTTCTGGGACTCAGGACACATGGTTTCTACTTTGATTTTCTGTGCAACCATCACTTCTGTAGTGTTTCATCTCACAACCTTGATCTACCTTTCTTATTTGAGGGCCTGATGCAACTCCTGCTAAATTCTTTGGAAAGATGTTAATGGGTTTTGAATCGGAGGCATACGATTCTTGCTGCATGGACCCAGTTTTCCAGACAGTTTAGCTCTTAACGTGTAATTATTTTCAGAATATCTAGCCACTTACTGACATGCCTAAGATGGACCCTAGCTCTTTAGAAAATCTGTCCTCATTTGTACATGCTGTGGAAAGTCTGAAAGTAATAGCCAATGTGTCTAGAAAGCACTTAGCATAATACACCTTGATCCTATCTGAGGTCTCTGTATGCTACCACTATTCATTCTACCAGTATTAACAAAAATAAAATCCCATCATCCTTCAGGGCCAGATTCCACGCCTGTTTTTTCTAGATTTCTATTCCTTTATCAACCAAAAAGATTACTGGCTCCAGTAGGAGTGTTTCCTTACATAAAAAATGAGGGTTTAATATTGCAATCAACTTTAAATGAAAGCAAGATCACCAAACAGTCTCAGCTTTCTCTCTCTCAACCAGTCTCAGTCAACTTCAGGAGTCACACGTGCCAAAAGAGTTCAGTATTTGGCTTTCATTGCCTAGGGTCAAGCAAAATAGTTCACTGCCAATAAAACACAGAAATAGGCTCAAGTCAACATTTTTCATCCTGTTCCACAATCCCAACATCTCACTATTGTGATATGTCTTGATCCAGGTTTTCCTTTTATCCTCTTATAATGATTTGGGTCCATTTGCATATAATGGTTCAAAGTTTTGAATTTGGACTCATCTGCAAGGCTAACTATGATGATGATTTACAATTATCAAGATCAAGCTATCAAGCTTGTCCCATGTCAGAGGCAACCAACTGGGTTCAAGGTTTAATTGTAATGACATGATTATGAAAGCAACATGTCATTGTGATCAGCATCATTTTTGTTCTCATTCATATTTAAGCCCAGTAATATTTCCTAATACAAACAGTGCCAGAGTCTGGTATCCTGGTACTTGGAATAGACAGTTTGCTAAGAAGAAGTACATGGAACAACTAAAGCTGAATTGAATCAGATTTTGTTCCCTCCCACCCCCAGATCAAGGAAGATCTAAAAAGACTGAAAACATTCCTATGTGGTTCTCTTTTCTGGGCTTCTGTATCACTTCCTTTTTTTTTTTCAGACAAAGTGCCAGAACTGTTCTCATTCTAGACGCTTTCAGGTGAGCAAAAAAAAAAAGCTTTATTTGCTGCTGTAAAATTTGATGAACTTTCTCTCCTAAACTTTTGATTTGTAATCGGTAAACCATAACCCCCCAAAACTGAAATCTTTGGTGGTTCCACGAGTGCCTGCTTCCCAAAACGTTTCAGTCAACAACAACAGTCTGGGTTTTTTCTTCGTTTTCTCACAAACCATAGTGAGAAAACTAGTTCAATAGTCAGGAAAGTGTACAAGACAGGAATGAAAATGTCATTTGAGATTTCTAGTCCAGTTCTATCTAGGGACAAGAATCACAGACATTTTGCATGGAAAAGCTTAGGATGGCATATAGAGGTTTGGATGCTCCAAATGACAAGGTGTCCCTGTCCGCTATCATCACTAACCTGCATAAATTAGCAATACTAATAACCATTAACCTTGCTTACAGTGAAATCCATTCTTTATCTTCTAGACTGATGACTGCATTTATTTAATTCAGCTCCAATCAATATAATAGCAAATTTGGGGAGTGAGGTGGTGGGGGTCATTTTGACACACATGATTTCTAAATCACGGGATTCTAAAAAATAAGACTGTTGCAAATTCTTTACGTTTGTCTTCTTGTTTTTGTGCATTTAAGATGTGTTTGAGTTTTTTTGAGGGTTTCATAGTTAGGTCTTTTTTGGAGAACTGCAGGAGTCACTAACTTACACATGCTGAACACTTTATCTGTGCAATCTGGAGGGACGAGGGTGTTCTCCCCATTAAAAACAAAAAAACAAAAAAGCAACAAATAAATGTTCTCAAACTGTTTCATATGATCATCTTTTCAAAAGCACTGCATAGTCGCATGCTACATTTCTATTGACTGCCACAGAAGTGGCACTTTTCATGCTCTTCCACAGTTTGAAAAGCCCCAGCCACTAACTGGTTGACAAATGGAGGACTTCTTCAGAAAAGCTTTATGGTTTTTTCTTGCCTTGCTAATTTAATTTTTAAAAATACTGCCCACCACAACTAATCAATTATCTAGATTCATTGACTGCTTACCAGTGTCATCCCATTCACAAAAAACTTTTAAGGTGCATGTAGAGCTCTAATTATGACTGCCTCAGTCAAGTCATTGTCTTATTCATTTAACTGATTAAAAAAAAAAAAAAATAGGGCCAGGGGGGACCATTTCAAAAGCCAGGCCTGTGTAACATCTGCCGAAGAACTTTAAACCCATTTCTGCATGAAGTCCACAGCTTCTGCCTCATACATTTCTGAAAGACAGAAAAGGATGGAGAATCTACCACATCCTGTCCCCCTGGCTAATTCATCTTCTGTTGAACAGCTTGAGGATGAGAGCTCTGGCCACATGGGCTCTGAGAGCTGCAGTTTATTGCTTCATGCCATAGTGATCCAGAAAACAGCCGTTTCACATATTTTCTAAATGCACAGATGCAATGTGCTTGCCTCCTTTGTAGGCCAACCTAACCCTGTTGCTCGCTGCTCCCCTTAATGAACACTGTTATTTATATTTGACACAGGCAGTATTCAGGCGGACCTCTGTAATGGAGACTCAGCATCTTCTAGACACATAGCTCAGAAATGACTGCTTGTGCACAGGCATGTCTGTAGGACCCTCAGATTTACTTCTCCTTTATAGTCTGGTGCTAGCATAACCCACCGGTGATCCCATGTTCAGATCAAATGCTGTGCGAGTCCACAGAGTACAGGAGTATGCTACTGCCCCCGACTACATAACCTTAACTCTTCAGCTTCAATGAGAAAGCTTTGGTAGGTTTTTTGTCTCAAGTAGCAGTAACTCCTGCTTTTTGCTCTCATAGTCCTTGTTTCAATCCTCAAAGTAGCCGAGAGGGTGGTCATCACACTAGTACAGCACGGCAAGGTAAAGAGGAAGATATCTTTAAATAAGGGATGGGATGCAGGAGAGGGATCAATCACTCTTAACTCTTTAACACCTGAATACTCTACCCTCCATCATAACATTAGCTACCGTCAAATCTATTTCAAACCAGGTATCACAGCTCATTTTCTCATTTATTTTAATTTTGTTTCAGCTTTTACATAGACTTTTCTTAAATAGTTATGTCATTTTCATTCTTAAATGACTGAATAATAATCAATGTCTGACTTATCTTATGTCTGTGTTCCTTGGCTGGGATGATGTAGCTGGGGATGGCCCTGCTTTAAGCAGGGGGTTGGACTAGTTGATGTCTTGAGGTCTCTGCCAATCCTAACTTTCTATTATTTGACTAGTGAATTGCCCACCAAGAAGGGGCTCCCATCCCTGCAAGTTTCATCCAAATCAGGCAAAATATGACAAAGTTAGAGGCAGTTTTGTGCTTCCCCATTATAGCCTATAGGCGAAACATCAAAACAGCGAAACAGTCTCAACAAAACAAAACAGAACAGTGCTTTGTAAAGAAAGAAAATGCAAAATGAAACACTGTCCCATCAGAAAGGTGAAACAGAAGTCAAACTGAACCATTGGATAATAGACAGTTGCTCTTACAGCCTTGTCTTGTCACCTTACTGGGAAGAACATGTCATTTAGGCAATGCATTAAAGCATACATCTTCAATGGAAAGTTACATAACAAAGCTTACCTCCTAGCACAGAGATGGATCACATTAAAGAAACATACTGGCTGGTCATGGTTAACTAAGGCATTGGCCCTACTCTGGAAAACATTCAAACTGCTTTTCATGCAATTCACACCTCCTGAGAAGCACAGGTGCTAGGATGAGAAATATTTGAGGGCAATTCAGCATCTGCTCTCCACCCAGAGAAGGTTGTAGCCTGACTTGCTAAGCAGACCATACAGGCTGCGTGCAGACATGCAGCAGGGTAAACCTCAGGTGTAGATGATAATATCGCCAGAACTCCTCCTGGGATGAACAGTGTGGCTGCATCAGAGTCACAAGAAAAGAGCATTCAAACCACAGGCTTAGGTAGGCCTGGGATAGCCAGCAATGGGTCTGTAAGGCCTACATGAAGATAACCAGAAAAGGTGGCTCATGAATACTGACATGGTTGTGCTACCAGAGATCCAGAGTTATCAAATCAGGACAAGGTGAGGCTTTATTTCAACCGTTAGTCCGGCTTTGTTACAAGGGTTACCTTGTACATTGTTATTGTGGCAGGATCAGCCTACTTTCTACTGTCCTGGCTCATGAAACATGGGCTGGACTCAAGAGCACCTGGCAGAAGAAGGTTTAATTACATGCTAAGCAACTTTGAGGATGGTGATTCAATGTTTATCTGGATGATTTAAGGGGAAATGGTTCTGCCTACCAAACAGCTTTAAAGTGTAATGCCATCCATATTATCTGAGTGTACTGTTCACTGCAGAAGATTTGGAAGATAAAGGCACATAACCGTTCCCAGGAGTGGGTCAGGGGTTGTCACAGGAGCAGGAAGCTGCAAGTCAACCTTTGATAAGAGCGTCTGACTCCATGGAAAGCAGTGCATGCTTTATAGGCACTCATCCCCACTTTACAGGGGGAACGATCGTCATGACTTAAACTATTGCACAATATGGGCTGGAAAAATAGTAATAATGAATAATATGTCACAGCACTCCAGTGCTGTATCAATGTAGCTGTGAGATGAATATATTGCATTTTTTGGCAGCATAGTCACTTAGAAGTTATGCTTATTCTGAGACTTAAATTCATGTCACTCTTTATTACTTCCAAATGCTAACATAGCAGTACTGACTGAGCAGCCAAAAGTAGTTAGGAACATAGATACAGCATAAGTTATCATTCCAACAATGCAAACAATACAATAAAATACAACTTCCAAAAGGAATAGAAACCCAGTTCCTCCAATAAAGACTCAGAGGAAGTGATTTCATGTCACATGAAAGGCTCAGCTTAAATCTGTTTTCCTTCCCCTTCACTGCATTCAGCTGCGAGGACAATGGGCCTTATGCTCCAAGTACACCTCTTTCTATGTACCTCTGAATCTATGCCCATATCTGTCCACTGACTGCAGGATATGGATGTACAGGGAATAGCCAACTCATACAAGCAGGAGATGGTATTCCAGTGGGCATTTTCTACAGGTTGATGACCTTGCTAAGCAGCCACTCCATCATCTCCCTCTATGGATTTCACTCTTCTCACTGCCAATCTCCCCTGCCCCATGCTGCCATCATGAGCAATACCCACCTCCTGCCTGGCCCTGTTCACCTCCTCCTTCATCATTTGCCTTTTATGCTCTAGGAAAGAGACAGTCTTGTGGAAAAAAAACAACAACAACAACAAAAAACTCTCTGTTCATCTTTTACAGCAAGCTCACACTGGGCTTTTTCCCATATTTTCCCTACTGTCTATGTACATCTAATCAAAGGTCAATATTATGGAGCATCTTTTCACAAGTGGATAAATGTCCCTGAAAAGGCAATGAAATGGGTCTTTGTTCCATCCATCCAAAATTTTGGGCACCTTTATAGTGGGGACATAACTATGAGTATTCCCTTTGAGTATCATGTCAAATAAAACATGAAACGTACTGTCTAGCTCATGTCCTAATTTCATACACCTTCCAGTGGAAAATAATGTGGGACTTTTTGCAGTTTAGGATCTATCCTATGTCTACATGATGATCCTACAGAATCATCCTAGAATCCACATTTTCTCATTTATCAAGGATTTTCAGCCTCCATCTTCCCCTGTCTGTTTCCACTTCTGGATCTGTGGTATGCATGGATTTGATATTGCCATCGTGGGTGTCTGAGCTCCCGGAAGCTGGGAAAGGTCTTTTCCTTTTATTTGTATTTCAACATATTCGTTTAGAACAACAGTGAAAAATATTGCCTAGATACAAGCAGAAATAGAGGGTCCAGCTCCTGAAGCCCTGATTGCATGCAGAATGAGCCTGATTTCCAAGCTGTATGGAAGCCCTAGGTATGCTATATGCCACTTAAATAAATACACCCTGATGGACAGATTTCAAGAAGGGTTTGAGAGCAATTTGGACATCCAAGTAACAGGCTAGATTTTCAAAAGAGCTGGACAGTGTCCAGAATCTGATCTTTCTATCGGTGCCTCCATGGAAGGCGATGATGAGGAATTCTGACATGGGAATTTTTAAAAATGTGGCCCTTAAAACCTTCTTGTGCCTTCCCTCAATGACTGGCAACTGCCTACTAGCTGAAGATGCTCTGTCTACTTCAGTGAACTGAAAGAGATTAAATGAACCAAAACACCCCTCCTCTTCCCCCCACACCTATACCAAGTTAATTACGACTCAATGCAGCCTACTTTGAATACGCCTAAAGCTTCTAAAAATACCTTATAGCTTGAAAGAATGAATCCCAAAGACAACAAAGAAACAAAGCCTCCATTTTTGGCGGCATTTGTCGGAGCTACCTGGAGTCTTGCTAAAAGCCCTCAAATTATTCATTATTTCTCTCTTTAGTACATCAAGCTCCAGGTTCTCCAAGCATTGGTTTCACGTGCGACATTTACTTTGTGACTCCGGACACACTGAGTCAAAACTGAACGATAACTACACAAACCCAGTTCACACAGCGCGAATCAGCTTATCCGCCCTTTGGGTTGGAGATTTTTTATCTTGGCTGTTTTGGTGCAGCAGGAGTACATATTTATCACTTAGAAAGGAAGGTCTACAGGCATCCATCAGGAATATATCTTCTTGTGTGCCTTAATTCAGAATGAATCAGCATTGGAAATGGCCATTGAAAATATTGTTCAAAAGAAAAGGCATCTTAATTTTAAAATGTTGTGTTTGTTGGCTTATCAGCAGCAGCCCTGCTTTTGACATATATTGTCACTTTTGTACCAAACAACAGGAAACAAGCCTGCCTTTTTAAGCATTTTTTTTTTTTTTTTAAAGAAATGGTACTACTAGTTGCCCCCAAAAATGAACACATTTCAGTCTGGGGGATTTGTTTTTCTTAATTAACAACTAAAAATATTTCTATCCTCCTGTGAGGTAAGGAGGTGACAATTTATACATGAGGAACTGCAACACATTTCTATGCAGGTTGGGCACCTAAATACCTTTGAGGACCTGGGTCCATGTAGGATCGCAGGAAAGTAAGGCTGGAAGGGAACTTGTAAGGTCACCTGGTCCCCTCCACTTGAGGCAGGACCACCCCTGTCTAAACCATCCCAGCAAGTGTCTGTCTTGAAAATGTCCAGGGATGGAGACTGAACAGCTTCTCAACACAGCCCGTTTCAATGCCCAACCTCACAGTCAGGAAGTTCCTAACAATCTCCAACCACCATTTCTTCTGCTGCAGTTTGAGGCCATTGCTTCTAGTGCTGTCTCCTACAACCACGGAGTAAATTCCATCCCCATATTGTCTCTATAGTCCCCGTTCAAGTATTTGAAGACTATTAACCAATCTCCCCATAATCCTTCCAAACCAAACATGATTTGGGCAAATGTCTGCAGCAGAGCTTCGGATCAGAGACTAGCCTTGTATGGCACAGGCTAGTCATCTTTCTACACCTAATTTTATCTTCCATTTCTTCTCATATAACCTTGCCCTCTGCCTGCAGAGGGGGCGGCGGGGGGTTGTGAAACATTCACTGAGCTGTAGATGGCATTTTATACTCACTTTCCATTGGGCAAAGTAGAGGGTCATTACAAATTTGAACTCTGGCGAGTAAGTCCGTCCTCACTCTTCCAAGTTCTCTGCTTCAGATGCACGGCAACTTCTTGGCAGAGACATGGAGCCAGGGATTTCCAAACCTAAATGCATGAGCTAATATAATTTGAACAAGGAGGCAAGGCTCTGGGGCTGAGGGCTCTTGCAAATGCAGATCAGTACAAAAGGGGAGCTGTAAATACTTGCCCAAGCGGCTAATAGCAGTAAATACTGTGGTGGTACTAATGAAGAGCTTGCTGACAGGTGTAAATTGTTGCCTGCTGCCAGGTGTGACAGGCTGAACGAAGGCAAAACACCTCTGAATAACAGCAGCACTGCTGTGGGAAGGCAAAACTCTGTTCAGCTTCACAACGGTGCCACATTTTACCAGCAGAGGATCTGAACCCCTAATAACCACCAGACTTCTTTAAAACTCAATTTGGATTCAACTTATTCTAACAGCCACCAAACCTGGTATTATCACAGTCTAATTCTCAGAAATAAAGGAAAACATCCAATTCAATTGGAAAAGTTATTAAGATAAAAACATTTTTGCTAATGAAACAATTCCTTTCCCCACTCCACTTTAAATTACAATTTGCTCTTTAAATTCAAAACAATGCTGAGGCATATAATATGCCATGTACCTGCTTTCCATTCCTCTCCTGCACAGTAATTGTGTCTGAGGTTCTCGTTTATATTGAAGATCATCCTGGAGTTAGTTAATTGGGCCTGAAGCTCTATAACAATAATTCAAACTGGGCAATTGCTAATAAATGTAAAGCCTTACAATTTGTTTCATCTTTGGAACAATTCAAAAGGCTAAAAAAGTCACCTGTCTTTACTCCTAATGTTACTGAAGAGGGAAATATTTAAGCCTTGCAGTATCAGGATATTGCATTAACATATGGTCATTTAGGTTTCAAAGTGGAAAATGAGAGTCCTGGCATTTGTGGAGTGCCAGCCAGGTCCATTTTTAAAGCAAGACAAGATTCACTAAACATGTCCTTAGCATTGTAATGCAGCCCATTTTACAAGCCACAGAGGGAATGTTTCCATAACTCTTTCTCTGGGTGATTTCTCTAAGGATATTAAAGCCTTATTTAATTATTGGATCAAGAAGGTGGCCTAATATTTACAACCAAAGCCACTGAAGCTAGTCAGGGCCTCAGCAAACTTACCCCACCATGGGGAGTGACATCCACAAAAAGGTTATTTTGGAAGCGAGTAAGACTCACTCCTGTGTAGACAATAAGTGGAATGCCTGCAAGCTACTTAACACCCTCCAAACATGGAGTTTAGTTCACTTATATTCTCATCCTCAACTGAAGGCTGCCATGGTATACATGTTAAAATGCTTGCACCCTCCACACCCTAGAAAAGACTCATCTTCCCACTTATGTTATTTCAGTGCAACTCTGCAGTCTCCATTTGCACAGAGGGCACATTTTAATCATTTATAAAGGGCTGGTAGATGTTTTAATCACGGTTGTTCATAGCGAATGAGTTTTATATGTGGCTTACAATATTTTATAAGTATTCATAACACCTCCCCCCACATCCACGGCCAATTGCTGAGTAGGAGGGAGGAAGGGAGGGGTTCCCCCAGCAACCCATCGCTGAGCCCAGAAATGTCAAAGGTGGAACCAGCAGCAAAAATGCAAGTGCTGCCAGGGGACCGAGTACCCTCTGGAGGGCCCGGCTGGCACCCCCCCATCCTCCCAGTGACCATCCCATCAGTATGCCACTGCTTGAACCACTGGAAGCAGGTTTTCATTGGTGTGGGACTTACTTCAAGAAACTTTCCCATTGATTTTCAAAATCTGGCCCTTTATTTGTATGCCTTAATAACGGTGAGCATTAATGAAAACCTGCTTTTGGGGTCCTAATGGCTCCTGAAAACTCACCGTGCAGCACCATGTGCATCGTGTGCCTCCACTACTGAGTGTTAACAAAAGGTGCCGAACTGATCAACCTGGAGAAAGATGCTCTCTCTCCATGGAGTAGGTACAGCACGGCCAGCAACAGTTCAGGCTTTTCCCATGCTGTCCCACCAATACGGTTTTATTCCTGAGCTAGAGCATATACACGTGGGAAGGCTGTTCAGTCTCCAAGGCACAAAGCAAACCTTTGGCTCAGTTGCTGACAAAGGTCAGAAAGGCTATTTTGTAGTGCCTAGAGTGATGGGGGTTTGTGATGTGTACATCTGCCCAGGAGAGCCTGGACTAGCATCACCAGCTAATTGTTACACAAGGCATCAGACTGCCACTAGCCAACTCTGGCTGGCTTCAGAGCAAACTGGATTTAAACCAATGACCTCGGGTGACAAGCTCGGTCAATGCATTTCCATTGTTTTACCTGGTCAGGCAGATATTTAATTAAAATAATGAGGAAGTCAGGCACGATTCCAAACAAGGGATTTGCAGCTGCAGTTCATTAAGAGACTGGTTTAAAAACACAAGGCACTCCTGTAATGCTGGGAATTGTACCTTTCAATGGTTTTTCACAGAGTTAAGTTTGGGGAGCAGATCTGCAGAAGCGTGCGTTCTATTAAGCAGAGGCAGCTGAAATGGTGAGTTTTCCAGCATGTTGGTGTTTTACACTGGGGTAACACAATGCAACCATGGACCTTTTCTTACATGAGCCCTATTACACATTCAACACAATTACATACAATCATATATACAGAAATATGTAATAACTCTGTGAATACGTACTTATGCACATACAGACAAATCACATACACACATACTATCTATGTATAGATACCTAGTTATGTATACTGCATATAAATACACACACTGTACATATGAATCATACTCTACCCTGGAGTACACCTAGCACAATGCCGGACTGCAGAAGTCTATGCAGAACTCACCAGTCAGACTTATAAAACGTGATTTCATTCAAAGCAGCTGCTATGAACAGGCACCAACAATAATTGGGGGCATCATTTTGAGATCATTAAGACAAATACCCTTAGTGCCTGACTGCAGCTGCCAAGCAGTCCTGGCCAGCCAGAACAGCCTGGAACCTGGACCCTGACTTTCTGAATTAATACAGGACAGTATTCTGGGATGCTGAAAAACAAACAGGGAAAAGCAAATGCACAGAGAAGGGGAGAGCTCTTTTATTGCTGGTCTCCAAAATAAACTTCTTTTGCATATGAATGACAGCAAGAGCTCAATCTAGCCAACATTTGCTTCGGTGGCTGCTGACCCACAAAAGCTCCACAAACCCTTTGGGTTTTGCTGGTGTGTAGGCTTGTCACAATGGTATGCGTGACACAGGGTCCCTTCGGTTACAGGGTATGGCAATGAGGACAAAAACAGACGTACATAAATAGCTCAACAATCACCCACTAGACTCATTGTTGTGAACTGCAAAATTAAGTAACAGTGTGTTGTTTTTTTTTTTTTGTTATAATGCAACAAAAGACCCTCAGTTTGCAGAACAGAGAAGAATTCAGCCATCCATGACTGTTACCAAAGCACTTAAACTCATGCCCAAATGATTTATGGAACAGGACGAGGCTTCAACAAATGTCTGAGTGCTTTGCTGGACTGCAATCACAGCTAGGATGGCGAGTAGAAACTTAACCCGGCACTTCAAGACTCCTGTTCAGACTTAATACTGCATTAGCATACATTTGGACAGGTAACAAAAAACATCAATCCCAGCTCAAAAATGGAACCTCTAGTTATTGCAGCTGTGAATTGTGCAATATGCAGCACAAACATGAGAGGAATATCGGCTTAATAAGTACAGAAAGAGATGGCTGTTTTCCCAGTTAGGTTGTATTTGAGTTACTTAAGTAAAAAATAAACATTGTTATATTAAAACTTTTCTTCTTTAAGACACAGCATGAAATTTTCTCCTGCACCGCATGTCAATATAAAGGCTACCCACCATTTGGGCCCTTTTTTGTACACCTGTGGGTCAATAAGCCTCTGTACCGAGGGTGATTTTTGCTCTAGATTTGGGAAGCCAGTTCTACCGCCAGCTTTGTGAGCACCATAACAACCTGGGCACAAATACAGGGAGAATAGGAGATCAACACCTTATTAAAGCCCACAGAAGAATTCCTGTGCACGTCACAGGGCTTTTGCAACTGCCGGACAAAGAGTTTGGAGGGAAGAGGGGTGGTGCAGTCTATGAAGAGACAAGAGATAACACAGGACAAAGCATGCTGGAGTGTGGGATGAACTCCCAGAGGAGATCAAGTGAATCCAGACTCCCACAATCTTCAGGAAATGTTGCAAAACTTTCTCACTTGAGACAGCATAAATGATTCTCGCAATACAAATACGCTGGAGCAGCCCACCAAAACCTCCCTACCTAAGCAAAGTATCAACCCCAGAAGGGGAAAAATGCCAGATTCTTCTTTGTTGTTATTGAAGGTTTTCAAGTTCTCCAGTGAGGGGTGGCAGTACACAGCTCAAACTGTAGTAGATGAGATAGATAGAGGGAAAATTTGGTGAACAGGGCCCAGAAGCCGCAACTGCTGGGTGAGCAGAAGGTGCAAATTGGGATCATTCACAGGCACACTGCAAGGCTTAATTAATTAGCATTTGCCAAGGGCTTCAAGATCCTTGGTGGAATAAGGTGTTCAAGAGTGAAATGTGCCCCTGTGCAGCACGGCCTCTGAAGAGAGTTTGATCCTGGTGTAGTCCTTACAGGTTGGGCACCTAAATACCTTTGAGGATCTGGGCCTACATAGGATCTTAGGAAAGTAAGGCTGGAAGGGAACTTGTAAGGTCATCTGGTCCCTTGTGCCTCTGCACAGGGGTAAACTTCACTCCGAGAAGGAAAGGACAATAACGATTTTATCTTTACGGCCTCTAAAGTGCTTTGGAGGGATTTTATGGTTGCCAGGAATTGTTATTATTCCATCATTGCTATCTTTAAAATTCTCTAATATAGCCATTTGGGATATTCCACAGCTGACCTCTTTTTGTTTGGATTTTTTTTTTCTTTTTAATTTAATTTAATCACTGAATTTTCTTTATATGGTTATGACAAAGTATACTTTGCATCCTACAGTGCAGTGGTCATCACAGGATTCACAGTATGCAGTACTTGTGCATCAGGGAAAACGATCAAATACGTTTTATGGACTGGACACAAAAAAAGAAAAACTTTCAAATTTGTTAACTGGGGCTAGAAGCCATCCCTGGCAGAGGATGAGAAACATCTGTTTTTCAACCAAAAAAAAAAAAAAAAAAAAGCCTGATTCCCATTTCAAATGTTAACCTTAGAAAACCAAAGAACATTACTAGTTATTTTTTTAATTCACATCTTAGCTTTTGTAATGCTAGAAATCAAATGCAATACCAAAGTATCAATGCCAGTAGCCTGAAATCAGATGTCCTAGCTTTCATTAGGTGTGCCACTGAAATGCTTCCTAATGTTTCCCAGACCCAAGGCTGCAAAAGCCTTCCCTGTTACCCAAGGAAGAATTCACAACAGCAGGCTCTGGCTTGAAAGGTGCAACTAAGTTATTTTAATGAGATTTTCTGCAAGATTGACATTGCAGTATAGGTAAGGGCAACGACATACAAAGATGCATCTTATGGAGGTCTAGAGTACATGCCACTAAACCACTCAACTTTTTTTTCACTTATTGCATTGGTTTTGCATACTGGTCTGTGGAACATCACCCTCTAGTGGTTGGTTTCCAAGAAAAATATTTGAAATGCAATACACACAGAGGTGATGCAAGTGATAAGACTGGAGTAATTGGATAGCAGGTTACATCCAAAATTAGTTTCTAATGAGATGATCAGAGCCAGCCCATGCAAGGGATGGAACAAGTCTTCTTCAGTGGTAATCTTGTTGGCTCTTCCCATGAGCCTTTATTAAACTAGTTCTATTTGTTTGTAAATGAATTGGAAGTAACTTCCAGGCTTGTAAAGTAACTTTGCATCACATCACTAGGCCACTCACAGTATTTTTACCATTATTGTGTAGTCTTCTTCATCAACCTAAACTACTCAGACATCTACTGGGAGACGCAGACAGCAAAGTCCCACCACTCACGGAAGTTTCTAACCTGTGTACAGGACCTCCACCTGACAAAGGAGGTACACAGTCCCACTAGGGGGAATGCCATACTGGATCTGGTATTGGCAACAGGGGATGACATGGTTAGGGGAACTACAGATCGGTAGCCATCTGGGGGACAGTGATCACCTAATAATAGAATTCACCATAAGACGTCAAATGGGTAAGCTAAATAGTAGGGTGAAAGTGCTAGACTTTAGGAAAGCTGATTTCAATCAACTCAGGTGATTAGTCAAGGACGCACTGCAGAGTAGGAGTTTTGAAGTCATGGGAGCCCAAGAAGGGTGGCTGTGCCTTAAGAAAACGATCCTTCGGGCACAAAGCGAGATGATCCCTGTGCGAGGTAAAAGAGGGAAAGGGATCAGGAGGCTTCCCTGGCTAACCACAGAAATCCAGGGCAGCCTAAGGGCCAAAAGGGGAGCACATAAAAACTAGAAACAGGGAGAGAGCACCGAAGACGAATATACCGCCTCTGCTCGTGCTTGTAGGGAGGCAGTTAGACGGGCCAAAGCTACCATGGATCTGAGGATGGCATCCCAAGTAAAGGACAACAAGAAATTGTTTTTTAGATATATAGGGAGTAAAAGGAAGGCCCAGGGAGGAATAGGACCCCTGCTAAATGGGTAGAAGCAATTGGTGCTGGACAGGGGGGACAAGGCTGAAATCCTCAATGAGTTCTTTGCCTCAGTGTTCCTAAGTGAGGGGCACGACAAGTCTCCCACTGGGGTTGTAGAGAGGCAGCAGCAAGGCACCAGACTTCCATGTGCAGACCCTGAGACGTTGCAAGGTCACTTGGGAGAACTGGATGCCTTTAAGTCAGCAGGCCCGGATGAGCTCCATCCGAGGGTGCTGAAGGCACTGGCCGACATCATTGCACAGCCACTGGTGGGAATATTTGAACGCTCGTGGTGCACGGGCCAAGTCCCAAAGGACTGGAAAAGAGACAATGTGGTCCCCATTTTCAAGAAGGGGAGGAAGGAGGACCCACGCAACTATAGGCCAGTCAGTCTCACCTCCATCCTTGGCAAAGTCTTTGAAAAAATTATTAAGGCTCACATTTGCTAGAGCCTGGCAGGACAAATTATGCTGAGGGGAAACCAGCATGGGTTCGTGGCAGACAGATCGTGCCTGACCAATCTAGTCTCTTTTTATGACCAGGTTACGAAACGCCTGGACACAGGAGGAGGGGTGGATGTCGTATACTTACACTTCAGGGAGGCCTTCGATACGGTATCCCACCCCATACTGGTGAACAAGTTAAGAGGCTGTGACTTGGATTACTACACAGTCCGGTGGGTGGCGAATTGGTTAGAGAGTTGCACTCAGAAAGTCGTGGTGGATGGGTCGGTTTCAACCTGGAATGGTGTAGGCAGTGGGGTCCCGCAGGGCTTGGTCCTTGGACCGATACTCTTTAATGTCTTCATCAGTGACTTTGACAAGGGAGTGAAATGTACTCTGTCCAAGTTTGCAGATGACACAAAGCTATGGGGAGAAGTGGACACACCAGAGGGCAGGGAACAGCTGCAAGCAGACCTGGACAGGTTGGACAATTGGGCAGAAAACAACAGGATGCAGTCCAACAAGGAGAAATGCAAAGTGCTGCACCTAGGGAGGAAAAATGTCCAGCACACCTACAGCCTAGGGAAAGACCTGCTGAGTGGCACGGAAGTGGAAAGTGATCTTGGAGTCCTAGTGGACTCCAAGATGAACATGAGTCGGCAGTGTGACAAAGCCATCAGAAAAGCCAATGGCACTTTATCGTGCATCAGCAGATGCATGACGAATAGGTCCAAGGAGGTGATAAATCCCCTCTATCGGGCACTGGTCAGATTGCAGTTGGAGTACTGCGTGCAATTCTGGGTGCCGCACTTCAAGAGGGATGCGGATAACCTGGAGAGGGTCCAGAGAAGGTCCACTCATATGGTTAAGGGCCTGCAGACCAAGCCCTACGAGGAGAGACTAGAGAACCTGGACCTTTTCAGCCTCCGCAAGAGAAGGTTTAGAGGCAACCTTGTAGCTGCCTATAAGTTCATCACGGGGGCACAGAAGGGAATTGGTGAGTATTTATTCACCAAGGCACCCCCGGGGGTTACAAGAAATAATGGCCACAAGCTAGCAGAGAGCAGATTTAGATTGGACATTAGGAAGAACTTCTTCACAGTTCGAGTGGCCAGGGTCTGGAACGGGCTCCCAAGGGAGGTGGTGCTCTCCCCTACCCTGGGGGTCTTCAAGAGGAGGTTAGATAAGCATCTAGCTGGGGTCATCTAGACCCTGCACTCTTTCCTGCATATGCAGGGGGTCAGACTCGATGATCTATTGAGGTCCCTTCCGACCCTAACGTCTATGAATCTATGAATTTATGATTAACAGACAGCAGCTTTGCAACTGTAACATTGCATTACCGTTTATACCATCCCAGGCCATGTATTAAATATTACCATTCAGATACGACAGTGCTGTACAGCCACCTTGAACTGAAAATGGAAATCCCAGCCCAGTATCTTGGGAAAAGTAGCAACATCATGCACATAACAGATCAGTGACAGGGCTGGGTATGTCAGTTTTGGTTTGCTGATTCATAGCCTGATGCTGTAACTATTAGGCCAAATCGGCCTTTTTACCTATCCTACCTTTGCAGTGGATTGCAATAACATGATCAAGAGAAAAAGAGCCAGAATCATGAAGCTCGTATCAGAAAGAGAACTTCCTCATACTTCAAGTTGAGTTGAATCCATTGTTTCACTCAGATTCATCGCTAAATTTTGAAAAGCACTATTTTTTCCTTCAGGTACTGAGTGCTTAGATGTGTCATTTCTTTCCCCAGAGCATGTAGAAGAAGGGGAAAAATAGAGACCATGAAAAGAACATTATTACTTTCCATCTGCTGAAGAACTGTAGGAGGAATTTATTTTTTCTTTACCATTTTCTTTTAGGATTGTGCAATTAAAGGAAAAGTCAGGAGATAATGAGATAAATAATGAGGAAGGGCACAGGACACATTTCCTTATTATGAGAACTGGGCAAAACTTAGCAGCTTTGTTTTGCAGGGGCTTGCACTCCCAGGTGTTTTATTTGGGGTTTCAGGTGAAAGCTGAGATGACTAGCACAATAGATGAGCCAGACTTTAAACCTGAAGAAAATCTACCCCAGCTACCAAGGATTAAGTTTCTTTTTCTTTTCTGTCTTATTATTGTCACTAGCATTTTGGCTACAATTGTACCTTCTGTCAATCTTATATTAAGCAGCAGGTGCAATAAAAAGGTGAACCAAAAAATAAATACATAAAGCCAGCTTTTGAAGGAGATATAATACTCTGACACTACCTGCTTATGTCCATTAAAAATTGCTTGAATTTTTTGGGATCAGGTATTAAGTCTGGATCTCTAAGTCTAATTTGGGTAATTATGTGCTGCCTGCCGAAAATCCATCTTGTTTTAAATATAAACCAGATTCTTTTCTACCGTTGTTCTCCACTTTCAGGCCTAACGTCCTGCGTATCATCCCACGGGCTTCATTAACAATCTTGTCTTCGAAACAGAACTGGTCGCATTTCAGTGAAGCATGAAGTCATCCCAAAGTTAAGATATTCAAAGGCGAACAGTTTCTTGGGTGCTCAGCTTGGAACAGCTTTAAGAGACTTTTGATACGAGCACAGTGAACACCCAGCAATGGACACCTCTCCCCAGTTCTGCAAATCCTGGCATTTGCAAATCCACTAACAATAGTTTTTTTTACAATAATGCTTCCGTGTGTATCAATTGCAGACATTTGGCTACTGGAGGAGTTTTCCAGGTGTATCCACAAACAAGGGAACCCTGGCAGACCTATCATATCCAACCATGGGACCCTAACTGAGGAAATATCAGGTTTCTTTGAATCAATCCTAAAACCACTTGTCACGCACAGAGCAAGTTTTGTACAAGACACTACAGACTTTCTCTAGAAACTTAAAAACATAGACCACCTTCCCAGCAACACACTTCTAGCCACCATGGATGTTACCAACCTATATAACAACATCCCACACCAGGATGGCACCCAAGCCTGCCTTACACATCTACAGGAACAAGATTACAGCTCACAATACAGACCCAAAGATATTACTGACCTTATACACTTCATCCTCACACACAACAATTTCACTTTTAATAATCAACACTTCCTCCAGATGATGGGAACAGCTATGGGCACTAAAATGGCCCCACAGTATGCCAACCTTTTTATGAGCCACTTGGAAGAAGACTTCCTCAAGAACTGCACCATCAAACCCTTGCTATACTTAAGATACATCGCTGACATCTTCATCGTTTGGATTGAAAACCTGCAATCTCTGATTGAGTTCCACCAGAAATTCAACAATCACCATCCCTCCATCCGACTTTCTCTAGAATACTCCAGCACAAACATCTCCTTTTTAGACACAATGATCAGTATCCAGAAGGGTAAAATACAGACCACAGTATATAAGAAACCCACAGACCAACATACATATCTGCACAGAACCAGCAATCACCCTAAAAACACCAAAAAAGCTGTGATATACAGCCAAACCCTCAGATACCACCGCATTTGTACTGAACAGAACACCCGGGATTGCCACCTCACCAATCTTAAAAAGGCTTTCACCCAGCAAGGACACTCCTTCAGAGTGGTTTGCAAAGAGCCACCTGGATACCACGTGATGAACTGCTGCAGTACAGAAGAACCCCCCCCCCAAATTGCACACCGCTGGTTATGACGTATCACCCCTCCCTTGAACCTGTACGGAAAATCCTCAAAAAATTGCAACCCATACTAGAAAGAGACCCTATTCTTAAAAAGATCTTCCAAGAGCCACCCATCCTAGCCTTCAAACAAGCACTGAACCTCGCCAACCTCATCACCAGAAGCAAACTTCCTCAAGCCCAGAACACACCAAAAGGATCCAGACTGTGCCAGGACAAGAAATGCAAAACCTGCCAACACATCTCCACCACCCCCACAATTACTACATCCCACAACAGAGCCATCAGCATCCCTGGATCTTACAGCTGCACCTCCAGAAATGTTATATACCTCATCCAATGTACCAAATGCCCTGGTGGAAAATACGTAGGAGAGACCAAGCAACAACTGTGCACCAGAATTAATGCACACCGGAAATCTATCAAAGACATAAACACCCAACTACCAGTGGGGGCACATTTTTCACAGGAGGGCCACTCTCTCTCCAGTCTCTCAGTCCTGATCCTCAAGGGAAACTTACACAACACTTCCCAGAGACGAGCCTATGAGCTCCATTTCATCAACCTCCTGGATACTACAGATCACAGACTAAACATAGACATTGGATTTTTGATACATTATAATCTGCCTGGCAACTGACTCCCCAGCCCAGCCCCTGGCTTCTTTACTTTTCATTCCATCCAGGAAGAGCACACACCAACTGCTGAAACATCCTTAGCCTGATGAAGGGTTTTTGAACCCAAAAGCTTGCTTAATAACTATTCTCCAACCATTTGGGTTATTCTAATAAAAGATACCAAATTCACCCAAGGAACCTTCTCTGTCCATGGCAGCTAGATACTCAACTCTCATTGAAAGTCAAAGGAAATTAGGAACCTAGCTATCATTCATGCCTGTGGAAAACTATCCCCATTATTATCATCTGGATTAATATGAATAACACAGAGTTCCCCATCCTGAGGTCTCAGTCTCCTTTCATGAAGTATTTAGCATAGCATGAGCTCTTGAATCACAACCCAACAGTGAAGAGGAACCAGATTACATATATGCTCCTTTGGCATACATGAATCAATAAAAGCCTGATAAATAGAAACCACACTGGAATGAATTCATTTTTGACCTACTACTCCTGACAACGGTAAAGATTTAGCTGAGCAAGAATTTGACTTAGAGCTGCCTTACGGGGCTTGCTTTGCTTAGCATACATCAAGGAAATGATGATGACCTAGAGCAAGTCTTGACAGAGTTTGACCTATTCATTGATTGATGAGCTGCAATTACTGCATCAGATTCAGCAACATATTTTACCTGTAGTTTGTGTCATCACTCATATGCTATTCTTCTTTTACAAGATAGTTTAATGTTGTGCAGTTTGATAGATGAAGTATTTTATACACAGCTACACAAAATAAAAGTGATTTACTTTCATTAAAAGAAGGAGATGGCAAAATAAAATTTAAGGCCAGATCTTGATATTCTTATTCATGTTGAGAAGTTGCAGACTCTCTGACACTTCCCACAAAAATCAATAAAATGCCTCATGATATGAACACTTTTCTTGGGCAGGAAGACTGGGGAAATGTATCCAAGCCATTGTTTGCAGTACTTGTAGGGACAGTTGGGGAGAAGGAAAATTTCTGGATGGCTCATTCATTACTTAAATAGTATATCGGCTCAGAATCAGGGAAAAAAACAGAGAGTAATATCAAGGCAGCAGGTCAAGTGGTTCCTGAGCTGTGGGGGGGCTGGTGGTTCCCTCCATAGCAGTGGCGCTCCTCAGGCAGCACCCACCACTGGCACCCGGCCCAGATGGTCCCGGGGGCACTGCCTCTGGGGAGTGAAGCACCAGGCCCCGACGTAGCTCAGGCAGGCTCCAGAGAGTTTAAAAAAGATCAGGCTCACTGCTTTTCCACGCCCCGCTTCAATGGAGCCTGCCATTAATAGGAGATCCTGTGCTGGAAAGAGAGACATTTAGGAGCATAGGTCTGGAAAGGATCTCCTGGGTCACTGAGTCCAATGCTGTCACAGGCAGCCATGTCACATAAGCCTATTCATAATTTTAACATGTTTCTTCTTAGAATGAGCTGTTTTTGTTGTTGCTGGGTTTGGCCAGTTGCACGTTTTGGCTTTTTTTTTTTTTTTTTTCCAGGCACTGGGGCTTCCCCAGTCGATTAGGGTGCCCGGGCTGCTTGTTGTAACTATGCAGACAGCACACCTGTGATAAAAGGTGTGAGGAGGAAATTGGGAAGAGAAGGAATGGGTGTTCAAAACCATGGTCAAGTATCAGCAGCGCATGACAGTGGTGAAAACAAAAGCACCGGCAGCACGTGGGGTACAAGTGGTGCAAAGTGTTGGCGGTCCCACCCCCTGCTTCTCCATGCCGCAGATGCATACCCCCTAGAGCTTTCCTAAGTACCCCCAGGGGTACGCATACCCCCGGTCAACAACCCTGGGCTAGGGGAAGGAAGAAGAGACCTGTAACAATAGAGAATCCACAGCAGTCTGCTGTCCAACATCACAAGAGGCCTTTGATTCATTAGGAAATGGTGTCTCAAATTTTCCTCTGATGTAAATTAAGACAGAGCTACTGACCATCCCACCAGGTACCATAAGTCCACCTAACTCTATTGAAATCCATCCTATTTTACATCATCTGAGGCTCTGCCCCAAGGAAATTAAATTAACAAAAACAAGTTCATATTCAGAGATACCAGAGGATGACCAAAAGGGGCTGAAGGAATTCCTGGTACAGCTCATCTGAAAGGAGATCTTCAAAGGGTGCAACTGCCTCACTCTCACCTGGAGGTTAACATAGAAAACTTAGTTCACAAACAAGGCAGCATCAGTGCTCTCTGTAGGGGGCTCTAGCCTTCCAGATATCTGCCCATCAACCAACCGTTTTCATGACTAACAATCTCTACTCAAGAAACAGTCAAGGACTAGAATGACAAGGTTATTCCAAATCAGGGCTCAGGTGCATTGCCTGGGCTGTAGAAGAAATCTGACAAGCAAGGAAGAGATGAGCACCAAAAAAAAGAAGAAAATAACATAACTGAAGGCACCTGTTTTAGGGTAGTGTCTGTATATATACCTGCTCTTGTTCCTAGCATCATGGTCACCCTGCAAACAGGGAGAAAGCAGAACACGTCTCTTTACAGAGCCGGTCTTGCCAGCAACATAAGCAACATACAGTTGATGAAACTAGGAGAAGGAAATGAGCCAAATTTTGCTCTACCATTTAATGGGATAGGCAAACAATTAAGGGAAGCATATAACCACTTCAATCTTCTCCCAAATCCAGGCTTTTGCACAGCATTGCTGAAATGGTGGCTTAACTCATGATCACTGACGGGGAGCTGTATTCTTGATAGGAATCTTAGGGTTTCACTGAATGTCTTGACCAGTAATTCCTCACTCCTTTCAGTATGACTCAAGCTGGCCTCCAGAACTCTACGCCCAAACCATTCATCCTGCATATGTCAGTTCATAAAAATCAGACCCCAGCCTATTAATTGCTTCATGAGACTTTAGCACTGAAAAAACTGCATGTTTCGTTTTTTTTTTTTCAGTTTGGGTACAAGAGGTGGCCTTGCACTGAGCACTCCGTTCTAAACAGCTCGCATTTTGTTACATGTCTGAACCTGGACCTTGTTTTGGAGATCAGGATAACACAGGCCGTTGTCCTCTTCTACTGACTGAATACGATCAGAAGATAACAACAGCCTGTTACAACTAGTAACTGTAAGTCCTGCAGCTTAAGCAGCAAAAGTTGACATTTTTAAGCTAAAGGATCTAAATTTGGTCTTAGATTAGACCTTCATGCACGTGGCTATGGGGCAGGGCTGAACTGCTACCCAGCACGTTGGTGGGTGGTGGATAGTGGAAAGACCTTCAGGGAAGCAGATGAATAAAAGTCATAAACCAAGCAGTGACAGGACCTCCACGATAAGGTGAGGACAGCAGATGGCAATGCTTTCGCTTCTGAAAAGCCACATATATCCTTTGACAGTGCCATGACATGGCGAGTATAGGTTGCTACTATAATAAGCTTCCCTGGCCTCCAGCTATGATTCATAGATTCATAGATGTTAGGGTCGGAAGGGACCTCAATAGATCATCGAGTCCGACCCCCTGCATAGGCAGGAAAGAGTGCTGGGTCTAGATGACCCCAGCTAGATGCATATCCAACCACCTCTTGAAGACCCCCAGGGTAGGGGAGAGCACCACCTCCCTTGGGACCCCGTTCCAGACCTTAGCCACTCGAACTGTGAAGAAGTTCTTCCTAATGTCCAATCTAAATCTGCTCTCTGCTAACTTGAGACCATTATTTCTTGTAATCCCCAGGGGCACCTTGGTGAATAAAACCTCACCAATTCCCTTCTGTGCCCCCGTGATGAACTTATAGGCAACCACAAGGTGGCCTCTCAACCTTCTCTTGTAGAGGCTAAAAAGGTCCAGGTTCTCTAGTCTCTCCTCATAGGGCTTGGTCTGCAAGCCCTTAACTATACGAGTGGCCCAGAATTGCATGCAGTACTCCAACTGTGGTCTGACCAGCGCCCGATAGAGGGGAAGTATCACCTCTTTGGATCTATTCGTCATGCATCTGCTGATGCACGATAAAGTGCCATTACCTTTTCTGATGGCTTCATCACATTACCGACTCATGTTAGTCTTGGAGTCCACTATGACTCCAAGATCCCTTTCTGCTTCCGTACCACCCAGCAGGTCATTTCCTAGGCAGTAGGTGTGTTGGAAATTTTTCCTCCCTAGGTGCAGCACTTTGCATTTCTCCTTGTTGAACTGCATTCTGATGTTTTCTTCCCATTTGTCGAACCTGTCCAGGTCTGCTTGCAGCTGTTCCCTGCCCTCCGGCATGTCCACTTCTCCCCATAGCTTTGTGTCATCCTCAAACTTGGACAGAGTACACTTCTCTCCCTCGTCCAAGTCGCTGATGAAGACATTAAAGAGTATCACTCCAAGGACCGAGCTCTGTGGGATCCCACTGCCCACGCCCTTCCAGGTCGAAACCGACCCATCCACCATGACTCTCTGGGTGTGACCCTCTAGCCAATTCACCACCCACCGGACTGTGTAGTCATCCAAGTCACAGCCTCTTAACTTGTTCACCAGTATGGGGTGGGATACCATATCGAAGGCCTTCCTGAAGTCTAAGTATACTACATCCACCCCTCCTACTGTGTCCAGGTGTTTCATAACCTGGTCATAAGAGACTAGATTAGTCAGGAATGATCTGCCTTCTACGAACCCGTGCTGGTTTCCCCTCAGCATAATTTGTCCTGCCGGGCTCTCACAAATGTGAGCCTTGATAATTTTTTTCAAAGACTTTGCCAAGGATGGAGGTGAGACTGACTGGCCTATAGTTGCCCGGGTCCTCCTTCCTCCCCTTCTTGAAAATGGGGAAAACATTGTCTCTTTTCCAGTCCTCCAGGACTTGGCCCGTGCGCCACGAGCATTCAAATATTCCTGCCAGTGGCTGTGCAATGATGTCAGCCAGTGCCTTCAGTACCCTCGGACGGAGCTCATCTGGGCCTGCCGACTTAAAGGCATCCAGTTCTCCAAAGTGACTCTGCACCATCTAAGGGTCTAAGCATGGCAGTCTGGTGCCTTGCTGCTGCCTCTCTACAACCCTGGTGAGAGACTGGTCGTGCCCCTCTCTTAGGAACACTGAGGCAAAGAACTCATTGAGGAGTTCAACCTTGTCCCCCCTGTCCGTCACCAACCGCTTCTGCCCATTTAGCAGGGGTCCTATTCCTTCCTACGCCTTCCTTTTAACTCCCTATATATCTATAAAAACAATTTCTTGTTGTCCTTTACTTGGGTTGCCATCCTCAGATCCATGGTAGCTTTGGCCCATCTAACTGCCACCCTACAAGCACGAGCAGAGGAGGTATACTAGTGTTTGGTGATCTCTCCCTGTTTCCACTTTTTATGTGCTCCCCTTTTGGCCCGTAGGCTGCCCTGGATTTCTGTGGTCAGCCAGGGAAGCTTCCTGGCCCCTTTCCATCTTTTTCCTCACATTGGTATTGTCTCCCTTTGTGCCTGAAGGATCATTTCCTTAAGGCACAGCCGCCCTTCTTGGGCTCCCATGACTTCAAAACTCCTACTCTGCTGTGCATCCTTTACTAATCTCCTGAGTTCATTGAAATCAGCTTTCCTAAAGTCTAGCACTTTCACCCTACTAGTTACCTTACCCACTCGACGTCTTACGAAGAATTCTATTATTAGGTGATCACTGCCCCCCAGATGGCTACCGATCTGTAGGTCCCCTACCATATCATCCCCTGTTGCCAATACCAGATCCAGTAAGGCATTCCCCCAAGTGGGACCGTGTACCTCCTGTGTCAGGTGGAGGTCCTGTACACAGGTTAGAAACCTGTGTGAACGGTGGGACTTTGCCTTCTGCGTCTCCCAGCAGATGTCTGGGTATTTTAGGTCCCCCATGACTACCGCCTCTTAAACTTTTATGGTCTCCGAGAGCTGCCTCAGGAGCCCCAAATCTAGTTCTTCCCCTTGGTGTGGGGGTCTGTAGCAGACCCCTACCACCAAATCCCTTTCTCCTTGCCCCCCATGTAACCCAAACCACAACCCTGTTAGTCCTACTCAGTCATAGGTGTTTTCTGCAAGCAGAAGCACTAGTTCATCCTGCTTGTTCCCCATGCTCCTAGCATTATTATATAGGCACTTGAGCCCTGTGACTGGTGCCTTTGCTGCCCCCCACCTCTGAATCCCAAGGGGCCCCTTATTTCTTACCTGCTTATTGCTTACCTTTGCTGTACTGCTGGCTGCCCCATGGCTTGCAGGTTCCCAATGTTCTCCTTCTTCAGGCTGGGCTCTCCATGGGTCTACAAGTCCTCAGTGGCAGGGCAGGTTGAAGAAAATGTAAAAATCTCATTGGCTATGCAGGCAGATGAAGGCTGCAGCAGATCCAAAGTTACCTTGGCCTCTTCGTCTCAGGCTCTGTTACATACCCCTGATGCCCAAGGGATGACCCATCCACTGCTTTTACCATTTGAGAGACAGAGAAAACAGCGAGTGCTTAAATCCTTGCTAAGTCTGTTCTATGTCTTTTGAAAGGGGGAAAAAAAAAATCCAAGTCTCCAAGTTAGTCAAGTGCATCTAACAAACTCCCAAGTGCATCTAGATCCTCAGCACAATATTTAGCACCATTTGGGAAATCACCATGGTTTGCCTAAAAAAGCCAGCAGAATGCATAGAGTAGATTTTTTAAATTATTATGTTAGACTAAGAGCTCCATCACACTTCCATCTTTCCTGTGACCTTCCTCTTCAATTTTCCAATGCACATATGTATTTGCTTACTTCTAAACTCATGTAACAGTGTTACTAAATATTTAAATTACAGTCTAGCCCAAAGGCCTAAATGAGAAGCAAAACCCTGTGATAGGAAGTCCTGTAGGATCACTTAAACCCATAATTTTTGTTCAGGAAAGGCTGCAATCTAAGAAACAAGAACACTAATGTAATGCAGCAAGCAAGCAAAAATCAGAATATCCTGAGTGCGACAGCAGTGGAAGTTGCTGAACTACAGCAAACAAATGCCCAAATTGGTGACAGAGCCAGGAATAAAACTCCAGGCCTATACATTTGGTGTTCCCTTCCCTACACAAAGGAGCTTCTTCTTCTGTACAACTTGTCAGCTTCTCAGTTTTGCAGTTGGAGCTGTAAAATCTATGTACCAATCAGTCAAGTCTGTTGTTCAATTGAAAATGCATCAAAAGTAGTTTAGCAGAGTAATCCTGTTAGGCAATGAAATCTAAATAATCAACGCCTCAATATGATAAAATATGCATGTCATGCCACATGTACCGTAACTGATGTTTTGTATGATAATGCAGCCTGACCAGCGAAGACTCAAGTATAAGTGAGATGCAATTGGACTGGGAAAATGTGTAGCTTACAAAATTAACAGTAAAAAGCACCAAGACATTAAAATTAAGCAGCATGGGCAGCAAAATAAGTAAGGATTCAACTAGTAAAATCTGCATTAATGCAAGCGGAAAATAACTATGTACCCCACAATAAGCATGACTTGGATCTTTACTGGCATCTTGTTGTATAGAGTAAGAACTGCATTGTCAACCTGAATAAATACACTTATTTTGATTTATGTTTGTTGTCCTGGTGAACTCAAAGCAGTTGAATTTACATTTCCCAATTTGCTGTTAATGATGGCTGAGCCTTATTAAAGCAGAAATGGGCAAAGAAAGTGGTGGCTCCAGTCTCTCTCTATATTTAGGTTTATTTTAGGAGATGGAGCACAGGTTTCAAAGCCAAAGCAAAGTTAGCCTCGAAAATCCAATGCTCCTGAACGATCAAGCAAGCCACACACAGTATCCGTGGAAAAGACCCATGTGCAGCTAATTTAGCTGAAGTCCAGGAGGGTGGCCAGCAGTGTGAATATCTGCATATGGAAACCTGCAGTTTATGCAGCAAGGTCAGGAAGGGAAAAACAAGAAAGTTTGCTGAGGGGGAGGAGGGGAGGCATTTTCTAATCCACTGAGAGAGCTCTGCCTGTTAACGAATTGCATACATCAGCCTGAGGCTCTTGAGATATTGCTTTCAACAGCAATATCAATGAATTCAAACATGCATTATACATCTGATTAATTTTTGGCTAGTGATATTTTAAAAATAAAATACTTGTCAAGTAATCTCTCTATTGCGTGGCATACGATACATCTCCAAGTGCTTGTACTCTCCATATGCGAGAGGCTTGCTGATATTAGTAAAACTGAAGCCTCAAACTGCCTATACCTGCTAATACTCCAGAGAGGGTTTTTTTTTGTTTTTGGGGGGTTTTTTTGTTTGTTTGTTTTCATTTTTAGGAGTTGCTGTTGCTTTGGCAGTAATGGCAATGAAAATGAACACCTTACTTCACTCGGTCTTCAGTAGTTATTTTTGTTACAGTAATGCCAAAAGTACTCAGTGTACTAATTATTGTACATATCCATCCATGCTATGCTATGCTATACTATGCAGCCCTTTGGTACCACAGTACTTCAGTACCTGCCAAATTTTAATAAATTTATCCTTACAGCAGACAGTTGAGAGAGAGAACTGACACTGTCCTTGCTCTAAAGCAGGGGTGGGCAATTATTTTGGGCGAAGGGCCGCTTACTGAGTTTTGGCAAGCCATCGAGGGCCGCATGATGGGCAGCCCAGGGCAGCTAAATATTAATTTTCTAAATTCTTTAGGGGACCTGTGGGCTAGAGAGGATGGCCTAGAGGGCCGCATTTTGCCCAACCCTGCTCTAAAGACTACGATCAGAGGCACAGAAAGTCAAGGCATCTTTATATTGCCTCTGCACAACATACAGAAGGCACCACAGAAGTTCATGACACATCCACACACTCCTGCTTACACATATCAAAGCCCCCAAATTAGTCAGTAGATTCAATTTAGCGACGTAATCAGCAAGCACTTAAGACCACTTTCAGGCATGCCACTTCATACACCCTCAGGACTATGATACACTGTCTCATGCACTTTAAATTGGCCATGTTCAACAATTTCCAGGCTTTGGCAAAGCGGAGTAGAACCAAGAGTGCAGTGTTTAGGAGTAAGCAGAGCCTTCTTGGGAGCACCTGTATGATAATGGAAGTGGCATGTGCATGTCCTAAGGGACCTGTCCAGGCTCACAGCTTATCTAGAACTTGAACCCACACCTTCTAAATCATGTCCTCACTCCTGGACCACCCTTCCTTCAATGAGCCCCTGTCTTGAAGAACATGTAACATAAGTGGACCCAAGAAACTCAGAGCAAGAGAATGATCACTTCTATTTTAAGAATGGGAGACTAGAGACACACACACAGACTGAAACCACTAGATCAATCTCTCAAAACCTTGGCAGAACTGGGAAACAAATCCATATTTTCAAAGTTAAGTTTTTAAATATCCCTGTCCTCTCCAAATAGAATGGATTAGGGGTTGTGAATGTACATGGAGAGAGATCAGCATCAGTCCAGTAGCTGGTATCTATGGAGTGTAGTGGCTATATCCTGTAGCTCTTAAGGAATGGATTTACATATCAAAGAAAAATTTTTTTTTTCCATTTCACCACAATGTTGACTTGCGTGTGTATAGTCCTCTAATTCTGAGGAGGTTTCAAGTCCAAAAAGTCTAACAACAGTCTAACATTTGCTATTTCTTCTTTGCCAGTTTGCACAGCTCGATGCATTTCAGTTACAATGCAATAGAAATACAGGTGCTCAATTGCCATGGTAATGGCCTGATATTGGGAAGCTATATGAAACTCTTCCTGTTTATGATAATTCATCAAAATAACAGAGTTTAAGTCAGCGCAAAATTTGGCTTTCTTTTGACTGTAAGCTTGTCCAGACAATGATGTGCCATAACGTGAGCCCTGGCAAACATTCATTTAAAGATGCAGTTGGATCATCCCCAATCCCAACAATTGTTTCTCCTGCCATGTCACATGTGGGTCAGATCCCAATCGCAGACTTGATACTTGCCATTACTGGGGGAGCCTGGGATCATAATCCCAGGCTTCACCTACACCAGCAAAATCAAAGTAGTTGCTCACACATCCAGGCTTGGGGCCAACAACCAGTGAATTCTTGGCTCCAGGCAAGGACTGCAATAGGATCTTGAATCAGTCCCAGCATGGGCTAGGATGGACCCATAATCAGGTGATTGTTGACCTTGGCCCATACCTGCTACACATTCCATTTAAGGCAACATACGAACCAGCTATAAAACTGTTCTACATTATACGTAAAACATTGTTATGGCAATTGAGTGCACACATACCACCCTTGCCACTTATGCTGTGATTAATATGTTAATTACAGTATAAATATAACATGTCAAGGGGGGCCTATAACACAGTTCACTCTTCATGCAGTGCCATAGTAAGCTGACTGCCATCTACAGAGAAGAAGCAACATCTTATTTGGAAACTAGGAAGCTTCCAGCTGTCCAGATTTGCCAATTTTTTCACAGTAACTAAATTACCTGCTTTGGATAATTTCTAACCTGCAATGAATGTTGCTCCACCTCCAAACTGCACAATGGGACTCTACAGCTGAGATTGAACCTTTGACTAGGCTGTTGGGCCTGATCACCTGCCCACGTAGGCCCTGGAGAAGTAACTGTGCTTATCTTGCGGGCCCAATCTAACGCACTCTGATTTTTACTATTCAGATTGCTATTCATTTCTTTGGTTAAAGTCTTGGGTGTCCATCCTGTAAAGCTTGGGTTTCCCCATGCAGCCAGCTGGCACACAGCCACCATGTGCCTCTCTGGTTATTTTAGTGCAGATTTTTAATGGAAAGGGAAAAAAAAGGCTAGATTTCCATTATACATTTGCCTATGCCAAATATGTTCTTGGTGCAATCACTAAGTAGGTTCCCCATTTAAAGGTCAGCTTTTGCTCATTTCCCTAAGACCATTAAAGCAGAAGCATCCACTAGATGTCCTGCCTAGTCTATTAGAAAGGTCAAATGTGGTAAGAAAACATACCTTTCAGTTCTAAATGCAATTACACTTCCTGAAAATCACATTGCTTGCATACTTTTTGAAATACATAATGAGCTTTTCATACAGAAGCAGGGCTGCAGAATTGAGAAAAATCTTTGTATAATGCCATGACCTGGGAAGAAAACCTCTGTTGCCTTCAACTATCATGTGAAAACGACTAGGTCATGCAGAAGTTAATTGCTAAAACTTCCAGCCTGAGCCTCTGCAGCAAATTAAAAGCATTATTGAAATCCAGTTTCAAACCCTGTTATGCTCGGAGCCGTATAAAGATAACAAAAATGACAGCCCCTGCCCCAGAGCACTTGCAGCTCAGAAGTCAGGCAAGTTACAAGTGATTAAAAGGGCAAATGGGAGTCACCAGGCAGAGTGACAGGACAACATAAGAACATGAAGAGTTTGGCAGTGATAGGAAGTCAAATCTCACCTTGTTAAGATTAAACCCTTCATACATGGGCAACCCATCTTCCCCCTGACACTTGTTTTAAACTGCTTTGACAGTGGAAAGTACGTGGCCTTAAACTGGAAGCAAATGTAATTGCAAGAGCCCAGTAAAATGGCTTTAGGTGTAAAGGAGAATCTGGCTAATTGATCAGCAATATACTCCACTGATTTCTATGGACCTACTTGTGACTTATGCCTTGACACCCCTGCAATAGGGAAACTCAGTGCATGTAAATGCAGGAGGCTTTTTATTTCTCACTTTCCCGATTTCCCTTTTTGAAGAGATGAATGGGATTACATCCTACATCTTATGGCATTTCAGCATCGCAAGTATGCCGTTATATTATGCAGTTGTTCATAGATAGCCAGTTTTCTCCCCCCATACAAGGCCTGCTGGCTCATCAAAAGTCCAACCCCTCCTCTCCAGAGTGAAAAATTAAAACATCCCTCCATGGTAATTCAGTTTAGACAATCACACATCAAATGAACAGTTCCTGGAAAGGGGCCTTTGTGCAGTGGGTATTTCTGTTTTTTAGGCTGCCAAGAAGAAAAGCAGTTCACATTAGAAGCCCGCTGAATAAAAGTAAATCTCTTGCAAAAATTGCATTTGCCGTCAATGAGACAGCAGATAAAAAAACGTTGCAAAATGGAACAAATGTTACAGATTTTGGCCTCTTTTAGATCCTTTGTTACAATTTGAGGGAACATATTGATTATGTTATTTCAGTACTTAAGAAAAAGATTGGGTCTTGCTTTGATTTTAATGGTGCTTTTTCATTTTACGGGTCAGGAAAAAGATGCTGAGCAGACTATTCTTTTCCTTTATAGGTCTGTTAGAGACTCTTACTTGGCCATCATACCAATCTTCCTTTCATTAGCTTGACATACAAGATAATTTGGGGTGTTTCGTCCATCCTCTGATTTGTATATTCATCTTTATGCTTATTGGAGACAGCTTGACCTTTTCCCTGCACAGCGTACAGTATAGTACTATACAGTAATAAGCTGATTAAATGGATTCTACTATTCTAGCTAATTTCCAGTTATTGTTCTGCATCTCACATATTCCTTTCACTTGCTGGACATTGCTCACCGAGAACCAACCCTACATCCTTACAGTGCTGGCTGGAAGTGCTGCGCTGCTGAGAAAGAGAACACAGCGACACAGATTTAACCTTAACACCAAGTCGATACAAATTAAAGTTGGGTGCATTGGCTATTGTGATCACTAACAGAATGCATTTGGATCTCATGCATGCCTCCCTTTCTGAATCAAGGGAACTCTCATAAATCAACGCCCATATGCATCTCCCTGTATAAAATAATAACCCCTTCTAGAGATGTGCAAGCTTCACTTCAATTTGACACATTGCACCAGCTTTCCAAACATGTCTCACTTGTTATTTATGTTTTGCCAAAAAAAATTGATGGCTGATGCAAGTAACAGAACTGAGATCTGTGGCAGCCTGGTTAGCCTGAGTTAAAACAGATGCTGCTGTAGAAGAAATCCCCTTTTCCTCTTCCCTGCAGATGCTCTCCTCTCCTTGGATATGTTTTTCCTCTTCTACCTTTTCTTCCTTCCTCTTTCTTTCACTTTAAGATAAGGAACTGTGTTTTAAAATTTGTGTGTGTGCATTTTGTATCTCCCCTTGTATTTTGGTATTTTTATCTATTTGTGTGCCATAGCATTACTTTTATAGCTTATATTTTATACTCCTCACCTTTCAACTAAATGTGTTTAGTTTCAGAAGGAAGTTATACATTGTAACAATGTTAACAAGGGCAGGAACCTAACTGCCGCTTCCCTGTATCAGGCGGCCCCCTGAAAGAGCGAGTGAATCAGTGATTGAATGCGTAACACAGTAGCAGGTGGCCATTAACACCTAGGGAAACCGCAGATCAACCAACAGAAGAAATCAATAGGAGACAATGTAGCAGCCGGGAATTCTCTAAACTTCACTGTTCAAGGGCTAGAAGCTCTGGTCTGAGTTCATCAATGCCAGGGACCAACTTTTAGGCTGAATATCTCCAGATTGACCTCTCCCAGACTGCTATTCAAAATTCATCAAAAGACTCCCAAACCTTCACGTACATGCGGACGACCACTAGGGCTAACAGATGCCATCCAGTAGCCACTGAGGGGGAAGACCCACGAGGGTCAACAGACCCTGGATTGGGCAAACCTGAAAACTGGGGAGTCAACAAAGTCTGCCAAGGACAAATAAAAAGCAGTGAATAGTGACTGTCAACGGCGCCCTCTTGATCTCCAACTTGACCAGCATCCGACCCACCCAGCCAGAAGGACCAGCCGGCAACCCTCTTCTGGAGGATAACACCATGCTGAAAGATGCCTCGACTGCCCATCGATGGCAGACTCCAGCGCCTGTGGGATAGGTATACCCGACTCTTGTAGCTCGCTACTGTGTGTGTGCATGTGTGTGGGGACCAGCCCCATGGTTTATGATTTAACTTCATTACAGTGCTTCAATCTGCCTAATAAACCAGCATTTTAAGGATCCTGAGTTGGACATTTGTAGCCAACACTGCATTCCCAAGTCTATGTCAAAACTTCAATATTTGTTCCCTCTTGTGGCTGCACCCATAATTGTCTACCTACAACTAGCAGTGACAGCACTATTGCTATTACAGAAAAAGAGGCACCTCTGCTAAGGATTTACTGAGTGCATTAGGAACATCATGTGGTTTTCCCATCAGATGAAAATTTCAAACTGCATTCATTTGGGACACAATGCTGTAACCACTGGACTTTTGGAATAAATATCTAGACCTGATTACTGGGGTGAAACAACATCAAATTTGACTCTAATTTCTTAACTGATTGAAAACACAATTTTAGACTACTCATTATTCACCTAATAATATTTTCCCCAACTCTTGTTGTAAGCATGTTTGCAGAGGATTATAAGCACTAGAAAGAAAGGGAGAAAGTTATAAACTACAGCTATAATTTTTTTTTTTTTTGCCTCCGGTATTTGATTATTCACAATTAGTTAATTATTAGAACCTTTATTAATTTATTACTCCACCAATGCAACTTTACCATCTTATACAAACTTTAACATCTTATACAAACCCAAAAAAGGGTTGGAGAGCACACAATATTAACTCCCAAACAGCATCTCCCCTTTCATGGTACATGAAGACCAGGCATGGGTGTGGAAGAAAAGGGTTGTCTACGTAGCACATCCCTGATTCTGTCATTTCTAATCCCCTTAATACTGCTGCTACATCCTCAGGACCTCCTGATAATATACATATATATACACGTACGTGTATACATACATACATACATACATCAAAACAATTTGGACATGAATGGGAGAACTGCTGATGCTGAAGGTCCCAAGCGGTTATCACATTCGAGCTGGTGCTGAAGTTACAAAGTAATGGTCAACAATAATTAAAGCAGGACCAAACAAGATATGATATTCCATCAGGAGCCCAGGACAGAATTGAGGACAAAAGAAGGGAAGTAGTACGATCTAGTGGTTAGGACCAAGAAATGAGTGGAACTGAGTTCACCTCCCAGGTCTGCCACAGATTTTGTGTAGGATTTGCAAAAAAACACTGATTCCCTGATGAACCATTTCTGGGATCCAGCCGATGCATTAAACTACTGATCACACAATTGCGTA
Organism: Alligator mississippiensis; assembly: GCF_030867095.1. Taxonomy (NCBI): domain Eukaryota; kingdom Metazoa; phylum Chordata; order Crocodylia; family Alligatoridae; genus Alligator; species Alligator mississippiensis. The sequence continues at coordinate 23,524,363 of NC_081837.1, read as the reverse complement.
GAATTATCACTGGCATTAAATCTATGCTAATTCAATCCCATCCAAGGAACGGTGGCTTAACCCAGAACGCTTTCCCAATATCATTCAACAGCTCTAATTAGTTAGAGAGGTGTTCCTATTCTCCACTCATGCTATATTATGATAGGTATCATTTAAAATATATTATTAATATTCATTCAACAAAATGAGAATAAAGAGGGGTTATTTATGACACAGCTGAGGAGGGTTGTTTAGACATATCTGGTTACAGTTTTCTTTTTCTTACAGAAACATTAATTTCTCATGTACATAAGTTCACATTTAGCACTACTAATGGAAACAGTGCAAAAGCTAATTGGATGTTTTAATGTGAATGCTAACTGTAAACACACAATTTCACCCATCAGTAGAAATGCAAAGCTGCCTCCCTACCCCGTGCCACCTTCAGTCCCTACGATTTCTGGAAAGAAACGGTTCACTTTCACTGATTAAAAACAAAAAATAATTCTTACTTAGTATACAATTAGAGCGTGGAACATAGAGCCACAATACATCACTGGGGCCAAGAGATGTTCAGCATTACCAAAGAACTGGACATTTAGATGGATGGTGTGAACATCTGCAGTTACAATATTAAGAATTAAGATATATAATTTAAGATCTAGACAGTATTGGATTTAAAACATATTTGATCTGTAGGTCCTCAGGGCTTTAACCTAAGGTCAGGATAATGAAAGAAGAGGAAATCAAGGAACAGAAAGGTGAAATGACTTGTCTGAGGAAAGTCAAGAAAGGCGGCAGGACCTAGACTAGAACTGAGATCTCCAATGAGGGAAGGGAAGGGGAGAATTAAACAACTGTATCTTCATTTTTTGGGGAAGGCTATAAATCTTCATGCTACAGGGCACACATTAAAATAAAACTGAAGTGGCTTAGGAAGACTCTCTCCCAGTGAACAGACATTTCCATAACACATAGCATCATATTTTACATTTTCCTCTTACGAGTCTAAGAAACACACAGACTACTAGACTAGATAGATCACCGGCCTGATCTAATATGGCAATTTTTATATGCCTATGGTTGTGGGGGGGAATAAAAAGTTCTGGTACAACTCACTCCAAGGAAAAATCTAGGCAGCTCTAAAAAAATGTAAATTAAAACATAAAAATTACAAGAAACTAATTTCCCTCCCTCCCCCACATTGTGATATGATGTGCAGCATTAAAAGCACAATGTGAGTTATCATTTAAAGGCTTACTTGAAAGATGCCATATGCTTAGATGCAGGCAACAAAATTTAGGAATCTTGATGGACGAAGTAGGTTTATATCCATTCTAATTATATTCATAATACACTCATTTGAAATACTATAGGTATTATTTAGATGAATGTTACGCATTTCATCTAAAATAAATTGAAATAAAAATATAATGCAGAGCTGAAAAATATACTCTATGCAAGTACTGTATCTCATTGACAAGTACTTTAAAAAAAGCCTAAGTAATAAAAATTACTGCTAGAAAAATCAAAGTGTTCCATTCCTAGATTTTATGGGGGCAATAAAAAATGGCTAAGCAGCTCTAGTTAAGCTAGACTGATGAAGTGATATACTGCAAGAAAGGCATTTAAGGTTTTATTGAAACAGATTGAAACTTGATATATAGCAAGTACAATAATTCTGGTGCATATTAAATAGAGCTTGAATGGAATTTTATAAAAATATAGACATGCTAGTGTAGACATGCACCACAAAATTGTAAGCCAAATAAAAAAATTTAAAAAAAAATCTCTACTTTGCCTTGCCAAAGAATTTGGATGAAATCAACAAGAGTTTTCATCCATCAAATAGGGTGCATCATTGTAATTTCTGTTTGATTTTGTTTTTAATTTTATTTTATTAACAGGATTTCAGAATGACCAACCTTTTTGAAAACGTATTTTAGTTCTTCACTTTCTTTCATTGTAAAATAAGGAAAGATGATGTGTTAAAAAAAAAAAAAAATATTCTAATGGAAAGCCATAATAGCAGCACAGAATGTAGGCAAGATCACAGGATCTGGTTTTGTGATCTGCATGTATTGTTATATGACTTTGGTCAAGTCACTTTTCCTTCAAAGGAACTTTCCCCTCCCGGCCTTGTTTGCATTTATGTATACTCCATTGAGAAGGAACTTTCTATTACTATACATTTGGACGGTATCCAGCACAACAGGGCCTTCCTCCTCCTCCTCCTCCATCTTCAAGGTGCCACTTTAATATAAATAAGAATAAGAATAAGGACCGGGTAATAGGTCACAACTGTGGTCCGTTGTGCTGGTCAGAACGATACTAAGTGGCCAGAAAAATCCTCCAAATGTAGTAGCTGAGGTTTCCATCACTGAGGTTTCCATATCATCTTCCTTGGGTACTCTGTGGGAAGGATGCTACAGGGAGAGGGGAGCACATATCTAAAGAAAAATTCCCTTAGTGTAACTCTGACTGATAGTAGTTAGAGAAGACTGGTGACTGATCAACCCCAGGCCAGGAAAAGCATCTGTGTGGTCATCTTGCCTCCCTTCCATTTAGTTACCCAAAGCACGATCATATGCTGGGTTGCTGCATATATGCAAACAGCCAATAGAAAAAAATTCCAATAGGCAGCACTTAAGAATGTAGAGAATAGCTGCTGGTTTTATTGGACCAAAAAAGATGCTGTGCCCTGCAAATGGCTTCCTCTGCCAGCTCTTAACAGACACAGATGAGAAAGGAGTCACAGGACAGTTAGAAAAGTGTTATTTGCAACATAGCCTGAATTTTGATGCCAAAGATGAGACTTTACATTCAACTTCTACTGCTAGACAGTATGAAATGGAGCAATGGAAAATATGTTGTGTTTGTGCACGACAAATGAACAGCGACTTAAAGCAACTGACACCAATGCCACATTCTCCATGTGGCTGCTGCAGATTTCCAACAGTATACCGGGCTTCTGCACTTCTTATACTGCATTGAATAAAAGGGTCTACCACAGCTTCCTCATTAGGAATAAACAAATACTTCCCACAAAACTCAATTGATCTACTCAATCCTGATTTAATAGAAATCAGTAGACTGAGGTACAGAGAGCCATTCAGATATTTCTCATTGGAGCTATCAAAGTTATTTCTATTAAAGAGGTTCAGCTTCCAGAGATATCTCAGTTCAGGCAAATCTGATTTAGGATTTTCCAGGGTAAAACTGACAGTAGGGAGGATGCCAGCAGTATACCCATGAACCATTTAGGCTCCAATTGTTAGTAGTTTTAGTTAATCTGGTGGTGCTGTACTTTACCCATAGACCTGGTTTTACTCAGAGGGGGGTGAGGGTTTTACTATATACTAGTACAAATCACAGCTTTCCAAGGACAGGTTCATCCATGCAAAGAGTGCCCAGCTGAACTATAGAGTTGCAGAGAGAAGGGCATCTCTCAGGTTTAACTCATGGCACTTCACAGCAAGTGCCATGAGTTAGACTGATCCTCCTGGTGCAAGACATTAGTCCACCCTCCTGTTGGGTCATGAGGGTGTGTGAATTGAGTTTCAATATACAGGGAGAGAGGCTGCATCTCTGCAGCCTCTTCCCCTAGCTCTGCCTCCCCCAACCCCCCCCCCCCGATCCCTTTCTGTCTCAAGATGGGAGGAGAAGGCAGGGGAGGGAGGTCTGTTTTGGGGTTTTGCAAGCCATGCTAGAATGGCGGGAGGGGCTCCAATCCACCCCCCACCCTCCAGTGCCAACTGGGTAACGCCCAGAATGAGCTCCCTCTGCTCCCTTACCTGACTTCCATTCTGAAAACAGCACCAAGGGTTGGGCTGGGCTGTGTCAGCTGAGCCCTGCTCCCAGTGTGCACAGACAGAAGTTAATGAATGAGCACCAAAGTGGAGCACCTTCATCTGAACCCTCATGCAATGAGGGTTCAGATTGTCACTGGATCAGACCCTTTTAAAGCGCGCTGCAGTCATGCACTTGTGTTTGGTTATGGCTGTCAAACCTTTTTTGGTGCCAAGTCAGGTGAAAATGGTCACTTCTGTCTGTGCCACAGAAGTCCTTTGCCTCGATGATGAAACAAAGCATTTTTCTCCTTAGAATGATCTTCCCCTGTGTATCTAGCAGACCTCAAGTACTGTGCCACTGTTTGGTTACACCTCAGCATTATAAAATGGTTAAACTGTTACCAAGTTTCTCATTTGTATCCCTGTTCAATGAGATGTGTCAGTGTGGAGAGACAGCAGCAAATGGCACTTCAGCATTAGAGACAACAGCATTGCTATCCTTGCAAAATTGCCCCACCATCCATACCAAGGAATGCAATTGATTTGTTAACAACAGAAACAAAGAAACACTCTCAAAGATAAAGAAGGCTGGTATCCAAAGGACTGTGCATGTTATACCAAATATCCCCCGCAAAAAACTGTAACCATGCTGTCAGCTTATTATGGGACACTTGCATACTCGGACAATGACAAAGCAGGAGACTGCGTTTGAACCATTCACATTTATAAATGCTGACCATCATAAGCCACTCTGCGAAAACAACTTGCTTTGTCAGTTCAAAATGAAAACACCCACATCTCATGTATACTCCACTGTCAAGATGGAGAAATGGTCTAGCCTAGGGGAAGACAGAATTATTATAGGGAGAAAAGTTATATACACATCTGTCTGAAAGTTATATACACACAAGTTATATACATAACTTGTTCATGCTGGTGAACAAGTTAAGAGGCTGTGACTTGGATGACTACACAGTCCGGTGGGTGGCAAATTGGCTCGAGGGTCGCACCCAGAGTCATAGTGGATGGGTTGGTATCGACCTGGAAGGGTGTGCGCAGCAGGGTTCGGCAGGGCTCGGTCCTTGGACCAATACTCTTCAATGTCTTAATGAGCAACTTGGACGAAGAAGTGAAGTGTACTCTGTCCAAGTTTGAGGATGACACAAAACTGTGGGGAGAAGTGGACACACCAGAGGGCAGGGAACAACTACAAGCAGACCTGGACAGGTTGGACAAATGGGCAGAAAACAACAGAATGCAATTCAACAAGGAGAAATGCAAAGTGCTGCACCTAGAGAGGAAAAATGCCCAGCATACCTACTGCCTAGGAAATGACCGGCTTGGTAACACGGAAGCGGAAAGGGATCTTGGAGTCCTAGTGGACTCCAAGATGAACACGAGTCGGCAGCGTGACGAAGCCATCAGAAAAGCTAACGGCACGTTATCGTGCATCAGCAGATGCATGATGAACAGATCCAAGGAGGTGATACTTTCCCTCTATCGGGCGCTGGTCAGACCGCAGTTGGAATACTGCGTGCAATTTTGGGCGGCACATTTCAAGAGGGATGTGGATAACCTGGAGAGGGTCCAGAGAAGAGCCACTCGTATGGTTAAGGGCTTGCAGGCCAAGCCCTATGAGGAGAGACCAAGGCAACTGGACCTCTTCCGCCTCCTCAAGAGAAGGTTGAGAGGCGACCTTGTAGCTGCCTATAAGTTCATCACGGGGGCACAGAAGGGAATTGGTGAGGTTTTATTCACCAAGGCACCCCCGGGTGTTACAAGAAATAATGGCCACAAGCTAGCAGAGAGCAGATTTAGACTGGACATTAGGAAGAACTTCTTCAGTTAGAGTGGCCAAGGTCTGGAATGGGCTCCCAAGGGAGGTGGTTCTCTCCCCGATCTTGGGGGTCTTCAAGAGGAGGTTAGATAGGAATCTAGCTGGGGTCATCTAGACCCAGCACTCTTTCCTGCCTATGCAGGGGGTCGGACTTGATGATCTATTGAGGTCCCTTCCGACCCTAGCATCTATGAATCTATGAATCTTTCTGGCTCTGATATTAAAAAGACAATACGATACCACCTATCCAATTTCCAGTTTATATTCCAAATCAGAGAGAAAGAAGTTTTGTATTTATGTACAGTAGCAATGGGCTTAACCTCGGTCCCTGATGCCCAAATAGTCAACTTTTCTTTGGTCTTCAGAATACATTGAGCTATTCTGTAAAAACTATTTCAGAGGATGGGGTTAATCTGTGTCAGATAGGAGAGTCCTAAGTGTCTTATTTTAAGGTTTGGAAGAGGGTTTTGAGGTTTTTTTTTGTAATTTAATTTTGTAATTTCCCTTTGCTTTTGAAATTCATCCCTATGCAAGAGGCCAGAAAAGAACAAGGCACCATTTAAGCCCTCAAATTAATCCATAAACTGACCCTCAGCAGATACGAGCAATTCTTGTGTGAAACATCCACAGCTGCATACAAATACAAGCATTGGTGATAGCCAAGACTTTTATGCAACCATTGTGAAAAGCCATTCAATTAGAAAGGTAAAGCCATACCATTAGGATTTACAGGGCTGAACTAAATACCAGAATAATGGATCACAATTACTAATGGCCAAAACAAGCCAAGACCTACCACTAACCTGATATACATGAATATAGGATGAAATGCATCTATACTCAAAGGGAAATCCCAAGGTCAGGTACAAAGCCCGTATCATCCACAAAACACTGTCTAGGTAATTCTGCCCTTGGATCTCACACAGAACAGGACTCCGAAAGTGTTTTCTCTCAACATATTCAGAAGCTATTCTAGGCCCAAACACTTCACGCAGAATCTCTCTGTCGCTCCCTCTCAGCCTGATTAGTGTGGCCCCATCCTCCAAAAGGTGGAACTGGACCAGGTTGCCCCCTGCACCTCATCTGCCTATACATTTTTGGAGGATCCCAGGACTCATAAATACTTAATTCCAATCAGGATTAGGGGCTAATTAGCAGATGGCTCCTTTGTTTAGGGGGGCATCTGGAATACACACACAATGAGCAGTGCTGAGCAGTGGGGTCACCATGGCCTGAAATGCTGTTGACTTGGTGGGGCCCAGCCCAATGAGCTATATGACAAGTCATGAGCCATTTGGCTTTAGACAATTATCAGGCATAGCTTGGGCTCTATATAAGTAGGTACAAAAGTGGTGCTTAAAGTGTGTTTATGGAGTATCTGCACTAAAACTTGCAGCAGTTTAAAAAAAAAAAAAAAGATAAAATGCACCAATTCTGAATGAACTAAGTCTATGCTTATATCAAGATCAGTTTTTTCTTTTCAAATTTGCTGTTCACATGGTCAGGGAGAGCAGGGTCTGACAGTAAGGAGTGGGTAAAGGGATGCAGGGGGAAGAAGTTCGGGGCGGGGAGCAGAGGGCAAGGGAGCTACCTGACCCCACAGATTTATTTTTCCTGCTGTAGCAGTTGGAGGGGGACAAATTCAAAGCAAACCTTCAATAATTAGAGTCTCTACCTGGAAAATTATAACAAATTTGTAGATTTTCCACATATAGACTAAGTATTGGGAGGTCATTCCATATTTGAGTAAATACGGTAAATCCAAATACATGCGGACACAAGCCAGCCTTCAGGCGATAGGAAAGGGGAATAAACCCTCTCTAGGGTAAATCTGCCAAATACATTTTTCATCATAAGCTTCCCTGACTCTTTCTCTGAACCACAGCAGTGGCTAAAGTAAAACACGGCTCAGGTGACATTATTCATAAATCTGCATCAGGCTGCTGTATTTTTAAGTCATGCATGTTCATCACCCAGAAGTTTGCAGGGAGAAGGCATCAGAGGGAAGCCTCACTGAGCACTGAGGCTCCTGCCTCTCTCTCAGCCCACAAGAAGATTAAAAGCACAATGTAAAATGTCTGTGAAAAGAGCTTCTTGTGTTCACCTTTAAAATGAATTACTAGTGCTTTTTCCTCCATCTGTGAAGCAGACCACAAGTTATCTCAGAGGTGTTGGTTGTAGTCATGTTGTATTAAGGACACAGGAGACAAGGTTCTTTACGTAAATCTGATATCTTTTATTAGATCAACTCAAATAGTTGGAAAACTTCTTCCTAGCAAGCTTTTGAGTTTAAATACCCTATGTCAGGCTGAGGAAGCAGATGCAGATGACTTTGTTGCTTTGTGATATCTGCACTACTAAAACCTCTCTATAAACAAGTACTATTTTTATATAACATGGATGTGCATGCATGTGTGCAGAAAAGGGGCATGACTTTGGAAACCTTTGAGCTGGTGTACACAAATGGAAATACTCTGGAGTAACCCTGAGATAGTGAGGCATACTATATTTGTTCTGGCAAAGCTGCACTTGTGTGCCTTGGCAGACTTGAATAATAATTTTGCTTTGGGATCATCTCATTTTTGTATAAAAGGGCCCCATTTGCATTCAAAGTAATTTCTTATCACACTTTAACAAAGCCATTCTATCCATTCATTTGAGGTTAAATTTTCAGTAAGCTGGACGACTGGAGGAGATTGCAAAACAAGAACTGGGGAATGTTGGAATTTAAAATAATCTTTTTAAAGCATTTCATATAAGCATTCATTTATGGAAGTAAATGGCCTGATCTATAAGCTGTTAGAGGATAAGATCCTCTTTTTACACGTGTTATATTTACTAGGATGAGGAGAGGAGATCACAGTATTAGCAGCCAAGTGAAGGACCCTCAAACAACTAGATGTCTCTGCCCGCTGCACATAGTTCTAGACAAAGTATGATGCCTTTTAAAAAAAGAGAAATAAAATACAAATTTGGGCTTTGAGGGAAGCCCGTTTTCATCACCGTTTGCAACATTTTCATAAATGCATCCTGTTTAAGAAAAGCCATGAGTTTTTAAGTTATGGCAGATAGGACACGTCGAGGTGGCTGAAGTGCAACATTCCCTGGCATAAAACTTAATAGGTTGCTGATCTCCAAAATACAAAAGTGCCTTTCCACAAAAGGTGCTCAGTTATTAAAGTGATATTCCATAATAGAAAACCCACAAGATACAGAGAATGAGGGAGGGGGAAAAAAAAAAACAAAAAACTATTATAGATGGAGAGGTAGGTATGAACTGAAATACCAGATGCAAACATATCTGGGCTTCGGGGAACTTGAAAATCCAACTCCAAACATTTTGGTTCCTTAATTAGAGGTAAAAGTAAGAAAACCTGCAAGAGACTGAAAGGCTTGATTTGAATTTTAGCATTCAACTTGCAGGTTCAGAGTCCACTGAGGAACCAAAATAAAGATGTTTTAAAAATGCATTGCATTTCCCTCGCACACTAAAATTTGCTTGTTTTTAGTGTGGGCTAAAAGTGATCTCCTCAATCCACACAACATAAGCTGAGCCCGCTTCATAGAGATAGGCCTGAACAGCAAACTTCAGATTGAGTGAAGAGCAGTCTTAGAATGCTTTTAGAAAGGTCTGGATCACAATTTTTTGTTCATATCCCTCTCTACTAGTAGAATAGGAGGGACGGATTTGTAGGCATGCAATAGAATACAATTAAGGGTTCTAATGGGAACGTGAAGCAATGAGTTAAATGAGCTAAAATGATGCTGAAATTATTTCATTCACCACTACTAGTGACTGCAAAATCATAATGCAAGAGTCTTTTGACCTTTAAAACAAATGATACATTATTTTACAAACCAAGCAAAACAGCATCCCTAAAAATCCAGGGAAGGGAAGGACAAAAGTCAAGTGCTATCATTAACTGCATCATTATTTTCCAAAATAAACGTGCAACCTTCAGCTCTGTAGTAGTGAATGGCATCACTGGGGCTGCTCATATTAAGCTGCCATCACTGCACTATCATTATGGGGCTGTTAAGGAAAAAGAAACACTTTGGGATGTACTAGAGGATGTGTTTATTTCCCAGTGTCTCCAAGCTGAATTATGCATGTATGGGTTTTTGAGGAGGAGAAGGAAGGTCAGTGATACTGGAAACAAAAGGGATAATAAGTGCATTGCTCTCAAGAAACCTGTTTGACACCCTAGCAGGCATCATGGATGAAATCCTCCTGGCCACTCAAAAAAATCAATGGGAGATTTGAGTTCAAACAAGGCCAGACATTCAGATGCCAAAATAAGAGAAACGGCATGGAATCGATCCCGGAAAAGGAGAGGGGGGAAATTTTGAAATCTTTGCTCAGGAAAGACACTCATGGACTCAGCTGAGCTTTTTGTCCAAATGAGGAGTTCAATACTAGGACCAGCAGAATGTACAGACTGAAGTTGGTAAATCTAAATCAACTTCAACCGAGTTTGGAAACAAATGTCTTAAGTCAAGAAGCAATGTTTTAGGAGCAAGGAGAGTAGCTTAATTATTCTTGCCCCAGAGGTACATTCCTGTGCTTCTCTACACATTGAAAATGAACTCCAGTCCCAGATAGCTGAAAAAAAAAAAAAATGGCTATGCTAAAGAATTTGGAGAAATTATATGACCATTGTTGAGAATAAATTCCCACTTAAGGTGTGCACACACTTCACTTTTGCCAAACCTAACTGAAGTTGAATGTGGAAGAACTGAAGCTGATTGCTTGTTTCATTGGGCTGGAGGGAAAACAGAGTAACTGTTATTAGAACATTTTGGACTTAGGGAATAGGTGATAGTCATTTATGTGCAGGGACTATTAGAAGCAGCAGCAATGTCACCAGTCCAATTTATCACCACCAATGAAGAGCACTCAGGTGAACCTACAAGATTCAAAATATTTTTTTTTTTTATTATTCTGAGCAAAAGAAGTAACAAAAACCAAAACCAATTGAGAAAAAAAAAAAAAGAAAACAACACCCAGGAGTCTCCCTGCAATTGAAGTATCTGATGGAATTTAAGGTTAGTGTGAAATATTAAATACAGGGAATGTTTAATGTTGCATTCAAGGAATTTTGATGCTTACATAATGCATGGCAAAGTATTTAGTAATGCACCATGGTATAAACAAGCTGGGATAAAGGGAACCAGTCATCCCATGCTCATTAAATTGTGTTGATCCCCAATTCCTTGGGAAATGCTAGTTTAGTGCTTTGACCTTCACTAGACATTACTTCAGCCCAAACATCTCATAGCCACAGGTGCAGGTGCAAGACAGGAGATGCGTGTACAGACAGACTGAGTCTAAACTATGTACTGTGTGGATTGTTACTTGTTTCCAGGATCTACCATGTGTTTTTCTTTACATCTGTCGTGGAAAAAACACGCTGTAGAATTTGGAATCAGGTCAGGTAGAAACTTTATTTCGATAGCTATTGGAGAGAGACCATTAAAGGGAAAATTCCCTTGGCTCTCTGCCTTACAGCAAGGGCAATTAACCTTTTATAGATTCAGACAAAGGGTTTCCTAAACTAGCTTTTCCCGCCTTGGGGCTATCTGTTTTGTGTCCTTCAAGACAGTTTTAATGGTCATCTTCCTCTTATCAAAGGAAACTTCCTCCTCCTCTCCCCCCCGCCCCCCGAGGCCTCAGCCATTCTTTGCTTCCACATTTTCCCACTTTGAGGCTTACAAGTCTCATCTTATTCTATTTCTATTCCCATGAGTCTCTTTATTTAATTTTGCATCCTTCTATATCTTCTTTCAATCTGCTCACATTTTTTTAGTACTCTCATTTTAGTTTCTGTGGTGTGTTTCCTTCAGTTAATGAGTCTTTAGATTCATGTAGGACCATTTAAACAAGCAAACTAAGAATTACCCAAGTCACGACCAACCAATCCCATCTTGGGAACCAGGACCTAGGTGGAGGCCTTTTTCCTTTCCCGGAGGGCATAGTGGTGTCGCGGGGGCACATCTTCTTCACTCTGTAGTGGTAAATCCTTTTCATCAGTGGGTGCTATGCTCACCACTGGTCCTGAATTCTTCTGCTGGCAGGCGCTGAACTCACTACCAGCTTGTAGAGTCTTTCTATCCAGTTGGAATTCAGCTGCTTCAGGGTCCAGTGGAGGTGAAACCTTTTTACAGTGCAAGGCGTGAGTCTACGTCTAGTATCCTTGGCAACAAACGGCAATATTAGTGGTTAGGAGCACCTGGAAGGGGCCCTTCCATCTGGGTTGGAGTGAGTTTTTTTGTTGTTGAACCTTGATATATACCCAGTTTCCAGGCTCAAGAGAATGACACGGAACGTCTGAAACAGGTGGCAGCGCTTCCTGAACCTGTGAATAAGTAGATCTGACACATTTCATTAGTGCCTTATGGTAATTTAAAACAGTTTCATCATCCAACTGAAGATTAGTCTGATGAGGAAATGGGGGTAGTGTAGTGGCCATTCTCATAGGACACGACATGAGAATTTCATGCGGGAACAGTCCGTGTTTTCTGTTGGCAGTGTTTCTAATGTGCATGAGTGCCAGTGGCAGTGCATCTGGCCATTTCAAGTTAGTTTCAGCACAAATTTTAGACAGGCGTGTTTTTAAGTCAGAGTTTTTTTCACTCTACTGCGCCACTGGATTGGGGATGGTAGGCAGAGTGCAGGTGCTGATTTATGTTCAGGGCCTTACAGATGTTTCTAACAATCTGCCCTGTAACCTGTGTTCCTCGGTCACTGTTTAGCATGAGTGGCAGGCCAAATATGGGGATGAATTCTTTCAAAAGTTTCTTTGCTACAGTGGTAGAGTCTGCATGTTTACAAGGATACGCTTCTACCCAACCAGAGTACGTATCAATAATGACAAGAATATATTCAAAAGAACAACATTTTGGCATTTGAACAAAGTCCATTTGCAAATTTACAAAAGGTCCCCATGGTGGGGGGTGTGCTGCTTGTCTAGTTTTAATCTTCTGACCGATGTTATGGGCAAGACAAATGGGACAAGTGCTACAGTACTGCTGTGCCATAGAGGGAAAATTTGGGGCAAACCAATTGCGCTGTACTGTCACAATCACCCCCCTTCGCTTGTATGGGCCACTGAGTGGGCCAGACGAGTAAGGTAAGGTAGCAAAGCCTTGGTCACCACCAGGCGGCCATCCGGGGAGTGCCACAAGGTGTCAGGATGCAACTGACATCCTTTGCGCAGCCAGTCCTCCTTCTCAAATTTTGGAGCCTGGTCATGGAGTAGGGCCAAGTTGGAGAGATTGGCCAATGGAGACTGGTCTGCTAAAAGGCAAATAAAAATATCATTAGGAGCCTGAGGGCCAGAAAGGGCCGCATTCCTCACCGCATGGTCAGCTAGGGCATTCCACGTGTGACATTATCATTAGGGATTTAATGGGCTTTACATTTAACAATAGCAATAGCAGAAGGCAATAAGAGAACATGTTAAAGAGCATCAACATAAAAAACCATTACTAATCTGAGTTCCAGCCGAAGTAAGGAATCCTCTCTGTTTCCAAAGTTGACCAAAGTTATGTACAACACCGGAGGCATATCTGGAATCAGAGTATATGGTTGCAGATTGACCCTTAGCCAAGGTACATGCTCAAGTGAGGGCTACCAGTTCAGCCACTTGAGCAGAGCGGGGATGAGGCAACTGGTAAGCTTCTAAAACTCGGTGTTGATCACAGACTGCATAGCCAGCAGTGAGCTGTCCCTTGGAATTTCAAAGGCAGGAGCCATCTACATGAAGCAGGAGATTCGGGTTCTGTAGTGGTGTCTCTTTAAGATCGATATGAGGGGTCAAAAGCTGGGTAGTTACAGTTAAGCAATCATGAGGTTCTCCGTCTGATGGGGTAGGAAGTAGGGAAGCAGGATTCAGGATAGAGCAGTGTGTTGAAGTTACATTGGCAGCTGAAAGAAGAAGCTTTTCATATTTGGTAAGTCAGGGGTTAGAGATATGTTGTGTTTTGCCTTTCAGGAGCAGGGCCATAACAGCATGGGGAAGAGCAACAGTTAATGGGTGTCCAAGAACCAAGGAATCAGCCTTTTCAACAAGCAGGGCAGCAGCAGCTACACATTGGAGACAGGGTGGAAGTCCTGCTGCAACAGGGACTAATGCAGAGCTGTAATAGGCAATGGGGCATTGCTTGTCACCATGAAGCTGAGTGAGCACCCCTAGGACAATGCCATTTCATTCATTGCAATACAGGATAAAGGGTTTCTTGTAATCAGGAAGTCCTAAAGCGGGCGCTCTGGCAAGGGCTTGCTTGGTCTGAATAAAGGCTTGTTCGGCTTCTGGAAGCCAAGGTAGTGGTTCGGGAGTAGAATTAAGGGTAAGGGCCTGTAGGGGTTTGATGATGGAGGCATAACCCATAATCCATTGCCTGCAAGACCCAGCCATCCCTAAAAAATCCTCTCGTTTGTTTCCGGGTAGTTGGTTTAGGGATTTGGAGCATGGCATTAATTCAGGATTTGGACAGATGTCTTTGTCCTGCTGAAATATCATGCTCTAAATAATGAACTGTGGGTTGGCATAATTGCAGCTGGCTTTGGAGGCCTTATGTCCCTGAGAGGCCAGGGCAGTGAGTAGGGTGAGGGAATCCTGTTTACATGCTTCCAGAGAAAGTGAAGCTAGCATAAGATCATCCACATACTGGATTAGCGTGGAGCCCCCCTTGAATTCTATAGTACCCAAATCCTTTTTGAGGATCTGGGAAAACAAGGTGGGACATTCAGTATACCCTTGTGGAAGTCGAGTCCAGGTGTACTGAAGACCTTGGTAAGTGAAAGCAAACAAAAACTGACTATCAGGGTGAATAGGAATAGAAAAGAAGGCAGAACAGAGGTCTATTACAGTGAAGTGAGTAGCAGTAGCAGGAATACAGGATAGTATAGTGGCTGGATTGGGAACAACAGGGAAAGTAGGTAGGACTGCAGCACTGACAGCACGAAGGTCTTGTACAAAGCGATAACTATCTCGACCAGGTTTTTTAACAGGAAGGATAGGAGTGTTGCATGGGCTACGGGTCAGGATGATGATCCCTTGTTCAAGGAGGGAAGTAATAACAGGTTGAATGCCCTCCTCGGCTTCTTTAGAGATAAGGTATTGCGGAACACAAAGGACAGGTTTGGCAGGATTGAGAGTGATGTGCACAGGCTCTGCGCTGAGCATGTGGCCCACCTCATTGGCATGAGTAGACCAAAGTTGTGAAGGGCCTTAAGACAACAGTTCCTGTTGCAACGAGGAAGTGTCAGCTTCAAAATCATCCTTCAGTTGTTCTTGTAACAGAGCCAAGAACTCGGCCTTCCTTGGTTCCGGCACTTCTGGGTATATGCCATCTGTGGAGCAGTAGATGACACAGCCCAATTTACACAACAAATCTTTTCCCAAAAGATTTACAGGGGTAGAGGGGCTAAGCAAAAAGGCATGTCTCAGAAATGGGACCGATAGAGACAGAAAGGGGTTTGGAAAAAGGGTGGGGTATAGGATGTCCGCTAATGTTGACAGCATTAACAATTTTTTTCAGAAAGAGGTATGTTAGAGAAATCAGAGGCTTTTAAAGTGGAGAGGGAAGCTCCTGTGTCTACCAGGCCTGATATAATCCTGCCGTTTACAGACCAATTAAGAAAAGGACTAGATTGGTCAAGAGAAATAAGTGGGGCGATGATGTCATCCCTCAGGCTGTCCTATGCTTGGGTAGGGAAAGGAGGAAGGTGGAGAATAACCTGGAGGGGGAGCTGACAGGCTTGGTTTGTTTTCTGATTCAGATGGGGCCAGACTTTCAGCTAAGGCTGGATTGATACAAAAGTCTAATACATCTTCCGGAGGTTCAGTTAGTGGGGGTACCCCTTTCAATACTGGGTATAATAAACTGCAGTTTGAATTTAGGGGAGCGGCCAATCTCTCTCGTGTTTCCTTTAATTGTTGTTTAAATTTTTCCTGCGAGTCTTTCAGGCTCTTGGTCCGAGACTCAGTGAGTCTTTTTGACGTCTCTTCATACCAATCAAAAAATGCGTTCCACTGGCATTGAGGAGTTTTGGATCCACAGGACTCTAACGTCCCTCTTATGTGAACTATTTTATCTAGATTAAATATGCCTTCCTCAGGGAACTGCTTGGAAGGATCATCCCTGGTATACCAGTACTATTTATCCAGGTACTTGCAAGTTTCAGGAGAATAATGTGTACATATAGTATCCTGGAGTTCCCTTAGAGGGGACTGGCACTTGCTTTGACTGTCCTGTACCCATTTCACAATCACACGGGGAAAGACAAGACAAGGGAATGGCTTATTGAGGAAGTCCGTGCAGATCCGAACTTCAGCCCGCAGTGCTGCCGAGCTGTATTCTGGATTTGGCAATGGCTCATAAACAGACCGTTTATCTACACGGTAGAATAAGGGTGGGGGAACAACAAAAGGAGACCGCTAAAGTCACAGAAACCTGCTCGTAGCCCCGTCTGATGACCGAGGCTACATACCTTCTCGTAGCCCCGTCTGATGACCGAGGCTACATACCTTCAGGCAGCGGATCTATAGAGGCTCATGAATGGGGGGGGGGGAACACAAGACACAGAGCAAAACAAGAGGGTGAGGGACCAGTGAAAAGTTCACTGGGGAGGAAGGAAGGGTTGATTTTGTCTCTCAACCTTGGCTCCCAGTGACTATTCTTTCACCACGCACCTTTGCATTCGAGTTGCGCCGGTCATCGCCCAAACTGGGCTCATGTACATCTCGGGGCGGCTGCACGTGGTTTCAGAATTTTCCCTGGACCAATTCCAAATCACCATTCAATCAGGGTCACACTCTTATTTCCATTACCCACTTAGACTTCCTAAAGCCCAGTGTCATGCTACATGCAAGTGCTTGTGCAACAGACAGATTCTCCCTACCAGTTATGCGTGCTTTCCAGAGACGGACAGAATTTTACCAGATTAGTGTGACTGGTCTTGGTTCTGCACTGACCTGTAACAAAGGTTCGAATCCAGCTACCCACAGTGAGCAGGGAGCCTATAAGCAGTCCTCCTCTGACACCCCAATACAAATTTAAAAGGCCTCTTACCTTTATTGGTGGCGCCGGGGTTCAGTGGGGAATGGCTCGCGGTCCTCCAAACACGTTGTTGGCTGTGGATCCAAGTCACAGCACCATTTAATTGTCGTGGAAAAAACATGCTGTAGAATTTGGAATCAGGTCAGGTAGAAACTTTATTTCAATAGCTATTGGAGAGAGACCGTTAAAGGGAAAATTACCTTGGCTCTCTGCCTTACGGCAAGGGCAATTAACCTTTTATAGATTTAAGACAAAGGGTTTCCTAAGCTAGCTTTTCCCACCTTGGGGCTATCTGTTTTGTGTCCTTCAAGACAGTTTTAAAGGTCATCTTCCTTTTATCTAAGGAATCTCTCTCTCTCCGCCCCCGCCCCCCCCCCCCAAGGCCTCAGCCATTCTTTGCTTCCACACATTAATTTAACAAAAGCTTATATTGTATCAAAGTGCCGCAAACTAGAATGCGGTTCCCAGTCTGTGGCATGCCAGTGGTATGTAGACAACCTGTCAGTGGTATGTATTAACAGACTTATTATAATTATATGACAAAAATATGCTGGTGGTACTTAAGGATGAACTGAGAAATTTTCTGGTTGTATTTAAGGTCATATCATTTTAAATTGGTGGTGCACAATCTGTCAGAGTTTGGAAACCGCTGGACTAAAGGATGTAGTCCTGGAGTTGGGACTTTGGAGACTTGCACTTCTATTCCAGGCTGTGCCACCAATTGAGTGGCCTTAGTTGTGTTGCCTCCCTTCTCTGTGCCTCAGTTAAGAATGCAAGAGCTGCCATTTACTGGGTCATGGGTCCATCTTACCCAGTATACTCTCCCAGACAATGGCAGAGTGCATGCTGAAAGGGAGAGTGAACAGGGTATGACCCAGTTTTTCCCATTGTTCATCTCTCACCTGCAGCCTCCAGCATTTAAGGTCTAGCAAGTTCTGATTAGGAGGCTGTACCCCGAACTCCTGTGCTCAATAGCTATGGATGCACCTCCAAGAATTTGTCTCATCCCTGTTTAAATGTGGCCAAACTGCCACAAGATGCTACGCAAGCTGACAGTGAGTTCCACACGTGAATTACACACTGTGTTAAAAAGAACTTCCTTTGTCAGCTTCCCCTCCTCACAGTTGGATCTCAGTACTCTCTTCCTTTCTGCTTCAATGTCTACTACTAAGGAAAAGCTCAGCAACTTGATTATCTATATACTGTTAATACAACAAAGAGAGAGAGAGAGGGAGAACAGGCCTTACTAGGAGCTGTATTCTGGCATTGTTTGCTCTCTCCCCTGAACAGCCCCACCTTCCAAAATAGAGGGTAACATGATGGACATGGTATACAGCTGTTAATAGTAAATGAAACAGAAGTATTATGTGGTATAGCATATGCTTTAACCTTATTTCACATAATACAAGTAGAGTGTTCTGTCTTCCTAAGCAAATAGAATATTTTGGTTAACATTTCCTGTTTGAGTCTCCCTTTGTTGAAATGATTTTAGTAAGTACTTGACTTTTGGTTATGATTTTCTTTTCTTTTTTGGATTTGAGGTTATAGTTCTATAATTTTAAAATCGACTGTCTGTGAAAGTCTCTATATTTTGGAAGACTTTATAATATTAACTGTATACAAGCTAATATTCTGGTTTGCTTTGGTGACAATATGTAACCTGGCATTCTAATGTACCTTGTCTAGCTCAGAGCTAACTTAGGATGTGTTCAAACTGATCCTTTAATTCAAGTACTGTATTAGTTCTTTTACTGAAAAATTAGCTGAGTCATTACTTTGTCTTAAATGCCTCCTTTTAACCTACATTTTAAGATAGCAGCTTGCAAATCACTACCACCTGGTGTTCATCAGGGCCAAGAACTTGCAATGTCTAATATCTGAGTAGGGGTGTAGGTTGTATCTGTGTTATTTTATTTATATATATTATAATCAGCCTGGTAGCTGACTCCCCAGCCCAGCCTCTGGCTTCTTTACTTTTCATTTCTTCCAGGAAGAGCACACATCAACTGCTGAAACTTCCTTAGCCTGACGAAGGGTTTTTGAACGTGCAAGGTTGCTTAATAACTATTCTCCAACTATTTGGGTTGGTCTAATAAAAGATATCAAATTCACCCAAGGAACCTTGTCTGCCAATATCTGAGTACTAATTTATCCTACTGCTTACTGAGTACTAATTTATCTGACTGCTTATCCCTCTTCTCCCTTTCCTCTCCATCTAGGTTTCACTTCTATGGTTTATCCACCTGTTAGATATTGAATGAAGTCTATATTGTGATATCTATGGGGCATGGGCCGTTTGCACAATGTCTGGTATGATAGTGTCCTGATTGGGCCCTATGGTTGCTATCACAATAGTAGTAATAAATTACTTATGAGCTGTATGCTTTTCTGCAAAGACATTGTCATCATTACAAATTAGCGACCACTGCCCGGTGTATTTACTATCTACAGCCAAAAATTAGGAGGGATCCCCCAAGACAGGGGTTCAGGTCAAGGCAAAGAAACTTATGGAAAGACACAATGGCAGGAAGCATGACCCTTATCCTCAAGGATGGATAGTTAATACATCATGAAACAAAACAGATCAATACAAGTCAATGGAAAGACTCTTCAGCTTGAGGTGCAACCCACAGCAGTCTTCCAACATGGTAGGAACCTTGCGCAGGTCCCCAGACAATTCTTCCCCAAGCAATTTTGCAAAGGAAAAGGACAGCTTACCTGGATTAATCCCTTGTTCAACTGGACATGGTGGGCTTCATATCTTCTCACACATGGCTCACATGACCATTTATCAACTTTTGTTACTTGCATTCTGGAAAGACCTAGAGACTCAAGCCCTTTTGTGCTAGGCACAAATGCCAAACAAAACAAAGACAGATTTTTCAGTGGAGAGCTTTAAAGGTAACAGGTAACTGATTTGTTTGGATCAGAAATGAACTCAAACTTATCTCTACTAATAAACAGAGCACACAGGCCTCAAGCTGGAACTAGATCCATCTCTAGTGAAATCAATGGCAATCTTCAGAGGCACAAGGACCCACATTTATGGATCTATAATTGCAGGATTGAGACCTATTTAGGCTTTATGGGACCCAAAGCATGGTAACAAAGCAGATGGATCTGTATCTTAACTATCCCCTTACAGAATCCACGTGACTTGAAATGCTACTGCTAATTATTCTTATCACAGAATAGTGGGCACCTTGGGAAGATCTGAAGGAAGAGAGAGCTCTTGTATTATTGAAGTGTGAATTATGAGTTGGGAAAAAGCCACTAAAGGAATAAGAGGTTGTAAGACCAATAAACTATGGGTAAACAGTTAGTGGAGTTTTCACTCCAGGCCATGAGACAAAGAGAAAGTCCAAGATGAAGTAAGTGCTAAGAAATGGAATGCAGGAAAAACATTCATGGGGGGTTTTTTTTGTTTGTTTTATTTTTCCCCTTTATGAAGATGAAACTTTTAATTAAAACAAAACAAAACAAAACAAAACAAAACAGAACAGAATTGAAGAAGCCTATGCCAGTTAGAAATGTGTGGTTGTTCTGAAATATTTAATACCCAGTGTTGAGTATTTTATGCAAGAAATATTTGTGCTTGTACTGGCACTTCATTTTAATGTACAGAAACATATTGGACCAGATTTGTCTACTGCCAGTAGAGGCCTCTTAAATGAGGCCTTGATGATTACGCTCCATAGAAGTTAGTGGGATTTTTCACTACCTTTATGGGTAAGTGCAGATGTCACACTTAAATCAACCTAGCCCTCGTTAGGTCAATCTAACTGTGGATCTTTACAGACATTTAGGGAGGTTAGTTCTGGCAAAAAATGGCCAGACAGATCTTAATTAGTTCACCCAAGGCAGCAAATTATGTCAGATCAGGAATGGTTTAAACCCAATCTGCTGAACATCTGCACAAGTTCAGAGCACAGTACTGAGGCTGGGAAAGCCCAGCCACTAGCCCCAGCTCTGGGGCCACATTCCTTTGACACTCATAACCCTGACGGCTATTTTCAGCCCCCAGAATCCCCCACTCCTGGATGGGCAACAGCAAACCCACCAAGCCCTACTCCGTACAGATCCACCAGCACCTCCAATGATCCCACCAACCCCAAATTACTTAGATTGGGGTTCCCAACATATCTCCCAGCACTGGTGAACATGTGCACAAGCTACACCTGAACTACAATCACGCAGCTTCAATTAAGTCACATTATCATGGATCAGGTATGGCTAATATCTGCATGTACTATATGTGACTAGCTTTTTAGAAGAGATTCAATCACTACCAAATCTGTCTATCATTGTCACAATGAGAGTGGTTGGGTGCTGAGTGCTTGGGAAAGCAGATTCCCAAATGTGGGCTCTGGGAAACTGAGAAGATGACTGTAGGATCCCTTAAAAGTCTGGGCCACAAAAGACAAGAGGTAACAGGTAAGGAATGACATCTGGAGCTAGTTCCAAAGTCCCTTAAACCTTTAGGAAGCTTGGATAAAAGGCATGGTTCAAGATGCACTTGGAATAATGGCTGAAACACAGTGTTACGTTTCCTGTCCTATCTTTTGTTAAAGAAGGAAACAAGTTACAGAAATGGGACTGAAGCAATCAACAAGCTCTGCTTTAGCATATTTTTACAGCAAGTTGTAGCTTATAATGGTCTATCAACATTAAGAAAGACTTGCATCATTTCTGGATTGGGGCTCCCATGCTCAGACCAGGCATTTACTCTGCCACAGGGTCATTGCATGCCCTTGCACATTCTACACCTCACATTTCCAATCCCACCTAGCCCCAGTCCAGCTCCTACTGGAGTAAATGGGAAATAACCAAAATTCTCAGTGCAGGCCATACCCGGTCCTAATGCCTGACTTAGAATAGGACTAATAGGCTTCATTACCAAAAGTAATGATGAGTGTGGAAGAGGGGCACACTGAAGAAACCTCTGGAGGCCTCTTCCAGTGACACTTTCCCATGATCCTATTTGAAATTCTCAAGCAAATCCTGCCTATAAATACAGAAACATTCTTCATCAACAGTAGAGCCTTCGGATGGATAAACAGGGATGGCCTTGTACCAGATAACTCGAATGGCAAGACAGATGTGTTATTTTGCCTGGTAGTGCTGGGAGTGATTCTTCAGTGACCTGATGAAAAATGTTTTGCATTGAAAAACGTGTCTAACTTTACTGGACCAACTGCATGGCTGGGATAAAGATCACTCATAAAAATTCTTGCCTCTTGCATTCTTTTGCCTTCTAATTTGTACGCCGAATATTTTTGCTATACTTGCTGTCCAGGCAGGTAATAGGGCTTTATCCAACCTCAAAATCACTATACAACCAAACTGTCTAAGAACCAAGATGCAAATCACAAACTGAAATCTCTAATTGTTCATATTCAAGCAGTACAAAGCCCAGCTGGCTTCCATGCCACAGTTAGCTTGTATTTGTAGCTAATATTGAAGTACTCTTCTTCAACTTCTTCTTTTCCAGTATATATAAAAAAAATCCTTACACCACTGTTCTCTCCTTTTTAAGGCACTTGTGCAAATGCTTCCTAAGTTCCTCTAGCTTAATTTTAATTTCCATTTCAAGAATTACCTTTTAGGGCAAGTACTTTGCACATCCTCCAAGTCCAAAGTTTTCCCTCCTCTTAAAATTTTACCATGCATAAAATGTGCAGCAGCACAGCACACAGAAACACCTGCTTTTCTGTTCTGCTTATCAAGTTGCATTGCTTTTGCTAGTTTGTTGGCACAAGGGACCTAGCACAGTCAGCTGACTGAAATTAGGGTAAGCACCATATCACCTCAAGTTTAGTCACAATTTGTAGTCCAAGATGACAAAATAAATCTTTGTTACAGTGAAACAAGAGGACAAAGCAGTAAAAGGTAGCAGTGAAAGTGTGCTGTTCTTATCAACACTAACTATAAAGGTGGAAGGCCAATTCCTTCTTACATCTGTGTAAATCCACAATAATTCCAGGGTACTGGTCTCAAGTTGGAGTTACACCTAATTCAACAGGAGGACAGATGTGGCCCAGCAGACAGCATTCAGAACAGGAGATCTTTTCAGAAGCAGTGTTGCATTAACATGCAGGATTACCATGCATACACATAAACAACATATTCACAAAACCCAACACCTTAATTCTATACAAAACATAAAGAGCTTTGGTTGTCAGACCCAAACATTTGTCTTTTGTGTTGCAAAGCACATTTCTTTTACATTAGAAATTTCATTCAGCTCTAACTATTTCACTTTGGGGAGGTGTGCAATGGGATATCTATCCCAGAAAATAACCATGTGGTTTCTGCTTACCTGATATTGGAGCACCATTTCCACTCCCTCTCTGGATCACAAGTTCTGTCCTACTCTGGCTTACAACACCGAGCTAAATATCCAAGTTCAAAGTCAGTTTGGCATTTACAGCCTTTGTGGTCGCAGTTGCAGCAAGTCTGGAAACACACAAACCACAACTTCCCTATTAATTTGCATTAAGATATCCAGTACTCAGGATCTCTCTGTTCTGTGGAAATGCTTTTCCTTCTCTCACCCAGTCACCTGATTTTTCCTTCACCTAGGATTAGTTACTAGATTTTTCCTTTTTCCAGACATTTCCTCAAGCATGAATCAGGGGATCGAATGGGATTGCAAACATGCATTACATCACCATTCTAATAGTGGAGTAGGAGTTTGCTATTAAAATTGGGAATTATTTTCTTGAAATGGTTTGTGCTAAGAGTGTCTCATGATTTTCTCCAGCATTGGGCCTGACCCTGAACTGACTTCCATATATAGAGATGTTTGCAGCATTGCCAACATGGATGGTTCAAACTCATAAGATTTACAAATTATTTCTTTGCTTTTTTTTTCATTGGCCTCCGGTTTTTTTTCAGTTGATAGGGTACATGTGGGTCATACTGTCAGCTTTTCTTAACAACAACCAGGAAGGGTGTTCTCCCATTTTCATAGATGTTAGGGTCGGAATGGACCTCAATAGATCATCGAGTCCGACCCCCTGCATAGGCAGGAAAGAGTGCCCGATAGAGGGGAAGTATCACCTCTTTGGATCTATTCGTCATGCATCTGCTGATGCACGATAAAGTGCCATTGGCTTTTCTGATGGCTTCATCACACTGCTGACTCATGTTCGTCCACTAGGACTCCAAGATCCCTTTCCACTTCCGTACCACCCAGCAGGTCATTTCCTAAGCAGTAGGTGTGCTGGACATTTTTTCCTCCCTAGGTGCAGCACTCTGCATTTCTCCTTGTTGAACTGCATTCTGTTGTTTTCTGCCCACTTGTCCAACCTGTCCAGGTCTGCTTGCAGCTGTTCCCTGCCCATAGCTTTGTGTCATCCTCAAACTTGGACAGAGTACACTTCACTCCCTCTTCCAAGTCACTTATGAAGACATTAAAGAGTATCGGTCCAATGACCGAGCCCTGCGGAACCCCACTGCCCACACTCTTCCAGGTCAAAACCGACCCAACCACCATGACTCTCTGGGTGCGACCCTCTAGCCAATTTGCCAACCACCAGACTGTGTAGTCATCCAAGTCACAGCCTCTTAACTTGTTCACCATCATGGGGTGGGATACCGTATTGAAGGCCTTCCTGAAGTCTACAAACATGATTCCAGGCATCCTGGCTTTAAAGGAACATGCCAGTTCAGCAGCGATCCTAGTTTTCTGTTTAGTGCAGAAAAAAAAAAAAACCCACAGATTTTCTCATTTTAAGGGCAGGACCTGGCAGAGCAGGGTGAGGAAGGCCAGTGAGCCCCATGCCACCATGGTGAGGCAGCCACTACCTGCCTGGCAGCAGCAGGGGTGGCACCACGGAGTTGTGTCCCCCACTGCTGCCAGGTGGGCAGGAAGCACATTGCCATGATGGTGTGGGGCTCATGGCAGTGGTACCAAGCCTTCTAGCCCACCCTGCCAGATCCCGCCCACAGGACCAAGGAGGCCTCCAGGGGGAGGTCAGCAGAGCAGGAAGCCCTGAGCCTACAGCTGCCAGCCTGCATCTGCATGCCCGCATGGGCTCTGCTCCATCCGTGCCACCCATGGGGAGGGGGAGCTGGGCTTCGCTCTCTGTTCAGGCCGCAGCAGCCCGTGCCTCCCATGGTTGGCAGCCAGTGCTCAGGCACTGTTGGTGGGGGGCAGAGGGCCTCAGACCTGGGTTCCCAGCCCCGTAGGTCTGGTAGCTTGCCCCCCCCCCACCTCGCAGGGCTGGGAGGTGCAGGGGATGTGGGTGGGGAGTGAGGGGTACCAGCAGGGCCAGGGGCTGTGGCTTGGGAGTAAGGGTTAATGGCATGAGCTGGGTACTGGCCTATCAAGGCTGCTCACTGCCACAAAGCAGCTGGGGAGGACAGCTGCAGCTGGACCTGCATCCTGGTGAACGAAGGGGGCAGGGGAAGCTCTGATTTTCCATGATACAAAACCCAAAATCAAATACTAAAATTTATAGGCATTTAGAATTTAGTTTGTTATAGTGATTGACACACTGGTAGGCTTCCAAATTGCTTTAAAATTGTAAATATAGCAATAAAACATTGTCTTCAAGTGACACACACACACACACACACACACAGCTAAACATATGCATATACAAATGTAGTGGTGGTCATTTAAATCATGGGGAAACTGAAATTTTAGGTTTTTAAATAGATACTTTTCTATTTTTATCAGAGAGTTTGCAACTTTTAAACAGAGAAAAGCAGAATCCCTGGAGATTATGACACTTGCATTAAAATCAAGAATTAGTGGCACTGCCTTTGTGTCTGCAGGAACTCATTTCAGGATCTTCATGGATTTTGCTGATTGCTGTAGTATCTAGAAGAGAGAGATCACATAACAATTTCTAGATAATCAGGAGATCCCAGTTGGGCTAATGGCCTTTCTTAAATTATTTATATGCTATTCAGGTCTTGGTGGTTGGAAATCATTATTCTGATGTATTTCACTATGTCAATCTCCACCAACGTTTCACAAAGATTATGCCATTCCCACTTGCAGGCTTCAAATGCAGAAAAGGGCAGAATCCTGAATGAATGTAATCTTGTACACTAGTCATTTTTGGCAGTTAAGTTTGTCATGACTTGTGGCCAGTGACAGCTAATATAAATTAGAGCAGCCTGCTGGAGACTAGGCTTGGTACCTAGCCAGCTGAGGAAATAAAAGTGTGAAACTGAACTTTCTGCTGGTTTTGCATTCTCCTCCTCAATTATGTTAGATCCAGGCAAGACTGAGGGCTTTTGCCCCAACAGTCTTATCAGGCACTATTGTTTCAATTTTATTCTAAATAGAAGAGACTGAATATTACTTGAATGCAAATTTATCCCACAAGCTACATATAAGATGCTGGCAATCACTGTGCACCATCATACATAACCAGGGACCTACCTAAATCACAGTTTCACAGATTTTGCAGAAACCACAAAAAAAAAAAAAAAAAAAAAAGTCCACGATTGCCAGGAAATCTGGTATTGGTTGTGATTTCCTGCAAATTAGTCCCCTCCATCTGCAGCCCCCCCGCCCCCCCCCCAAAAAAAAATACCAGTAGATCATTGATGTAACCAACCAGATTGGTTACATCTCCTTGACAAGGAGATGTAACCAAGAAGAAGAGCTGACCAGATGACATTTTCATCTGAAGATACCCCAACAAGTTGCAAGTAATGTTCACCCTGAACTAAGATGGTCACATCAAGGAGATGCAACCAAGCAACCACCACCAATTAGTCATGAGGGGTGGGGTCACCAAGGCCCCTCTGCCAATCAGCAGTGAGGGGCAGGGCTGTCACAAAATGCCCACAAAGTCAGCTCTGTGTGCTGCAAGCTGCGAGAAACCCTTTGTCTCACTGCTATTTATGCAGGTCCCTAGAAATAACACAGCTCAAAATACTTGCTATTCAATTCTGATTTAGCAGGTTTAGATCTATACAGTTCTCCTGCACCAACTGTTAAGGGAAATGACTTATTAGTAGGAAGCACTGGAGCACTTGAGATGCTCTGGGTGACACTTGCTGTCATTAGCATGATTACAACCATTATACAGAAAAAACGAACTACTCATAACTACAAGGCATAAGTGTAACAGCAGTATTTCCATTAATTTACTCAGTTAGAAGCTGGAAAATCTCTTTTATTTGTAAATAGTCACCCCAAAGGAATGCATTTGTCCATATTTCAATAATATGATTAGGCAAGTGCACTTCTCTATTCCCAGATGCTAAAATATTCTGGATGTCATTCCACATTGGGTGTATTTGGAAGAGTGAAACACAAGGTGAATGCTCTAGATGAGGAATAAGCTTCTTTTTATGGAGAGCTATATGTCATGTCATATAGGATTGATGGCATTTAGAAATGGAGCTATATCTCATCATGAGAGCAAACATGTTATAATGCGGTTTGGTAGCACAATCAACAATTTTAAACACTGACAGAAGAACAGCAAGACAGTTTGTTTTCCAGTGTTGCCTCCAATTCTTGTTCTGACCTTTACCAAACCCCTTGGCCAACCTGGGCCTTAATAAGTGAGGGAAATTATGTTTCTCACAAGCATGCTGTGTTTTCAGGTCTCATCGATGAGTCCAATTCACCAATGAATTTAAACATTTCTCTGACATAAAATGCATGGATAGTCCTATTAATTTCAGTGGGATTGATAAAAATAGGTGGAAGCCTACCTATCTTGCTGAATTGGACTTAAAAGCAACATCTAAACCAATGTTTTGCAACTGGTGTGCTGCAGCACACCGGTATACCATCTGCGAGGCATGTCCAAGTGTGCCGCACCATTTTGGGGTGGAGCCAAGCCCCCCGCCATGCCCCAGCCAGCCAGATGTGGAGCATGGCTCCAGCCAGTGATTCAAGAGCTGCACCACCTGCTCCACACCCTCAGGAGAGGGGCCATATAAGTGTGCCATGTGGTGAAAAATGTTGGGAAACATTGGTCTAAACCTCAGTTATAATGAAAGTGATGCTGTTAGCCTATTCCAAAGCAAAGAATAGCTGTCACCATGACAAGTATGAACTTCAGTAGGAAGAGCAAATTTTATAGGCAATGAAAGAGGATTGCTTTGTCTTGTGCAGATCGCAGATAAAATGTTATCAAATTATTGAAAAGAAAGCACCATCCTGAGATGTAAATAACAGCAGTTCTGCATCCCATCTGAATAGTATGTTAACTTTAGCAGAACTTTTAACTACCAATATTGTTTCATAACATTTACTTTTATTATTATTCAGTTAAGCCGAGTTTTTTTTTCCAACTCTGTTTACACATTTTAATGAGGTTTTAATCTTTCTTGACATATTTATTTTGATTATTTGTTTTACAAAAGTAAAGTGCCTTAAAGGGTAATTGAGGAAAGCAATGCCTCTTTCAACCTGGGTCTGCATCTCTAATTCCCCTTTCTTAATATTTCCCAACCCTTAAAAAAAATAAATAAAAAAATCCTACACATGGGATCTTGTGAGAATGTGTATGTTGGTGGTATTACTTTTTAAAATTAATTCGGATAGAATTCACATCCTTATGACAGTACTGTGAATGCTACAGTTCTCCTACAGAACAACTGTTTGCCAACTTAATTTTGGCCTTTTGAGGTTTGTTCATAAATTTTAAAAAACATTTTTAAATAAAGGAGTAATGTAGGAACCATCATGGCAAACCTAGAGCTGACATCAACCGTGGCAAATTAATAAGAAATCCCCTAACAGCAAGCAGCCTGCTTTCTATTTTGTACAGTCCCTAGCGTGCTTGCTTGCACAACTGTTTACACTGCAGGTTGAAACAGCTCTGCATGTTGGGTACGTGTTGAACTCTTTTGAGTACTGAACTTGTCTGGAAAATTTGGCCATAAATATAACAATGGGACTTGATGGGTGCTGCAAGCTTTTATAACTCTGGCTTTCATTTGCCGGTGTAAGTAGGAGCAAGAGCTGGATGACATGCCCTTTGAACATTCTTACTCGTAGAGACTTGTCTCAAGCTAATTTTAATTGGGATTTCACAGCAGAATACTTTTCCAAGAAGCAACATTACTGTAGTTTCTGACGAGGATGATAGGTTATGAAGAATGAAAAAAAAAAAAAGTGTGTTTTTAGAGTTCACCTGGTCAATAGATTGGTTATAACCATCTATATAGCACAGCTTGAGTGGTATATTTTTAGGAATCCAGAATACCTACCACTAGTGTCTGCACCAAGATTATAACCTCTATTTTTGAGCCTCCCCACCACACAGACCTCCTCCCAGTTTACTGGCTCATGTCTCAGGGGGAGTGGGGAGGAAGGTGAGGGGGGGCTCTGGGTGCTTAAAGTGTGAAATGTGACCACTTCTGCCTCTGGCTTTTTGAACATCCATACCTAGCTAAAGAGTGCTTAACAAATCAGGTTAGAAATGAGCTTGTTCACTGAGTCCAGTACCCTGTAGTTGCACTTCACTTAAATGGTATTTAAATTTAGACACATGTTTAAGATCTTAACACCATAGTGGCCCCTGAAGATTTTCTGGCCCACAACTGCTTGCTATGCACAATACATACATGATTACTTTATATGTAAGAGACTTAGCAGGATATTTCCCGTTTCATTTTCTGAGCAGTAGAAGTATTTAAAGAGCATTAATATAGTCAAACTTAATTTACCTGATTTCTTTTTACCCATGGCTTGCAATCATTTTTCACCATCCCCATGCTAGCTGGCTATTGTTTTGTAAACAAATGGCTTCATTCAATTTGGTTTCAGATTTAAGTGTTCCTTATTGGAAATGTCAGGTTTCACAGTTGGTTAATAAGGATGGTAGTGGTGAGAGAGAGG
The DNA here is from genome assembly GCF_030867095.1 of Alligator mississippiensis. Lineage (NCBI taxonomy): Eukaryota > Metazoa > Chordata > Crocodylia > Alligatoridae > Alligator > Alligator mississippiensis. The sequence goes on along the minus strand of NC_081837.1, from coordinate 23,494,866 downwards.
GGCAGTGGCCAAGGGTAAGCACACTTTATTAGGGAACTTTTGTGGGGACCACCCAGCTGTAGATCAAGTCAGATCCATGGGTCTGTGACCAGACTCTGTAAAATGTGGTGTCTTGACTATAATCACTGAGGTGATGTCCTAGAGGGAAAATCTTTGCACATGTTTAAACTGGCTAAGTTCCTAGCTCCATTACCGGTAAATCATCTGGCTTCTCCTCCACACTAATCACACCCTGCCCCCATTATGCTGGAAGAGAATAGGTTAAAGAAAAAAGCAACAGAGAAAAGGTTTTTCTTCCACTCTGTGGTTTAATAATCAATGCTGTCCCACAGCCTTTCCTCCTTTGTTGGTGCACCTAAAGACCCCCTGGCTATTTCAGTTTCCTCAACTATTGGAAGGCAGCAGAATGAAAGTACCTGACACTCAGGTGTTGCCCAGTAGCTTTCCCTGCACCAGAGCTACGGGGATGCTATGGACTCCTGCTTCTTGCACACACATGAAACTGTTCTGTGCACGGGGAAATCGCTCGAACATTTTTCAGGAACTTTATGCAATCAAGTAGCTGAAAGGTGGAGGGGGAGGGTAAATGAAGGAGACAAAGACCCTTGAATAAACTACTACTTGGCTTATTTCTAATACACTGATGCCATTAGGCAGCAGAAGGTCAGATATGTATGAAGTGCTTCTGTTGATTCCTTCAAAGTGAACCCTTTCTATCAAGATAACAGTAGCCTCCATAGATCAAGTTGACATAACCATGGATTCTCAAGATTGGCAGCATTAGACAACCCTGTTTCCCCACAGCGAGGGTATGTTTTGCAGTGAAATTTTTCAATGTGCTTTCCTCTGCCTCCAAGATTTTCTTCCCACTGACAGAAGATTGGCATTTGGGTGGCAAAGGGATGACTCAGGTCGGTCCTCTGATTAACTTGCCATATAGGGTGCTTATAGATATGCTTGTTGGTGTTCCAATTAGAACATGGAGCAGACTTGATTAACGGAGCCTACTCCAACACATTCCAATTAGAACACTCCAGCATTGCCTTGGTGTCATGTGTATTAAGCCCCCCTGCATTTCAGAATGGCCACAGGGGCACTTCATGTAATCTCAATGAAAAACCTCTAGGTAAAGCATCCCACAGACATTTTGAAATATGCGAGGGCTTAATACACATGATGGTGTACCATTTTAATTAAAGCAGCTGTCCAGAAACTGCTTTAATGAAAACACCTCCCACCCCACACCAAGCATTTATATAGGCAGCCATAGATTCTGGAGACCTAAATTTGAGTCTCAACTATGCCAAGAATCCCAGCAAGTGATTTAAACCAGATTTTCCAATATTTAGTGCTCACAACTGGGCCCAGGTTTTTAAAACAACTCAGATGCTGTTTGAGTATCTGTCCGCAAGTATCACAATGGGCTTTGCCCAAAGCTTATCATTTTAGGAAAATTGATATTATTTTGCAAGGCAGCATCTCTGAGGAGCACCAATCCCAGACCAGGACCGCACTGTGTTAAACACAATATAAGTCCATACCAGAAAGATGGCTTGACCTTTTCATCTCCCTTATCCCTTAAAACTGTAAGTTAGGGATAAACACTACTCTCTACCTTGTAAGAGTGTTTCAGAACAAATGCATTAACATAGGATATACATTAATACACCAAGGTGCTGAGAGCCATATAAGAACCCTCACAGGTATCCCAGAAAGCAATCTCTGCCGGTATGATTATGCATCTTTTTATTGTGTATAGGAAATAATAATAAATATTTTAAATATTTTGCAAAACATGAAGGAAAGTTAAATGTAACTGAAATAATTAATCCTCCTTATAGTTCCATCTTTAATGAAAGCTTTAGAGTGTTCTCTAATCTCTGCAGAGCCAAACTGTTTTTTTAAAGCAATGAAACACTTGGGAGAGTGATCGACTTTGACAAATATTGATCAAACTTCTAATGTATTCCAATTAGTGGATGGCTGTGGTATTATTATGTCTCTCTCAACCACTAGTTAACATTAATAAAGTATATTACTGTCAGAACAAAAAAAAAGCATAGCTGAAATTGTTATGACAATCAAGACTGATCTATAAATCCAACACCAGAATGGTGCAGTCATATATCATTAAGAGAATGTATCTATCTTGCTACCCACCCTGCATTTGGGATACTTTCTCCTTAAAAAGTACAGTAGTCTAAGCCCATTTAGCAGTTACGAAACACTTTCTATGAAATGGCTTTGACTTGGGGTTATCAGTCTGTCTTATGCTACTTACACATGTTTGAACGAAAGGTTCCCTACAGCTTTCCAAAAACAGGGAAAAAATCCACTTTCAGTTCTTAAACAAGTAAATAGTACATAGAGAATTGTTTAAGGGGAAAAAAAAAAAGAAAGAAAGAGAGAATTAGAAAGAGGCTTTTATATATTCATGCAAAGCCTTCATCAAGACAATAGCTGCCAAAGAACTGAACTGCTGTGTGGGGCATTTATTACATAACAAAAATGGCAAAATCAGCTTTATTTGCCAGGTATGGAAAATGGTAAAAGTTATGCAGTGTTGCCTACAGACTGAAATCCTATTAAAGTCAGTGGAGAAGTTCCCACAGAGTTCAAGGACATTTGGAATGAGAACCCAAGCTTTCCATCCCCACAAAACTCAGGCACCACTTAATATCAGTGCTGGCGTTAAAGCCATCTCTCAACAAACAACTACAGCATATGGCTCTTTTTAGGCACAGGAGAAGTCCCAAGCAAGAGACTGGACTTCAGCTTTGGTGCTGAATTGGACTCAAGTAACATGATTTTGGCTCATTTACATAAGAGCTGCTTTTTAGAAACACTGAGCACTTTCAGCTCCCATGCACTTCAAACAGGATTATGAGCATGCAGCATTTCTGAAAAACTGCCTTTCATTGCCTCAGTTTACCCATATACAAAATGATAGGCTAATGCTATTTCATGGAAATATTCTGAGGCTTAAACTAATGGTTCTAAAGCTCACTCACATCCTCAGAAGAAAAATGCTACATAAATGCAAAATATTGCTATAATAAACATTCAACGTTACAAACCATAATGATCATTCTCTTCCCTTCTCCAGCAGCAAAGGAGAAAATATAATACTTACCATGGTGGAATTACCATGTCTTGGAGAGAACATAAATGGAAAATTCTCACACGATACTTCCTTGGATGAAAGCTCCTATGCAAGTGTAAATTATTATCATTAAAATAATGATTTTGTATCCTGCTTAAGTTTTGCAGCTTGCACCAAGATTGAAAACAAAGCTCAAGGATGTAATGTAAATTTTCCAAAGCATTTGGTCTCCATCTGAATTGTGTAGCCCTCACAATCAGCACAAAGAGAACGCATTAAGAAAGAAGGCCCTATGGTACAGGATCCAAATTTGTTGCCTTATTTTTCTTGGATAATTTTAAAGCCAGGAATGACTACAGAGATTGTAAACAGTACCTCACCAATTCAAATCCAGTTCAGGTAGGAAACTGAACAGAAGAGATCATCAAGTGATGGCTCTGAGGTGTCACATATAAAATGTGTTCTTTAGTCTCAGGGCAGCTATCCTGGATAAAAACACCACTCCATTCGGCCATTCCAGACAACCCTTGCAGTCACTCTCAGAAGACAAGCAAATCATTAAAATGACCACAGAGGCTGATTTAACCCCTCAAATCCTCAAAATATTCTTCCCCCATGGCAAGATGAAGACACACCAGCTGGGGAAGCATGCAGAAGCTTGCCTGGCATTTGACTGGGTAATAGGTCCTTGAGAAGCAAGCCAGAAAACAATGCAGATGCCTTCTAAAAATGTTGGTTTGAGTTAGAATTGGTATAAAATTTTTCAAGCAACCTTTTTCAATGAAAAAGATGTTTTGAACAAGATCTAAAAAGATGTGTCGGGAATGTATTGATTTTGTCAAAAAAAGCCCCAAAAAAACAAAACAAGACAACCCAACATTCAGTTCTGAGCAAGTCAAATTATTTTATTTCAATCTCAATTTCTATGAAGTCAGAGTGCATGGTGAAAATTCCTGAGGTTCCTATTTTCCACCCTGATTTGGGATTAAGTGAAATTTCAGAAACTCAGCATATTTGTTTTCTAATAATATCCACCCCTTATTTTTGAGAGTCTCTGTCACCAGCTGCTAGACATCCTTGACAGAAGTACATCAACTGAGTTCAGTCAGTGTTTTAGGTTCCCCATTCCTCTGTAAAAAAGGACTAAAACACCTCAAACTTTTATACAGAAAAATGGAGAGTCCCAAATTAGAGAAAAGGATGGAAGTAGGTGAGAATAGGCTGTGATCAAAAATCCATTTGAGTCAATGTATTCAGTGTCCAAGGTTTAAAATTACTTTATAAATTGCCACTTTTCAAATTCAAGTTCAATCCAAACATGATTTATACATGATCAATAAATATTACAAGTACATTGCAGATATGAATAGACGGTGTGAAGTATGTGCTAGGCCCTATCAATCTAAGCTGTTAGAGACCTGGGGTTATATAAGTAATCTTTTGACACAGGAAACTTTATAATCATCCACAAACATTGCTTGGGATCAACGTGGAAGTACACAGATAAGATTCTTGTGTTCTACAACAAGAAGTCAGACTACATATGACCACATCATCCTTTCTGGCTCAGATAACAATTCCTTAACATGTCCATCAGTCACATATTAACTACAGCTGGTTAAGACTTGCCTGATGAAGTGGACTGAGGAGGATTGGGGGTGGGGACAATAACCATCTTTGCCTCCAATTCCCAAGTCGGTGCTATTTGGTGGGCAGGAGGAGGGGGAGGGGGGTCGCTTAATTATTCTAGTTACTCTTTTGGTCTCTCCAACTCTTCTTGTCCCTGCATCCCCAAAACAGTAGAGCGAGGTTTGTTTCTTTTTAAACATTTTTTTCAATTCTATTTTTTTTTTTCCTTTGAAGGAAGGGAAAACAAAAACTTGCCCAGTTCGGTCATTAGCCTTCCACAAACTATTTATAAATAGAACTTCAATATTCAAGTGTGACCATAAGAGACTGGAAACATATTTATGATTCTTGAAACAAATCCTTTCTATTTCATGCACAGCTGATTTACACTACACTGTTTAATGACTCTTCTATTTTTCTTCTTGCCATTTGCTGATCTTTTTTGGTGTCTTATTTGCCATCAATCACACCCTAAGTACAGTAATGCTCCCTAGGGCTGTGCGAAACAGCACCATTTCATTTTGACTTTTTTTTTTTGCCATTTTGATGGGACAGTGTTTCATTTTGAGTTTCAGTTTGTTTTGAAAGCACTGTTCGTTTCTGTTTCATTACAACTGTTTCGACGTTTCGCCCTTAGGCTACAATGGGGAAGCACAGAACTGCCTATAACTTTGTCATATTTTGGCTGATTTGAATGCAAATAGCAGGGGTGGTAGCCTCTTCTGAGGGCATGAAGCCCACCAAGTTTCCAGGAGATAGGTGAAGGGGTTTCTGGGAAGCTGCACCTCAAGCTGCTGACAAGAAAATCTCATGTCACTTGTAAATGTGAAGGCACAGGGGGGAGAAAATAGCAGGCATGGTAGCCACTGATGAAGCTGGGAAGATACTTGGTATTTAACTAAAAGCTTTTTGAGGATACTACACATGCCTGTTGATTACCCCCAGAAGGTTTAAGATATTCAGCATTCCAATACCCAAATGATTTAAGAACACCTAAGTGGTGTAGGAGCTTAAAACAAATCAACTCTCAATAAGTCACTTTTAAAAGATATTTAATGCAAATAAATGCAAAGGGGGATTCTTAAAAGTACATAAGTGCTTATTTGCAACTGATTTAACTGAGAATGAAACAAACAGGTATGACAGGATTTGCTTTTAAAAATCCTGTTTTCATATTTTGGTTTCTAAGTAAATTTAAAAAAATTGGGCCAGCACAGATAATCCTCCCACAGGATCTGGCACAGATGAACATTGCCTTAGCCCTCTGAGGTATGGAAGGGGTATCTGTATTTCCTGCAGAGATGTAAGGGCACTGAAGGAGGGAAAGGACTTCTTAGAGGTCAGACAGGATGCTGGCGATACAGCTGGAAATCTAAGTTAGTTCCCTCTTTGTGCTTAAATGTTCACTCCAAACCTTATAGCACTTCATAGAAGTACACATTGTGTCCAACTGATTGATAAGGAAGCAGAGTCACAAGGAAAATTGGGTCATTTCACCACATTAATGAAAGACCCAAGGCCTAAGTGAAAAACCTGCCAACCTGACAGAGCCCAATGTCTTAGAAAGGGTTGAACACTGACCCACATGTAGCACTTCTGAATAGAGAAATCAAGTGGTCCGAACAATCGAAGTTGCCCATGCACTATGGAAAAGCAGCATCATTGTGTAAGAGAAAAAAATATATCATAATACTGACAAGCTTCCCTCATGCCCCTTACCTTTAGATGCATCATACTCCTTTACACATAGTATACAGATTTTCCTTGGCCTTCAGAAGCAAGAACCTATGAAAAGTTTTGGACATTAGCGCTAGAGGCAGACATTCAAAAAGCTGGAGCTGGAATGATTCAACCTTTGCAGGTTAGTCTAACTTGGCGAGGCTGAACTGGTTTGTGACAGGACAAACGTTATCTCTTGACTGAGGCAATGCAGGAGAGTTAGTCTTCCCTCTATCCGCACCGGTAGCTGGGTTTACCTGCCCTCGCCACCGTGCTCCCTGCCTGGGAATAGGCCCCCTGCTGTCCCTTCCACTGGCAGACAAGGGAGAAGGAGTAACTGCTGTCCCTGCCCCTCCCACCCCAAGGGACCCTGCTGCCCAGCATCTGGCCATGTCCCATCTCCAAGTTTGCAGCAGGAGAGGGCAGGGTCCTTGTTGGGGGCAGCAGCCCCTGTCATAATGTGGGGGAGCGCGAGCCCCTTCCCGGTGGGGGCACTGCTGCAGGGCTGGCAGAGCTGCAGATGGGTGTGCGCAGTAGCACTGGAGTTCCAAGAGGGCCAGAGCCCTGCAAGCCCCCCGCAGTGCTCCTGTGATCTGCAGAGCAGCCCCTCCCAGGAAGAGGCTTGCTCTCCAGGAAGCCGTGACAGGCTGCTGCCTGGTGCAGTCATCTACCGCTTGCCGCTTCCACTGCCAAGTGGGGGCGGTGCCCGGGCCCTGCTGCTCGGTCTGTGCTTGGGGCAAGCCCCATCCCAGCAAGAGGAGGCTCATTCAGCCGCTGGCCCCAAGCATAATCCAAGCGGCAGCTGCGGCTGGGCCGGGCAGATCCTTTGCAGTGCCAGTGGCTGTATAAGCCATTCTGAAAATGGTTTATGTTCACTGAAAGTCTGTTCTGTCACAGGCTTAAAACAGTTTCTGATCACTTAAACCAGTTTATGTATAATGTCTCTCCCTAGCCCAGTCAGAAAAAGCTTCACTGTGTTTGCCAACCTCCTCCCTGTTATTTTGCTCTTAAACATGAACTTATAGAGCAGTATACTCTTAAGGACACATCCTCCCTCTTCCTAGGTGCCCTGCTCAGAGCTACGTAGTTTGTGACTGACTTCATTGCTGCTTTATTACCCTTCTTAAGGAAAGAAACATGATCTCATTCTGATAACGGGTAACAGAACACACACAAATATCACTGCAAGTAGATATTAGTACAAATACTCTGAAATGCCAAGCAGCCCGGGACTAGCAGATGTGAAAACTGAATTATTTCAAGTGTTAGATAACACAGGGTTGAAATCTAGACGAATCAACCAGTGAGACCAGGAGAATCCAGGAGGACATAGTAGCAGTATCCAACATATGCAGCCAACTGATTGACACTTAGGACTTCAGCTGAAATGAGTAGAGGGTTTCAATAACTATGAGTAATGGGGAGTGAGTCAGTCATCACCAGTAACCTTGTTGGCTGTCCCAGGAGATGAACCGAAGTTAAAAGATGTTTTATGAGGTGCTTAGAAAATCCCCTTAGGCATCAATCTGCATGCTTAGGTGCCTAAACACCTTTGGAAATTTGGCCAGAAGTTATTTTGCTTTGTGAGAAATCTTCCCTATTTAGCAGGAATGAGCTCTAAGAGACCTTGGCACCATTCCTCCAGCTATAAGCATGACAAGGGGCCAGGTTTACAGGGGCAGAAACAATTAAATGCTTCTTTAGCCAAATGAACATAATGGAAATTTTGTCACAATTTAATTTCCTTTGCTCTGGAATGAGAGCAAGTTGAAAGCTGAGTAAAGGTGACCTCAGTGGATGCTGAGCTTCTAAAGCAAACTGTTGGATATGAAACCATAAATTCATTAAGTTGCTGCGTCAATTCATGCTAATGTTATTTAGGCTAAATTTCCATTTGGGCACCTGGTTTGATCTACAGCGCTGGTATTTGAATTAGCAACTTCTTCATTTACCTATTCTCTTTATGCTGGAGCCGTGCATGTGAGCAAATAGGGAGTTCCTTTAGGCAAGTCATTCATTGGGAAAAGCAACACTGTCTTCTGGCAACAGATATTCATTTCATTTAGCTGCCTTCCCAACCCCTCCCTCCCATTACAGGATAACATTTGTGCCATTTACTGCTGCTCTCCAATATATTAATTTCAAATCTTTTTACTTTTATTGTTGTTGTTTTAAACTTCCCTGGCTCTTGTTGCTTTCAATCAAGGGAAGAGGAAGAATCCAAACTGGAGTTAGACACCTACCTATCTTTATGCAGCTGGTGCATCCATTCAATGTGTACCACTTGAAACAGGAGACCTCAATCCTTGATTTGGATTTATAAGGCTGTATTCTTATTCTAGGGTACGTCCTATTTAAATCAACAAGGTACCACATAGATTCAGTCACCTGGATCTGTACCAGTGCTACAAACACTCCTGTCCACTGTGTTTGCTCAAGGCTTAGGGCCCTAAATGCACTGTACAAATGTCACTTCAGCACTCAGAAACCTAGAGTGCATTGTAAGTCAACAGGAAGAATCTCATTGGAATAAGCACTTTTGTGGTCCCCATAACTGAATTATCTCGGTACCTCACATTATGCCTAGAAGATGGGGAAGATCTGTTATCTCCATTTTACAGATCTGACATTCAGAGGCCTTCAGTGACCTGCTCCAGACCACACAGACATTATGGCATAGCAGGAACTGAACACAGCTCTCAAGTCCTAACCACAGGACCTGCTTTCCTCTCCCAGCCTCTTAAACCTCTCAGTCATATTTGCCAGTAAGACCAAAGCTCCCAAATCACTTGTGAAATTGCCAGCATTTTACCCCCAGTCCTGTTAAACCTTAACATTCCTCTTGTCCTTTAGGAAAGGAGGTTTAATAGAGGCCCTCTGCAGCTGTGCAGTTTTAAAGGCCTGGGACTGCACAAACACCAACCAAGTAGTATATGGCAAATGCTACAAAAGAACAAATATTTCTCAAAAAGAAATGCATATTGCTTAAAAATACCTTACAACTCTGCATACTTGCATAAGTGTAGTAAAATAGCAACCTGTCTGTAAGGTTTAAAATCTAGTAAAAGTGAGATGCCTTAGACCAAGGGCAGGCAATTATTTGGGACAGAGGGCCACTTGCTGTGTTTCAGCAAGCCATTGAGGGCCACATGATAGGTAGCTCAGGGCAGATTAATACTAAATTCTCTAAATTTTTTTAGGGGCCCCACAGGCTGGATAGAATGTCCTGGAGGGCAGCATCTGGCCCCCAGACTGCATTTTGCCCACCCCTGCCTTAAACACTGTATAGGAGGAACAATAAAAGCCTGGTAGTGAACGCGCCTTCTTAAAAATATAAGGGAATGTTTTAACGCACTCAGAATTTATGCCCTTGTTGATGTTTCAATTGAATGAAGCTCTAGATCATTTTAAGTCAGCCCCTTAACTCAGGCTGTTCTTTTTCCCCTTCCTTTGAAATACGAGTCCTTGGGGTTCCTGTCAAAAAGTTTGCTGCAAGGCAAGCAGGAGAAAGAGGGGCAACATGCACACACTACAGCTGAGGGGACAACTGTAACAACCAGTTGCTTCAGGGCCAATTATTTGCCACAAAACTGAAGGACTGGGATATTTCTGACTTCAGACACTATTTTCCTGCTGCACTTCCAAGTACCTAGGGGAACTTTTCCAATCTCTTCTCCAATGCCTGATGAAGGGTGTCTGTGCCCAAAAGCTTGCAACTAAAGACATTTTTTTGCAAAAAAACCTTGTTGGTCTAATAGAAGATATCACCTCTACTATGAGTCCTGATTACCTTTTCCTCTACACCTATGTGGCAACAACCTGGATAGCTAAATCAGAAGAAACATGTTAGTTAGACAGCTTGTCAAATACCTCTACCTGAGGGAAGAAATGTCCACTATGTACAGACTCCCTTCTGGCCAAACCAGGGTAGGAGCTACTGTCTGAACTACACCTACTAATTAATATTTTGCACTTCTAATCCATTGTATCTTATTACAGGTTCTCAGAGCACTCTGCAAAAGAGTGACTACATCTCAACTGCATCCATCTAAACTAAATACAATTATCCCCTCATCTATTCATGGGTTAACTGAGGCACATAGCTCAAGGCATTTCAGAGATGTACCATGATTTTAGGGTGCTCATACTAAGATACATTAAAGCTTCCTGCTTTTCACATACTGCTGAGCACCTACATTTCAAAAATCAAGTGTCCTTATGGTTCTGCTAAGTGACATCATTTTTTTAGATGATTGTTTTGTCTCTATTATTGTGTCACTACTGGGAAGAGCCAGGAACAGGAGCCATATAGCCAAATGATGACCCTCCTTGCTTTAAACACTTGGGAGAATACTTCATCTGCTATTTAAAGAAAACAGTATTGTATGTATCTGCTACTTTGTGACATGCTTTTGAAGGTGCCCCCTTTGCAAGTCATCAGGAAGCAGATTACCCACCAAGGTCAATGATACTTTCATACATCAGAGATGCATGGGAATGGATCTAGGAGTGTTTGTGCTGACTTCAAAGGACATTGGTTCAGCCTTTGGGAACTAATGAAACATAAGACAGGTAGACATTGCAGAGAGAAATGCTGAAGGGTAGCAGTCTAGAACAGTTATGAAAATTAAACTGCCAACCAGACAGTAACTGTGGTACACAGAAGTATTAGTAGTTATCAAGAGAAGCAATTGCAACTACAGCTTATCAGTGATTCCTATTCCCAGTAAAAAAAAAGTCAACAAAATTGAGAAAGAGAAGAACAGAACAGAAACAGAACAGAATAGAAAAGTCCAATTTTTTTCTACATTTGTATTTTCATCCAAAGTGAGAAAAGGGTGTTTGCTTGTGTTTTGTTTCCAGGAAGCAAAACATTGTTTCCAATATTCTGCTCCCCTGCTACTTTTTTTTTTTTATTTTTTTTAATTTGGGGTGTCCATGGTTTTTCAATGAAACGGAATATTTCAGAAAGGCTGGGGCTCTGGGTCACTGAACCAGTGGTTCATCAAGACATAAGATATAATGTATGGAGCATGCAGCATTTGAAGAAACTAGCCCCCTAGCAACAGGTTGATTTTGTCCATGTTTTGCATTTCCTATGGAGAACAGCAGTGAACAAGGCGAAGTCTACCCACGCATCTCCAATAGTGAACATGACCCAAACATTCCCACTCACTCATGGAAGGAAGAGTTTTGCAATGTTGTGACAGCTAGGTGAGAAACCACAAGAGACATCTGAACTCCTCTCATTGTAATTCCTCCTGCAAGGGTGCATGGACGATTACTTGTGTTCCACGGCTCTGGACTCTTATTTGGGCTGTTTGCTGCTCATTATTTCTGTGCTATAAGAGAGAGAGACAATCCATTCTTTCCCTGTCAAAATAACTTGCACAAGAAGAGGCTATGGAGAGGAGAATGGCTTTCTAAATATGTATGACCTTAGGGCCTTAACAAATCCTATGCTCTGGGCCACGTGGGATAGGTTAGCTTCTAACCAACTTCTCTAATTCATAAGTCTGTTGGAAAATAAATCACCATATCTGTTCACAGCCAATGTGCTACATTCCTTTGTCTACATTTGCATGCATCATGCTTGCTATTGCACCTCAGTCATTTATTTAAAAAAGACAAGACAAAGAAAAAGAAAAAGAAAAAGAAAAAAAATAGGCATTATTTTGCCAAACTGACCTTTGCCACATACTCACGTTCCATATTAGCTCCCACTAACCGGGAACCAGAAGTGAAATGTCACTGCCGACTAGTGATAAACATTGACAGCACAAGGAGGATGATTTATTCCTTAAATCGGATTCTTGTTACAATTAAGCTACTTTTCCCTAAGAAAGATGATAAACCCAAACAGCAAACATTTTCAAAGGAAATAAAGCCGCTTACCTTGCAGTTGACAACTATTGTAAAGTTCTCCACATAGAAAATAAACTTAACAATAAAAGTAGAACCTAGGTTTGATCTTTTGAAAGAAAAAATAAGTAATATAAAGTTTAAATCTGGATTTTAAATGTGATGTTTATTATGTACGGATGCACATGTGCATATGTGTGTGTGTGTGTGTGTGTGTGTGTGTGTGTGTGTGTGTGTGTGTCCCCACATGCATGCACACCTGAAAATACACAGCTTCTATTTATGGACAATATCTATTACTAGATTCTGGTCCCAGAACATAGGCACAACCATGTGAGAGAAAGAGTATACAGTCCAGATTATCCTACATTGTTAGTCATTTTAGGTGCTCATTTTTAGGTATTTTGAAGGGGCCCAACACCTGCCCTCTGAAACAATCAGATTGTTTTTAAATGCCTCAGACTAGGTGCCTGAAAATTGAAAGAGCCAAAGTCAGAATATATTGGAAAATGTAGCCCTGTGGGGAAAAGTTTCAAAATCGCTGTGGAATATAGGTCTTTTAGCACATTAGTGGCAAAGCTGGGAATAAAACCCAGGTCAACTGCATCCTAGTTTAGTGTTTTATAGGAGTGTCTGAAATAGGACCTATTCAATTTGGATTCAGCCTATATCAGGGACAATGATTTGATTCATTGATTCGGTTCACTGTCCCCGATTTGATTCAGCCAAATGCGAATCTGAAGATTCGATGCTGATTCAGAGAATCAGCTATTCGGACATAGACATAGCTTGAAATGTGTTTTTTTTTACGTACCTCGAGGTAGCAGGCATGGCTCGTGAACGCTGCGATGCTGAGGTGGATGGAGTATCCCACAGGAGTGTGGGGGGGCCCACCACGTGTTCACCGGTGAACCTAGAAGTGGATCAGAAGTACTTCCGTTCCACTGGGAAGTGTGCAAGAGGCCCCCCCCCCCGCCCCTCCACATCCCTCTGGCTTAGCAGTTGGCCATGAGGGGACTCCAGGTGCCCCCCCCAGACCCAGGAGGCACCAGTAGCTGAGCTGGGGGGGGGGGGCAATCGAGGCCCCCCGTGTGCTCCCTGGCAGACTGGAAAGTGGACTGGATGTGCTTCTGGTCCACTTCTGGGTCTGCTGCCAGGCACACTGGGAGTCCCTCCACGCATCTGCGGGGCACTCCATGTGCCCCAGCATCACAGCATTTATGAGCCCCTGCAACCTAGAAGTAGGTAGAAAAAAAAAAATTTAAAGCTGTGTCTATGTCTGAATTGCTGACTGTCCACATCGATTTGGAGGGTTCCCATTATATTCAGAGAGATTAAAGGGTCTCCTGATTTGATCTGGATTCAGAGATTCATCCACCAAATCAGGCCGAATCTCCACCAAATTGAATCAGGGACTGAAGCTTCACACAGCCCTAGTGCTTTATTTACCATCTAGCACTAGACAGATTATTCTTTCTGAAGGAAGTCTAAAGGTCCAAGCCTGTGCAGGCTTCAGGCTTCAACGCACTTGTTTTCTCTCTACACCTTCATTAGCTTCTGTGACCTTGGCCCTATACCATTTTCCTCTTCTTTATACTGTGACACAATGAGATACAATGTCAGGGTCTGTTCTGTGTTTTTAGGATATCCGTTCATTCTTCTTGATCTTCGCACCTTATGGAAAATGGAGAGAGACTTTGTAAGTCATTTCCCCAGCCTTCTGACTCTCAGGAGGTGCCGATCAAAATCCTATATTTATGTCATCAAAATGACGGCAGCAATCTTCAGAGCTGTAGGAATCCACAAGCATTTACTTGACAGAATTCCCCTAATCCAAACTAAAAATACAATCCCAAAGCCTCTGTAGCGGTACATCTTTTCTAAACTATTAGAGAGAGACTGAAAACAACAGCTAATTATCACATCCCACTCCACACAGGGCAAATTCGAGCTCCTCTTCCATCTGGAAATGATGCAGGAGGGGAAAATGAAGCTACATTTATTGCACCTAAATTGAATCCTCGTGTCTCCATTAAGTTTCCATCTTTGTTGCAGATTTTCGCAGAACTTGGGCAAGTCATTTCATCTCTCTTGGTGCCTCAACTCCCAATTGTACAAAATGAGGAATACAATACGGTCTTATTTTACTGGGGCTTCAAGGGCTCAATCCAGAGGAAGAGCTCTCGCACTGTGGTGAGGAAAGATCAAAGTAGCACTTAAAATAATTTCTCACTGCCCCCTCAAACATCCTTTTTAACTGTGCAGAATTGAGTCCTGAGCTTAAGTTACATTACAGCTGTCCTTGTCTCGGGCCTTTCTTTTGTTTCTGATCCACAAGGGCTGTTTCTTTCTGCTTCTCAGACTGCTTCTGTGTGCTTAGTGTAGAAAAGCCATTAAAAGGTCTTTGTAGTGACATGGAAGCACTTCTTGAGCATGTAAAGCAACATATCCCATGCCAGATGGAAGGTTCAGTAAAGGGTTAATAGGGAAAGGAAGCAAAAAGCATCATTCTGAAAACTGAATACAAATGACAGAAACTATTGCCATTATTTATGTCTGACACAGCGGATCTGCATTGTGTAAAGCTATGTCATTCCATTTACTTTTCTATTTGCCTCCCTCAGCTGCTGTCCTCTTTTCTTCCCCCATGTTCTGTATTATTTACTGATCATAAAGCATCTTGTTTGCTCCATTATTCCCCATTCAAAATTAAGAAATAAAAGTTTCTCAATAAAGAAAAAAGGACGGGGGGAGAAACAAGAGCTAAAACCCTCAGGGGGATGTGGCGGAGGGATTATTTTGTAAAATTGCCAAGACCTTGCAACAAAAAAAAAAAAAAAAAAAGGAAACTGCATACCTGCTGAGTCAAAAAAGTTAATCTGAAAATACAGCAGGCTTAATTCTGAGTGACAGAGCTGGGGAAAAGCAAGAGCTTCCTCCTCAGTTGGAGGGTGAAGCAAAGGGGAGGGAGGCAAAATGCATCACATTGGGCCTAAAGATCCCACATTATATACACAATAATAAGAGACCAGTGTACAACGGCAACAACCGAGTGATGGAACAGAACTCATGCATTTACTTCATGGTAAAAACAGGCTGGAGTCCGATGCTGCTGACTTTACTAAATGGGGGCTTTTAATTGGATACAGGACCTTTTACTGGCTCAGTGGTGTCAGATGCTTAATACAGAGGGAGGAGTTTTGACCAGCTGATGGATGTCCTGCGGTTGGTAAGGAGCAAGTTAGTGGTGAGAGACAGGTTCCTCACAGTGAGAGAAAAAAAGAGGAAAAAGGAAGCATGCATCTCTGCAAGAGACACCTTTTTGCTCCTATAGTTAACTGATAGGCCAAGAATTCAATAGGTATGTATAGCAAGTGCCCATCCCAGGGGTTGTCACGATGTGCCCTGGTGGCCTCACCCCTTGCCAGCCTGGCTCCCCTTGGGGCCCTCTCCCTGTTACTCACTCACCACATCTTCATGTTATTAATTTCTAATTCAAGGGAGGCCACCCCATGGCTTCCCAAACCTGGTCTTACTCTTAGGACCGCAGGTGCTCGTGGTCATTGCCTTAAGGACCAATTTAGTGGGCTCCATCCTCCCCACTACCATGCCTCGCAGATGATTTGCTAACACGACTCTCTGCCCTCTGGCAGGCCCAGGCACTGGAGCTTCCCTTGATGCACCCTAGTCCTCTTTGGCACCAGACCCTCCTGATCCCCCCACACAGGCACTGGACCTTCTCCCAGGTACCTAGTCTCTCCTGGGGTCAAATTATCTCCCCCCTGGACTCCAGCCCCTCTATTCTTCTGGCCTCTCTCACTCGCCAGAACAGTTGGGACCTCCATACCTTCCCTACAGTCCCTTTCACAACCACCAGCCCTCTCAGACCAGTGCCTCTGTCCCCAGGCCTGCTTCGTCCCTCTCAGGCACTGCTTTATTCACTAACTGAGATTCAGGTACCCTGGTTCTCCTCTCTCCGCCACCACTCTGCAGGCTATGGGCTCACTCTCTCACTCTTGTTCCCAGACTTACTGATTCCAAGACCTGGCCTGTTCCTGGGCTCAGTGCTGCTTCCCCCAGGTCAGATGTTAAGGCAGAAGTCCTGCTGCTCCTCTCCCAGTAGCTCCCAGGGCTAGACTGCCTAACCAGCTCAGGCACTGGGCTTATCTAGTTCAAGCCCAGCCCCTCTCCTGGTCAAGTGATTCCCTTATTAGCCCCTGCAATACATGCAGGCGGCTCCTCAAGCAGCCTCTGCTCTTAACATGACAGGTGCTTCCTGGCACAGTATGGGTGGATAAAATGGTCAAAACCTTCTGAACTACCTTGTTTTTTGGAGTGGTGGCTGTAGCTGTGTTAGTCTAAGGACATAGGCAAACATGGTTCTTTGGGAGTTTGTGCCCCAAAGCTTGCAAAGAACAATTTGTCCAACTATTGGTTTAATAAAAGATATCACATATACCCAAAGGACTTTGCCTGTCTAAATAACTAGATATTTTTTATCTCTGCCTTAGCCTATTCTTTTCTTTTATCTTTCCTTCTTCTTTTCCCAATTCATTACTCCAGCTCTTTACTTTCCAACTCTGTTTGGCTCAATGATAGCATGCACTGTACAAGCTTTTGTTTAAATCCCATACACATATACAAGAAGTTTCCCTTGTCCATCTTTGTATTGCACCTAGCATAATGTGACCAAATTCTGACTGCCAGCCATCTCTGGCAGTACAATGATACACATATTTACTACAAACACACACGATACATATATGTGCAATCTTTTAAATGTAACAGGCACATAGCAAGTAGATATATACGTACATATATGTGCAAGCTCAAGCACCTAAACAGAATAAGGCACCACTGCTTTTATAACTTATAACTAAGTGTTATAAGACAGCAATATAAATCATGTAAGAAATTATATTACCTGCAGCAGTATGTTATATCCTAAGTCTAGGCAGCATGGTCATTAATCAGCATTTGTCAACACCATACAAAAATAGTCACTTTTTAAAGGTATTTCCACTATGACTTATTCAGGCTCCTATATTATAAACTTTCACATGTCCTTTGAGTTGCTTGTGTTTGTCTTAAGACACAAGAAACTCTTTATCCCTTTAGCCTACTTCATTTTATGAAGTCAGAAGCCCATTCTTGTTTGCTCTAAAATGGAACAGGTTACATGAAAGCTGCATTGTCAACATACATGAATGAAAGAAAAAAAAATGTGGTGGGGCTGAGCGCATACACATGCATACATACCCCTCCTGCCCCCCCACAGGGAAGGGAGATGGGGGAGGGGAAAGGGTTGTGGGGGGAAGTGGCATTGCCTGGTGCTGCACTGCACCGGCCCCGGCTGCCTCCTGGCCCCGGCCCTGGACACACGAGCTCCAGCCCCAGCTACCTCCCTGTTGTGGTCCCGGCTGTGCTGGCTGCCTCCCCATCCTCAGGCTTGGCCACACCAGCCCCATCCTCAGCCGCACCAGCCTCAGCCCTGGCCAGGGCCCCGTTCCCATCTGCATAACACCCAGGTGGGCCCAGAGCCAGGGACTGGAGTGGGGCCAGCCTCAGCTGTGCCACTGGGCTGGAGGGGTGGAGCCTCTGGGACCACACGTGCCCACCCCACCAGACCCTACACAGCCAAGGCAGGGTGAGGCAGGGGGCGTGACAGAGCTGCAGCTTGTCTGGGGACATGGGGAGGGGTGATGGCTCCTGCCACTGCACACATCTTGGGACAGCCCATGACCCTGATCTGTGTGGGGCAGCATGGACTGCTGCTGCAGGGTGGGACTGGGGCAGCACCGGGGGGGGGGGGGGCATGCCGTGCTCCGGGTGTGCAGTGGCAGCACTGGGAGCAGGGTCAGGTGGGTTTACAGTGTATATTGAGGTGGCTGCAGCCCTCTCCCAGTGCTGCTGCTGCCCACCCTCAGCATAGTCCTGCCCCCACCCCTGCCAGGAAGAGCCTGGCCCCAGCCCACAGAGGCAGCCAGCCCTGCCCCACACAGATCTGGGACATTCTCCCCCCCATGCCTCCCAGGCTGTGCGTAGCAGCAGGAGCTGCACCTCCTAGATGAGCTGCCTGGGGCTCAGTCCCACCCCGAGTGCCTGTCTCTCTCCCAGCCCTAGCCCCACTCCCTCCCTCACCACTGCCTACGCATCCCTCCCCACCCCTGCTGCAGCTGTAGGAAGCCCATGGCCAGGCTTTTTTGCAACCCTATCACTGTCCCACGTTTGGGGGGGGTCAGCCGCATTAGCAGCCCCCTTCCACCGCCTATGATCATCATCCAAAATGTGTACGTACATGTTAGCTCTGTACACAAGCCCAGCTCACACCCTGAAGGGAGTCTGGCAAGACACCATTACTTTTATGTGGATACCCAGCAAGAAGACGCAAAGGAGGAAAAGTCACATTTTTGGGTATCAGTCAGATCCATGTTACAAATTTAAAACAAGAAAAATAACCCTCATGGAAGAAATTCATTAGGTAAAACTAAAAACATGACTGGAGGTGTTTTAAAGTACCATGATAAAAAAAAAAAATAAATATATATATATATCTAAAATGATAAAATCAGCTGATAACGTGGATACACAGACGCTGTTTAGCTAGCTTAATGGTGATTTTTGTCACATGGACACAGGAAAAGTGTAACATGGAAACAAGAGAGGTGACATGTGGACAAGTGCCTTTAGATGGGCATTGAAGCATAGTGAAGCATCCCGAGTCAAGGCTTCCAAGTAAGGAGATAAATTAGAGGTAACGCTAACATGATAGAAGCATACAATGGAAGAGATTTTCAAATCCAAAAGGTATGTGTCAAGGAAATGTTGCAAATAAAAGAGAACAAATTGATGGCTGCTACAAAACAGAAGCATTCCTAGTGATGAACTATCAGGGAACTAGGCTGAGACCCCGGCCTCAAATGTATTCAGGAAAACAGCATGCAGATGAAGGCAAGACAAGAAGCTGCTCAGAATATGAGAACAAAGACAATCTATGAACAAAACAGTGAGGAAAAACAACCCCCGAAGCAATTCTCCTCTGTCATGGTGTCTCATGCTTCTGCAAACTTCCATAGGATTGGGAGAAACATTAGAAACGTTTTTTTGGCACCAAGTGCCTTTCCTCAGATCACTTCAGTTATCCAAGAGGATATTGCCTCTTAGATCTGTCAGAGCTCCCCTGCCCATCCAAAATTCACTACGGTCAGTGCCAATCTTTTCCTTGATATCAGTGTCTACCAATGCCACTCGCATTCAAGCCACATGCACACAGACTAACTTGTTTGTGCCTCTGCTAAAACCTTCCTTCCTGCTGTTTTTGCTCCATTCTCCAACTCCCACATAGCAAACTGCTAAAGCCAAGGAGAGTTGACCCCTTACTGCCTATGAAAAAGGCTTTCTTATGGACCAGAGACACAAACCATCTGGGTGGAAACAAAAAATGCCTCTGGATTAGGCCAGCAAGACTCAAGTTAAACATTCACGCTCTGTCCTGCTGTTCAGAGCACTGGAAAGGAAGAGGATGGAGCTGAAAGGGACAGCAGCAGCTTTTTTCTGTTGAAATGCCTTGAATTCCTCAGATTTACTGACAGATCCATTAAAATGCAGTTTACAAGAGGATTTATTCTTTGTGAGAATCCTAAATAGGTTTTCTTCCGTCTTCTCTTCTTTGAAAGAAGTACAAAATGAGTCTGATGATCAATTTTGTAATTTGCCAAGTAGCTTTGAAGCAATTTAGTGATCTGTGTACCTATTTCCCCTCTGCACTGATGGCAGGTAATATAAGGATAATGAAACTTATGAAACTATTCATTCCCATGGTCAATCTGAAGGAATTAGAATCAGAAAAATCTTTTCAATGTTAATTGTGTTTAAAAACAAACAAACATTGTTTCTTTTGGACCTTCTTTTAAAAGTCTACTCTTGTACTCATACTGAAAAAGCTAACAAAACAGAGGCCTAATTCCTAGAAGTATTGAGGGCCCTGACTCACAACCGAGGGCTAGTCTGCAAGGCTAGGGACAGAGTGATTGGAAACTGGTTTAAACCCATAACAGAACAGAAGTTCAGTGCACTTAAACTACTCACAAAATGGCAAAACCGGTTTAAGATAAACCTGCTTGGATGTCGTATCAGACTTAACAGATTTAGGTCAAACCACTTTATGGAACTTCTGTCCCAGACCCCTTCCCGGTACAAGTTAACTCACAGTCCCCCAGGATCCCAGGATGCTTTGTAGCCCTGGGCTGTGCTATTTGCTCCAGCAGAGCAGGGTTGGCCTCACCCCTCTGCAGCCTAACCTGAACACTATCACTGCTCCACCTAGGGGAGAAGGGGACTGGGGTAGGAGAACTGTCTCCAAATGCTAGCGAGCATCTTCCTGGCAGGGGCAGAGACGCCTCTCATTCTTTTCCCCTGCTTCATGCTTGAGCAGAGGCAGGGGCATGGGCAGACACTGGCCACACTGGCAGGCTCAGGGGGAGGAGTTTAAACCCCACTCCTCTGCCTGTGAGGGATCCCAGCCAGGGCCTGCCTGGCAAGGGTAAAGCAGCCCATGATTACATTTTCCCCTCTGCCTGCCTGAGCAGAGGGGCAGGAGGCATGGCCAGATGCCAGCCAGCCTGGTACGCTGAGGTTGGGGGGGGGGAGTTTAAACCCCCACTTCTCCCCCAACAAAGGACTCCTGTGGGGATCTGTCTGGCTAGCATCTGGCTATGTGCCCCCTCCCCTCACCCGCCCTTTGTTCAAGCTGGGAGCAGGGGAAAAGCAGACAGGGGCTGCTTCACCCCTTCCAGGCAGATCCCAGCTGGGGTCTTTTGCAGGGGGGAGAGGCAATTTTAACCCCCATCCCTGGTTCCAGACTCCAGTTGGGGTTTGCCCTGGAGGGTGTTCTGCCCCATGTTCCCCAATCAAGGTGGGAAGAGTACAGCCCTTGCCAGGGTTTTCTCCCTCGCTAGGTGCAGAGAGCAGGGGGCATAGTCATGTCCCAGTCCTGGGCTGGCACACTGAGGGTGGGGGTTTTACACCTTACTTAGTTCCCTGAGGGCAGTGTTCCTGCAAAGGATCCTGCGAGTGAGGGCAGGGTTCCTTATTCCCTCCCCACCTAAGCATGCAAGCCCTGCCCTGGGTATGGCCATAACCCCCCTCCACTAGAGTGGGTAGCAAGGGGGTGGGAAGCCTTCCAGAGGCTGCCCCCTCTAGGCAAACGCCAGCTGGGGTCCAGGACCAGGGAGCGTGTTTAAACCCCCTCTCTCCCCACCTCAGCCTAGGAGCCCCTGATTTGGGCCTGTCCATTGCCCCTGCTCTCCACTTGAATAGGGGACAGGGGCCTGGCAGGACCTGTCCCCCTCCCCCTGTGGCAGACCGATGCAGTCCCATGCAGCCACCTCAGCCTGGGAGCCCCCTGGCTGGGGCACAGCCATGCCCCCCCACCTTCTGCTCATGAGGGCAAAAACCTATCAGGGATTGCCCCCCCTCCCCACTTTGAGCAGAGAGTTGAGGCCAGAAACCTGGCAGGTTAACAGGTTAACTTTACAGGCTATTTAGTCCCTAATGTGGATTTTTCCTGTGATGGTATAGAGAAAGAAAAGTGAAAATGCATGGTATTTAATAGTTTCTGCACACCAACTTTCCTTATTAAAAATTTCACACAATTTCTGCAACTGGCATTACATATGATTGCATTGTACTTCTCTCCTCATGAATGTGTACATATTATTAATTCTATATTCAATGTAGTTTTTAAATACTGTGTGGTAAATAATATATTTTGCTGGAAGTGAAACGGTCACATTTTTGTACACAGGACCTCTTGCTTAATTTTTGCCTAGGACAAACTATTATGGCTAAAGTAGTTGCCATCCAACAGTTTTTGCTGTCACTGACTAGTATGTTCCATGGTGCTGTCATCATAGTGTCTAAGTGTTTTACAAACACTGATGAATTTCTCTTCCCAACAGACCAATTGTATCCCTATCATACACAGGGAGTTCCTAGATATGCAGAGACCCACAGATATAATTATCCAAACAAAGCCACTCATCCCTGTTGAGAAGTCTAGGGCTTGAGTTTTCTGAGCTCCTGATTCATTTTACAGCACATGCTATATTCAGAATGGAGCTCCCATTCTCCATTGCAAGGGCTCTGGTCAATCTGATCTGGGGCATTTAAAAGTGAGCACCCCCAAAACACATAACACACATATTGGGTCAATAGGTTGCATATTAAGAGGGACTTTCCCACTATTTAAGTGGGTAAGCATCAGAACAGGGTAACCGGAAAAGTTGTTGAATCTCTATCCTTGGAAGTTTTTAAGACCAGGTTAGACAAACACTTAGCTGGGATGTTTACGCATGGCAAGTTCTACTTTGGGCAGGGGGTTGGGACTGGTTAACCTGCTGAGGTCTCTTTTGGATCTACGATTCTAAGATCATTTATTAGAGTTTTTCTGACATGACTTACCAAGCCTCACCTACAGGCTCTCTGGCAGAGGAAGGGGTTGGCACTGGATTTATGACCCAGATAGATACTTTGTGTGGCAAAATACCACCTCTGTCTCTCCCCAACAACTCTGTTCTGTGACAATGTGGTTAACATGGGCCCTGCAGAGGGCAGACATCCCACCTCTTTAGGGAACCTGAGTTTGAGACATTCCTAAGGGAAGGAGGAAACCTGCTCCCTCTGCCTAAGTGACATAAGCTCCCGGTGTGAGAGGCATACGCTCCATATTCTTCTAAGCAATGTCAACCTGACTGGGAGGGGCTAGAGACCCTGCCAGTTTGCCTGGCAACCAGTGATGCATTTCCAATGGGTTCGCTGGCAGCCAACAGGTGCTGGCCTCCATTGGACCAGGTAAACGAGGTCGTAAGGGCTATATAAATGAAGAACTGCTCAGGAGGAGGGTTGTAGCCATGAGGAAAACTCAGAGGGAAGAGCTGGACCAGCTGAAACTTGCTCCCTCTCTTGAAACTCATGATCAATGAACAGCCTGCCTCCAGACAGACTCTCCACCTGCCTCTGGATGGTGCTCGTGAGTAAGCTACCTGAGATCTAACTAGATAAATAGCTTCAAGTAACTCAGATGTGTGATCAAAGGCTAAGGGATTTGCTAAGGGATTTTTACTGCTCAACCATGTACCCCATTCCAAGCTTACTTCTTGTAACCAATTAAGCTCTCCCTTTGTACCTAGCACAGGAGACTTATTGGGAGTGGGGCTAGATTAGGCCTTGGGGTCCCCCCCCCCCTTGGTTCAGCTGCCTAAGGGAGACCATTAGTGGTGCTTCTTACTGAGGGGAGCACCTCAAGCTCTTCAAGTGAGTCATGTACCCTCAAGGGCTATTAGACCTGTGTTTCCCAGGGGACACAGAGCCACAATCATGCCAGATCCTGGGTGATGGTGGCACCAGGCTAGCAGGTGTGCTCCAGGAAGGGGGTCGGCTAGATGTGGGCTGCCCCCAGGGAGGCACTCGAAGCCCGGAAGGTGGTTGGGAGCAGTGAGGTGGGTGGCTCAGTGCAAGAGCACTATCTACTGGCCCGCCACACCCAAACCCCTCAGACTGACCACAACCTCTCCATTTGATAATAGGCAAATTTTACTGATACACAGTGATAGTAGATAAGAATAAGGCAAACCCCTCTGTATCTACCAGTCCCAGGGTTCACAGAGTCATGGTACATCTGGCCAGTACACAAGCTTCACTCTGAAGTTCTCTCTTGAATGAGAGATGTCAGCAGCCCGGAGGTTGGAAGCTGAGGACCCCCCACCATGGGGTGGATAAGACAGGCTCTCTGTCCATGGTGGCCTCAGGTTCCCTTCCTAGGGACCCTTTGCTGCTCTGAAATCCCCTCTTTTTGTATCCTTTACCCCCTCTGATGACACTTCATTTTTGGACAACGGTGATTGGTCTCTGTGGTCATTGTGTTGTCCACGTTCTGTCCTGTCAGCATGTTGATTTGCTTATCAGTTCAATCTATGTAGCTTAGACTAACCTGTGAAGATTGAATTAATTCAGCTTTGGGCTTTTGGACTGTCTGCATTTAGCCATAAAACACAAGTGTTATTCTCATACTTTTACAATCAGTTTGCTCCTGGGAATACTCTGCTCAGGGACCTAAATTCTAGCCCCAGCTTCAACCCTGATACATTATACACACTTTTACATGCGCTTCAGGGGTGGAGGTGAGGTGTGCTTTAATTAAAGTGGCTCTGAGATCCGCTTCAATTAAAAGTGCCATGGATCTCCTGTATCAGTGCTCCCATGCTTAAAAATGGTGTTGGGGCACTTGAACTAAAGTATGTTTGATGATCTTTACTTCAAGCACCCCCACCATCATTTTTAAGTGTGGGGATGCTGATTCAGGAGACGCAGGACGCTAGTGAGTGAGGTAATTGCTATGTTCCAACACGCTGGAATTTCAGTGCATTAGAGCTGCCTCCACGCTCGTGCATAGCTGCTCTCTATGACCTCAGCTATGTGACTTTACTGCCCGCTCCCAGGTCTCCTATTTTAACTGTTTACACTGAGTGCCTCTCTGGCCAGGAGTCCCCTTTATGCAAACAGCTTTCACAGAGTTAGTTCTAATTTACACTTTGATAACTCAAAAAAAACAATCTGGCCCTCACTCTTTACCCAAAATGCATAACTCCATTACACTTGAGAAGGTGTTCTAACAAGGGCTGCATCACTTTCTACTAAATGACTCTTTCACTGGTTTAGCCTTCTCTTTGCCTTCTGACAGACAACGGTTGCCTAACAAAACATTATTGACTGCATATGTACTTAAGTAGGCTTAAAGGTAGATGAGGAGTGAATACAGGGGCATATCTGTTCCTACACAAGTCTGAACTCTTTTCTTGTCCAGGTATTTGTTTTCAAATATTCAGTGTTGTTCGTGTGTACGCACATACCTTTCCTGCAGCAACACTCAAAGGAAGATGGTCTTCTGGAAGAAGCAGAAGAGGAAGAGAACTGAATTCCATGTATTTGGGGATCTGTTAATCTCCTAAATCAAGAATTGTCCAAAGGGAGGCCTCTTATGTAGAAGCAGCATCTTGTCATTAGAGAAGGAAAAGAAAAGAAACAACATCAGTATTGCATCCATCTCTCTCTCTCTCTCTCACACACACACACACACACACACACACACACACACACACACACACAGTCTACGTGAAGAATTACATGGCAATACATTTCTCTCCTATTGTGTGTGAACACACTAGAGGAAGAAAAACTGCAGCTCATGTCAGAAAACAACAGTCTCAGTTTAAAATATACCACTCCTAGCACCACATAGGCAAGTAAAATATTTTCATTTGTTATTTACTTCAAAACAGATGCATGAGAAAACGTGCTTTGGGGAGAGAATTGGCAAAAAATGAAGAAGGTCCAAAAATCAATAGAAAACAATAAAATAGCATGCCATTTATTATTAAGTGCAAAGAAAAGTACACTTTATCCAATGTGCGACTGTCAACCTGAAATGTTGAAAAAGGATAGCAAAAGGAGCAAGAATGACAAATTTGACTTTCATTAGATTAAAAATTAGCTATATTAGTCTAAACGTGGAGTACTGACTGTATCCATTTACAGAGCAGGTAGTTACATACTACGTATGATTAAATACCCAAGTAGGTGTGGTTGCTTAATCTCAAAACATGCAATCTTGTGAGAACAGGCTTTCCAAACTGCCTATAATTAGAAAGGTAACTGAAAAGGCTGCACAGTTAGCATCATCAGTGGTATTTCTGCTTCCAATCAAGGGGGTGAGAATAACGGGAAAAAGTAAGACATCACTCTATACTAATAAACATCAAAACAAGGGAAAATATTTTTGGTGAATACTTTGCCAAAAATAGGCAGTTTTGGGATAGGGCAAAACTTCTTTTGTGAACTGGGATCATATTGGGTTACTAGTTTTGGACACACAAAAAAGGAGTGTGTGGGTGGGGGGGGTTGAAAATGTAAAAATAATTTGTTTCACTGTTGTTGGAAAACAATGTTTCAACTTCCCTTTTGAAATGTATTTTTGTCTCAAAATAAAAAAGAAACCTTGAGTCAACTCGAAACAAAACTCTATTATTTAGCCACCTCTGTTGAGCATCTGCAGCTCCATTGACTTCAAAGGAAGTAGAGGCCAGAAGTCCAACCAAATTGAATTTAAGAAAAGTTATTAGCCAAACCTCATGTCTGATCAGGGACTCCTCATTTATAGAAAGCTAACTTTTCTGTATGTGGCTTGGAGTCACTGAGAGGCTAGTAAGAAACAGTTTATAATCATATTCTTTTATGCAGCCAGAAACATTTATATAGTAGGATTAAAATGACTGTTTTAAACTGATGAAACATCTTCAGAAAGAAGTGTAAATGACGAGAGAGAAATTAAACCTCAAGCCTAGAAATTGCCTGTATACTTCCCCTGCTCCCTCCCCGCCCCCACTGTATCCCATTAATTTTTAAACTACAGTAAAGATGAACTTACTCTGTTTTGACAATGCTGATTTGCAAACTCGTCTGAGAGAACAGTCTAAGGAGACAAGTAGGAAAGAAAAAAAAATGCCCTGCCATGTTGGAACTTGGGGCAATGGGATTCAGTCTGCTATTTAGTCTAAATCCATAACAAATGCAACTCCATTCGCTTGCCAGTTGCAATAGTTTCAACATTGTCAATGGTATTTTCAAGATCTCTTAATAAATGGGCTATACATTCTGAACTGTCACACACTGGTATTAAAATGTTCTGAATACTATCAATAGGAAAGTTTCCTTCAATATTATTAAATCCACCAGATTGACTAATTAGTATATTTTACATCCCCTAAGGTCTTGACTCCACATAGAAATTGAATTGGTTTAATTTAAATCATTTTGGCTAGGGACAGACATTACACATAAACCAATTTAAGTGATCACAAACTGGTTGAAACCTCTAACAGAACAGATGTTTAATGCACATACACCAGCTTCAAAATGACCAAAGCCAGTTTGAGATAAACCTTGTTGAATGTAGCGTCAGACTAAACTGATTTGGCTCAAACCGGTTCATGCAATTTCTGTCCCAGATCCCTTGCTGGAATGGGTAAAATAGCAGAGGCTAGCTGCTCTGGAAGTGTCAGTCAGCAGAGTTCTAAGTTGAGCCAGGCAGAAAAAAAAATTCTCAAAACCATTTTTGATAGAAAATGCCCTATGATTATGAGAAAACAGATTGGTTTCATGAAGTCTTATCAAATTTGACAAAACTCCTTTGAAAAAAAATATGTTGGAGAAGTATTTTATAACATCTCCTTTAAATATTTTTAGATAAAATATTTGTTCATATGAGAACTCTTTGAAATGTTTTTTTTTTTTTAATTAAAAATGTCAAAACTAAAATGAAATGCATATACTGTAGTAAAATGAGGCATTTTAATTGACCCCTTATTTTTTGGGAATTTTGTCACAAGAAACAGTTCATAAATGCTTTTCATTTACCTTAACTTAGGATAAAAGATCTGTTTTCTGAACAGCTCAGTTGTTGGGTTTACCAACTTGACTGATAATAATAGAAAATCAGATCTGCACTTGTATTTTTAATCTTCATTAAAATGTGGACAGAAAGGTAACATTCCTTTCAGCATTTCAATAAGCATGGTTAATAGGCAACATTTAAATCTTGTTTGGCAGTGTCTGTGGTCTTTGATAATGAGGGACAGCTTTAAAGAAGTGCCCAGCCAGGAATTTATAAGAGTGTTTATATCCTCTAACTCAGTGTTCACCACCTCATTAAGAAAACAACACAGGGACATTACCAGCTACCTGCTGATTCTCCCTTTGTCCGGTCTGCCACTGCATGCACCACAGCCAGCATGTGGTCTGCTAGCTAATGCTGTGCGTCTGCATAAGGGATGGCAGAATCCCTGCTTAGCAGGGAGTGGCAAAGGGGAAGCCAGACAGATGCCTGTAGTCTGTGCCAAGCTCCAATCAGGGAGCAGAGGGGAGGGGCCAGCCCTGCTGTGCAGCAGAGAGCCCCACCTAGCCCAGAGAGCATGCCAGGATGCTGGGGGTGTCTGATTTAACTTAAACCAGCAAGGGGTCTGGGACAGACATTGCATAAACCAGTTTGATCCAAATCTGTTAAGTCTGATACTACATTCAACCAGGTTTATTTCAAACCCATTTCAGCCATTTTCAAACTGGTTTAAGTGGACTGAACATCTGTTCTGGTAAAGGTTTAAACCAGTTTGTGATCCCTTAAACTGTTTAATGTGTAATGTTCTATTCAAGGCAGTAAGGCTAGGGACAGACATGAATTCTTAGACAAAATTGTTTAAAACAAATAACAACATACACAGGGCATTTCTTCTTCTCTCTCCCCATCCATTTCCTTGAAGGGAATGTGGCCCTGTTCTTGGTGTTTTGATGTTGTAGTGGAAATGGAATTTGTGGCAAATCTGCTTAACAGCAATAAATAGATAGTTGCTCTTCCCTTTGTGTAAGCATAGATGTTGGCTCTATGACATCAGTGTAGCAGGCTGTGAATGAAGCATGACATAAAAAATCCTTGCCCATTGCACAGAGAGAATGCAGAGAGTGCCCTATCATTTATTATATTGCAACATAATGTTATATGCTATATAGAGACAAAGAAGCCATTAGGACTTTGAAACCTTCCACATCACATACACCTTCCCCTTTGCATGATTTCCTTCACTACATCCACCCCTTTTTCCATCACTAGTTTGAAGCATTAGAAGGAAACCTTGAGCAGTTTTCCAGTAACCTACTCCCTCCCTTTAAACAGAAGGGGGGCCCTATTCAGGGTTGACACTGATGTAAATCCTTTATTTCTGTTGAGTTATTCCCATTTCTTTCCCCCCCGTCCCCCAGTATAAACAACAGGAGAAACAAGTCCAAGTCCAAAGATTTATATGAAACCTTATATATGAGTATATATAGGGAGGCAGGTGTGGAATATAACATATGCACAAAAGGTGCAAGTGCAAAAAAAGTGCAAAAAATCTTTGCAGATTTTTCGTTCCTTTTTCTACTTCACTTGCTGAGACTTGATACTGTGCCCTGAAACTGTTGCATCTCAACTCAAGATAGAAAACAAGTATAATGAGTAAATATATATATAAAATCACTCTCCAAGTTTTCCAAGTATGGAAAAAAATTCTAGGTCACAGCATTTTTTAAACCAAATAAAATATATGGTTGTCTTTTTTAGCAGAACAAACTAAATAAAGATGAATTCTGTTTCATGTTGCAAAAGACCTCTTCCTAAGCACCTACGTAAAGTAGGAATAATACAATACAATGGTGTTTCTTAGTTCAAACTTCAACCAAGGTTCACAGTGAGAAAAAAAAAAAAAAGAGTTTGCTTAGCAAGAGGGCAGATGATGGAGAGGATTGCTATTCCCCACCTTAGTTATTCCTTGCTCTCCCTGCTGCTGAAGACTAGGTTCTAGTTGTCAATCATGATTAGTTACCTAACTAAGCTCCCAAGTCACAGGTGGCTACTCTCCTCTCCAGTCCCAACAGCAGCAAAAGGTCATTTTTAGCTGCCCAAAACAGTTTCAAGAGAAGTTTCACACCCTCACTGCACCAGGCAAAAAGCAAGATCCTGCCATCGCGATACCGGCAAGGATATGTGCAATGGAGGACTACAGTTAACCCGGTATCACTCATACAATAGCCTGATTGCATTATGATGGCAGACAATACTACCTGCAGCTGTCAACACAATGCTGGGTGGTAGGAAATAACTTACCAACCTCTATGGTGCCAATGGCTTTGGAGATGAAGCAACGTTGGGGGGAGGTATGAGCCTTTATCCCTGGTGGAGGAAACACTACCGAACGGCAGATGCCATGGCAGAATGGACCGGGCTCTCCAGTCTTGGTTGACAACCAGTCCATGAGTGGAGCCCTGAAAGGCAAATGGAGTTAAGATCTTCTTCACACCAGCAGCTCCTGCGGTCAAGCTGGCTCCAAATGTACTAGTCTCTACCTTTCCTTTGGGATTAGCCAGCTAGCCTGAGAGGGGGTCATTGATTGGGCAACTCAAGCGCTTCCATATAAACTGCCAGGGACACAAGAGCCATAACTGAGTGTATATTCAGCAAGACAATGCAAAGACAAAATTCCTTGGATGCCCCTGCCCCATTAGGTTATATTTTACTATGGTAATCTCCAAGGGAAAATGGTAGGGGAAGCAGTGGTGAAATCAACTTAACCCAGAATTCTGTGCAGTGATGAGCATCTCTTACAAATCCAGGATCCAGACTCCTGCGCGGATGCAATGAGCTATAAAGGAGCATGCCTGGGTTTAAATATGAATTGCTTTGATAAACAGAGAGCAAATTGAACACGAGATGAAGGATGAATATGCAGCAAAACAAACCAAGGCCTAACAAAACAAGGAATCAAGCATATGGGCTCCTCACCCTGCCTAGAAGACATGGTTCAGCCTCTTTAACATAATTTAATTTATTGGTGCCCTAAAGCATATCCATCTGAACAACGAACTTTATGCCAGTTACTGGAGATGTGCGGTAACTGGGATATTTCTGCTTAGGGGGTATTTTTTTAAAATAGGTTTCTATTGTGAACTAGAATTAAAACAAAGCATCTTTTGAAATGAATGTTTTCATTTGGGGTCAACTGAAATGTTCCTTCACAATTCAAATTTGTTTTCCATTACAGCTTACATTTAAAAAAAAAAAAAAATTTACGTGAAGAGTTGAAAAGGTTGGATCCAAATGTTTCAATATTAAATGCCTTGTTTTGGGTTCTTTTAGATGAAGTTTCACTGAGAGTGAACATTTTAATTTCTACAAAATTTTTTTCAAAGGAAAAAACATTGTATCTGATCATTTAAAACTACCCTTACTTCTAACATGCTTCCTACATGGTGTTCTAATGCTTAATTCATGTAGAGTTTTAAGGCCTTTAAGACTGTGGGCTTTTTCCTTTGTCATTCAATACTATCAAAGTCTTGTCTGGAATAACATGTCCTGCAGTGAAATAATACTTTTTTCAAGTTAGGGCTCTTGACTTAGGATTTCTTTCACCAAAGGAATGTGCAACTCAGGGCTGTCTTAATAAGCTTTCCTATGTATAAAAGCTTTAACTTCTCACAACCTAAAGAAGAGAAGGCAAGGAAAAGAAAGGAGGAAATATTGGACCCTGGTCCTGGAAGAAATTTCCAACCCATAGGACATGAGTGTGAGTGTGAAGGGAGATTTACAAGTTTCATCCCAACACAAGTAGGATTCTGTTTGCCAAGGTTAGTTGACACAAGCACAAAAATGGAATAGCAATCAATTTGTCTTTAAGAAGGTCGACTGTCACTTTGAGATGATGAAACTTGTTTTATCATCCAACTTTTAAAATATCTACACAGAGAAAGACATACTCAACCTATAAAATAATACTGTGTTTGAAATTTTAAGAGGATACACACACTATAATATATATAATTTGAAGTAAAAATAAAGCAAGTGGTTGGCTAAACATTTTTTCCAAAGAGGCCATGCTATCTAGAAAAAGTTAGATTGAAATATTTCAAGCCTTGTTACTCTTGCAAATAAACATTTAAAAATGGAGACCACTGCTTGCACGCCTAGTCTAACCAATGTGATAACCATTGATTGAAATCAGTGAAATAGTGCCCAGACATGTTTTGTATCACATGACTGGCTGGTGCTCTCTGTGTATGGGGCGAGGGTCTCCGTGTGTATTAAATTGAGATTTGGACCAATTGGCAGCCTGATGAAACAAGCCTGGGAAGTTTTCCACCCATTTCAATTATTTCTACCTGAAATCTTGGCCTCATAGAAGACAGAGTCAAAACTAACATGGATTTGAATGCAACCAGGATTTAATCCTCTGGATAAGTTTCCTAGAAGTAAAATGACAGCCTTAAAATATCCTCAAAGCTTTGAAGAAAAAACATTGCTGAAAATACTAGCTGACAACTTTTTGGTAGCCATTGGTATGTTTTTGTGGTATAATTTTATTCCCATTAACCATAAGAAAAAAATACAACAAATAAAACTATACCAAAGAGTAGGGGTGTGCGAAGCAGGCAGTATTCAATTCAGGTTTGGCTGGATTCAGGGGACAGTGATTTCATGATTCAGATCACTGTCCTGATTTGATTTGGCTGAATCGAAATTGAATCTTCAGGTTTAGATTCAGAGAATCAGCGATTTGCACGTAGACACAGGTTTATATGGTTTTTCTACATACCTTGAGGTACCAGGCACAACTCGTGAACGCTGAGCTGGTGGGGTGGGTGGGGCAACTCACAGGAGCACGGGGGTCTCTCCAGTGTGCTCAGCAGCAGACCGAGAAGTGGACCACAAAAAGCGTAACAAAATGTATAGTATCTTCAATGCCTTGTTTTTCTATTATTGTTCAAGACATTCACTAGCACAAGAAATTTACCCTGTGGCCAGGCAAAATTTCAAGAAGGCACCACTTAAGAGAAGTACCAGAATCTAAGGGAAAAATTGCAGGACTCCAGAGGCCTCATGTATATTCTCAGCTCTGCTAGTGACCCATTGGGTCAACTGAGCCAAGTTATTTCACTTCCCTCTGCTTCAGTTTTCCCAGCTATAACAAAGAAAAAGATTGTGACTCCCTTTGTAAAATGGAAAAGTGCTATATAAAAGGTAGGGATCATGATAAAGCGCTATTTATTCTAAGACATATCATCATGGCCTTCTGCACATAAAGTTAACCAAGCCCTGATGAGTTCACCGGCTGCCTTGCCTCAGGTTTGGTCTTCATTCTTCATATTTCCCAAAGAATAGCAGTCCAGTGAAAATAATGGATGAGAGGAAACTGCCACATTCCTTAGAAGTCCTAGAGTCTATATTCTCCTCTATATATTTTAGCTGTTCATTTTTTATTAACACTGTCCAAATACAGCTTTCCTTTTTTCCTCTTAACACAGCTTTGGAATATGTGAACTATTTTGTCACTGCTAAGTATACAGTACAAGGACCTACCTACCTCCTGTTGCTTCTCACGTTCAATGAATTAAGAGCAATGAAAAACTGTTTATGATGATTTTAAGTGTAGCAACGTAGCTGAAATTGGATTATACTGGCTCCCAAAAAAGTGATATCTGGTATCAGCCTCCAGCGAAGCTATTCATATGCTTTTGTACTTTCAGGAACAGGGCTTACAACCAAATATATGCACATATAATTTAAATAGACTGCAATCATAACCTCATGTACAAATGGTATGTTAGGAGCAAGCAATAGAGGACACCAAGGTGGGGGGGAGCAGTAGATACGCTGGAGGGTAGGGCTAGAATTAAGAGAGACCTCAACAAACTGGAGGATTGGACCAAAAAGAAATCTCATGAGGTTCAACAAGGACAAGTGCAAAGTCCTGCACTTACGACAGAATAATCCCATGCTCCAGTACAGGTTGGGGACTGACTGGCTGGGCAGCAGCTCTGCAGAAAAGGACCTGGGGGTTACAATGGACAAGAAGCTGAATGAGAGCCAGGAAGTGTGCCTTTGTTGCCAAGAAGGCTAATGGCACACTGGACTGCATTGGTAGGAGTGCTGCCAGCAGACTGAAGGAAGTGATTCTTCCCTCTATTCAGCACTGGTGAAGTCACATCTGGAGTAGTGTGTCCAGTTTTGCTCCCATCCCCTGGCTACAGAGAGGATGTGGAACAACTGGAGAGAGCCCAGCAGAGGGTAATGAAAAGAGTTAGGGGGCTGGGGCACATCACTTATAGGGAGAGGCTCAGGGAACTGGTCTTATTTCATCTGGAGAAGGGCAGAATGAGAGGAGAGTTGATAGCAGCCATCAACTCCCAGAAGGGTGGTTGAAAAGAGGATGGAGCTGGACTGTTCTCAGCAGTGGAACATGACAGAACAAGGAGCAATGGTTTCAAGTTGCAACAAGGGAATTTGAGGTTAGATATTAGGAAAAAACTCTTTCACAAGGAGGGTCGTAAAGCACTGGAACAGGCTACCCAGAGATGTTGTGGACTCTGCATCCTTGGAGGTTTTTAAGACATAGCTATACAAAGACTTGGGTAGGATCATTTAGTTGGGGCTGGTCCTGCTTTGAGCAAGGGGTGGAACTAAATGACCTCCTGAGGTCCCTCCCAACCCTAATTTTCTGTGATTCTATGAAATGGCTGGGAAAGAAGCTAACTGGGTAATGTATTCAATGCAAACAGGCAGACAACGTGCACAGTACATCTACTCTCATGTATGCCCTGCCATTCACATCAGTGTTTCAAAATTAGGCACCTCTTGCACTCCATACTTTGGTACAGATCTTCAAAACCTCACAGCATTCTCATTTAAGCATCAAGCAGCTCTAATTTGGGCAACTGAATACAATGCATTTGCTTTGCAAAAAAAAAACCAACAAAAAAAACAAATTCTCAGCATATAAGCTTCCTTAAAGAACAAAAGGGTCTACTGAAGAGACACAGTTCTGACAGTCTGTTTTCCCCATTATTTTGTTGTCAGCTCATGGATTTTGGAGTGACATGCTGATAACTCTTTATATAACTGGCCTTCAGACCTTACCAGACAGAAATCATTAAGCAAACACTGCATTTAGCAACCAAATCATTCTGTACCCTTTTAAATACTTATTCAAGCTGTATGTTGAATAAACATCTCCTTTATAGAAAAGCTCCACTGAATTGCATAAGCTTATAATCTAAATGTCCTGTGAAGTGAGATCTTCATTCCCTGACTTCATCGCTCTTTAAAAAGAAAGGATGGCATGGGCTCAGCCTAAGAGACGTGCATGGATGTCCTCCAAGTGTCTCCCTGAAATGCTCCAGCATAAAGAAACATCAGGGGAGGAGTCTTCAGCAGGCCGTACAGCAGAGATTTCAGTCAGGCAGCCATGAGGACTGAAGGACATCTCAAAGAGACAACTATTAGATGGGCTCTGTCATCTGTGCTCGTGTCTCTCTGAGTCCATAAGGAAGCCCAAGATCAGAAAAGCACAGTGATTGCTCTACATCACCACAGACCCTGGTTTGCCCTTGGTTATGTGCTTTATGCTGTCTTTCTAAGTGGTGCAGCACTGAATCAAACCCCTGGGCTCAGACAGCAAAGTTGGTGAATGGCTTTGTAGGCTTCAATAACAGAATACACCATATGCTATTACAATCTATGGGGTGGCTCCAAAACCCATTTAAAAAGGTGGCAGTAAGGAAAAGATTATATTCTAGAGGGTACTTCCAATTAGGGTTGAATCTGAAAGTCGAACACATGAGAGCCATACAATTTGGATAGCCATGATCATACTGTAATTCTATTTGGTCTTCTAAAATGATCTCTAACAGGAAAGCAATTTTGGCTAGTTCCACCAGTAGTCAATAAAGAAAGATTTTACTCTGCTATTGAAGGAGAACAACAGAAACTTTAATCACCATTATGTGTAAGCAAACATAGCTTATGCAGCATACGTGATATCAGAAAGTGAAGGACATAACTTGAAACAGTAAGGCTAGAGCAAACTAGAATAAACTGGCTTTTATCAGCTCTAAGTTACTCAGTAAGGGAAATTTAAATTAGCAGCTAGTCGCGATAGTTGATTGGTGAAGCTGTTGCTGTGATGATATCGTCATGTTTCCCATATAATGCTTTGTGTAATTCAAGACGTGCAACAAGCAATCTCCCAGCGGGGCAGTTGTCTGTTCAGAATGCATTCTTTAATAAATCAAGTCTTTAAACTTATGTTGTGGTTTGTCTGAGCCTCCACCCAACAAACCCGGGGACTTAGATTTCCCCCCAACACTATAAACAATGCTGGAAAACATTTCTACTTAAAATCAGCCACTGTCCACACTGCAATTCCTGTACTATTTGCTGGGACAAAAGCCATCACAAGCAACAAAGAATGATAAGGAATTGAACTTGATTGATTGTGTACATTATAAGAATCAGAGGATGATTTGGTAGCTGAAGCTGTGCATTTTGGCCCACAATAGCTGGGCTCATTTCCTAATCCAGCCAGTGACCTCCTGTTTTACTAAACCAATTTATTTAGCATCTGATCCAAATTATCTTACCAACATACCTCACCTTTGATGCACTGTTAGCCTCAAATAAGACTACTAATATGCTTAGTGTTAAACACATGCTTAAACACCTTTCTAAATTGAGGTCCTTAATGCTCCATGCCTCAGTTTCCCATGGTTGATGCAATAAGTCACCCTGCTGTGTGCACGGTCTGTATGAACTAACTGCTTCCCTGCGGTGCTAAGTGAGCACCCTGAGCTGCTCTCTCTCATGGGCGTGCTCATTACCCCATGCTCAGGGCCACTCATAAGAGGCTTAGCTGCCTCATTTCCAGCACTTGGCATGTGTGGGTGGGGTGCTTCACGCTTTCCATGCGTGTCCTCAAAAACTAACAGCATGGAAATAAATCAGGCATATCCTGTGCCTGTTGTGGCCCCAGTCATGAAAGCTGAAATGCACACGTGATTTCACTGGTGCTACTTATCCCATTGATCCTGATACTACTCACAACCAAGCATATGCATATTTCATTGGAGGATCTGTGCAAGAAAAGATCTGTGTCTAAGACTCTTAGATGTTAAGGCTAGACCTCTAAGATAATAGAGACCAAAGATTTTTACACAATCATTTTGGCCTCACACCCATGACTTACAGTTGAAATACAGGGCCAAAGGTCTGCTTCTTTCCAAGACCTGAAGAAGGGTGATTTGTGCCCAAAAGGTTGTCACATCTCTCTGCCAGCTACACAGATGGTTTAATAAAAGTACCACAATTCAGACATTTCCTGGACTGTAATAGCTACAGTAAGACTCCATCCCTATTAGTTGTACTATAGAATTTATTTCCCCAAGGTGTGCAGTCTTGATTTGAAAACAGCAACTGGTGAAGAACACACTGCACCTCCAGGTGAATGGCAACCCAGCCCCTTCAATAAAAACACATTATTTCTCATCTTGAACCTTACCTTTTACTGAGCAAAAAATATATCTGTTTTCAAGAAACCCACAAAGACACTTATGGAACACAGTCAATTCACCTCTTAAGGTTTCCTCCAGCAAACTAAAAGGACAACTTCTTCTGTCAGCCATTATTTTTGAAGATTTCCCAGATCTCAAGTCACTCTTAATTTTTCTTCTGTCTTTTCCAGCATCTCAATATCCTCTCGCAAATATAGACACCACAACTGGACATTTCATTCTAGTAATGGGCTTGCCTGAATTGTATACTATGTCCATGCACTTGCTCATCTTCTTAGGATAATATTTGGAGAGCAGGGAGCATCTCTTACTATAGGTTTGGACAATGTGTCTTGACCTCAACCAGGTCCTCCAGATGCTAGTGTATTATGTCACATAATATGAGGAGTCACCCAAGGTAGCTGATCACCTGAATTAAGACAGAGGTTATTTCTGCATAACTCTTGAGAAAGCAGAATTTGAATTAATATTTTGAACTGAGATGAATAAATTGCAACTTTGAGAGAAAGCACCAGATATAAAACTCCTGAAGGTTATGAAGATCCCACAGTCATTTAGAAACCAAGCCTATTTGCAGCATGCTATCATCTTAAAATAATGTCAAATACCAGTTCCAGCTACAAAAAAGGCTTAAAGTAGATGGGAAGTTTTGTATTTCCCTGGTGCTGAAAAAGAAGATGAAAGTAAAGGTCTGAATTCATGGAAACTGGATGCCAAAGTTTTTAACGGGTCGTCTTATTATTATTGCAAACAGCAACTTCAAAGATCAAGCTAGGAAAAATAAGAGCAGGTATTTCTGCAAAATGAGAGTGAATTATCGAGAATCAGAGTAGCCACCGGCACCTGCTTTCTGACTCTCACCAGAGTGTTTAGATTTTTGACTTGACAGGTGGGTAATTAATGGATGGAGTGAAATTAACCAGGCACAGACGCATGTTGGTTGCAGGAGATTGTTTACTTACGTCGCCGAGATAGTGATGTGTGACGCAGGCTGAGCCTTTGTTCCTTTACAGTTGCTTCGGTTACAGTTGAGCGTACATGGTCGGGTTACAGTCAAACAGTGACGAACGAGGCACCAAAACAAGCCATCGAGCCTGCAGGGCTTTACTACGTCAAGATTAACGTTGACAGGGAGTCATTGATGGGTGATCAGTCCGCCAAGTCACTCTGATGATGAGCTCAGGTTTCGCGTCAGAGATTTCCCCAGAGTTCTCCGACTTGGGCGGAAACTTCTAAACTATTTATAGACAGAGGTATCTAACAGGGGTATCCAATGATGAGCTGCTAAGTGGAATCTTAAATTTTTTGGCAAAGCAGCAGTTCTTTGTGCTATCAGGTTGCAAGGTAGTGGGACAGGTTTTCTGTCTGTTACATGTGAGGGGCCTAAGCTTGTTTCTTGACCAATTATATACAGTTTTCGCTTGGGTTTTATTTCAGCTGACCAATTACTTATAGTTCTCCATCCGGGTTTTGTTTCAGGAATTTCTGGCAAGGATTTATTTTAACCCTTAGTTGACTACTGTGTGCAAAAGAGGATGGTCTGAATGGTATCTCTTGCTAGTGACATGGGCACTATTTAATTGGGTTGTGACATGAATGACTAGCACTTTGAATAGCATTGTAAATAGTTTCTACAGTGCATTTATAACTGTGTCAACAATAAACCCACAAACTCAGAATGATCTAGGCTTCAATTTGGGATTCCTATCTGTGAAATCTTAATGCAACAAATATCTAAAACAACTGCATATTTTGCACTAATGTGTTTTCCTGAGTTGAAAGGGAACCTCTCTGGCTGTACTCACTATTATTATCTGCATAAGAAATGTTTCCATAGTCATTCAAGAAAAAAAAAAAAAAGCTGTGAACAGACGCATTTAGACCCCTAATATGCTTGTCTGCTTATTTTAAGGTCTGAATGAAGATTTGGAATGGCAATACAGGTACTCCTCACTTAATGAGCTACCGGTTTAATGACCGCGCGGACTTACGACCAGCTCTCCAAGCAGTCGTTACTCCGAGCAGGTAGGTCATTAAGTAAGGAGTACAGTACCTGTATTGTGGAAATGGCGCGCCGCAGGTTCAGCACAGCGGGGCGGACAGCTCACACGCTCGTGGCCCAGGCAGGGCGGGGCGCACGGAGCAGGCTTTCCTCGCCGGGGCCAGGGCAGCCTTCAGGCCCCAGCCTACCAGCGTGTGGAGCAGGGGGTGGGTGGAGCTGTATGTGGGAAATGGGGTGGGGGGGGGAAGAAGCAGAAGCAGTCCCTTGCAGGCTGAAACTGACAGCCTGCAAGGGAAAAGCCATGATTTTCTCCTTTAAAGGAGAATCTATTTTTCAAGTTTATACATGACCCTTTCATATTCTTGTGACCCACTTTTGGGACACGACCCATGGGTTGGGAAACACTGCTCTAGATAGCCTGCCTCTTGCACTGCATGGTAGCTAGTTGTACCAGCTGTGCTCCTTCAATGAGAGAAGCCCCTGTTGGTGCGCCGCAGGTTCAGCACAGCGGGGCAGACAGCTCCCGCGCTCGCAGCCTGGGCGAGGCGGGGCGCACGGAGCAAGGAGCACTTTGCTGCTCAGAGCGGCTCCTCGCTTATCGACCAATTTGCTTAACGACCTAGTCGTGGGAACGGAACGGAATGGAACTCGGTCATTAAGTGAGGAGTACCTGTACTGAAAATAACAGTGAACATCATAACAAGGCCCTGGAAAAAAAATGGCCTTCTGAATGAATTTTTCTTAGCCACACAGCATAGAATATTTCCCAATGGTAGTGGATATTCAGAGA
This sequence comes from Alligator mississippiensis, assembly GCF_030867095.1. Lineage (NCBI taxonomy): Eukaryota > Metazoa > Chordata > Crocodylia > Alligatoridae > Alligator > Alligator mississippiensis. The sequence continues at coordinate 23,454,780 of NC_081837.1, read as the reverse complement.
CAAGAAAAATAGGACTTGATTGGTTCTTTCCTTCAGCTTAAGAACTTATGCACCACATAGAACATGAGTCTAAAACAAGGAATTAGCAAGAGCATTTTGCTTTCCTTGAACCTCAACAATAGCTCAATGCTTTTGAAAATGAAAGTCCTGTAAGAGCCGGTTCTAAAGCTTTTTGAAGTCAGTGAAAAGACTCCATCCAGTGACTTAAGTAGACTTTGAATACACCCCTTTTCTAGGACTAAACCTACTGTAGAATGTGGAGTATGATCCAGGTGTACCCAATAAGCAGAGTCAGTGATATAGGGACACTTTCTCTGATGAAGGAAACAGCAGCAGAACTCCAATGAGCCCCCGGAGGGGCTGGGAGTGTGTCTGAGGCTGCCAATTCAGACTTGAAAAATTAATTGTAGAAGACCTTGGCTGGCACCTGTTGCCTCACCTGTTTGCTCTTACTGCCATTTGCTTTGATGGGACTTTGCATGCACTTGGCTGCGATCCTTTGAAATATTCCTCATAAAGCGGTCTTTTAAAGAGTAGCTATGCAAGAAGTGTAATAACTTACACTTTTGTTTGTTCAAAGGCATAATGCAAGTGCCACATTAAAGCCACAAAAGAAATACACTTCTGAATTGTAATGATTCACTCTACAAATTAACCTGAACAAACTGCAGCTAAGGAGAGGAACCAAAGTGTTCCCATTTGGAGGAGCCAAGATACTGAAGCAAACCAACACTTGCAGGTATCGTTAGCCAACAGGCCTGTGCGGAGCGGGTAGTATTTGCTTCGGATTCAGCTGATTTGGGGAAAGTGATTCGATTTGGTGATTTGAATCACTGTCCTGATTTGATTCGGCCGAATCTGCGAGTCATCCAGGCCAGGTCCATCCCCTGCCCACTCTCCCAGTCCAGCAATGGCTGCCCTCTGCCCCTCCCAGCACCTGGGGGAAAAAAAGCCCCGGCTTCGCAGGGGCTGGTGGGTGGATGGGGGGGTGCTCCCCTCTGCCCCACGCTGCATGGGGGGGCTCTCCCATCCCCCACCTCCCCTAGCCCCCTCACGGATGCCCTATACAGACCAGCTCTGGCCCTTTAGGAACCCCCTCCAAAGAAACCCTGGACTCATCTCGCTCCTGCTGGTGGGGGGGGATCCCCGCTCCCCCAAGCCATGTGGGGGGCTCTGCACAAGCCACCAAAGCCCAAAGGCTGCACCAAGAATGATGAGTCCTGGGGCTTTTCTCCACTTCTTTTTTTTCCTTAAAGGGCAGAGCCCTGGCAGGGGAGGCAGCCGTGAGGGAGGCCATGAGAGCGGGGGTGGGGGTGGTTGAGGGGGCTCATACAGAGTCCCCCATGCAGCATGAGGCAGTGGGTACATGCAGACATTACATTTAGATTCGCCTAACTGGGGTTAGGTTAAGCTAAATGACCATCTGTGCACACATTAGAGGAGATTCAGTTGGATTGAAAAATACCACGCCCTATCTAAACTAGTTCACTTGTGGAGGTGAACCAACTTAGATCTGGAACGGATTAGTTGGGTCTACTGAATGTCTGCTCGTGTTTGGAGCACAGCCCCAGGGCTGGTAAAGCTCTGCTACTCTCCCCCACTCTTCCTACCTGCCTCCCAACTCTGACTAGGCTGTTTTTAGTTCCCCAATCGCCCCAACCCCGGAACTACAACCCCACCCAGACGCATCAACACCCCTCCCCACATCAGGGTCCTTCCCTCTCCTCTCCCTCCACCTGCTAGGCCCTCTATCCACCCCAAATTACCTACATGGAATTCCTGGCACCAGCCAAGGTGTGCTTTTGCTGCTCCTGGTCTATCATGGCACAGCTTAACAGTAAGATACATGAGCATAGACCAGGTGCAAATGTCTGCACAAACCAGAAGGTGCAACCTGCCTTGCCTTCTGCCTGACTTCAGACTAACACAGCTAACTACCTCACTTTTCTAGACACAGAAGGAGGTTTGCCACACCTGCCAGGCTGACTTCTCCAGGCTTAGGCAGATGTACTTCAAACCATTCCATTTCCCATACCACATACACAAGTCAGGTCAGGTTTTTGTCAACCAGTCCTACTCTGGGTTAGTTCCTTGACAAGGTACCAAACAAACACAAGTCCAACAACATTCAAGGCAAGCTGTGGTGGTCAGCTCCTCTAAAAATATCTTCTGCTGCCTTTGTGAATATTGGGGATTTGTACACAGACCCCATGTGTGCATGTGCGTGTGTGTACGCATGCGCATGCGTGTGTCCCTGCTTAACATCTGCTTTGTTCTCCTGGAGTGTCCCTTCTGGAATGTTGAGAAAGCACCTTGTCCCTTCCAAAGCAAATCATAACAACAACAACTAAAGAAATCAAGCCCGAAAACTGGGGAATTTTAAAACTTTTATTTAAGTAACCCAAATAAGAGCATAAGGATAGGGAGGAAAAACTGTTAAAAAAAATGCACTACCAACCCCAAAAAGGGAAAGTAACTACTGTAAAAGGTTAAAGGTGGCATTTTTATACTCAGCATCAAGCTGAAGCATGGACATGATGGAGAACATGAGAGCCAAAAGTCTTACCACATCAGTACCAATGTGCCCTTTAACGTTTTCAATGTTTAAGACTTGTGTGCCTGCCTAGGAAGATAGGGTGTGAATTAACAGCATACCAGCTACTCTTCACTGATTTCCATTATGGACAATTTGAAAGAGCTCCAGCATGGGTTCTATGCAGCTCAGCTCAATTAAAAACAAAGCAAAATTTATTTAATCCCACCCCCAAACTCAACTAATAAAAAAAACACCAAGTCCCTACTGTAAAAGTAGTGCTTGGAAATAAATGTTGAGGTTAAGCAGAACCATAACAATTATAAAGGATCTCTGGAGTTAGCTGAATTAGCATACTTTGAAGTTCAGCTCAATGTAAAAGTGTTCATATACAAAGTTACTGCAGATTCGTACACAGCTTACCTGTGCATGAATAGACCGTGGCAAAGAAATCCTCAATCTGCTTCTTATGATCTCTCTCTACCTCAAGTAATGTTTTGTTTAGACACCACAAGGACCATGAGCACCCATCATAAATGCTGAAGGATGACTATGTCTTTTTTAAGGTACCAGTTAGTGTGTTGGAAAAGAAAATGGATGAAGAGATAAGAAAAGTGAGAAAAGAATAGGAGAGCAGCAGATACAGGCTAAATTAAAGGCCCAAACTGATTAGGTACATGCCAAGCTAGTCAAAACTAACCAGGATCTCCAGTCCTAAGATTCAAAGGAAAATCACTGTGATTTATTTTCACAAAACAGAAAGAGGTCCTGCCCTTTAATTTCCAAGCATAAATACAACCAAGCTTCCTTCAGCCTGAATCCCAACAGCAGTATTATAAATTGTGTCTCACCTTGGCAAAATATTTGCAAAGCAATCAAAAGCAAACACTTGAGAACTTCTCTCCTGCAGACTGCTGCACTCAAGCCCCAGCTCCAAACACAGCAAACTACTTAATTAAATTCCCCATACCTGGTTCAAATCACCTTCCAGCTCCCAGAGGGAACACCTGTGGCCATTATTCTAACCCAAGGAAGAAGTTTAACTCCTTCCCTGCCAATTTCTGAGGATGGAGAATGGTTTCTTTATTACTCGTTGGGATGAAGTCTAGGGAATAAAAACATTAGTGGATTTCAAGGATTTTAAATAAACTGTGTGTTTCAATATAAGGCCCATCATGGATGCTGTAAATAAAAAAGGGAATCCCAGGTTAGGAGTGCTAATGGCATGGAAGTAGCTGTTGACAGCCATTCATCAGAAAACAAGATTACATCTCATGAATAGATTGGGAATAATGGAACCATTACATTTCAATTTCCTTTTTCATAATCACAGCACCTGAGACTTGGTGAGAGTGAGTCTCCTAAACAAGTTGTATACTACATGATTGCATTGCTTTACAGAGAGAATAGTGGAATGGAAAAGGGGCTGGAGAAACAAATTGCAAATATCAAAGATATTATTTAGTAAAGAAAGTGGTGAGTCAACTCTGTGGATTTTCAAGGTGATTTTTTTAGTCCACATTGAATAGAGCAACTATTTAATATGTCTTACTGTTGTGGACATAAGTTTAACCAGGCCTCTTACTTGACTGAGAGAGAAAAAGAGAAGAGAAAAAAATGCTAACACTGATGCTATGTGTTTTAAAATGTTCTAAAATAAGGAAAAAAAAAAAAAAAACCTTCATGCCTTGTTTTGTCTGTGTACAGATGTTAACCTCCTCCTTTCTGCCAAACCAGAAGCTGATAACTGTTCCCAAAACATAGTGTTTTTTTTCTAAATAAGTAATCTGCTTATGTGTGACAAACGAACGATCAACATCTTTCTGTTTCTCTTACGGTTGCTTTGTCTGAACCCTGCATCTTTTCTCGCTGTCTAAAGTATAAATACGCTTGTAAATTTGTAGAGGTCAGAGTTCATTTGAGAACTCTCCCTGTGATCACTTGTATAGCTTTAAATAAAGCTAGATGGCTCTGCCAGCTCTAATACAACCACAATGCAAAGTTTGATTTCTTCCACACTGTGCATTACTTCCATTGGTTTATACTTTGAGAGATCAGAAAAAAAAACTTGTCTAACTACAAAACAATTTGAAGAAAAAAAAAAAAAACAGAACAACTCAGACCCTCTTCATTGTGCAGAATTTTTTCCTTGCCTAGGAAGAGTATTCAGATCCTCTTTTTAATATTTTATACACCAAACAATGTTGCATTTTCTGATAGTGTGAAAAGTACTCTTTAATGGAAATGCAGTGTTCTCATAAAAATCCTGATAAACACAGTCATTTGCAAACTTCATGGGAATGCTCTCAATGGGCTATGATTCATTATTTGTTTCAAGAAATACATCACTCAAAATTAATACACTAATATCTATCAAAACCAAAATATGATGGAGTACTGGCATGGCAAAGACGAACAGAAAGAAGAATCTATCGTGGCTTAAGTCAAAAGCATTGGTTTAATTAGAAACTTGCCTCCATGTAAGCATAATTGTTTGACCCTGGACTCCTTTATGCTACAAGAATAACACTCATAAAGGAACAAAGGTCAATATTCCAGGAACCTCACTGCTAATATACATTATATATGCAATGCACAAATTCATGAAACAATTTGGCTACAATAGAACAATTTATAGGCCCAATACTTCAGGAAGACACTAGGAATCATGTCCGTTCCCCGAAGTAGTCTATTTAATTACTCGATAGTAGTCATTACACCAGTGTTGTCCAGCGGTGACCAACATGAGGATCACAGAAGAAAGTTAGCAAGATTTGTTAGATCATCTGTTTCAGCCAAGGCAAGCTCAACATGCATTCCTCCAAAAATTGATATATCAGACATCAAACTAATTTTATAGCATGTCTTAGCTAAGAGGCACCAAGGGATGCTAAAGCTTTTACAAACTTTAAATCACTTCACCTTCTAATTTTGGGGTGAAACATCTCATACGTATTCATTCCCTCCAACATAGAATGGTAACTCAGTAGTTTTATGCATCTCTGGAGGATGTACATTGGTGATGTTCAGTATTCAGAGACTTGAAATGAAGATTCATGTCACTTCAGAGAAAAATTGCTTGGCTATAACTGGAATATGGCCAGAACATTGGAGCTAACACCACTATTACCACCTCTCACAAAAGAATGGTGATCTTCAATATCCAGTAACATATTGTGTGAAATGAAAACCCCTTAATTAAATAACACTGCGCAATACCAGGTCACACAGCTGGTGAAGCCCTGATTCTGAAAGAAAATAACTAAGTCAAGTTGTCCTTTACTAGTAAAACCCAGGGAGATGATTGTGGCAGCTGGTACACATACAACTTCAACTCACAGCACATTAATTTTTTTGACAAACAATTTTATTTTGGCCTCACTTGTGCTAGGTTCTGCTTCTCCTCTCAAGACCCCAGAGACATGTACAGCAAAAGCTCTAGAAAGCACCAGCCTTTAGGTAATTATAACATGAAATATTTTTTGCAAAAGCAGGTAATTTACTTTGCAGCTTCTGTGCCAGCTTCTTCTGAGATCAAAAGAATGAGTTGACACAGATAACCTGGGCTAAATTAGAGGCTTTCCCCCCCCACTTACTGCCAGAAAACAAGGGGGGAAAAAAAACCCTACATATAATGTAAACAAGAAAAAAAATGCAACAGAAAGGGCTGTTTATGTTTTGACGGCTGCAATATAATGCTGCAGGTGATAGGCAGGATCTTTCCTTTTTGAAAGACAGTTGAGAATTAACTGGCAGCACAATGAAAGATAAAAATGATCTTTAAAGGATAAATGTGTGGAAAGTGCCTTTGAACTTTTCTTTTCTGACAGATCATTCTTGCCACTGGACTGTCACAAAAGTAAAACATTTAAAAAGGTGTGGGGCCAGATCATCTGCTGGTGAAAGTCAACATGGATTCATGAACTTTGTAGGAGGAGCTCTCCCACTTTACACCAACTAAGGATTTACCTTATGCTGTGGGTGTTCAGTAGTAGTCTCAACCATTCCCTTCAACACCTTACATTATCATTATGCAGTGACCTAATTTGCTTGCTTTATTTAATACATCATTGCTTTCCAGGCCTGTGCCTCTGTAAGGTAAGCAACTAATTAGCAATGGAAGACATCTTGAGAGCCTGTCTTATGTACCCTTTCTCTGGTTTGTTTGTTTCTTTCAATCCATGGGAAGCAAAATAAGCAGATGCTCAATTTTTCCTGTCTTTTGTACTGGTGTAAATAAGGAACAACTTTTTAAACTAGAGAAGCAAGACTGAGGAAAACAGAATGCATCATAAATGTATTTGGAACAAAGACACCTTAAGCAAACACCCAAATACGTTTTCTCTGCATGTTGGAAATTAATGGTCCAAGAGCTGGGGAGTAGACAGGACATGAGCCCTGACTTGACACAGTCGGGTTTTTGGAAGTCAGTTTTTAGAAGGACATTGCAGTTGGACTTCCCTCTACTTCCCCAGGAAGGGTTGGAAACAGGTATATCTTTGAGAACCTATTCCTGAGCCTCTTTTGTCTCAGCCTAGCACAGAGCATGGCTATGTATATCAAAACAATTTTAAGGCATTTTGTTTTCAAATGTTAATTTTTTTAATGAAAATGGTAGGTCCACTGGCAATGAAACCAGAAGTCTTCCATTTACCATCCACTGGCTTCCAAATCTCCCTCTCTTGCCAGCAAAAAGACTTGGAACTGATCTTCAGCAGCCTAACTGGGTGAGGTCCAGTATTAGCTTCAGCATTTCCGTTCAAAACCAAAAGTGTTCACATCAGATCCTCTGAAGTCAAAGGTACCTGCTCATCTGAACTAAGAACCTGACAGGTCATCTTTGACTTCTCCTGGAATGGTTAGGACATAGGGCACCACGTAATGACTATAACAACAAGCTGGAAGCCATTTAAATGTTATAAGTAAAGTCCTAGGCCGCTCAAGTCAGTAAGGCTGAAATTTTATCCCATATGACAGCATCTGCAGAAACAAAAATGAACCCAGTGGAAGCATCTCTGGAATGTGCTTGTAAACCCCTCAGACCAGTTTTACTTCAGGTGACACCCGAGTCAACAGCTACAGATGAGTAACACCAGTAACACCACCAATAAATTGAACTGCCAGAAACCAACAACAAACTTCCATCTACTTCTACTTCCTGGACAACAACATTTTCCTCACATATTGCTCAGTTTTATTTTATGACCATTTGGGGTATGAATGTGTTTATCACAACAAGGTCCCCAAAATCCACAGCTGATAAATGCAATTGTTCTCTGTAATTCTCTCTATATGAAAACCTTTGTCTGTCTGTCTGTCCATCTCTCTGTAATGTTTTATTCACACTCGTATTGGTTGTCTGAAACAACCAATCAGAGAGCTCCAAGAGTGTTCTGGACAGGAGGTGGCAGTGGCAGCATGCTGCCATGATAGCCGTGACAGAGCAGACAGAGCTGGGGGTGAGGCCAGTGGTACTGGCCTTGTCTCTCCCCCAACCCTGCTCTTGGAGATGGGGTAATGAGGTGCTGACAATGCAGTGCTCCCCCTCTCTGGCCCTGCCGCCACCACCACCGTGCCACAACAAAAGTTGGCAGACAAAGGGGGTGGTGGTGGGGAGGGTAGAAGGGAAGCAGGAAGCAGGGGGCACAGTGCAGTGCCCCATTACCAGGCCCTGACAACAGTCAGGAGGAGGGAAGGGGAGCCATGGGGAGGGGGTTGCACACCGTTGGATGTGCAGTGGCAGCAGCACAAGGTGCTGGGTGGCAACTGCTGCCGCTTGCAAGCTTCAACCCCACTCCCACTCCCGAGAGGTGGTGGCACTGCAGGGTGAGGCGAGGGAGGCTCATGGAGGCTGGGGGTGGGGCCCAGAGGGCCAGACACAGAGGGTGCGGGGGGCACACAGGGACACATGTGGGGATGGGAGGGAGCATTGGGGGTGGGGAGCACTGCCGGGTGCTGGGTGGCTGCTGCATGCAAACTCCCTTCCCCGCCAGTTCCTGGAAGCCAATGGTGGTGTAGGGTGGAGTGGCAGGGGGTGGGGGTGGGGTGCACAGGGCCACACTGGGGACAGGGGGGGACCTTGGGGCTGGACACAGGAGCTGGGGAGGGCACCTGGGGCTGGAGGCAGAGTGGCAGCACTGCAGGGTGCTGGGTGGCAGTGCTCCATTCCCCCACCCCCCGCAATCATCCTTGATGGACAATTTGCTAGTATTCAAAATAATCCTTATCCAACTTGTTATTGAACACTTGTCCTGGATGTCTACTTAGTGCAGGAGGACTGATCTTTCAGAGAGCCCAAACCTCCTGATGGCAGAAAGCTTAGTTTAAAACTGTATCTTTGAATGAACACACAACAATTAGGCAGGAAGAAATGCCCAATGGGGAAAATATAAGATTACATTAATGAAAGGTAAATTGGGGCCAACTGTCAAAGCAGCTAGCTTGACACAACTTACTTAGAGGCAGACATCCAAACTTTTAGGCAGACAAAATTAATAGCCTAAGCAAACTGGTAGCAGAAAAATAATGCTGGCTTAACTCACTGGCCAGCGACAGGAGCTACACATAAACCAGTTTAAGTGATCAGAAGTTGGTTTAAACCTGTAACAGAATAGGGCTAAGTACAAACAGTCAAAAAGCCTGAGACTGAATCGATGCAGTCTGTAAGTTAGTCTAAACTATGCAGATTAAATTGGTACAGAAGTGAACAGACTTTTCCCCTTGATTCAGGAAATGCAGCCATGTGCCAGCAGTGGGTCAGGTCAGAAGCCGGGGAAACTACAGCACAGCTCTCTGGTTGTGTGTTCACTTTTCTTGCAGCCCCCGAGGTCTCTGGGATTTGAACTCCAGAGCTGCACCAACAGGACTCTGCAGTGTTGCTCATTACTTCCTCTTCCTACTTCCAGATGCCTCTGGGATTTGTAGTCCACAGTTGCAGCCAGCAGTAAGTTTGAGCAGGGGAAGGGGTGTTTAACTCCCCCTCCCTGGTCCCCAGTCAGGGTTTCCCTGGAGGGAGGAGGAGGAAAGTCCCTCCCCCCCTCCCCCGCCACGAGACTGGACTGTATCCTCAGCTGGGCTTGCCCCATCCACTCCCTTGTCAGTCAGCCCCCACTACTCCAGCTATGGAGCAGAGGGGCATAGCCAGCCCTACTCTCTGAAGCAGACAGCACAGCCCAGCCCAGGGCTGGAAAGCATGCTGGGATGCTGGGGGACTGATTTGATTTAAATCAAGAAGGGGTCTCGGACAGAAGTTCCATAAACTAATTTGACCCAAATCAGTTAAGTCTGACACTAAGTTCAACCAGCTTTATTTTAAACTAGTTTCAACCATTTTGAACCTGATTTATATACACTGAACATCTGTTCTGGTACAGGTTTAAACCAGATTCTGATCACTTAAACTCATTTGTGTGCAATTTCTATCCCTAGCCTAGAAGTTCAGTGCACATAAACCAGTTTCAAAATGGCTGAAACTGGTTTATCATAGAATCATAGAAGTAGGGTCGGAAGGGACCTTGTAGATCTTCAAGTCCCACCCTCTGCCTGGGCAGGAGGGAAACTGGGCTCAAGTGACCCCAGTCAGGTAGGCATCGAGCTGCTTCTTACAGACCCCCAGGGTAGGAGCCAGCACCACTTCCCTTGGAAGTTGGTTCCAGATTCTAGCTGCCCTAACTGTGAAATAGATCCTACAGATGTCTAATCTGAACCTACTCTCCAACAACTTGTGGCTGTTATTGCTTGTTATCCTGGGGGGCGCTAGGGGAAACAAGGTCTCCCCCAAACCCTTCTGGTCCCTCATAGTGAGGGGGGGTCACAAGGTCCCCCCTCAGCCTCCTCTTGTGAAGGCTGAACAGGTTCAGGTCCCGTAGCCTCTCATTGTAGGGTCTGCCTTGCTGTCCCCGGATCATGTGGGTGGCCCTCCTCTGGACCCTCTCAATGTTGTCCACATCCCTCCTGAAATGGGATGCCCAGAACTGGATACAGTACTCCAGCTGTGGCCTGACCAGTGATGCATAGAGGGGGAGGATCACCTCCTTGGCCCTTCTTGAGATGCACCTGTGGATGCACGATAGGGTCCGGTTAGCCCTGCTGACCGTGACCTAACATTGTCAGCCCATGTTCATCTTGGAGTCAATGATGACTACAAGATCCCTTTCTGCCTCCGTGCTCTCAAGAAGGGAGTTTCCCATCTTATAATTGTGTTGTCAGTTACTACTGCCCAAGTGCAGCACCCTGCACTTGTCAGTATTGAAATGCATCCTGTTTTTATTAGCCCACCCTTGCAACCTATCCAGGTCTTTCTGCAGTCTTTCCCTCCCTACTAACATGCCCACCTCACCCCAAATTTTGGTATCATCAGCAAATTTGAACAGGTTGCTTTTCACCCCATTGTCCAAATCGCTGATAAAGAAATTGAAAAGTGCGGGCCCAAGGACCGAGCCCTGGGGGACTCTGCTGCCCCCTTTCCCCCAGGTTGAATATGCCCCCTCCACCACCACCTCTGAGTACAACCCTTCAGTCAATTCTCAATCTATCTGACCATGTAGGCATCGATGCCACAGTCACTTATTTTTTTTTAATGAGGATAGGGTGGGAAACAGTGTGAGGGTAAGCGAGGGCAGTAGACGCAGCCCTGCAGACATGGTTCAGAAGTGGAGCGCAGCTCCCAGGGGCCTCACACTGGCACTGCCGCCTGCCGTGGGCTCTTCTGAGGCCTCCACCCAGACGGAGCTCTTTAAAGATAAACCTGGTTGAATATAGTATCAGACTTAACTAATTTAGGTCAAACCAGCTTATGAAAGTTGTGTCCCATACCCCTTCCTAGTTCAACTTAACTCAGAGTCCCCCACCAGCCCTTGTCTGGGCTGTGCTGTCTGCTCCAGAGAGCAGGGCTGGCCCCACACCCCCAACCCCTAACTGGAGCAGTAAGGACTGGCTCAACTGCCCTCCTCCCACCAGGCAAATCTGTGTTGGGGTCTGGGGCTAGGGAAGGGGTTAAACTTTCCTTTCCCTGAGTACAGAGCTGGCCTGCCCTACCCTGCCCTGCCCTGCTTATTTTGTGCTGGCTGTGACTGTAGACTACAAATCCCAGAGGCACCTGAAAGCAGGAAGAGGAAGTGACAAGCAACCGTGCAGAGTCCTGCTTCTGTAAGTCTGGACTGCAAATCCCAGACACGTCAGTGGCAGCAGGAACAGGAAGCAAACACCCACCCTATGGCTATGTGCCAGAGAGCTCTGCTCTAACATGCCCTGGCTTCTGGCTTGAGCCAATGCAGGCTTGTGGCTATATTTCCTGAATCAAATGTGAATATCTGTTCATTTGCTTATTGGTTCAAACACTGCAGTTTAAACTAACCTGCAAAGACTGAATCAATTCAGCCTCAGGCTTTTTGACTGTCTGTACTGAGCCACTAAGATCAGCTCAATGTAAAGGGAACTTCCAGTGACACAAAGAAGTCGTAATATTTCTTATACTGCTTTACCTTCTTCCAGAGGCAAGGATTTCTTAGGGTGATATCTTTTATTGGACCAACTATGTATTAGGGATAAAGTTAGGCAAGATTTTGAACACAAGGCATTCTGTAAGAGAAGGGTAGGATTTCACAGATGTTTCTATTATGTACTCTACTGGCACCACTGACCTTCCCTCTATTGAGGGAGCACAGGGCTCCATTTATGGATGTAATTGTCAGGTCTTATGGTCAGAGCCCAGTGAGGGATGGAAGAAAAACTAGCTCTTACTCCTTTTGTTAAGCCATTGTATGGTTGCAAAGTCTACAAGAGTGGTTCTCAAACGTTTTTGTACCAGCACCCATTTGTAAAAAAATCAATAGCCGGTCCCTACCCACTGCCCCTCACCCCCAGACCTCCAGCCCCTCATGTGTGAGGCAGAGGGGTGCAGGGAAGGGGACCCCAGCAGCCCCGGACAGACTGGAACTCTGCCAGCCTACAAGGGAAAGACCACGGTTTTCCATTTTTTAAGTTTGTTCACAACCCTTTCACATATTGTTGTGACCCACTTTTGGGTTGCAACAATATACGGCACTATGATATGTTCTAAATCATAGTATGCACTTATGATCTTAAATTGTCTTTTGCTCTATTTTATCCCATTATCTTTCTGGAGCACCCAAATAAATTGCTTTTCCTTCTTGGTGCTTATACCTTCCCATTCCAAGTGGATGTTATTACACTTCCCATTTCAGTCATCCTTTACCTGGGCTATGCATACTTAGCTCCTCTAATCTCTCCTTGTAAAACAGTCTCTCTGTGTCCTTACTCATTTTTGTTGCCCTTCTCTACATTTCCTCCAGCACTACTCTCCTGCCAGCTTTGCAATCTATTCCCTCTTAGTTTCAAGTCTCAATGCCAAGTTGGTAACAGATGGGAGTGTAGCAGAAAGCCCCTTTTCCTCTTACCTGCAGTTGCTCTCCTCTCCTTGGATATGTTTTTCCTCTTCTACCTTTTCTTCATTCCTCTTTCTTTCACTTTAAGATAAGGGATTGTGTTTTAAAATTTGTATATGTGCATTTTGTATCTCCCCTTGTACTTTGGTATTTTTTATCTATTTCTGTGCCATGGCATTACTTTTGTAGCTTATATTTTATACTCCTCACCTTTCAACTAAATGTGTTTCGTTTCATAAGTAAGTTATACATTGTAGCAATGTTAACAAGGGCAGGAATCAAACTGCCCTTCCCTGTATCAGGCAGGCCCCTGGAAGAGCGAGTGAATCAGTGATTGAATGTGTAACACAGTAGCAGACAGAAATTAAGACCTAAGGGAACTGCAGATCAACCAACAGAAGAACTCAATAGAAGACAATGTAACAACCGGGAAATCTGTAAATGTCACTGGTCAAGGGCTAGAAGCCCTGTTCTGAATTAATCAATACCGGGGACCAACTTTTGGGCTGAATATCTCCAGATTGACCGCTTCCAGAGCCCTAGTCAAAATTAATCAACGGACTCCCAAACCTGCACGTACATGCGGATGACCCCTGGGGCTGACAGATGCCATCCAGTAGCCACCAAGGGGGGGTGGGTGGGACTCCCATGAGGGTCAATGACCCCTGGATTGGGCAAACCTGAAAACTGGGGAGTCACCAAAGTCTGCCAAGGACAGATAAAAAGCAGTGAAAAGTGAACCTTAGTGGCGCCCTCTTGATCTCCAAATTGAACAGCACCCAACCTGTCTAGCTAGAAGGACCAGCCACCGACCCCCTTCTGGAAGATAACACGACACTGAAAGAAGCCTCGATGACAGACTCCAGCACCTGTGGGATAGATACACCTGACTCTTGTAGCTTGCTACTGTGTGTATGCATGTGTGTTTGTGGGAGGGTGTGGGGGGGAGAACCATCCCCAAAGTTTATGTTTTAACTTCATTACAGTGCTTCAATCCACCTAATAAACCAGAATTTTTAAGGATCCAGAGTTGGACATTTGTAACCAACAGGAGGTATGAAACATTTGGATGCATCATATATTTTGTAGATTATAGCAGTAGTTCTGTTGTACTACTTTGACCTATTTGTTATATGTTGTTTATTCTGCCTGCTCATTGCATTCTTCTCCTGCTCATGATTTTGTTAACCAGCAAGGAGGGGAAGGATGGCCAGATAATCAAAATACTGAATACTAAAAATGCCTACATAATACAGCACAGTACCTGAGCTACCAGAATATATCAGTTATTATAATGTTGATAGCTCATGCTCTGAAAAGAGAGCAAGAGGTAATAAAAAGATCAAAGGATAAAACATTGGAGGCGGGGGTTGGAGGGATGGGACTGACACTTCCAATACACCTGCACCATCCTCCAGCACCAGCTGACCCCCTCCCTCCCCCTGACCAAACTCCCTCCGCTCTCTTCTTCCCCTCCCATTCTGAAAACAGTAGCAGGCTGGGAGCTCCGCAGACACAAGTACAGATCATGCTCTATTTTGAAGCATGTTCATCTGAACCTTCATGCAATGAGGGTTCATATTTTCATGGGATCGGGCCCTATTAAAGCTTTCTGCAGCCATACACTTCTGTTTGATTATGACTGTAGACCACTTTCTGGACCCAGATCAGGCAAAAACTAGGCCTGTGTGAATTGGCTAGTATTCACTTCGGATTCAGATTTAGCCAATTTGGGGGACAGCGATTCAATTTGGTGATTCAAATCACTGTCCCAATTCAATTTGGATGAATATTATTCAGGGGAGGGAGTGCTGGGGGAGTGAGGGAGAGTCAGGGGGCTCATGTAAGGCCCCCCATGAAGCATGGGGCAGTGGGGGGCAGTGGGGATCACCCCCCTGCCTGGAAGCACCTGGTGAGCACCAGGGCTTTTCTTTACAGTACTGAAATGGGGCCAGAGGGAGCAGCCTTGGGGGAGGTTAGGGGAGCGGATGGGGGTTGGGGGGCCTGGCATGGTACCCTCCTCCAGCTCCCCCTCCCCCACCCCTAGTACTTACCAGCTTGGAGTGATTGCAGCTCCCTGCTGCCGCCACCAGGGACTGCCTGAATCATCAAAGCTCTCTGAATCCTTTTCCAGAGATTTGGAGAGCTTTAAATTGATTGGACCTTTGAATTGGTCCCCTGCTTCAATTCAGATTCGCAGATTTGGCTGCTGAATCTCCTGCAAATCAAATCAGCACCCCGAAGCTTCGCACAGCCCTAGCAAAAACTGTCACTTCTGTCTGCATCCTCAAGCTTCACTTATTTATTTCTACAAAAGCACAATGAATGTTTTACACTCTTTCAAGGCATTGGTGCCCCACTAATACTTCTGGGGAAGAAAACCTCCCTCCCTGCTTGCAAAGCAGTTACTGTGTGAAGAACATGGCTTCACTTTAGGAAACAACTCTATACTGAATGTAGCAGCAAATGTAGCAGCAGGGATCAAGTTTAAGATTAGCATTTCCCATGGTTATACCCCTTTTCTCTGACCTAGAAGCCTAAACTGTCAGCTGTGATTTGAAGACGCTCATCAACCTCTGGACATTGCCCAATGGTCACTAACAAGAACTGGGGAACCACAATGAGACAACACATGTTAGATGGGCAAACAGCACGCTCTGTGCTATTGCGCACACATCCTTATGCTCAGGATATACATTTTTACTTGGGTACAGTATCCTCCATGGCAAGTAGACAATTTCTCTCCAGTCAGAGCTTCACTTCTCAAATACTTATTTCATTAAAAAAAAAAAAAAAAAAAAAAAAAAAAAAGATTGGTTAGATTTTCTGCATTGACCATGCTCTATCCAGAAGTATAGTCTGCAACCTTTGCTCAACTCTCTAAAAAAAAAATTGTGTGTCTTGGCAGAAAACTTTGGTTTTGTCCAAACTGAAGTTCTCCAGGGAAAATACTCATTTTCAATTAATTTTTTCTTGCAATTTTCTGGTTAGGAGAACAGACGCATCCATTCAAAACCAAAGATTCCGTTTTGAGGTGTTAAATTGTTTTGAGAAAAACACAGGGGATTTTAGTCTTGGTATTTCCAATTTGAAAAATTACAATTTTTTTTTTTTTGGTAGTGTTGGGATGATTTTGTAACTGTGATGGTCCAGGAAAAATGTAAGGGGCGAGGATTTTTTGGGTGCATATTCGGGAGGTCTGAGATCTGATGAAGGCACAGTAGGAACCAAAAACTTGTTAGTAACACTTCAAACAGGCCAGTTGATCCAATAATAGGTATTACCCACAAAAAAAAAAAATATTTGTTGTTGTTGTTGTTGTTAATTCGATTTATTTTCCTAATTTGGAATCGAAGGTGATTTTGCAGAAGTGTAATTCTTCATAACAGCAAAACATTTTTCAGAGCATTCTTCTAACAAAGGTTTCCCAAGGTTTCTAAGGTAAGAGATTGTAATATAATTAAATAATCAATGATACATTCAGTAGTATATCTAATGTTTTAGTGATTCTGCTATTACAAGGGTATAACTACATATACATTATACTTATTTGTTATTTCACGGCAATTACCCATTGTTTACAAGGTCAGAAATTATATGAACTCTGTGCCTTATCTACATTTATGTGGGTTGGCCTGACAAGTGACTGCTGAATGATGATGAATTCAGTCCTTTAGCTATGCATCTGTACAGACTGAGATCTTCAATTGATAGATGAAAAGGTAGTAGCAGCAAACCAGGACTTCATTAATCAATTCAATTATTTTTTTCACAGTGGTGTAATGAAAATCCAGGGACTGTTTAACGAGCAAACATATATTGAGAGTAAAGATCTGGAAAAGCCTTATGCAAACTGTAGAAACGAGTCATTGGTTTTTGCCCGACAATCAGTCCTTTGGGTAAGAGAATGTCTATTTCTCCCATGCATAAGAAAGCAGTGATAGTCAGAAATATAAACTTTGAATATAGGTACAAACTTGTTCAATCCTTAGTGCAAAACTAGATGTTGTGCCTGTTTTTGTTCAATTTTAAGCCTAGGTCCAAGATATTTATAAGTCACTAATGTCATTTCTAGGGGACTCGGGAGTTTTTTGGAGCTCAACTGTATGTCCCTTAAAGGAGTGTTCTTTTTTTATTCTTTCCAGAAAGAACCAAACATTTACCCTCTGCGAATCAGACTGTTTTCAAGTGCCTCATGCTGGGTACCAGGAAATACTGAAGTCCTTCCTTGTCCTATATATATACAGACATATCATTGCCATCTGAAATGTTTGGTCTACCTGCACATGGAAGATGCTTGGACAATTACAGGTGATTTCCTGGCTAATGAAAATATATGAGAAACAGAAATCCAAGACACCAGGGCAGATTCCAGATCTCGGCCCAACTCACTGCTTTGTATCCCTTTTATACCTGTACAACACCGTTGGAATTGCTCACTGTCACTCTGCTTGAACAACATGGCAATGAATGGGCCTTTAGACTGTACTCTGGTAAAGCAGATTTCTGACCTTTTGAAGATCTCCCCTTCCCCCAAACTGTGCTTCGCTCTACAATACAGAAGCTCCTATTTCTCATGCACACATATTGGATGTGTATACTCTGTTTAATATCTTGCTGTTGTTTATGTGAATATTTATGTTGCCAGAGAGATGACTTTCCAGAGCCACTTACCAAGCTTCAGAGAAACGAATCACTATAATAGGACATGCTAAGATAACTGCATGTTTATGCATTCAGATTAAAAAACACACAAGAGGAGCATGCTTTTTCTGCAAGGCACAACAGCTTGCATACATTTTAGAAGGGTTGGAATAAGACAACCTATTTAAATGAAAGCCATGAGAAAATGGAAATTCTCTTGGAGAAAATAACTGCACCATTAGATACAGAAAGCAGCTCATGAACCTATGTCAGGGCTTTGCTCCCACCTCAGCCAGTTACTAGTGTTGATTCCCCAATTTAGTTCAATGTGTTTTGCATCAATGCAATTCACTCTAGTTTTGAGTGGCAATGTAAATGGCAAATTTCCAGGGTTTACATCAAGGCTTTTTGGTAATATATGTGTTAAAAAAGAAACCAATGAGCGAACTCTTTTTTGATGGAAATTCATAGTGTGGCCATTCAGAGTACAGCCACATTTTGAAGCACCATAAAACAAGAAATTAAAACATAGGTAGGGTAAACCCTTCCCTGGAATCCACCACGTACTTCCAAAAATAAACCAAAGGTCTTAGCTTCTAATTTCAAGATAGAAAAGACTCCAGCACTATGTCGTGGGAGAAAACTCCCTGGAGTTCATTGTCTAGCTGCATAGGAACCAGACAACACGGGTAAAGGCTTTTACTGCAGTTTATTTGCTCAAGCAAAGACCATAAGCCAGCAAAGAGGCAAAATGGCCCCCACTAAAGGGTGGGGCTTTCTTTTATACTTTTACAATAAGGTAAGACTACAGGGTCAGCACATAAGCAATACTTATGGTCATCATATCCTTACATGGTGCTACACAAATTGTCATAGTAACATTACATTTATCTGTTATAGCTAGTACTTTTCCAAAAGCAGAAATTAAGAAACGGTTACATGTTATCTTCTACATTCTGATCTGTTTTTTGTTCTCAGCGGTGCCATCCTCTACTCCTTTCTCCCTGGGCCCCTTATCTTACCTAGTTCCATGCTGTAACTGGTTCCCAGTGCACATACTTATACAGATTCACTTATTCCTTTTCCCTCAGAAAATGGTTGGCACAGTTAAAATGGTTACTTAACATAAGCAAATGGCTGGCTTAGCTATCATTCTACCTTGTGGTCAGCAGCATTGCTAGGCCACAGGTCATGCCTTGTATTCAGCTGCAAATCTAATACTTCTCAGTAATCTAAATTATTGTTAACCTAACAGTATGCTATCAGAAAATGATTTTATTTCAGGGTAATAACAAACTTGCCCATCACAACTAGAAACCAGATCCTCTGCAAGTTTAAACTGATAAACCGTACTGATTTATACCATCCAATGACTTGACTTTAGATATTTAGTTCACCAGTTTTGACAGTGGTTTATTTGCCAAGTTATGGGATAAGTGTCAGCTACTAGAGCAACTAAACAACTAGTCACGTTCCCTACCATAGGACTGAGGTATTTTGTTCCTTCTCATTTAGAGAGCAGACCACTGATGTTCTAAAACTACACTAAAGTGGAATACTAGCCATTTCTCTACAGAATCACAGTAGAGTTATCAAAAAGACGTACCGTACCCAAGCTCTTATCTCTCCATTTATGGGAGATTTTACTTTATAGCAAAACTGAACTAGGAAACAGAGAAAAAGGATTCCCCAGATAAGGCCAGGAAGCTTCCGTGTTAACCCATTCAGTGTAGGAACTTACTAGATGAGTAATATGCCATCGAATAAAAACAAAACAAAACAAATAAAATGCTATATATCAAGCCAGCATGGAGAAGCAATAGACAAGTCTCATTCAGAGTATGAGCTACTTAATACAACGCATTAGTGCATCTGCGAGAATCTTGCTGTAACTTCATGCATTTACTTTCAAGAAAAGCTAAGGTTGGGTTGTCCACCCCTGGCTATGGACTTAGGTACTGCACTCCCTTTGAAAAAATCCAATCCTAACCTTATCCTCTCATTAGTACATTGCATCTGGAAGAATGGGCCATTCCATACTAAGTATTTTTTTAAATTTTATTTTAATGATTATTTATGTTACAGAAGAGTGAATATTTGATTAAAAATAATTTAGTTGGCATTTTTTTTCCATTTGTGAACAGATTATGATACTCTCTCAAAAATAATTCATCAAAAGCTTTCCACGAATAATTCCTGATCTGCATATCAAGAACATGGACACAGTACTGTAGAATGGCATCTGAAAAACGGATGCATGGACTACGAGGTCATACAGTTTTGTGAAGGTAGTGGACAGGGCTTGAAATGGGGGTTTAGTTTGTGCATCTGCTACAGACTCCTATATAGGGTCAGTGTAAGCAAGTTAAATTTTTCCCTGACTCATTTCTTTATCTGCGAAATGGGGACACAGTCTCTTTCATCTATTTAGACTGTAAGCTCTTGTTAGGGAAGCACTGCCAATGACTATGTGCATATGCAATGCCTTAAATGCAATGCCTTAAAAAGCATTCTCTCTTGACCATCTCATCTGCAAACCAAATTCAATTACTGCATCTGTGCTTATGCCTCACAGGTCTATTCGTCTTCTTCCAACCAGTGCCTTTGTATCTACATTAAAATCCTGACCCTGGCATCTCCTCACAGCTGTTTAGGCATCTACTCAAGATCAACATGGCTACACAATAGGTCTCCTAATATTCTTCTCCAGCCCCTGTTTTTACAAATGCCTTGGTTGATCACTCTAAGACCCTTGTCTTGCTGGGCACTTGAATCTCTTGGCATCTCTCCTTAGCCAGCTCCTTCTCATCACAAACAAGTTTCTTAGCTTTCCTCTTAAGGTCTTTCTATGCCAGAATCCTGAAATAGTATTTTTTACATACTACTGTACTACCACCTCTGATCATTCAAAGATGCCTGCTCCTACCAGCCACTATTTCAGTTTTCAAATTAACCCCTTCACATGTTCTCCCATGCCACTCATGCTCAGAAGAGGTACCCTATGACTATCTGCAGAATTAATTTATTACCTTCCCCCCTCCCCACCACCCCCCCAAAAAAAAAAAAAAAGGTTCTCTTTTTGCATGATAAATGCAAAGAAGATAGAAGGAGGTTAGTCCACTGGAGTGCTGAGGCCACACAGACCAGTACTATCTCATTGTTTCTTTGTGGTCTATGCTCTGTCTGTAGCTCCTTATTATACCTTTTTTAGTATCCCTGGAACAAGGCCTGTTTTCTCATTTCTCACAATACAATGGACCAGTACACGTAATCCTTGAATAAAATACCCAAGTGAAAGGGCTCCAGTTGGGGTTTCTAAACAATATCTTCATCCCACTATTGAATCATCATCCATTCAGGAAATAACAATGCTTAGACCTGGACTTCAGTTATGAACACTCACACTCAGGATTTAGAGCTTTGCCTCCTAGGAAGGTCCCATTCAACTTGTGCTCACAGCTATTGCTTCAATTACCATTCCTAACTAATGGACTTGTACTTCTCAAGAGATTACAGCTATTTACCAAATGTCAGGTGCTTGAAATTGCTTATCTAAACACAGGCCAACATCACTTTTTATCCTGAAAGGGGAGCTTTGAGGGTAAGAGAAAAGAACTACATGTCCACCCCTACTTTAAGATCTGAGCCAACTCGCATGCAAATGGATGCAAAGATTACCAGTAAGGAAGGTGAGGAACTCAGCTCTCAACAGTGAATGACAGTTCTGTGAACAATCTGTACAATGTAGATAGCCATCCACTAAGGCATGGACTGAAGATACCTACTTATTTCCCATAAAGTACTAAATAACTCATGCACAACAACCACTTTTAATCTACATTAATCTGGTTTAGATCTGAATGGACAGCAACCTGGCAAAGCTTGTGTCCTGCATGATGACCCTCTGTTCCCCTATCACCTCATTTGGGGCTGAACAGATTGTGTTACTGGACAACAGTTTGCTTGAATAAACAGAGCAATAACCATGATTTTGGCTAATTCTCTCCCCACTTCAGAGGGATATAATGATCTTAAATGCTGTTATATGCCAAACTCCCCCTGGGTTTTTGACTAAAGCAATTTTCTTTCCTTTTGGGAATTGTGGATTAGAGAACTGTGGCATTTTTGAGCCTATGAGAGACTCCCTTAAAGCTCAGAGCAACTGAAAATTTCCTTATCTTAAGAAGAACAGCCCCCACCTCTGACATTTAAGTTTGAAAAAAAAATAATGTTAGATAAACCTGGCATCACACAGGATACCTGGTGGGGCAATTACTTAAGCAACACAGAGCTAACGACATTCAGATGCATTGACATGGCATGTGAACCCATCGTTATCTAAGTGAAATAGAAGCAACTGCCATAGGCTTTATTGCTCTCTTGTGCCCTGCTTATTAGGTTGGGAAATTTATTTACTTTTCTTTTTCTCAACTGATGTTGTAGCCTTAGCATTCAAACCCAATGACTAAAACACCACCACTCTATCTTCCTTTATTCATTTACTTTTAAACTTTTGGAACAGTCTATTTTCCTCCTCCGTTATCCAACACAGACCAACAGCTGTGAGCCCATGGTGGCTGTGCAATTTATATAATCTTACCGAGCATTTTATCCCTAGGCTGCTAATTTTAGTGTGAATCAGAAAATCAAAAATGGCCTAAAATTACTGGGTGGAAAGATCAGATGATTTAAATTGGCACAGCAGCATTGACTTCAGTTTCCACAAACTAAGGGATTGACTCATGTCAAGCAGCTTTGTCAAAGTTAGAGACTTCTTCCAGGTTCAGAATAACAGCCATATAACTAAGTCCAGTCAACATAGCTGAATGCATCCTTGACTCCAGGCTCAGCAGAAAGTCAGAGTCAAAGAGAAGTAGGATTGGAAAGGATTTCAAGAGGTTTCCTAGTCCAACCCTTTGCCTGAGCCAGGATCATCCCTATCCAAACCATCCTATACAAATTCATAGTCTAACCTCTTAGCCACATGACTGACATGACAAGACATAATGACAGCACACTGTCACTAGGAAAGTGGAGGACCTTGATAGCCAATGTCCTGCTGCTGCAGGGGGGTTCAAATTATGCTGGAGAGATCCCAAGAGATGGCCACATCCCGTGCTACAGAAGAAGCCAAAAATCCCCACAGTCCATCCCAGTCTCACCATGGAGTGAAATGCCATCCTGATCCCAAATATAGTAGTTGGTCTAACCCTGAGTAAAGGGGCAAGACCCTCTATCAAGGAAACTCTTGGTTTAAGTCCCACTATAAGCCTTGCTACATTCCAGTAAAAATCCCCTGCTTTGGTTGCAGCTAACAACCAGTGTTATGGGCGACTGGTGCCTCTTGAGTCGGGGGGGGGAGGGGGTTGGGACACCGGTCGGCGACGATTGGGGGGGGAGGGGTCTCCCAGCATCTGATTGCACTGATGGGGGCTGATTGCGCTGATGGGGGTGGGGGCGTGTCCCCCTGAGGCCAATCTCATTCACCATGGTCCCACAGCCACTTCCAGAAGCAATGCAGCCACTTTTGCTGGCAGCCCCACTCCCCGGCTTGCACTCATAGTGGGTGCACAACCTCTCCCCCCTGCCACCGTGCCCATTGCCTAAACAGGGAGCATGGCCTGACACCCTGCATCAGCACTCTCAGGGGGGTCATGTGCACCCCCTACACATCACTACTGATCAGTGTCTCTGAGGAAGGCTTAAAAAGCTTCTGACATATGCAGTGGGGGTGGGGGGCGTTATCACTCCCAGACACATGCAGCAACCAGCAAAGCCCACAAGCATGGGAAATACCCATAATAGATCATAGACACAGCTACTCCTAGACCACCTAGATAAGCCAGAGTCAAATCAGCATCTTCCCAGAGGCAGAATTAAGTAGAAAAGGAATAGCTGGTCAGAGAGCTATCTAACTGACAGTGCCTGCTGGGACTGCTCTTGGATTGGGGCACTTGACACACCACTAGTAGCTGAGGGCTGTGTTTTAAGTCATTATGTAGCTTGGAGTGCCCCAAGACACACACACACACACACACACACACACACACACACACACACACACACACACACACACCCCCCCCAGGATTCAAAGCAATTGTTCTAAGAGACCCCATCCCTTAAGACAGCCTCAGTCCTCAGGCTCTTTATAAATGCCACACTCCTCTTCCCATTCATTAATGCAATGGGGCGGGTACAGAAGAAATCTATAAATACTGTACTATGAATGTGAAAATGTTGTGGCTATGCCACAGATGCTGGCTGGTATCAAATGCTTCTTCATTAGGCTGTTTAAAAAACAAAAAAAAGTTTCTTGATTTGTGTTCATTTGAAACTCCATTTTATTTAAATCGCTTTCCTTTTCCCTCCACTTCTCAGATAATAGTTCATTAATTTCTTCCTGGGAATCGCAGTTAGAAAAAATAAAATTGGGAACTGATGTAATACATTTCTAGATAAGTAACTTGAAAAAAATATATAAATCAATAAAATCCTGGCTAGCAATAATGTAACCATACTAAACTTATGGTGTCTGTTTGAACAATACATTCTCTTCACCATTACTCTAAATGTTGCTTCAGGAGGTTTTTTTATAGACTGTATTTTTTTTTCTCTTTTTACTGTAAGCAGGCAGTTAAGCTAATATTTTGATCTGTTCAGCATGCTAGATTATGTTTTATAGATTATTCTGATAAAAGCTGATAGTAGCTTCAAATGTTATCTTGCAACTTGATAGCTATCCATTGCTAAAGTTTCCTTTCCATTATACTTAGACAGCTGTGAGCAAAATCCATCATGACGTCTCTCACAGGATGGGCTGGGAGAATGGCGTAAGGAGGAGAGTTCCAATGACCCTAATCCTGAAATCCAATCCCTCAAGCTTTACAAGCCAGCAGTTTTCAAAATGGGACCAAAATCAGACCCAGAGGGGAGGGAAGTGGCTTTCTGCAAGTCCTATGAATGTGCAGATGCTTAGAAGATTTGACGGTTGGTACTTAATGAATTCCTGTGTAAGTTAAAGTGAACCTGGCTCATATTCCAGTGTACAAAATAGATTAAGCAAAGGTTCAAGGAGCTTGTCATTCTGGTCAGCTAGGCACTTGCATTTCAAGTTCCCGTGCTCATCCTAACCCTACCCAGGCTTCTACCACACCTGAGCTCAAGAGAGTTGTACTTTCTGTCTTCACTGAACACTCTTATTAATTTAATACAGGAGGAGCAAGTCTCCCCCAACAATGTCAAGGAGCAGAAAAACCATAACCTCATTAGCAACCACAAACTAGTTCTGTATCCATTAGTTAGATGGTTCCTCATTGCCTCCACTTCAAAGCACGAACTAAGGCACTGAGAAACTGACTTTTCAAAGTCTCATGGGAAAGCCTGTAGCACGGTAGGGAATGGAAACCCAATCTCCCAGATTGCTAGAAAATGACATTTAGTGATTTGCTTTTAGGAACTGGCTTGTAGGTAAAGTAGATAATGGCCCGAGGCAATGGCAAGGGTTTCACCGATTCAGAGGTTGACTGATTTGTAAAAGCCTGTTTGTGACAGAAGTTTCCTGCAAGACTCACTGTGTCTGACAGAGGCAAGCAGCAAGCAGACACATAGCATGGGAAACTAAAGACATGTACCATAGTGTTCCATAACAGAAATAAGGGACTCTGCTGCATTGGCCAGGTCACAATGCCCAACTGCAGAGCCCTTATGATTTCTGGCTTTGGGGGGCAGATAAAATTAAGCAGAGACCAGTAAAGCCCAAATTCGAATGTGTGCATGGGATGGGCTTATGAAACAAAGGAATATGCTGGCAGGAAAGAATATGGACAGTATGATGACCACAAAGAAACCAAATCAATGATGCCCAGAGACGAAAAGTCATCAGAGGGGAAAAAAAAAAATACAAAAGGAGGGATTTCAGAGGAGCAAAGGGTCCCCTAGAAGGGAAGATGAGGCCACCATGTACAGAGGGCATACCACCAGCCTCTCTCACACACCACTCTAGGGGATGGGTGGACCTCGGCCTACGACCTCCAGGCTGCTGACATATGCAATTGAAGAAAGAGCCTCAGGGTGAAGTTCGTGTACTGGCCAGATATACCTTCCCTCTGTGAACTCTGGGATTGGTACATACAGAATTATTTGCATTATTTTTATCTGCTATCTCTGTGTATCAATAAAACATGCCTATTATTGAATGGAGAGGTTGTGGTTGGTTTGAGGGTTTGGGTCCGTCCGGAACAAGGTGTCTTGGCCATAAATTAAGTGCCAACACTCCCCACCAACATGCTTTAATCACAAAAGTACCCTAGCTCTCTGAAAAAGGAATGAGGTTTTGAATAATTCATGAGGTGATCCTGATGAACTATTCTGCCCTTAGCAATTACTTTCTGCATATCACTCTAGCCATAGGATAAGCTCTAAAACAGGAGACATGCCCCATGTGTAAAACAATCCCTGATACCCATCACATTTTACTGTAATCTGGAAGTAGGAATACATCTATTTTAGTACAGCACCTAGCACACAAAGGGACCCCTGTGCAGTCCTGAAAACAAGGACAAATGGCTTTATGCAAAGGGATTTCAACTGCTCAGGTACAGACACAGCAGCAAAAATTATTCCTTCTGAGACAGACTAGACAGAAAATCCTTTTATCCAGGGAAGAAATATTGTCTTTTAAAAAAATACTCTATCCAGTGCGTCATTTCAACACTTCTCAGTGTTAAAGCAGGCTCTCTAAACTATGGCACGCACACGGTAACTTTATGTTGCTATTACAATTTTCAATCAAGTAAAATGATTTGCTACCCAGGCTTAAATTGCCTCTTAAAAAAAAAGAGCCAGGCACCTATGTGACAAGTACTCAGGCTTGTTGTAATTAGAAAAAAATAAATAAATAAAAGGAAATAAAGGATATTAACTCCTTCTCTTCCTTACTTGTATTGTCTTTATTGATCAGGGGAATGAATGTTAGGGAAAAAAAAAATAAAAAACAACTCCCTTGTCACATCACTTGTGCAAGTGCAAGCACCAAGGCCTCTCTTCATATTGCTCCTTTATGCTCTGCCCCCGATTGATGAATCCTACAGAATTTAAAGGACATGAAACAACAAAATTGTACAGCCATTTAACACGTCTCTGAACAAGTGACTGTACCATCCTACAGGGAAAGAGGGATTATTCTATGGGTGTTTTGAGCAATGGGATTATTTTCATTGACTTTAATGGACTTTCCATTAGGCCCCTAATCATCAGTGTTCCTTACTGAAAATGTCTTCAAGTTAGATCTTGTCCTTCATTCCCAAGAGAATCTCCCTTCTGTGCATCCATGGCCTATCGGATTGTATTTCTGGGAGCAGGGAAGGAGGGAGGAGGAAAAGGCAGGTGCTAAGTGCCCAACATATGCCCCTGCAAGCAACTGGGCAGAGGAAAGATGGTATTTTCCATTCCCTCTCACTGCCAGCAGCCTCACTCTTGGATGGGCAGCAAAGGGAGAGAGAGCTGCACATCAAAGAGGGGTGAAATAACTTTATTCCCCACAAAACAGCATCTCTGAGCCACAGTTTATTCCCACGGGCCCTCTCAGGGTAATATTAAGTCAAATAAAAGCAGGGCTGGATTATGGTTCAGCACAATAGAGCATTGCTTAAGGCCAAGTTCTCAGAATTAGGTGATGGTGTCAGAATAGCAGATTTCTTTGCGTGCATGTTTTTAGCACTATGATTGCAGAAAAACAAAAAACCCCAAACAAAAGAAACAAACAAACAAAAAATACAGCTTGAAAACATGTCTTAAGTGCAACCAATGCAGAGTAATGTGCCTGAGGCTGTTGCAGCCTCCAGCAGAAGGTGGAGCACTAAGAGCCACCTTGCCGCCAGAGCCATCCAGTGCCTGAGTCCCTGCTTTGGAGCAGTGAGTTGTGTGTACCTGCGAGGAGCAGGGACAGCACAGCCTTGATCCAAGCCTGAGTCAAAGCAGCCATACAGCACTATAAAAAGAGCTATCATTCTCCATGATGACAAGCATCTGAGTTAAAATCTCTTCTCTCCATTTTTCAGCAGGTGCCAAATGAAATTGCTTAGCTTGTTTTTACCAGTTTTCACAAAAACTTATCCGATGCAATCTCTGTGCGTCTGATGTTTTACTTTGACCTGATTCCTAATTGCCTGATGTCTGCACCAGCATAATCAGAAAACTCTTTTTTTGTTTTTAAAAGCACTTCCTGCCCAGGTGATCATGAAAACATCCCCACACTTGCATGGGATGTGACCTTCATTTTCCTTTGTGAATATTCAGGCTAAAACCAGTAGCACCCTCATGCACCAAAATCATCTGTCATTACCTCTCTCCTCTTCTTTCTTAATGACCTCACAGACTCAGAAGGGTTCTGCGAGGTTAAAAACTTCACAATGGGAGAACTACAATTTGGATAATAATAAACACAGTTGGGGAATACAACTGACTTCCTTATGTTGTGAAAAATACTCAGGTGCACAGTAAAGTGGAACAAATAATAAATATCTTCAGCTCTTAGCGGGAAGGGTGACTGCTTTCTCATGAAGTTTCTCTAAGAGTTCAAATTCGGCAAGTCAGATTCTTCATCTGCAGACCTGCTCCAGGCTTGGATAGAGCTGTGGCAGCAATGGACTTCACCGATTGCTTTTGTGGGGGTAGGGAAAAAAGAAAAATCTGAAATGACTTCTTGACAGGTCGGCCTGAGCACAATGGTTCAGATAAAGTAAGGCAGCAGTCCTTTCTTCTGGGCCTGCATCAAAGCACAGTGGAAGTGAGGACAGCCTGTTAGGCAGTCTGCCTGATGGGGATATATGGCACATGAGTTCTTCTCCTGGCTCTACCTCTGGGATCTTGGATAACCTTGGGCAGATTACTGCAGCTCACTGCGCCTCACTACTTTTCCTCCCGCACTTTGTCTGTCTTGTGTATTTAAGGCATGAGCTGTATCTCGTTACAAGATTGTACATAATCTATGAAAATGGGCCCATGGTCTTCGTGGACACCCATAGGTGCAATCCCATCAATCATGAAAAATCATGAGCCAGAAGGATGAAATTAGCTTAAAAAAAATCTTTTGGGGGGAGGGGGAGACGGGATGAGGAGGAGACAAGTTTTTTTTTAATTATTATTTGATTTTTGGTTTGAGAGCATTTAGGAACCCATTTCAAATTTTTGACTGCAGCCCTGAGGGCTGCAAACTGACAGCTTAAAGCAGGGACTTTCAGGTAATTTCCTTTTTCTGGGAGCTGTAGCCTTAAAAAAAAGAAGTCAAATCAAGCAGCATAAGATTTGCAATAAAATTGTGGTTGACTTGGCAAGGCTGCTATTATTAGACACGTGATACTTGGAAGTGTAAACTAGAGTTGGCAGATTTTTCACTCTTTTAATTCTAATTGATATGTCAATCCTGGAGCCTTCCAGCACAAACCTTCCCTTAACAAGAAAACAGCCCATTATGTTTAAACAGAAACCCAATAAATGAACCAGGTAAGGGGCAGTTTTAAGTTGTGTATTACATAAGAGAATATTTAATACAACCCATTGCCAAACAAGCTTTAGAGGGACTCCCCAGGGGCTCCAAGTTAAGTTAAGCTCTGCTGGATCAGACTTGAGAGCATTGCTTGTCCATCTCTCTTTGCACTGCCTAGATTTGCTATTTCAGTCAATGAGAACATCTAGTGTCTTTGGTCTGGGCATTTTCCTTGGTAGAAATGTTTATTTTCATGACAAGTTCTGCTTTCCACAATCTCATCCTTACACATTTTGGGGCATTTCCAATCAAAACAGTTCAGGCTAAAAATATTTCTGGAAGTGCCAGTGGGGTGGGAAGTGGAAAAGTAAATCCTCCCAGTTGTATCTGGGATTTATCGAATATTTTGCTATTTTCTTTATATTCTCTCTCCCTTTTTCAAAAAATAAAAGAAGCAAGGAAAAATTAAATACAAAGACTATGTATGTATTGTTTATAATTTTATAAATGCTTTTATTTCATACCTTTGAAACCAAAATCAATTTCCCCAATGACATTCCCTTTCCCCACATGGAACACTTGCTCTTCTTCATTACCAGCAGTTTATTTGTGTATTTTGGCTGCCTACATTGATTTTTTTTGTTTTGAAAGAATAAAACCCACACCAAAGTGCTTGCTTTGGGAAAATAGAATGAAATCTCACATAGGCCCTGGAAACAAATAAGAGGTTACATTTGTGGGAATGAGGTAGGAGTTTTGCAATGATTCTAAATGGTAAGAATTACTTAAATGTCAAGGATGATTTGAAATGTGTACACCATTAGAACAGTTGCTGGACAAGTATAATGAATTTTATCATTGGGGTCTTGGGAGGTAACATAGCCACATTTGCATTGTAATGATTCCATTGACATTGCACTGTGTGGAAGGACCCAATAATATGACTGATACCTAAACTACCATGTTAGTGAGTATTCATGGTGCTAGCTATACCAGCCTGACGTTTGATTTCAATTAGGTTTGTCACTCTGGAGTGACACTTTTGACTTTAGATTTATATGAAGGCAACACAGAGCAACAATTTGTTCATCGTGTGCTGTATCATGAGATAAAGATGTTCTCATGGGTAAGGCAATGCATAAGCATTTGAGATTGAGACTGAGGTGCTGTTTCAGCCTTTGCTACAGAGTACCCAGATGACCTTGGACATGTTGCTTAGTCTCAATGCCTTAACTTCCCTCTTGCAAAATGGAAATAATTATTAATCTTTTCTTGCACCTGCTTTATTCTTTTTGGGGCCCTGATCCTACAAGTACTTGTGAATGGGCTCAAAAAGTAAGTATGCCCCTAAGTATTTGAAACATCTGGGGCAAAGAGCAGATACACAGTCCAACAGATAAGGAACTAAATGCTATTAGAAGACTTCTCCAGTAAGCCACACTCATCTCCTATACCAGGACTGAGTCCCACAAGAACCAGGCAGGTGCTTAACTATAAGCCCATGAACAATTTAGTGAGTATGTGCACTAAGACTCTCAGACAAGACACATGCATGCCACTACTCACAATTCATTTGTTTCTAACAGCAAGCTGTGAGGCTGTCTGTACCTGCCTTTTTTTCCAACTGACTTAATTAAGAAGGGCTCCTACTAACATAGTGCAGTATTTAACCCCAGCAGCATAACTCTTTCATAAATAAAAGTATTCTTAAGAAAGTACAGTGTAATGCCAACTAAGAGATTCACAGACTAGAGAATTCATTCTTGCACCTAAGCAGTTTTTACAGAGCTTTGCATGAGCGTGTAAGTGACTATTGATAATTCTACAGTAGGTTTATATGTGTAATACATGCACGCACACACACACACTGAAGTATTAGTGAATTGTACATTCTTTTCTCATGACAAGCCTAATATTATTTGACCTGGTTACTTCTAAAAGTAATAGACTAAATAAATCTCATTTATGTCATGTCAGCAATTCCCACCAGGGTGTTAATAGCCTTGGACACTCTCGATTTATGCACCAGGTAGAATAAAACACAAGAGCATGGGAAACCATCCACTCACAAGGAGATGACTATTTCAGTTTAAATCCCAAAGCAAGGAAATCTGATCAAAACAAAGTGCTTGCTCTGAATGCCAAAGAAACCATGAAATATGTAGATGCAATAGGTTAGTGATGAAAGAACAGGTATGGATTGATTCCTAGGATGTATGATATACCTGCAATTAAAATAAGCTATAGCCTAACTTGGTAGGAACAGCACTGGTACCTTTGGCAGGTTATACACAATGTGTAGCATCAACCTGTTCTTGGAGAAGCTCATTCAAAGCATCTCATTGCTACATGGGAGCTGAAAGGTCCCCCTCAACAGGTCCCTGCAGGCCACTGTTCCAGTGAAAGCCACTGTCAGCCCATTGGAAGTGATTTGTACTGGTGTATGGAGGAAGCCAACACATTCTCTAAGTCAGGTCTACCTAAGGGAAACATTGGATAAATTGACCATTATGGGGAATGGAAAATAATGACAGTTTTTAATAGCATGGTCCTGAAGCAATTGCACAGGTTGGGCTTTAGGAACATAGGACTGGAAATGACCTGCTGGATCACTGGGTTGTATGCCCTACTATCACAAGCAACCCCATCACGTAATCCTGTTAATTAAATGACCAAGCTCCATCTTCAAATCATTAATTTTTGCCCTCATGTAACCCAACCTGGCAAGAATCATAGACTCCTAGGAAATGAGGGTTGGAAGGGACCTCAGGAGGTCACATGTAGTCCAACTTCCGGCTCAAAGCAGGACCAGCCCCAACTACATCATCCCAGCCAAGGCTTTGTCTAGCTGGGTTTCAAAAACCTCCCAGGATGGAGATCCCGCCACCTCTCTGGGTGATCTTTTCCAGTGTTTTACTACCCACCTAGTGAGACAATTCTTCCTAATATCCAACCTAAGCTTCCCTTGCTGCAGCTGGAGCCCATTGCTCCTTGTTCCCTCATCTGCCACCATGAAGAACAGTCCAGCTCCATTCTCTTTTGAACCTTCCTTCAGGTAGTTGAAGGCTGCTATTAAACCCCCCTCAGTCTTCTCTTCTCCAGACTAAATAAGCCCAGGTCCCTCAGCCTCTCCTCACAAGTCATGTCCCCTAGCCCCTAGACCATTTTTTGTTGCCCACATTGTCCACATCATTTGTATAGCAGAGGGCCCAAAACTGAACACACTACTCCAGATCTGACCTCACCAGTGCTGAATAGAGGGGAATAATCACTTCCCTTGACCTACTGGCAATGGTCCTACCAATGCAGCCCACTATGCCATTCCCTTTCTTAGCAACTAGAGTGCACTGCTGGCTCATACTCATCTTATTGTCCACTGTAACCCCCAGGTCTTTTTCTGCAGACCTGCAGCCCCCAGTACTGGTGCATGGGATTATTCCATCCTAAATGCAAGACTTTACACTTGTCCTTGTTGAACCTCATGAGATTTCTTTTGGCCCAGCCCTCCAATCCATCTAGGTGCCTTAACCAGCCATTAAATGCCCTATGTGACCTTGGGACAGTCAATTTGTCTTTGCCTCAGCTCCCCATCTGCAACAAGGAGATGACCATACTTACATTATGCCCTTCTTTATTCTCTTCAGATTATTATTCACCATCAGTGGACACAGAATGAAGTGTGAGCCCCCATCTCAGCTGGAGTTTGAGTACTACCATAAAATAAATACCTAGACTGAGTGTGCTTTGGGGCACAATCTGACTTTGGACAGCATTTAACACACAGGATCCTATGTACTTACTGCAGTGCAAATAAATAATAGGAAAAGAATGTCCCTCAGGCAAATTATTTCATAATTGCCCACATCAGTATTTCTTGAGGGTTTCTCTTCTGCTGCCTTCTTCTGGTGACACAACATGAGACTGTAGACCCTGTCGGTCTAAGCATGGCAAATTCTGGCCAGGTCCAGTCTAAGGGTGCCTGCAGATGTACATGGAATAATTGACTCAATTCAGTCTGCTAAAGCATGCTAATTAGTTTATCACGCTTTAATTAAAGCACCCCCAGCACCATTTTGAAGCACGGGGGAAGGTGCTTTTATTAGAGCAGCTCTCAAATTAAAGCACCTCCTCTCCACCCCCAGACCATGTGTAAAGATACCCTAAGTGATAAGAAACCAGTCTGAAACCAAGAAGAGAAGTTCATTGCACATAGACTGGTCTAAAAATGGTAGAGCTTGGTCTAAGATAGACCTGGATCAATGTGCTCTCAAACTTAATCAATTTAGGTTAGACCAGTGAATCTAACTTCTGTACCAGATCCCCTATCAGTTCAAGTTAGGTCACTGTCCACTGGCATCCCACACTCCACTGTGGCTTCTGCTAGCCCCTCCTCGCAGGGAGGTGCAGTAGCATTTGCCCCAGTCTTGACTCCTTCCAGAGTCCTGCCTCTGGTCAGCTCTCAGCTGCAGGCAGGCAGCAGAAGTGGGGAAGGGAGGCATCTATTTTTCTGTGCACAAGCCCCAGCACCTTGGCACCAGCATCCCTAAGCTATGCCTCCAAGCTGCATGAAGCACCCTGTGATGTACACACAGACCTGACATGAACCCCTGGGCTCGGGTGCAGCCCCATGGAGCCCAACTGGGCTGTGGGACATGGACAAGCACGCCTTCCCCCACTGCCTGCCTGCAGCTGACAGATGACACGGCATCGGGAGAAGGCTTGCTGGCCCATGCCCAGCAGCCAGGTTGGGCTGCTTGGGGCTGTGCCTGAGCACGGGGCTTTTCCTGAGCTCTGTCAGGTCTGTGTGTACATCGTGGGGTGCAGAGGCATGGTCCAGGGATGCAGGTGCTCAGGAAAAGAGCTGCCCTCCTTGCCCACTCCTGCTGCCTGCTTGCAACTGACAGATGCCTATGGCTGGAAGATGAAGTGGCAGGGTGGCCCGGGCATTCGGTTATCTCCAGCAGCCCAGGGAGCCCTGGGAGGTGTGCAGGAGCACTCCCCAGCCTGCTGGCATTGGCCAGTGCATAAAATCATAGAAACACAGACCCGGAAAGGACCATCATCAAGATCATCAAGTCCAGTCCCCTGCCATGGGCAGGAAGTTATTGGGCTCAGATGAGCTCAACAAGGTACCCGTCCAGCCTCACCTTGAACACCTCCAAGGAGGTTGACTGCACCACCTCTGCTGGGAGTGTGTTCCAGATTCTGGTGACCCTTACAGAGAAGAATGTTTTCCTTATGTCCAACCTGCATTTACCCTCTATTAGTTCATGCCTGTTGGTCCTCGTCCTCCCTTGAGGTGAATAGTTGCTCTCCTAGTTCTTGATGCTCCCCACTGACGTACTTGTAGGCAGCTATCAAGTCACCTCTCAGCTGTCTCTTACTCAGACTGAGCAGGCCTCAGTTTCTGGAGTCTGTCTTCATAGGGCCTGCCCTCCATGCCCTTAGCCATACAGGTGGCCCTTCTTTGTACCCTCTCGAGCTTATACACAGTCTTCTTGAAGTGTGGTGCCCAGAACTGGATGCAGGACTCCAGCTGAGGCTTCACCCACACCAAATAGAGAGGGAGGAGCATCTCCCTGGATCTATTGGTCACACATCGGCTGATGCATGCCAGAGTTTTATTTGCCCTTCTGGCAGCCTCATTGCCCCCCTGCCCCAGGCAAAAGTGTGCTTTATTTGTTGCTGATCTAATCTATACTATTTAGAAAACCATGCAACTTAGATTGAGTCTGCCTCATGCTTTTTGAATGTCTGTACCTAGCCCCTGTTTTTATTTTCAGTTGTAATGCTTTTCCTCCCTTGAATTTGGCAGCTCAAGTTTCAATGCAGCAGAATATAAATAATAGGCGTTAGCTTATGAATCTCTCTTTGCAACCGTTCCGCCTCCCTTGAACAGAAGCCCAAACAAAAAAACTTGGCAACAGAACAACACTAGATCTTGTCAGCTCGTGTGACACTAGCAGCCTTTCCCCATTTATCAACCCCACGGCTCAGCAAAAAGCTTGTGTCAGCAAGTTGTATCTATGTGCCATAGCCAACCAAAAGAACATGTAGCAACATGTGATTAGTAAAGATCAATAACACCTGTGCTTTAAAAAAAGAGGCTACTCTACAGGTTCCCTTTGGGCCAAGTGGAATTAAAGGCACTGCATTGTCACAAACCTCTGCTAGAAGAAAATGTTGAGACCACGCTGCATAACTAAACCTGATCAACTGTCTCAATAAGCGCAGAGGATAGTACGCCTTGTCTTGCAGTGATGGCTTATTCGTTGGACAGCGTGTCTGCCAAACACTTACAGGGGGTGTAGCCATGTTGGTTTAAGGACATGGGCAGACAAGGTTCTTTGGGTGAATCTGCTATCTTCTATTACAATTACAAGCACCCAGATGGCCTTCTTTTTCAAAATCAGCCTTTCAGTACATTTATAAACAGATGTTCAATACAGATTCATGGGAGTAACTGCATTGATACAGGGTAAAAACCCCGCCCTCTGCAGAAGACTGGCCCCATAGGTCAATAAGCATCTTTCATCTTTGACCCTTTTGAGAATCTGCCCAATGTATGCCAAAAAAAAGTGAACTGGGGAGAGCATTTAGCAGCAAATCATCAATGTCCTTCTGTATTTCCAATGGGCTGCATTAGGGCCTATGAGCTCATGTTCTTTTGTTATCTTAGAGAAATGATTTCCTTTGCTATTCTGAAAAAGCTCTGAACATCCTGAAGAAATAAGAGCTATTACATCTTCATCATAATGTTGTTGCATGATGGTGGTGGTGGTGTTTTAGTAGCATTTATGAACCCCAATCACTTACCAAGACCCAATTGAGCAAGATACGGAATAAAGGCCAAACCAGAATATTTGACCTAAAGAGCTTACCATCCATGTATATGACAAGAAATAACAGGTGGATAATGGAGGACAGATTGAGGAGCCCAAGGAAATGATAAGACAGCGATGGTCAAGCAATCTATCTGTCAGTCTGCTTACACGAACATCATCACCGGACTGTCTAAACACCATCTAATGAATCACGCACCATCGCTACCCTGGTGAGATAAGGAAGTATTATGGATAGGGAAATGAATTGCAAGGCACATTAAAGATATTATTTATACCTATATGGGGTTCTAAAATCTTTTCCAGACAACTACTGTTACTGAAACTTCTTATCATTTGCATTATACTATTGCTTAGAGTCCCCTCAAAAAGATCAGGGCTCCATTCTGCTGAGGACTCCACATAAATAATGGGCAGAGAGTATATTTGACATGAAGACTTCACCAGCACTTAAATCAGTGCTTACAAGGCTGTTTGAGGGCTGCCTGACTTGAGACCAAAAGAGGAAGTTGGGGTGAAATGCTGTAGTTTTGATTTTCTCATTATGACTTCCAGGGAACTTCTTCCAGGACACATTTTTTTTTTCAGCTAATGCACCTGCCAATGTGTTTTTGTTGAATAATTGGAGCCCAGTGTAACATAATTCAATTTTTACTGAAGAATATCTCACATCATATAATTGACTCCTATTATATGATGGTCACAATAATAAGATACTTTCCATTTCAGAAGCAGCTAAGGAAGATATTAAACAGAAGCTACTATAGTTAGACATTTTTAAATTAATAGGTGCAGGTAACCTGCAAGTAAGCATTTTTTAAAAGCTAGTCCAGAAACTCTCCAGACTCTTAATGATGTTCTTTTTTTCCCCAATAACTCCTGTTACACCTGACCTACTTGCAAAGGAAGGTACAGAAATCAATGTTGTGGCAAAGTTTAAAACAGTCAAATGGGATGAACCTGTCAGTTTGGATTTTACGCTAGGCAAAGTAAGGGAACAGCTGATAGGAAACCTGATTGCTCAAGAACTAAAGGGGTGTAATAATAACATACATGCCCATTAACCCTGATTTCATGCCCCCCACAACATACTACAGACAATAGCACTCCCCCGGTCCCTAGGGCTCCTGTGAGAATCAATGCACCGCAAGTTATGGGCATGGGGGAGATGGAGCTGAGAGCCGGGCACAGGAGAAGAGAGGGACAGTGGAAGCCCAAGAGCCCCTGTTCTGGCTGCACCTGAGGCAGGGCCCTATCTGAGTCCCTGGCCACAGCTAGCTTGGGGAAAGCTCAGGGGTAAGAGCTACACACTGGCTCTGTGCAGGGAAGTTGCTCAGGGGACAGGAGCAGGGGTGTTACCTTTTGCAGGAGCGTGAATGCAAGCAAGCAGCTCCTGGTGCAGGCGGGAAGGAGGCAGCAGCCACAAAGAGAGCACAACCAGTGTTGCCAGGTGTACAATAATTATCATATATGCATGGTAATTTCCACCCTTGTATGATGTACCAGCAATACTAGTAATAGTGTTCAAAATGTATGATAATTTGTGAGGTAGCTCATTAGGGCAGCATACGCAAAACCCAAGTCCCCCTCAGGATGTCTTAACTGGCTTTTGGGTTTGCTGTTTACACTTTCTTGTGACTGCTTGCCTCAAAATAAAATAATGCTTCAACTCTGAGGACCCAGTTCTCACTTACTCACTGGCAATATACAGTAAATAGGAAACAGGCTTAATTGTTTATTTATTTGCATATTTTCCATGTACAATAGTTTTTCAGCAAAGATGATAATTTTGAAGTTCTAATATGATCATTTTATAATTAAGACATGGCAATTCTAATCCCAGCAGGGGCTGGAAGCTGTGCAATGCCCAGTGTGGGGGCACTGTGCTTTCACGGTGCAGCTTTGGCACCAGCAGTGACTGGGGTGGGGTGGGGGACAGCAAAAGCAGCTGAAGGAGAAGAGGGACTGTAGGGCTACAGACACCTAAAGACATCCCATCTGGTGCCTCCAAGAGGCAGGCAGGATAAAAGCAATATACTGCAAGGAGAGATGGACTGAGGAGTCTCCTCATGCCATTTATTCCTCTGTGGACAAGGTGGGGAGGCTCATTATGCATTCTGCCTCTGTGGCTCTGTAGAAATGAAAATGCTAATTGGTTTACTTGAAGTTTGATTGAAAATTAGTAGGACTTCACTAGAAATTTGTTGAATGGGACCAGAGTTAACATTGCATTTGATTCCAGTCAGGCTCAAAATCAAGAGCAGGGAATTTGAAGACATTGGCTCGATGCTTTTTCAAATGTAGGGGATACAGACTTGTCTGGTTGATATCATCGCAAAGATGAGCCCTTGCTTTAAAAAAACAGGGTGGGGGCAGGTATGGGTGAATGGCAGATCAGGGTGACTCAGAGCAACACTCCAAGAAGCATATGACCTTTTCTTTTCTTCTGATGCCTGTGTAATGCAAAGTGATAGACTGGATACTTGTCAATCCCTGAGTGAAGGGCACTTCTTAGCCCATTGTCAGGAGTCTGTTTTCATCTCAGAGCACTTAAACTATGTCAAACTGGTCTGTGCTTCCCTGAGCTAGAGATAAACCATCACTGGCAAACCAATCAGAAACCTACAGTCTTTTAGAGCGTTTTATAACCATGAATCAGCCACAGTAAGTGTTCATCAGCTCATCTAAGAGCACCCCTGAGAGGGGCCCTGCAAGGTCTAAAGCTAGGGCTGGAATTGGGGGGGGGGGGAAGTATACCTTCGCTCCCCCCCAGCAGAGCTGGGTTTCCATGGAGACTGGCCCCAGCAGTGCTGGCAGCACCAGCGGTTTCAGCCTCTTCCTGGTCGGGGGGCTGAGGGGGACATGTGATGAGCGAGTGGTGGCAGCGGCACTGGAAGGAGTGGCTATTGGGAATTTTGGGGTGGCTATAGCCCCTGCAAGCCGCTCCCCAGCACTTCCCCTGCTGGCAGGGCTTGGAGCTGCTCTGGGGCTGGGCTGGGATCTTGCAGCAGTGACAGTCAGGGCAGAGCCGTGATCTGCAGCCTGCGTGTCCTGGGCAGGGGTGTGCAGGCAGTGGCCCATGGCTCTGCCTTGGCTTCGGGCAATGCTGTCACCACCACAGCATCCCAGCCCAGCCCTGCAGCAGCTCCCCTGTCCTGCCATGTGCCATGCTAGTGCCGCGGAGGCCAGACTCCACAGAAACCCCGCCCTCCTGCTATCACAGCACAGCTGCTGCTGGGGTCTCCATGGAAACTGGCCCCAGCCACACAGGCAGGGGCTGCTGGGAAATGGAGTCTGGCCACTGGCCAGATCCACTATTTTGCCCACCCCTTATTTAAGCTCTAGGAAGCTCTGATTCGGAGTCTGTACCCCTAACTCTCATGCTCAAAAGCTAGTGAAACACCTTTCCTCCAAGAATGTGACAGATCCCTTTCTGAATCTAGCTGAACTGTCAGGTGCCACCACATCTGGTGGCAATGAGTCCCTCACTTTAATTACATGCTATGCAAAAAAGAACTTACTACCTCGGCGTTTCATTTTATGACCCATAGTTTTTGTACTGTGAGAGTCCTTAAATACTGTATCCCTATTTACTCTCTCTTCCCCATTTAGTATTTTGTAAATCTTTATTATATCCCCCTCAAGCATTGCTATTCTCTGTTGTTTTGTATTGAAACAATGTTCCAGTAGTCTTGAAACTTCTTTAATGCCTACCACTGATGACCTGTTGGAACTAACACAGTTCAAAATGAAAGTCCTTAAAAAAACAAACAAAACCCAAACTTTTCCTTTAAACAATTTTAAAAGTTTTTTTCCAAGTTAAATTGTCAGCCTTTGTCCACAGGGCATGTGAGTCATGCATGGTTGTTAAAAATGGTATTTTTTGATGAAATGTCTGACTGAAATACTTCCAACTAGTTCCTCCTGAAACTCTGGAATCTCACTTAAAGCATGAGTTTCTACTTAAGCTGAAGAGCTAGGTACCTTATTGAAGGAAGAACAACACACACATCTTAAATCACTGAAAGAGGAAGTAATACTATAGCAGAAAGCCCCCTTTTCCTCTTCCCTGCATTTGCTCTCCCCTCTTTGGATATGTTTCTCTTTTTCTACCTTTTCTTCCTTCCTCTCTCTTTCACTTTAAGATAAGGAATTGTGTTTTAAAATTTCTGTGTGCATGTTGTATCTCCCCTTGTATTTTGGTATTTTTATCTCTTTGTGTGCCATGGCATTAGTAGCTTATATTTTATACTCCTCACTTTTCAACTTTCAACTGAACGTGTTTAGTTTCATAAGTAAGTTATACATTGTAACAATGTTAACAAGGGCAGGAATCAAACTGCTCTTCTCTGTATCAGGCTGGCCCCTGAAAGAGCAAGTGAATCAGTGATTGAATGTGTAACGTGATTGAATGTGTAACATGGAAGCAGGCAGCAAGTAACACCTGGGAAGCTGCAGATCAGCCCGCAAGAACTCAATAGAAGACAATGTAACAACCGGGAAATCTCTAAACGACACTGATCAAGGGCTAGAAGCCCTGGCCTGAGTTAATAAGCGCAGGGGACCAACTTTTGGGCTGAATATCTCCATATTGAACACTCCCAAAGCCCTATTCTAAATTCATCAACAGACCCCCAAACCTGCACGTACATGCGGACAACCCCTGGGGCTGACAGATGCTGTCCAGTAGCCACTGGGGGGGGGGGGAGTTCCACGAGGATCAATGACCCCTGGATTGGGCAAACCTGAAAACTGGGGAGTCACCAAAGTCTGCCAAGGACAGATAAAAGGCAGTGAAAAGTGACCCTCAGTGGCGCCCTCTTGATCTCCAACTTGACCAGACCTGTCCAGCCAGAAGGACCAGCCAGCGACCCCCTT
Organism: Alligator mississippiensis; assembly: GCF_030867095.1. Taxonomy (NCBI): domain Eukaryota; kingdom Metazoa; phylum Chordata; order Crocodylia; family Alligatoridae; genus Alligator; species Alligator mississippiensis. Next base: position 23,413,992 of record NC_081837.1, on the reverse strand, counting down.
CTGGAAGATAACACCACGCTGAAAGAAGCCTCAACGACAGACTCCAGCTCTTGTAGGATAGGTATACCTGACTCTGTAGCCTGCTACTGTGTGTGTGTGCATGTGTGTGTGTGTGGTGACCAGCCCCAAGGTTTATGATTACAGTGTTTCAATCCAGCTAATAAACTAGAATTTTAAGGATCCCGAGTTGGACATTTGTAGCCAACATTATTTGGTGGAGAATGCGGTCATTATTCCAGGATTATTGGCGGATTGGTAATTGGGGAGGCTGTGTCTCCAGATAGCCCACCCACCTCTGTGGACGTGGGTTCTATAGTCACCCAAGGGGGTGGATTAGGATTTAGACTCAGCCAAGGGGGTGGGCAGACTCAAGGAGGGTCTTGATTTAGTTGTCACACAAGTGGGTGGGCATGTCCCAAGGAAGGGATTTGGTTGTACAACTGCAGGGGCAGAGGCAGAGTCAGCTGGGAGCGCAAGGGCTCAAGGGAACTGACAGGCTTGAGGCATGTTGAGGAAAATGTCTTTGTTTAGGAAAAAAAAAACCCTAAGGTTGGAGCAGGAGGCCAAGATGATAGGGTACGGAGGGAGGAAATTTCCCCTACCCATAGGGAGATTCTGAAGGGTGGACCCAGCCCATGGAGGGAGGATGTGTGCACCCCAGGCTTTTCCATAGGGGACATTGAATCCCAATTTGAAAGATTTTGCCTTTGTGAAAAACCCTCGGTTCAAAGGCAACACAGTGCCTTGGTCCGGCTGCTATGGCATGCTGTAAAAACAGCAGTTGAGGAAAAAGCTCAGCGAGCCTCTGAAATTGAGGAAAAGGAGGAGCTAATCCAAACTCTAAAAGATAGATGTATTGAATTGGAAACCAGTAATCAGACTCTAAAGGGGTTGTCTCAGAACTTGGAAAATGAAAATGAGCAATTGAGAAAAATAAATCAAGACAATGCCCAACAATTGGAATTATTGGACCAAGAAAAGGCTAGTCGAGAAGCCTTGTAAAAATTGGGGAAAACAATGGCTAAAGACCAAGCTGAGAAGGGAACCAAGGCCAACCATGGCCCCTGTATGAATACCATTAACCGTTTAAAAAAGGAACTCCGGGAGCGCAGCCTGCAAGTAGCAGCCGTCATACAGGGAGACCAAGCCAGGGATCCAGACATCCCCTTCAATCCAGGAGAGATTTGGGGTGGGGAGATGTGGGGAGATGCAGGGGAGGCCTCTCCTGAAGACCTCAAGTCAGATCAGGAAAGGAGCCTGGTGCTTGAGGTGAGCACAATTATGTGGACCTCAGTCACTCTGGATGCTCAGGGAAAATGCACAGAAACCACACAGGTAACTGTCCCCCTCAGTGGAGCTGATCTAGCAACCCTGGGCAAGACCCTGGGATCTGCTAACATTAGGAATTTGGGACAGTGGTTGCAGAAATCCCTGAATGTAGTGGACTGTGAAACCCTGAGTGTCCGGGAATGGCACCACCTACTAAGGGCCTGCGCCACCCCAGAGATTCAGGCAGCTGTGAATCAGGAGGATAGGTTTGAGGGAGACAATATTCTCTGGAGCATAGTGGGTTTGGGGATCAGTTTGGAAAGAAAGACATTTAAGGGACAGTTTGGGGCTAGCCACCAGACACCTGGGGAACCTGTTAGGGACTATGTGATTCAGTGTGTTATGTTGGGATTGCTGTCAGGGACATTTCTGCCCCTAGACAAGGAGAACAAAAGGACACCAGACATAAGAAGTATAGATTACCCTCCTGGGTTTTGGAAGGAGGTACAGGAAGGCATGCATCAGCCCATAATTGGACTGATGGGGCTGCTCAGAGAGACCAGGAGATATGTGCTGGGAGAAGTCCTAGCCCGGGCTCAGGATGCAGAGAGGTTAATTGGACATCAAGGGGGGGCAATTGCAGTCACCCAGTTCAGAGAAAAGCTTAATGACACACCGAAATATATGGTTACCTATTCTAATGAAAGTGCCTACCCCAAAACTGATAGGGCGGTTGGGGGCCCAAATTATTGCCCCATCCCACACTGGGTTAACCCAAGGGTATCAAAGGAAAGAGAGGGGGAAAATGGGATTTGGTCAGCAGTTTGGAAGTTTTTAATGCAGCATGGGGAACCGAAAGGGAGATGGCATGGAAAGCCTCTAGCTGAGCTGCTTATCAGAATGGCAGAGCTGACCAGGGAGGGAGCAGCACCTCCCCTTTCAAACAGGGTAGCAGCCTCAGCCCCGGTCTCTGAAGAGCACTGATGGAGCCCCCGTAATGGGACCCCTGAGCAAAGCCCTGGCTCATGGAGAAATTGGGGACCCTCAACTGGGATCCAGGAGGGAGACCCCAAATACCTTTTACGGTGGGAACTCAAGGGCATACCAGTGCTCTCCTGAACACCGGAGCTGCACTAATGTATTCGGGAGGAAATGGGACCTGAATCAGGAAAATGGATACATGTGTCCCAACTGAAACTGTTTAAGGGGGCAGAATAGATCTAACCCTGAATCTAGCTTTGTTAATAGGTGTTAATAGGATTCCTTGTGTCATGAGGAGAGCATCCCAGTGACCCAGCTTGGAGAAAAGAAAAAAAAAAAAAAGTGAGCCACCAACCACTTGACCATCGAGAAACAGGGCAACCAATCTTTTAATCCTGCCGGCCACCCTTCTTGGCTAGCAGGAAGGAACAGCTCTGAGCCGTTGGAAAATACGCATCGGACAGGCTGATCAGTGCCCACCCTGATGTAGAGGCAGGAAAAGGCCAAAAAAAAATCCTCAGCTTAGGATGGCCACCCTCCTGTAGGTAACTGCTCCACTTTTGCAGTGTAAAAGAAAAGCACCCCAAGAATGGAAAATGCTGTGTGCACTGCCACTGCACGTGTCAGAATTGCACTTTGTAAGTATGAATAATCAGCCACTGCAAGGAGTTTTCCTTGGCAGGTTTGTGTGTGTTTGTTTTCTTTTGCAGAAACCACAGTGTAGTCAAAGGTGACCAACAAACCATGACGCCATACTACTATCAGCAGCATCTTCCTCATCACAGCCATGGCAAAAATGGTCTTGTCTATTTGTGTTGTCTTGTTATATGTTTTGTGTTTGTTTGTCTGGTTTGTTTTAAGTTGTCACAGTTTAAATACATATATCATAAAGATATAATAAGGGTAATTGGTAATAACACCTCTAAAAATTGAACCTGCCTGTGGATCCCAGACCAGAACACTTCTGTCCGGTTGGACTGGCAAGTTTTTCTGATATTTGAAACAAGAGCAGCAATTCTCAAAAGGTTTTATATTCCACTTGGTTAACAAAAGGATATTTATTAAGGGTCATGTGTACTTTGTTTTTTGTTTTTTGGGTTTTGTTTTGTTTTTGTTTTTTCTCTGCACTTCTCTTAAGGATTTAAATGCTATTTAGAGTATCAGTATAACAAAATGTGTGTAAAAAAAAAAACTGCATTCAAAGTCATATTTTAATAAGCAAAGAGACAACTATACCATTGTAACTGTGCAAATCAACCTCGTTATGTTATTTTCTCTCTCTGCCCCCAAGGCTTTTCTCTTTCAATATCTTTTAACTGCCTAAGTTTTGTTTTAACTTCAAACCAGCTGAAGATGACACACCTCCTGTCTATATAGCTGAACAATGGTGTTTAAACAGTATAGTGACATCACCCTTGTGTAAGGCCAATGTCAAGGGGGGGAATAATGTAGCAGGAAGCCCCCTTTTCCTCTTCCCTGCATTTGCTCTCCCCTCTTTGGATATGTTTCTCTTTTTCTACCTTTTCTTCCTTCCTCTCTCTCTCACTTTAAGATAAGGGATTGTGTTTTAAAATTTATATGTATGCATTTTGTATCTCCCCTTGTATTTTGGTATTTTTATCTCTTTGTGTGTCATGGCATTGGTAGGTTATATTTTATACTCCTCACCTTTCAACTGAATGTGTTTAGTTTCATAAGTAAGTTATACATTGTAACAATGTTAACAAGGGCAGGAATCAAACTGCTCTTCTCTGTATCAGGCTGGCCCCTGAAAGAGTGAGTGAATCAGTGATTGAATGGGTAACGTGATTGAATGTGTAACATGGAAGCAGGCAGCAGCTAACACCTGGGAAGCTGCAGATCAGCCAACAAGAACTCAATAGAAGACAACGTAACAACCTGGAAATCTCTAAACGTCACTGATCAAGGGCTAGAAGCCCTGGCCTGAGTTAATCAGTGCAGGGGACTAACTTTTGGGCTGAGTATCTCCAGATCAACTGCTCCCAGAGCCCTATTCTAAATTCATCAACCGACTCCCAAACCTGCACATATGTGCGGATGACCCCTGGGGCTGACAGATGCCGTCCAGTAGCCACTGAGCAGGGGGGAAGTTCCATGAGGGTAAACGACCCCTGGATTGGGCAAACCTAAAAACTGGGGAGTCACCAAAGTCTGCCAAGGACAGATAAAAGGCAGTGAAAAGTGACCCTCAGTGGTGCCCCCTTGATCTCCAACTCGACCAGACCTGTCCAGCCAGAAGGACCAGCCGGCGACCCCCTTCTGGAAGATAACACCACGCTGAAAGAAGCCTCAACGACAGACTCCAACGCTTGTAGGATAGGTATACCTGACTCTGTAGCCTGCTACTGTGTGTGTGTGTGGGGGGGACCTGCCTCAAGGTTTATGATTACAGTGTTTCAATCCACCTAATAAACTAGAATTTTAAGGATCCCAATTTGGACATTTGTAGCCAACAAATAGTATGGTTTACTGTTTGGATGATTCTCCATAAAGAACAGTGCAAGATTGGGGGCCTTGATCATCTATCATTGTTTTTGGACCAGGAGATACTAGGTCATTTAAAAGAATCAAGGGTTCCTGCTTTATCTTGGTCCTGCTAGGTTCCTGCTTTATCAAGGGTTTCCTGCTGTATCTTGATCTGTGTGGCAGGAGGTATAGTCTTATCTGGATCCTGGCATGGGGTTTTCTGCCTACATGCACAGGGGCTAGATTATGTGTTTGAAACCTGTCTGCTTGGGCCACAAGAAAGGCTGGACAAAGGAGGGCAAGCACAATCCTGAGGAAGCGAATACAGCTTTCTGTGTTTGAGATTTGTTGTACAGCCAGATTTGGGGATTCCTCTAGGCAAGGGTATTGCTCACTCCTTGCTTCTATGAAGGTCAGCAAAGCAGGGCTTGGTATACTTTTAAAATGTCATTTTAGGTTAATAAAGGCAAGAGCACACTACACTTGACTTTAGAGCAGCATACTCTTCTACCATCAGAAACTTCTCTGAGATGCCCCCAAATTTTGGATTATTGGGATCAAGATCCTTTTCAAATATGCTGTCCAGTGCTGGAGAGAGAACATTATAACCCATCCCTGCCCTTGCTCCATTATTAGAAAATGCTGTTGATGGGAAGCAACCATGCTTACTCCTCACTAAAAAGTTGTTCATGATGATACCGTGAATTCTAACCTGTTCTGCAGCTCTGATGACTGCTAAGTATGCAGTTAAGTGCTAAAACAGTACGGGGTTTAGTGGTATTTTCTAGCTGTTTTACCTGAAAGTCAGTGAAGATCAAAGGCTAACTCTTGCAGTTCCAAGCTGCTGATTTTCAAATGACCCATGCCTAAGTTGAAGGTCGGCTGTAGGATACTAATGATTGCGTGAAAGTTAGTTTTGCCTAACCATCCATTAACATTAGCCAGGCTAAACACCACAGTGCATTAATACACTAGGCTTAATAAAAACAACAACCCATACATAGCAAGAATGGGTGATGCATTCAGAAGTCTTCTTGACATTAGCACCCCCTTTTATTTCTGCAATAAGTATTTAATCACATTTTATTTCTAACTTAGGTTTGTTTGTTTTTTTCCCCGCCCCCCTTCATTTACCTCTTTCCAAATGAATTTAGTGCTAATGAAAAGAAGTGCTAGGTGGTTTGACCATCCTGGAATCCTCTGAGAACAGAAACAGAGAAAGTATCAATGGGAGATCCTTGCTCTGCCCATCCAAAACACCTATAGAAACTATTTGTATTACAGAAAAAAAAAAAAAATCTGTGGTAGGCTTCTGCTTCTTGCTTATGACTTCAGAAAGTCCACTTCTCCATCCATTAAAGAGTATATCCATAAATATAAATATTACTGCAATCTTTCAGACTGTTTGGAAGGGTTGGTGGAAAACCTTCATCTTGGCGGTGTTCAGGGACAGGCTAAGTCTCTTATACAAAGTGTTGAAGAGCTCTAGGGTCGCTTGCACATCCTATGCAGAATGAGCTATCATGCAGCAAGCAGATGCAAACTTAAGGTCGTGGATGTCCTTGGTGGTGAGTTTCATTTATGCCCAGAAGTGCCCAAGATGAAAAATCTTCCCATCCAGTCGATACTGGATACAGACACCAGATGGTAGATCATCTTGGATGAGGTCGATGATGACAGTCAGGTAGATGGTAAACAAGGTGGGGTTGATCACACAACTTTGTTTGACCCCGGTCTGGATGTGGAAGGCATCAGGTTCAGATCTGAGTGAGTGGAAGATCTGAGAGGACTGAATGCATGCATCCCTACCTCATCATTCATTCATTTTCCTTCCTTTTATTACTACTAGCAATCATAGAAACAGACACCCCTTAATCCTGAAAATCATGAATTTTTAAGACTTAAGGGCAGTGCTGAATTTGTAATGAACAGTTTTTAACTTGAAAAATTAGAGGAAGTTTCAGGTGGCTGCCCAGATGGAAATTGTATCTCCCCTAATGACTTTGCAAGCCCTTCCTGTCTAGAAGTGCTTCTCAGTAAAACCCACCTAAGACATCTAAGCTCTTGCTCAGCACATAATGATCTCTCTGACTACTGTCAGCCAGGTACTGGTTTCTAACTCATTACTGTGAAGTGTAATAATCAGGTGGGCTGCAACACAGGCAGTCAAGCTGTTACCAGACAGAGAATCAGTGATCAAAAAAGCTGGAGATAGAAACCAGGAGGCATGAGGCAGGCAGGAAAGAAATCTGAGGACTGGCTTTATAATCAACCAAACAAGGGAAGAGACTGAATCTAAGGGGCATTTTCCACTTGGCTGTCCAAAATAAAAAGGAATAGCTCTCACAGGCTCTGATAAGCTGTCAAAAGCAGGAAGTGACATCCTGCTAGACAGATAAGGATAAATATATATACAGAGATGATTAGATGGACCTTAACTGGGGTTTTTAACACAGACTTGAGCAGAAGGGGGTGGATAATCTTTGGGGGCAGCACCATGACTCAAAGACACTCCCGTGAGTCACGTTTCCTTCTGAGTTTGGGAAGGGGGTATACTTTATCCATTTGTTGTTGGCTTATACTAACAACAAATGATGACAATACAGACCTGTGTCCCCAAGAGGGGAATTTTCTTTCCCCTTCCTCCAGCCCCTAAGGGGTGAGGGTATGAATCATGATATGCATCACCCATTTATTCCTATTACCTCACACCCAAGGTCCAAATAACACTTGTGAGGAGCTCTTAATCCTAGTAAGTCCAATTCATAAAACTAGCTCTGCACTTGGCTAACAGTGTCAGAAAAGGACAGTCATACAAGATGCACTCACGGTGTGAATCCTATTAAATAGAAAACCTTTTTTAGCCACAGATGTTTGCTGTATTGGCCTGGGAAACAAGTGTAGATCTTGTCATGTCATTGAAAATGTTGGAAGTGACTCATCAAGTAATTTAAGATAGCTGGAGTATGACAAACGTCTATGAAATCAAAGCTTTCTCTATCTCCAGCAAAACAACTACTGCAAGTTTTACAGGTAATCTGACAGCTACGTCATTGTTGTAAATAATATGCTGTTACAGATATACTGCTATTAGCATTACAGTTGTGCTTAGTTCTTTCCATAAACATAGTCCTCGCTTATGGAAGTCAGAGCCCTGATTTAGCAAGGTACTTGAGTGTACAAAGCAGTCCCACTGAATTCAGATACCTTCACTGACTGTTGAAGCACTTTCCTCAGCCAAGGCGTTAAGACTTCAAAGCCATGTCCTACTATGTGGACAGCACAGGGCATGAAAAGGTTCTTTCTTTCCTGCAGTTTTTCAACCCAGAGGGGATGTTTGTGCAGCTACAAACTGATTCAGCCTAGCCAGGTTAAACTAACCTGCAAAGATTAAATCAATTCAGGCTGAGGCTTTTTTTAATGTTTGTCCCTAGCCTAAGTGCGTATAATGGGTGTTCAGTGCCTTAGGAAAGCCCTCTCTGGAAAATGTATATCCAAGCTTAAATGAATACAATAGCTAAATAAACAGAATACAATATATTTAAGTGCACTGAAACTTTAAAAGACAAGGTTCGTTGGGTAAATCTGATTTCTTCTATTACACCAACTCAAAGAGTTGGGGTACTTTTGGGTACAAATACCCTTTATCAAGCTGAGGAAGCATCTGCAGTTGGTCCATGCTCTCCCTGGATGGACTATAGACCATCCAGGAAGAGCAGAGACCAACTGCCAATGCTGCCTCAGCCTGATGAAGGGTGCTTGTACCCAAAAGATTGCAAAGAATTTTTCCAACTAACATCACTATTCCTAAGTTTTAAGCCACCTTTATTTCAGGACACATATCAACTTCTTCAAAGTAACTTGCCAGAGGAAGGACCCATCCATGAAAGCACCGAACAAGCAGCTCCCTCGAAAGTCAGTGGCAAGTGGAAGTACTGAGCACCTCACAGTGTGAGACCTTAACATAGAAGATAACAACTGTGTCCAGTTAAGTTGATGCAGTCAAATGAAAAGATTCATTTGGCCAGGACATGGAAATTGGCTTGTCACACTGTATTCTGCTGGAAATAGGATTGCACATTTGGGTAAGTGCTACTCATCACTCAAACGTCTGTGACCTGACCACTTCAGGTCAAAAAATGAAAGACATAATGTAGCTTAGGATCAGAAAAACAAGTAAAAGAGGTAGTGGAATAATGCGGCATGTGCCAACTCTGTCTTCATAATAAAGTGGTTTTGTCTTCGGAGGGTAGAATTTAAACTGGTGGAAACAGCTTCTGTAAGAGGTCATTCTGAGACATGTTTTCAAGGGATTCTGTGTAAAATGCAACATCTTTCGCTACCATAGTAATTTTGTACATGCCCATCAGAGTAATACCTAGGTCACACAAACCTGTATGTCCTTACTGCTGTTAGTGGTTCACATGACAGCTGTAATTCTGTTTGCAACTGCAACCAAGGCTAAGTGGGGGGGAATGATTGCTCTGAGTGGTATTTTGCCTGTCGTGTCTCCTTGCAGCAATACCATTATGCATGTATTAGGTTCTGCACACTCAATTTCTGAGTGGGCTTTAGCAAGCAATTTGAACTCTCCAGGCTACATTCAGATGCCTAAAGTCAGTCTAAATAACAGCAATGTGTATGCCAAGAGGCCAGAATTTAAGTAGCAGCAAAAACAGGGAGGTGTCAGATTAAAAATGGACTGCCACTCTTGCCGCTATATCTTTTCTGAAGCTGGAGGAACTTGCCCCTTGGGATCATCAGTCTTGTACCTTTTAAAAGTACTTGATCTCTGAGAATATATTTGCTCCCCTCACCCCTGTCAAAGCTGAAAATCTTTGAAATGTGTTCCAATACCATGGTGAAGCAAGAAGCAGCATTGTTCCGATTTACAGATGGGCAACTGAGGCACAAAGACAGACCACTAAGTGACTCAGCCCAGGTACACATGGGAAACAGTTGGCAGAGTGAGGAATTGTTTTCAGGAGCCTGGATCTTAGGATGCCAATGCCAGTAAAGAAAATAACTTCTTCCACAATACACGTGTGTGGGTGGGGGGGGGGGGGATAGATAAAAAGAACAATACAAGGACAACTTCACAAAAATTGCATTCAGATTGTATTGACATTGTGTGAGCTGGTTAAGCTATATTTATACATGTCCTCTCATTGCCATTGCTATCTACTTTCCACATGATAAACAAGCACATTTTGGGATGAATAAGTAATACATCTCTGACAGAAACCCTTGACAGAGAATATAGAGGTAAATCACACCTTGGCCCTCTCTTCCCTCCTCCACAAGGCAGGGCACCTGACAGTGTAAATCTCAACCAATAGCTAAGTGGAACCCAAAGAAAGGGAAGGAGAAAGCACTGTTTCCAGCTATGATGCCAATTTTCTATTTGAGACATATGCTGAGACCACTGCCTCTTGCATTGACTACCATTATCCGTTGTTTCCTTGTGTCCCCCATCTGTCTCTACTGTCTCATCTTCTACATAGATTGCAAGCTCTTTGGGACTTGGGACATTGCACCCAGCAAAATAGAACTGTAGTTTGTGACAGGGGCTGCTACACACTAAAGCAGAACAAATCAATTCATTATATTTAATCAATGTGGTATTTTAGGACTTCCTGAAATAGGGCAGTATTATTCTCCCTCTTCTATAGATGCAAAACTCTACTTGATCATAACCCCCACTTTGAAGCCCATGATGACTTTGAGAGGTGTAGGCTATTGGATCTATCCAAAGAACCTCGTCTGGCTTTAGGGCACTTTAAAATAAGCCTGGAGTCAGCAAGGTCCCAAAGCAGATGCCTAACTTCAGAGAATGAATGAAAATGTGACTGTATTTCATACTAAACATCTGCTTCAGCACATTGCTTAACTGGGGCCTCAATAGGGCTGCCAATTCTGACTGATGCTATTCCAGGAGATTTTTTTTCCCCTCAACGTGACGTAATGTCATTAATTGTACTGTTCAACCCGTTCACAATATCCATCTCCCAGATGGCTTTCAATAGTCACCGGGAGACTGATGAGGATTCCAGTTGACTCCCAGCCAATCCGGGAGGGTTGGTAACCGTAGGCCTCACAGAGGTATTACATGAAAGAGCTGGGAAATTTCCAAATTCTCCTAGATTTCATAGATTTTAGGGTTGGAAGAGACCTGTTAGATCACTGAGTCCAACCCCCTTCCCTGGGCAGGAAAGAGCACGGGGGTCACATGACCCCAGCCACATGGTTTTCCAATTTCCTCTTAAATACCTTCCAGGAAAGGGACAGCACCACCTCCCTTGCAAGCGTATTCCATATCGTGGCAACCCTCACTGTAAAGAATTTTTTTTTTCCTGATGTCCAATCTAAATTTGCTATATTTAAATCTAAATTAACCTTATCTAAATTAATGCACATCTCCTGAGACTTAGTTGGGTGCAGTAACTAAAAGGCTCCTCTTCCTCTAAAACTTGGGGTGCCATTCTCTGTGCACTGTTTCAGAAACTTCTTCAATCCTAGTTCTTTTCTCTAAAATGAGCAATGTGGGGGTTTTCTGCCATCTGTTTTTTGTTTTTTGTTTTTTTTCCCCCAAGGTATATACAGTGGTATAATTACATAGTTGTTCCTTTTGATTCCCAATGGAGGTGCAAAAAAGGAATCTAGGAATTAAGTGTATCCTGCTTTCAATAATTGCAAGCTTGGGAGTTGTGTACAATATGTTTAGTCTCTCATGGGACATTTCTGCCAAACAAAAGTGTATGGCTCTAGAAGGGTTACAGCCAGCACATTTCATTCCAGGTGACATGTTGTAGTAGTGAGGAAAGCCTAGTTGTTAGTGTCTTCCTTCCTACAGGGTAAACTTAAGTAAAATATAAAATGTCAGAAGCTAATATGAAATATGATATCCCTGTGGGCACTCAGAGTAAATTAAGCACATCAGCAACTGAAGAGCAGGCTGCAAACCTTACATTTGAAAAAAAACGATTACAACTGTTATGTATAAAGTCACTCCTACCTAGGGAGCTGCTGCATTTGCTAAAGCAACTGAAAGAGCTTTAGGCTCATAAAACCAAAAAGAAGCTGATTTTAAGCATGGAAATCAGAGGAAAATCCACATAATCTCCATATAAATACTCTGTGGGATCATTCTACAAGGCTGCAATCATCATCCTGTACTCACTGTTGCTAACAAGGTGAAGCCCTGCTACTTTGCCCTCTGGTTTGAAGCGAATATGTGTATTGATACTGCTCTGATAACTGTAATTAACACATCCTTATTCTTTATCTAGTACTTTCCTGGCACTTCTATGCAGGAGGTGCAGTCTTGATGCTTTTGACTGTGGTGGGCAAGTTTGTTATTACCCTGAAATAAAATCGTTTTCTGATAGCATGCTGTTAGTTTAACAATAATTTAGATTATTGAGAAGTATTAGATTTGCAGCTGAAAATAAGGCATGACCTGTGGACTAGCAATGCTGCTGACCAGAAGGCAGAATAATAGCTAAGCCAGCCATTTACTTATGTTAAGTCATCATTTTAACTGTGTTAACCATTTTCTGAGTGAAATGCAGCAAGTGAATTTGTATAAGTCTATGTGCTATAAACCAGATACATCAAGGAACAAAATAACACAAAGAAGCCATTGTTCTAAGTACAGTGATCGTGTCCTTAAGAAATTTCTACTACTGTACAAGTTTTTGCTAACCTATCATAATGTTCCTCTTACTTAACTTTTTTTTTTTAAAGTGCTAGTTCAGCTTAACAGAAATATGCTGTTATGAAGATCTGTGAAGCACCGCCCAAGTATTGCTTTTGTTAACCCTATAGTCTTGCCTTATTGTAGAAAGTATAAAAGAACACCCCACCCTTTAAGGGGGGGGGGGGCATTTTGCCTCTTTACTGGCTTATAGTCATTGCTCGAGCAAATAAACTGCAGTAAAGCCTTTACCCGTCTAGTTCCTATGAGGCTGGATTACGAACTCCAGGGAGTTTTCTCCCACGACAATTTGGCACCCCAGATGGGACCCGTCTAGCTTGGCGCCTTTGGAGACCTCCACCCCCTGACACCCCAGGGCGCACCAGGTGAGTTCACCTATTTGGGTCAGTCTCGGGAGGTAGACAGTCCCCTCAGGACCAATAAGGTGGGATCCTCAAATCAGGTAAAGGAACGGTACCGGTGAGTACCTCAGGTCTGTATGTTTTTGTTTTTTAGTTTAATTTCTGGTTCCTAGTTGCTCCAGGGTTTTAGTTTCTGGTTAGTCCTTTAGAGGACTCTGGTCTGAGTTCTGTTTGATTGTGGGTTCGAGTCTCACCTTTATTCCTCTAGAGGACTTTAAAAACAGTCCAAGGGTATCTGTCTGCCTCTTAAAAGCTGATAGAGTGGCAACCTGGCCGAAAAGCAAAAGACACGGATATAAAGTAGAAATACTGTTATAACAGCCAATGACTAGGGTCTCAGACTCAAGACGCCCCTCCTCACGGAGAAAGCCAGTGGGGTCCATGAACACCGGTTGTACATGGACAAAACAGCTTCTAGGCAGGTAGAACTTAAGGAAAAAAACTGCTAGTACTTAGATATAATCATGAGTTCCGGCCAAGAAAAAAATATTCCCGATTCACCCCTTGATTATATAATCCAAAATTGGAAACATTTAAAGAGACGGGCAGAACTGTCTACTTCTCATATGGCAGAACTCTGTTTAATTAATTGGACGTCTTATACGTCTCAGTTAAATTTGGGAAGACAATGGCCAGAAAATAGATCATTTGACCTAAATCACCTGGCTGCCATACAAAGGATCTTGGAGGACCTCCGCCTCGGTCAAATAAACTATTAATATTTATAAGACAATGTTGCTAACAAGCAATCAAAACCTTTAGCCACCCTAACCCCTGTACCTTTCCTGAATTTGTTAACTCTCCTTCAATGTCCAAAACCTTCTGCACCACCTTTATATTCAGATGATAATTATAAACCCATGCCCAAACCCCCTATCCCACCTGATCCGTTCATTCCCGTGCTAGCAGGGAACTCGAAAAATCGTGGGGAGGCATCACCCCAAATGCCTCCCGGCGACCACCCAAGTCCCGAGCCTGTAGATGGATCAAGGCATCCCTCTCCAGACTCAACCTCCCCTAACTCTGATCCGACTCCCATAGCTAATCGTACCCGACAACAAATACCTGCCCCTAGCCTTCTGGCTCCCCTAAGAGAATACCCTGTGCCTGGAAAGGGTGGAGAAGTTATCAGTCACTGGACACACGTTCCCTTCTCCACCACCGACCTCTTAAACTGGCAAGAAAACACCCCCAAGCTCAGAAATAATCCCGAAATTGTTCTAAGGTGCTTCAAAACCATTTTCATGACTCATAACCCCTCCTGGTCAGATGTCATGCAGCTTCTCGAAAGCCTCTTAACCTCAGACGAGAAGACCCAAGTACTACTCCACGCTGACCAATTTCTAGCTGATCAGCAGCATCGAAACCACTCCATGCCTAATAACATACCTAGGCAAGATCCCCATCCTCCTCCAGAAAAAGACTCAACATTTTTCTCATCAAAAAATGAACAAATATAAAACCACACTTTTAATGGCCACAAACCTGGTCATAGAAAGATGCAATACCCTGAATCCAGCTACCTTATTACCTCTACCCAGCAACAGTAAACCAGACTCCCACAATTACCTTCAAATTGCAATATTTTCAAACAAACCCAGGGCAGATCTCAGTAACTTACCCTTAGACAACCCTGACTTAATTTTTTTTTAATGTAAATAGCTCTTCAAAAATAGTCAACGAAGTTAAAAAAATGGATTATGCAATAGTAACTCCATTTGAAGTACTTAAAGCTGAACCACTGCCTGAGCAGTTGGGCGCGATAGTGGACTGTGGCTTCCAGCTTGTGCCGTGCCCTGGGCCCTTACCAAACTGCTTTTGTTTTTTCTCAGAGTGAAATGCCAAAAGTTTTTGCATGTGTACTATGAGACAAAAAAGAGTAGAACTGTTCATTTCTCGAGAGCTATATGGCATGTTAGACATAATGTGTTACTGCGAAAGTGTTTGTCACGATGTAAAGTTCTAAATGTCCTGGAATAGATTCTCTTTAGTAAAATTAATAGTTTTTTTTTTTCTTTTTTAACTTTCTGTACCTGATCTTTTGTGAAATAAAAGTAGTTAAAAAGGATAGAATATAGCAAATGCCAGACGGAAAGATAGTGCTACCTAAAACAGCCCTTAAACCTTATCTACAACAACTTCACCAAAACAAGCATTTAAGTTACAAAAAACTTGCTGCTGTCACTAATAAACTATTCTACCAAAAAGCAAAAAGGCTTTTAAAAAACTGCAATATATGCAAAAAGTTTAATATCAAAGGAGAAAAATCAAAACCCCCTGGAGCCCGCCGCTAAGCTTATACTCCCTTTAAAAGACTACAAATAAATTTTACTGATATGCCTAAAAACAACGGGTACAAAACCTCCTAATAATTATTAACCAACTC
Source organism: Alligator mississippiensis (assembly GCF_030867095.1). Classification (NCBI taxonomy): domain Eukaryota; kingdom Metazoa; phylum Chordata; order Crocodylia; family Alligatoridae; genus Alligator; species Alligator mississippiensis. The sequence goes on along the minus strand of NC_081837.1, from coordinate 23,398,751 downwards.
ACAGGGTGAGTAAAAGCCTTCCCCACCAGAAGAGCTACAGCACAAAAAGTAATAAAAAATACTCCTTAACAAAATTATACCCAGGTTTAGTCCACCACGTATCATTAAAAGCAATCAAGGATCACATTTTACTCCTAACATAAATAAAACACTAACCAACTGCCTAGGAATAGAATGGAAATTCCATACCCCTTAGCACCCAGAAAGCTTAGAACAAGTAGAAAAAATAAATCAGACCCTGAAACAAAAAAAATAAAAAGCTATATACTGAAAGTGGGTTAAAATAAACTAAGACTCTCCCACTAGCTCTTATGTCCATCAGAACCACCCCCAGAGGAAAAAACAAAAAACAAAAACTAAAGCTCAGCCTTTATGAGCTGTTGTTCAGAACACCCTGTTCCCCAACATTCCCCCTTATTACCGGCTCACACTTCCTCTCTCTTAAATGATGAAAAACTCACCTCTTATATTTTATCTCTACAGTCTCAGTTAAAATCTCTCCATAAGTATACTGCTTTAAGCCACTTACCTGCCAATGTTCCAGCACATCGCATCCAGCCTAGAGACTAAGTGTATGTAAAAACTTAAAAACAATCTCCCCTTAAACCTAATTGACCAGAACCGTATCAAGTCCTCCTCACCTCCCACACCGCCGTAAAAATAGCAGAAAAGAACAACTAGATTCATTATACTCATACAAAGAAGACAGAAGTTTCACCAGAGCTCAAAATCAGCTCCAACACAAGCTTCCCTAACCTAAAAAAGGGAAAGCCAGAAGAAGACGACTGCGGACTTTGCAGGAGCACAGCACGCCCACCTGACCACGACAAAGGTAAGCCAGAAGCAAACAAAAAAAAAAATAAATAAAAGCAAACACCTCCTGGACCTGCAGCCCATTAAATAATATAAATCTCAAACTAACCAAAGTCTACTAATGAACTGTCACCCTTTTAAAATCCTGTCCAGCCCAAAGAACACCAAACTCCAAGTACTACATCCTTTAAACACTTTTAGATCAGCCGAAACCAAGCACTTTAAGACTGTAACATGCCCCCCAAAAAACAGTTATTAGAGCTGCAGAGTTGTTTATACTGTTTGTGCTGAATTTTGTTATAATATAGCTTTTATAACTATATGATTTCTAATCTTTCTCTTTGCTAGAGAAATAAATCTTTTACAGGAGTCAGCTATAGCTACCAGTTGCTGCAGATGTACTAATCCTGGCACCTGCAGTTTTCCTGTCTAAATAAACAATTACAGTGAAAAAAAATTAACCAAGGGCACTAATCCTATCTGCACCCCCATATCCTCTTTAAATAATACCTTGTAATATTGTTTATATACTGATACCTCCCAAGAACAATGCTTCTTCAATAAAACTGCAAATCCTTCCTTTAAATCAAAGGGTGAGCGCAAAGTACTAAAATTAAAAAAAATGTAAATAAAAAACAGTAGCCACATACCTCCTAAGTATTCAAACCTTGCTGCTTTAAAAAAAACAAAACAAAACAAAACAAAACAAAAAAAACAACAATACTAGGTCTATAACTCCCACGCCTACCATAAAATCCCTGCCAAAGGAAAAAGTAACTACTATCCGGCAATGCTAAAACTCTCTACATCCTTCACCATGCACCTTCCACAAGGCAGGTGGCAAAACAAGAGGGATTTACAAAAAAGTTATGATATAGTAAACAAATATATATAAAAAAAAAAAAAACCCTCCACTTCCCAAAAAAGTATTACTTGGGTGTTGCCTTGCAAGTATGCTCCCGGAAATAGGCACTGTGTGTCTTAAAAAATTTACATTACGCCTCCAAGCTGTGATAGAGATCATGGCTCACGAATTCAGTGGAAGTAAAAAAAAAAAGCAACCCCCCTCCCCAAAAAAACCCTCTCAAAGTCCGTTGCTGCCTTAGCTGACACCCAAGAAAAACTCCGACAAATAATAATTCAAAACTGTACAACCCTTAATTTTCTCCTCACCGCCCAAAAAGGAATGCACGCGCAGTCATCAGACCAAAATGTTATATATAAGTTAACAGTTCTTTTACCATAGTTCAAACCCACCTCAATAATGCAGCTGTCCATATCCAAAAAGCCAAAGATATAGCTAAAATCCCCAAAGATACATCTCTTACCTGGCTTACTAGTTAGTTCCCTTCCCTTACGGGATGGCCTAAACCTTTTGTACTAAGTATAATTAAAATAGTTATAACTATAGTCTGCCTGTTATGTTATTTTCAGTGTTTATATTCTTTAAAACAACAGTTTATGCAAAGGCAAGTAAAATATATATGGTCAATTCATACAAATATCCAGCAACAATCTTCAGGAACTAACTCCACTAGAACTTAAATATTTAAAAGTATGTTCCAAAACTTGCTGTAAAAATTTAAAACAAAGGGGGGACTGTGGTGGGCAAGTTTGTTATTACCCTGAAATAAAATAGTTTTCTGATAGCATGCTGTTAGGTTAACAATAATTTAGATTATTGAGACGTATTAGATTTGCAGCTGAAAATAAGGCATGACCTGTAGCCTAGCAATGCTGCTTACCACAAGGCAGAATAATAGCTAGGCCAGCCATTCACTTATGTTAAGTAATCATTTTAACTGTGTTAACCATTTTCTGGGTGAAATATACAAATTCACTTGCTACAAGTCTATGTGTTGTAAACCAGATACAGCAAGGAACAAAATAACACAAAGAAGCCATTGTTCTAAGTACAGTGATCATGCCCTTAAGAAATATCTACTACTGTACAGGTTTTTACTAACATATCATAATGTTACTCTTACTTAACTTCAGTTTTTTAAAAGTGCTAGTTCAGTTTAACAGAAATATGCTGTTATGAAAATTTATGAAGCATGGCCCAAGTATTGCTTTTGTTAACCCTATAGTGTTGCCTTATTATAAAAAGTATAAAAGAACACCCCACCCTTGGGGGGGGGGGGGCATTTTGCCTCTTTACTGGCTTATAGTCGTTGCTCGAGCAAATAAACTGCAGTAAAGCCTTTACCCATGTGTCTAGTTCCTATGCGGCTAGACAATGAACTCCAGAGAGTTTTCTCCCACGACATGATCAAGCTTATTATGAAAAATGGCCACTTCCCCAAGGAGATTTCCACTGAGGACAAAATGTTTCCACATCAACAGATTTTTTTGCTCCTCGTACAGAATTTAATGGAAAACGATGTCGTTTCTCTATAATGCTACAGAACGGCTCAACAAAGGACAAGTCCTTGTTCTATATTAAATTCTACAACTCTTTAAATTCTCTTGCATCTTCCTAAGTAACCCAAGGTCCCTTTAAACTGCACACTTCGTCTCCCCAGTCAAGCCTCCAGGCATATCCCTATGTACAAGAACTACAAATGGAAGTCACCGGTTTGTCTGCTTAAGTTGTTCAATTAAAAAAACAAAAACAAAAACAAAACAAACAAATGCTGGTTTCCAGTACACAAAATGCCTCATAAAGCCAGCTAGAAATTTATTTTTCTAATAACCCAAGCACTTTCCAATCACTCTACCTGCCCTTTACCTCCACTCCCTAGGACAGGGAAACATCTTTTCATTTTGTGTCTGTAAAGCATCTAAGCGCAGTGGGCTCCTGGTTCTCTACTGAGGCTTCCAGCACAAATCATAGGAAAGAAATGGAGGGACTGTTATGTCCATTTTACACGTGGGGAAACAAGGCTCTGGTAGGACATGGATACAGCTACACAACACATGAAGGCAAGATTGTAGCAAAAGGGAGGCAGGACTGCACTGACTTGAGCTTGCATAAGTAATACTAGCAGTGAATGCACAACAGTGCTGGGATGACCACGGGCTATATAAGCTTGATAGCAACCTTGATAGCAACTTGAGTTGCAAGCCCACATCGATGCCACCACGTCTTCAGTACTCTTGTTGCCTTTACTTGCCGGATGAAAGCTAGCACAGGCATGACCATTTGGTCTATGCTTGTGCCTTCATTTGCTGCACAGACCTAGCCTTATATACCACCTTGCCATACAGGAAGTTTGCAAGAAGTAAACAAACAAACAAAAAAAAGTAAGGCAGCAGAATGATGGGAGCCGTGTAAGTCGGTTAAGTAGACTTCCCTAACTATAGCTACCCTAATGTAAACCTTTCAAGATAATCTGGCCTGATGTTTTCTGCTCCAGAGGCAGAAAGACTTTTATTTGCAGGATTTTATTTTAAGCTGCCAGCACCTCTGAAAACTAAAAGAGGCACCTAGTATGAAAGCAAAGGTTCTCATGGACTATATTTTATACAAAGGGTAAACTCTGCTGAGTTGATGTCAAGCCTTAATTGACGCTAACCTCCCCTCCCACTTCAGGTGATCGATGCTCACAAAGAAAACCCTTTTTCCCTTTAGTGTTCTTGTGACCTTCTTCCTCCAATATGTGCAAGGATAGAAGAGAAAGATATTCCAAATGTTTGAGAGGCTCCTCACAGCTTGCCCATCTGTCCAGTAAACTGCACATTGATACAAAAGACACTTTTCATCTTAAGAATTAGAATGTAGAAAAGGCAGGGTGCTCTCCAAAGACCTACAGAAATACAGTGCTTGTATGATGTGCACTCCATGTTGCTTTTATTTCCACACCCATTAGTGATCAGACTGCTCCTGTTTTGAGAAAAGTACAGTGGGCCAAATGTATTCATGAGGGTACCTCTGTTTTAGAAAAATGCATTATGAATGATCCTGGCCTTGTATTTTCCATATTTCCAAAAAAAACCCTGTTTTAAACTTTCCTCTCATTTCCAGTGTTGGCCAGGAGTGATTCCATCAGTGTTAACAGAGGGCACAGGAAGAAATTACACTTTTCAAGTGATCTGGCACCTGAAGGAGCTCTACCAGCCCTGACTTAACATATGCATGACTGCAGAGGTCAGGATGCTGAATCTATATACAGAGGGAGATAGCGATGGAGAAATATATATATATGTGAGTGTGTTATATATAGAGAGATATATGAAGAAAGGAATATATAGAGCTAGGGATCTATATAGAGCTAGGGATAAATGGACACACAGATATATAGAGATATAGAAATATATAGAGATACATATATATAGATCTAGAGATATATAGAGCTGGAGAGAAATGGACATAGAGATATAGAGAGCTAGAGATTTACGGAGATACATATATAGAGTTAAATATAGATAGAGCTGGAGATATATAGAGCTAGAGACATCTGGAGATAGAGATAGAGATATCTGTAGATTAAAATATATAGACTTAGATATATAGAGATACAGATGTATAAAGGTAGAATTCTATGGATCTAAACATATAGATATAGATGTATGAAGCCAGAGATGTATGGCGACAGAGATATGTAGAGCCTGAGATATATGGGGACAGACATATTTAGAGCCAGAGATATAAAGGGCCAGAGATAAATAGAGGCAGATATATAGGGCAACAGAAATATAAGAAACCAGAGTTATATGGGGACAGAGATACAGAGCCAGAGAGACATATGGAGACAGAGATTTATAGAACCAGAAATATAAGAAACCAGACATATCTGGAGGCAGAGATATAAGGAGCCAAAGATACATGGCTCAGAGATATAAGGAGCCAGATATAAGTGGGGAGAGAGATATATGGAACCAGATATATACAGAGCCAGAGGTATATGGGGACAGCAATATATAGAGCCAGAGATATAAGGAGCAAGAGGTATATGGAGCCAGAGATGTATGGAGCACAACATATATTGTGCCAGAGATATAAGGAGCCAAAGACATTTGGAGCCGAACATACGTGGAGCCAGAGATATAACAAGCAATTGATATGTGGAGCAAGAGATATATTGTGCCAGAGATATACAAAGCCAGACATATTTGGAGCCAGAGATCTTTGTAGCCAGAGCTATATGGGGCTAGAAATATATGGGGCCAGACATATAAGGAGAGAGAGATGTATAGAGCCTGAGATATGTGAAGCCAGATATCCATAGAGCCAGAGATATATGGGGCAATGGGAACCATACATGTTGTAGTTGCTGTTGGCAGGGCAGGTGAAAAGTGGGGGGGGGCAGAGAGGAGGGAGGGGGTGAGTGCCCGGGTGCCTGGGTTCCCTAGGAGGGGGTGGGGGCTGGAGAGTGAGGGCTAGGGAGTCAGGGGGCCTGGATGCTTGGGCCCTGCACTCCAAGCACACATTGAGACCGTGCCAAGCCCAGACACTAACGGGGGCACCGGCAGCATGGCAGGCAACTGTGTAGGTGCTGAGGCTCGTGCAGAGGGGCTCTTCCAGCCCCCAGGAGTTGCACAAGTTGAAGTGACAGGTCCAGGAGAATTGCGTGACAGGCATCTGGGCCTGGCACTGCCTGTGGGGGAAGAGGACAGCAGGGCCAGTACCCCTTACTCCCAACGAAGTCCCATCTCCCACACCCCAAAACCTCTCACACCCATCCTGCAAACCCCCACACCCCACCCGATTGCCCCTGAGGCCTGACCCACAGCCATTGCCGAAGACCCCAGCAGGGTCTAGCAGCTACCTACTACTCTTGGGTCCTTCTGTCTTGTCCAAGATCTCGAATCTACAGTCAGCGATGATCTGCCTCCCAAGCTGGCATATGACAGGTGGGCAGGGACCTCCCAGTGCTCCAGCATCTCCCAGTACCCAAAAATTACCTCCCAATCCCCTCCCAGCCTTCAGTGTCCCCCAGTAAAGAACCCAGTAAGCTCCTATTAGCTCCCCAGGAAATTCCCAGCATCCCCCAGGGCCTTCCAGTACCCTCCCAGGCAGATCCAGTAAACAGCTCCTCCAGTAGCCTCTCAATAGTCCCCCCAGTGCCTTCTAAATCTCCCAGAGGATGAAGAGGTACTCAATTGAGTGGGGGGCAGGAGGGGTGCACTGGGGCTCCTTGTGCCAAAGCACTGTCATGGCCCTCATAGATCCCATCCAGATATCACTGGTCATTCCTGGGGTCTCCACAAGTGTCATCCCATGGACCCCAAAGCTGCCAGGCCACTATGCTGGGAGAAGCGGAGGAGGGAGGGGAAGGGAGGGGTTGCGCACCAGGCATGTGGTACCCTGGCAGGGGGACAGGCCTGCAGCGAGGGATTGAGAGGAGGGCTCCCCAGTATCCTCCCAGTACCTTGAAGGAAGACTTAGTAACCCTCAGCCCCCCACTTGTCCCAGCCAGTGCCTCCAGCATCCTCCTAGTCCGTCCCAGTGCTCTCACCAGGACACAGCACCTCCAGCACACGCTGACAAGAGCACCAAGGCAGCTGTATCATGGCCACACACAGCCAGGAGCCTCAGCCCGTGGTCCCCTTGTTCTTGCCTTTGACCGGGAACCATGGTCTTGCTAGACAGGTGAACATACATGGGCTTAGGTGGTATGTGTGAAGCTGCCCCAGTGCCCCCACCAGCCAGCCAGCTCCCACCCCACAAGTAACACAGTAACCTGTGACCTGACAGTCACAGAAAAGCCACCAGCCCACAAACACTAAAGCAGCTGCCAGCTACAGCCAGGCCCTTAGACCCCCTGCTGCAGCTGCACGGAGGACTGCACGGGACACCCACCACATCCCTGACATTGATGGGTACCCCTGAACTTTCACTATGCATTTTCTACTTTGGGAACAGCTTTGTATGTTTTGAAAAAAATATTTTATCTAACCAAGGGCATAGAGTAGGTTGTTTAGGCGGGGGGAGATCGCTTGTTTCTTAGTTGCTTAATTGCTGGCCTCGCTAGAAGGAAAGCTGTATCAACAAAGTCCGGAGCTGGAAGGGGGGTTACTTGGGGGGGAGCTGGAAGCGGGGTTACTTGCTGGGCTTGCTATACATTTCATCACATCAGCAAGTTTAACCTGTTACGTAGCTATATAAGGCAGACACCCACTGAGGTGTGGGTGCTTGCTTTGCGAACGATTGCCAAGCACCACTTTCTGCGCAGAAATAAAGATTAAGTTGGATCCTTCAACCCTGTGTGTTTATTGGCACAAGCACACAGGGCACGAACTCACCGTTGTTTGGGGACAACAATTTCTGGCGACCCAGATGGGACTCTAGCTGACTGCCTTGCCCAGTCCACCTCTTCGGCTCTGGCAACACCTGTGGACAGTGCTAGGGCCAGGCACCACCGACCTTATTCGTCAGAGGTCTGACCGTCTCCTGGTTGCCTGACGGAGTAGGGGAGGGGCACAACGGCGCAACGCTCGAAGGACCAACTTAATCAGGTGGGGCGAGGGAGGTTTCAATGGACTGGTGAGTACTTCTTTCCATAATTTGGGCAGGTTGGAAAAGAGATGGCTTTGAAAGTTCCGATCGTATAGATACCCTAGGCGAGTGAGATCGGGTGGCAGCCCCGTGAACTCCCTTTAATCAGTTTGGTTCTGAGGCTGAGCGGCGGTCGCCGTCTGGTAGTTGGATAATGGGAAGTAACCAGTCTAAGATTCCACCCTGCAGTCCCTTAGGATGCATTTTGAAAAATTGGCCAAAGTTTGGAAGTGACCCTATGACAAAACAACAGATCATTCGGTATTGCAGTACGTGTTGGCCACAGTACCAACTTGCGGATGGTGCAGCCTGGCCGGAAAATGGGTCTTTGGATTATAACACAATCTTGCAGTTACAGTTGTTTTGTAGGCGCCAAGGGAAGTGGGATGAGATGCTTTATGTAGAGGCATATATGACTTTATATAGGGATGAGATTACACAGAAGTTGTGTGGGATATTTAGGGGAAGTGGGGTAATGGCTTTACGGGGGGTCACCACAGCATGTCCAAAGGAGCCAGAGGAGGAAGATGTGCAGTTGCTAATTGCTCCCATGGCTCCCCCGTCTCATCCTGTGAGCCATGCGTCACCACAGGGGACTTTCACTGCACCTGTAACGGCTTGTCAGGGACTCCCGGCTGGCTCGTCCAGTCTGTCCTCCCCCACCTCCCCTGACAGCCTTGGGTTGCCGTCCCCGGGTCCGGCGGATGTGGATGGTAGCAATCTGGTGGTAGAGGGGACTGTAGGAGATGGGGCGTTTAGCCCTGTGACGAGTCGCTTATGATCAGGGGCCCAACCAGTAGTTCAGGCCCCTTTACGACAAGAGGTGGGTCCTGAGGGTGAACCAGTTTTTGTCCATGTACCATTCAGCACGGCAGACTTGATAAATTGGAAACAGTCTGTGGGCCAATATCGCCAGAATCCGGAGGCAATGGCGCAGTTGTTGTCTACTATTTTCCTCACCCACCAACCAAACTGGATAGATATTCAGGCCTTACTGGCCGCTCTTCTGACTCCAGAAGAAAAGAGGTTGGTCTTAGAGAAAGCACTCACGATAGCACAGCAGCGTCACCCAGCCGGTGATGTAGATGAACTTTGCCCTAAGAAAAATCAAGACTGGGATCCCAACACCCGAGGGGGCCGAAAGGAGTTAGAGCTGTATCAGGAGTTTGTGCTGGCTGCTCTCTGGGAGGCTATCCCCAAGCAGAAAAAAATTGTCTAAATTGTATGAAGTGCGGCAGGGTCCGAAGGAGGATCCATCCAGTTTTTATGGGAGGTTATGCGAGGCAGCCAGACAGTGGATGGATTTAGATCCAGAGCTGCCAGAAAATGCCAAGATGTTTAACACACTGTTTATAGGACAGTCAGCCCCAAATATTAGAAGAAAACTACAGAAGACTGAAGGAGCAGCTGGAATGAGCATCAGCCAAATGATTGAGATTGCTTATAAAGTATACTCCAACAGAGATCAGGTTAAGGAGAAAAGGGAAAATAAGAGAATAAAGGCACAGGCGTCATTACAAGCATCGTTGTTGGCAGTGGCAATTGTAAATCAGAGGAGTCGGGGACGAGGCAGGGGAAGCAGAGGGCATAGAGTTGGCGTGGGCTATGCTCCGGGATGCTACCGCCAGGGTCCCAGGTTGGGACCTAATCAGTGTGCTATTTGCAAGCAGGAAGGGCATTGGAAAAATGAGTGCCCCAAGAGGGAGAAGAAGAGACGAGAGGAGGAAGAAAGATTGTTGATGTTGGATGGTTCTGACCAGGAGTGACAGGGACCGGGGGCTAACACTGAAGTAATCTCTGTCTCCCCCGACGAGCCCCTGGTTAAAATGCAAGTAGGGGGAGAACTTATTGACTTTCTAGTAGATAGTGGAGCCACGCATTCAGTTGTAACCAATTTTAAAGGACCCTTATCAAAAACCAAGATCCCCATAATTGGAGCCACCGGCCAGCGGACGTATCGTCCTTTTGTGCCACCCATGGAATGCAAATTGGGAGGAAAGAAAGTGTCTCATCAGTTCCTGTATATGCCTGAGTGCCCCATACCTTTGTTTGGGAGGGATTTGCTGTGCAAATTGCAGGCCCAATTGACCTTTTCAGAGGGGAAAATTACTATGAAGATACCACCTGAGGAAGCCTGGAAAGCTCAGGTGTGTCTCCTATTGCAGGAGGGGGAGGAAGGGAGAATTCCCCCAGAAGTAGAAGACACTGTAGTACCATGGGTATGGGCAGGAGAGAAGCCAGGAACAGCCAAACTGGCTACCCCTGTAAGCATTGATTTAAAGCCGGGAATTACCCCACCCAGGATGCCACAGTATCGATTGAAAATAGAAGCTTGGAAAGGCCTGGAACCATTGATAAAGAGATTCCTTAAATATGGTTTACTTCAGGAGTGTCAATCATCTTTCAATTCCCCCATTTTGTCTGTAAAGAAACCCCACAGTAATGAGTATCGTTTCGTGCAGGACCTCAGAGCCATGAACAAGGTCACGGTGACCCTTCATCTGGTGGTGAAGGACCCTTATACTTTGCTGACTACTTTGTCTGCAGAGGAACAGTGGTTTACAGTCCTGGACCTGAAAGATGCTTTCTTTTGCATCCCACTTGAAAGAGACAGCCAAGAGATTTTTGCATTCCAGTGGGAAGACCCGAATACTAGGAGAAAAACCCAATTGTGCTGGACAGTTTTCCCTCAGGGTTTTAAGAGCAGTCCCACTATTTTCAGCACTGCCTTAAGTACCGACCTTCAGAAGTGGGACAAAGGGACATCAGGAACCCTGTTACAGTATGTGGATGATTTGTTAATTGCAGCAAAAACGAGGAAAGAGTGCCACCTGCTGACCGTAAGTTTACTAAACTTCCTGGGACAGGGGGGTTACAGGGTATCTCGAAAGAAAGCCCAAATAACAGAAAAAAAAGTACGATATTTGGGATTTGACATCTCACAAGGCCAGAGGATGTTGGGCCCTGAAAGAAAAGAGGCCATCTGTCGGATGGCAGTCCCAAAGACCAAGAGACAGTTGCGAGGCTTTTTAGGTATGGCAGGATTCTGCCGGATCTGGATCCCCAATTTTGGACTAATAGCCAAGGCTCTTTATGAGGCCACTACTGGTAGTGAGGGAGATTTGCAATGGACGGCAGAATGCTGAAAGAGCTTTGACACTATCAAACAGGCCCTTATGACAGCACCGGCCCTGGGCCTACCCGATCTGAGTAAACCATTTCAACTTTATGTACATGAACGCCAAGGAGTAGCATCAGGAGTACTGACCCAGTACTTAGGTAGCTGGAGAAGAGCAGTGGCCTACTTCTCCAAACAATTGGATCCCACTAGTTTGGGATGGCCGGCCTGCCTGCGAGCAGTGGCAGCTACTGCTATGCTGGTAAAGGAATCTAAGAAACTTACTTTAGGACAACCAATGACTGTGTATACCCCACATTCAGTGCTGGCGGTGATGAATGCAAAGGGGGGAACCTGGCTTTCCCCTGGACGAATGGCTAAGTACCAGGCGACTCTCCTGGATCAAGGAGATATCCAGTTGCAAACCTCTAGTACCCTGAACCCAGCTACGTTGATGCCATTGGAACAGGACGAAGGATTACAGCATGACTGCATTGAAACTATTGAGAGTGTGTATGCTAGCCAGCCGGATCTTAAAGATGCCCCACTACCTAATACAGACCTTGAATTCTACACAGATGGAAGCAGCTTCATGGACAATGGAACCCGAAAGGCGGGATACGCCGTGGTTACATCATGGGATACTGTAGAGGCAAACGCCTTGCCTCCAAATACCTCTGCACAGAAAGCTGAGCTTATTGCGCTGACCCGAGCTCTCCATTTGGCAAAAGGAAAGATAGCCACTATATACACGGATTCGAAGTACGCCTTTGGAGTCTTACACGCCCACGGAGCTATATGGAAAGAGAGAGGACTCTTAACGGCAAGTAAAAGCCCAGTAAAGCATGGAACAGAAATCCTGAAATTACTTGAAGCCGTGATGGAACCACTAGAGGTAGCTGTGGTGCACTGTAAGGCCCATCAAAAGGGAGATGCTGACATTATTAAAGGAAATCGACGAGCAGATGCTGCAGCGAAAAAAGCAGCTAGAGGACAAGTTCAAGAGACTCAAATGTTGGCATTGATGCCTCAGGTAATGTTACCTGAGGAACCTCCCAAATATACTGAAAAAGAGAACCAACTCGCAGAGAAATTGGGAAGCAAAGAACAACAAGATGGATGGTGGGTTTTGCCTGAGGGACAAGTCCTGATGCCAAAACTGATTCTTAGCAAACTGCTCCAAGAGTACCACCAGAGCACCCATATGGGAGCTGATGCCATGACCCAAGGTCTCCAAAGAATTGTAGTGGGACCTAAGATGAGAAAAACAGCAGAACAAATAGTGCATAGATGCCCTGTCTGTTGTGCCAACAATCCTAAGATTTCCCCCAAACCTCTGCCAGGAGCAGGAAGGCAAGGACTATTAGCAGGAGAATGTTGGCAGATAGATTTCTCTGAAGTTCTCAGAAAGGGACACTACAAATACCTGTTAGTGCTCATGGACACTCTGACTGGATGGACTGAGGCCTTCCCGTGCTGAACCAACCAAGCAAAAGAAGTGGTCCAGGTGATGCTAAAAGAAATGATTCCACGATTCGGAACCCCAGAGGGATTAGCCTCGGATTGAGGGCCACACTTTGTGTCAGAGGTGACCCAGGCAGTTTCTCGGGCTCTGGGGATACAATGGGACCTTCACACAGCATGGAGACCGCAGTCAAGTGGACAGGTGGAACGAATGAATCAGACTCTAAAAAGACAGCTGGCTAAACTTTGCCAGGGAACTCAGTTAAAATGGCCCGAAGCTCTGCCTTTTGCCTTGCTTAGAGTGCGCATAGCCCCTAGAGCTAAATTGGGAGTTAGTCCATTTGAATTAATGTATGGCAAGCCATATCCTAAGAATCCAGTGGTGACGCATGGGAGTCAAATGCATGTAAAAGGGGAGGTTGGGTAATAGATTATTTGTATTCTTTGTCTGCTGTATTGTCTTCTCTCCACAGGTATGTCCAGGAACGACTTCCACTCCCTCTAGATACACCAGTCCACAAGTTCCAGATCGGAGACAAGGTACTGGTCCGGATGTGGAAAGACGAGCCACTTCAGCCCAGGTGGAAGGGACCGTATCCTGTGATTCTTACTACTCACGCTGCAGTGAAGGTTCAGGGGGTAAAACCGTGGATACACTACACTCGGGTGAAGGCCGCACCAGAAGTACCACCTGCAGGAGAAGTTGCTGAGAGTGTCGCACTGGAAGCCGACACAAACGGACATCGTTGGACAGCAGAGCCAGTAGAAGGACTTAAATTTCTGTTTAAACGTCAACCATGTGGAAAGTAGTTCTTTGCATAGGTGTAATGTTTCTAGAGTCTAAGGGGTTGGTGCATCAAAGGTTCGAGAAGAGACAAAATGTGTGGGTTCATTTGGCAAAGGACGTATTAAATGTCACTCATTTTTGTTTGGCAGGTGGAATATCAGTTGATGATATTTTCACGTCATGACTTATAGGGGTGCCCACTCCAATGGAAGCACTCCAGAATTAGACTTGGTTCACATCTGGGGGAATAGAAGGTCCAATCAATTACACTAACAACTCCATGTGGGGAACCATTACCACAGAAAAAAAAAAAAAAAAAAAACCGCTAGTACCTTTGAAATAGATTTGTTGACAGTCACCTCCCCTGGTAACACCAGCTGTGCCAATTTTGTGAACTGTACCCAAGCTTGCAAAAGCCTAACCAAAGAAATTAAAATTTTCAATTGCTCAGACATGACTAATGTATCTTGTAACTACGTTCATGTTATATTACCCTGGGGGTGGTTCCTCCTTTGTGGGAAGACTGCCTATTCATATATCCCAGCCAATGCCACAGGATGCCCTTGTGCTCTAGGCCGGTTGACTGTCTGGCTACCAGGTATGCCTAAGATCTCTAATAAGCGTCACCGGAGAGGTTCAAAGGTGCTAGATAAATCCTGTGATAGTGACATAAACCTCCTGAGGCCAAGGTAGTGTCCTTAGCAGTTTTCCTAGTAGGGGTGCCAGGCCTAGTAGTGGATGCTGGGAGGCAGCTTGGTAAGGTGGCCTGTGCCCTGGCAAAGGGCCTAAATACAACTTCACAGGCCCTAGCTGCCCTCAATATTGAAATGAAAGAACTAAGAGGAGCTACTCTGCAAAATAGAGCAGCCATAGATTACCTGTTGCTGAGGCATAACCACGGATGTGAAGAGTTCGAGGGAATGTGTTGTTTTAATTTGACAGATAACTCCGAGTTGATAGAGTCAAAAGTGCAGAAGTTAAAAAAAAGTTCTGTCCCACATTAAGCAAGGGGAAGGGTTCGACTTCTCATGGCTTACTTCTTGGCTTCCTAATTTTTCATGGCTTAAGCAAATTTTCCTATTAATTGTGGCAAGTATGTGTATTTTCTTGATGATCTGTTGTGGGATACAGTGTGCGCCAATGTGTTGTGAGATACTCAAGAAATCAATTTCTTCCCCAGTTCACCACGTGATGTTTGTAAAATCATCAGTTACAAACCCGATCCAAAACAATCGGGAGGAAGCAAAAAGATTTCTGGAGATGAGAAAGATAGTCGAGAACTATGGGCCTTTTCCATAAGGGCCATAGTCTCGAAGTGGGGATTTGATGGGTACCCCTGAACTTTCACTATGCATTTTCTACTTTGGGAACAGCTTTGTATGTTTTGAAAAAAATATTTTATCTAACCAAGGGCATAGAGTAGGTTGTTTAGGCTGGGGGAGATCGCTTGTTGCTTAGTTGCTTAATTGCTGGCCTCGCTAGAAGGAAAGCTGTATCAACAAAGTCCGGAGCTGGAAGGGGGGTTACTTGGGGGGGAGCTGGAAGGGGGGTTACTTGCTGGGCTTGCTATACATTTCATCACATCAGCAAGTTTAACCTGTTACGTAGCTATATAAGGCAGACGCCCACTGAGGTGTGGGTGCTTGCTTTGCGAACGATTGCCAAGCACCACTTTCTGCGCAGAAATAAAGATTAAGTTGGATCCTTCAACCCTGTGTGTTTATTGGCACAAGCGCACCGGGCACGAACTCACCGTTGTTTGGGGACTACAACATCTGCTGTGCCCAGCACAGACACCGTGACAGGGCCCACCTGGCATCCAGACCCCTCACGCTGCAGTGACCAGCTAGAACAGAGTGAAAAATCCCCTTTCCCATTCCTGGTACTTGTCACCTGCTTCCCACATGGCATCGAGAACAAGGGCCAGCAGCTCTCGTAGCCTGTGCTCACAGAGTGAACGACCAGGAAAGGAACATGCCCGAGCCCCCTACTTCTCTTCTGGACCTGAGGAAAGGGCCTCTGTATCAGAAGCCTTGTCTGCCACTTCTCCCACCTGCACGCTCGGTCCAATACACCATCTCCAAACAAAACAAATCCTTGTCTCACGCATTCCCTGGACCATCAGAACTGCACTTATCTGACCTGACTTCTGTTTCAATCCAGTCCACAAACAGCTGCAGCAGGCACAGCTGAACACAACTGATTCTTCTTCTTGCTACTTTGCTCTGGCATCACTTCCTTCTTCCCCAGACACGAGCAAGGCCTGTGAGCTTGTCTGCCAAGCCTCTGAAATATGCAGCTGGTCCAGCATAAGCCATCGCGAAAGACCTGACTTCACATATATGTCTTGGGCCATCCTGCCTAGAGCTACACTCCAAGCCTGCTACCACACAGAAGTACACCCAGGAAATGGGACACTGGCATAGAGGTGAGAAGTGCAAGAACTTAGCACAAATACATCATGTTAGGAACCTGCCCACCGTTGCAGGACCAGATAAACAGCCCTGATGCAGCTTCAAGTGACTAAGGGCTGAGGCAAGAGCTCCAAGCAGATCTGGTTCCAGGCAGCAAAGGGTGAAGGAGATTCCCCAGCAGACACTGTCCTCCTCAAGCCACAGGCTCCAGCTGCTCAGTCAGGGTGTGGAGCCCAGGGCCAAAGTCCCTGGGAAAGCCCCTGGCTGGGACCCAGCCTCAGTCCCCTGAGAGTACAGGAAGGGTGGGAGGAGCTGCAGCACCCATGTTACTTCCTGCCACTCTGGGAGCCAGGGCTCCAGCAGTCTCACAGCTGAGGGGCAGGGGCTAGGCTGGAGAGCCCCATTCCTGAGAAGGATGCAGGACACGTCCCAGAGGTTTGCAATCACTGCTTCTGCCTGACTAGAGGAAAGAGGCAGGGGGAGGGAAAGGAGGGAGAGTGGTAGGATGGGATCCAGGGAGGAAAATATGGGCAAGAGACTACTCAATGGAGAGGGTAAAGGCATGAGGCAGGGGGACAGGCATCCTGGGCAGCTGTGGGAAGGGCTCCAGGCACTGGGGGCAGCAGCACTGCAAATTCCAGGCCCAGGCCTCCCAATGAAATCCCAGGGAGGCTCTAGAGCCTTGGGGACTTTGCAGGTGAGATTTAAATGTATATTAACCTGTCTCTTTTCCTAGACACCTGGTCCCAGGTACAGCTGCTCGAGTTGGGCGAGGCCATGAGGAAGCCTGGAGACTCTCTGCACCTCTCCTGCAAAGCTTCTGGGCTTACATTTGGCAGCTGCCACATGCACTGGGTCCCCCAGGTTCCTGGGGAGGGGCTGGAGTGGGTGGCTGCTATAAGTAACCTTGCACCTACAATACACTGCAGCAGGTCTGTGCATGGGGGGTTCACCATCTCCCAAGGCAATGCCCAGAACCTGCTGCACTGACAGATGAAGCATGTGAGCCCTGAGAACAGTCTTGTATTGTTGTGCCAGAAACGTGGTGAAGCAAGTCCTTCTGTTGCTAAAGCAAAACCCTTGCGCTGCACGCCCCTTTTCTCCCAGGTCCCACAAGCGGCACTGGCTTGGGGACTGGGGTGGAGAGAGAGCAGTTAGCAGGAGACCAAAACTGACAGCAAGATTTAAATCTGTCATCACCTGCAAGGATTCCCTCTGCTACCTTCCTTGTGCTGCTGATTTCTGGGAAATGCTGGATTTCTCCTACTAATTATAAGGGCCCAGGCTGTTAATTAGGCAGAGGCAGAACCACAACTCCTCACTCCCTACAAGGGTTCAGGGTCTGGGGGAGGCAGCAGTGACTGGGACATATGTCAGGGTGGATGCAGACTGATCCCTGATTTTTCCAGATCTCTGCTACCAGCTCCAGCTCAACAGAGCCCAGACCAGGGATGGTGCAGCCTGGAGAGACCCTTACCTTGACGTGCGCGATGACCAGCGACTCCAAGACAATTTATTACTTCACTCCCTTATAGCAACGACAGACTATGCTGCATCTCTCCAAAACAGAGTGACTCTCTCTGGAGCCTCCTCCAAAACCAGCTTTCCTTGCAGTCCCGACAGACAGACAGGGGAGTTGTACCATGATGCCAAACAGAGCTAGGGTGGCACAAAAAGGGAAAACTCCTTTTACACAGACTCAGGGCACTTTGGCACTCATTTCTCCATGAGAACCGACCCAAAACCTGACCCAGCCCTTCCCAGGCCCTGACCCCAACATCCTGCCTGCCCCTCCAATACTGCCCAGCTCCTACTCCAGGGACAGTCACCCTGAGCTCATGCACCCCCACGCCCATGTCTTCCTGCTTACATGGCACAAACTCTGAGCTCAGTCCCCATCACTCCCACTGTACTGGGAAAGGGATGAGAGTCCCCCCAGTGCCAGTTCTCAAGAACCTGCAGAAAGCCTCACAAACCCAGATCCAGACAGGACTCAGCTCCCTCCCCAGCTCTCATTGCCCCAGGGACAGAACAAAACCCACAGGGGTTGGACGCTGTGGTGGGGTGGGGTGGAGAGGGGAGGGGAGCACCTGCAAAGTGAGGCCCCAGCCTCAGACTCAGGGGTATCTGACTCCTGTGGGGCATTTCACTCCAGGACTTCACATCTGAGACCTCAACCTGGGCCCTGGGGCAGGGAGTGGAGACAGCTGTCACCTCAGCTCTTCCCTTCCCAGCGGCAGGGCAATAGTCCACCAAGAGCAGCCAACAGCCTCCCTGCAGCCAGCTGGAGCAGCTGAAGCTGATGTAGCTGATTGCAACGGCAGCAGGTGATTAGGGCCCTCCTTAACCCTCTCGAGGCTGCTACCCTTTGGCCTGTCCTTCCCTACCCCAATCTGGCTCCTGAGGCTGCACCTAGGAGCTGGGCTTCCCTCCTGGCTTTGGCCACCCCTCCTGCAGCACCAGGACTTCCCTTTCCTGCCCTGGTCCCACTGCTCATCTTGATCAGCAGATTCAGAGCAAGAGCTAGTGCTCTGCTTTGGCCTGTGGCTGCTCCTGCCTGGCCTAACTAAAAGGTACCTGAAGCCCCACAGCCTCTCTCTCCTTGCCACAGACATGTTGGCAGCAACTGCAAATATCCTTCCAACTGTGGGGACTGTGTCACAACTCCATGCTGGGGCGGTATGAACAATCCTGAGGAGTGATTCATGGTCAAGTGCATGATTCCCGTCACCTTCTCATGACCCATCAAGGGGCTCAGGGTCCTAAGTAGGCTTTAGCACTTACTTGTGAGGTGGAAGCAGGCACCATCCTACTGCTCATCATTGCTATGGACTAGACACCACAGCTCTGTCCACAAGTGTGCATTACACAACGGCTGTGGGCACTGCCGTGCCTGCCCCACATCCCAGGGCTGATCCCCTGGGTAAATTTCCCTCTGGGCTCACGGGCTGGCACCAGGCCTGGGCACCTACAGACTCCTGAGCCTGAGGGGGCTGGCAGCAGCTCGCACATTCCTCTGCACCCTCTGTGCAGACAAGGAGTCCCCCTGTCTCTGCTGCATTGACTCCCATGTTCCCCCATCCCAACGGTGGTTCCAGACTCCAAGGCATTCAACCCAGTGGGAAGAAATCCTCTTATTAAGCACAGCCCCACACTCACCATTACATTTTTTACCCTCATCTACATGTCATGTACAAACCACAGGCACCATCTGAACAAAGGAGTCCTCACACTTGCAGCCAACAGAGCCAGCTCTCCTGGCCTCCCAGCCACTGCTGCCACAAACACAAGGCAGGGGGGTGGGATTCAGCTTTGTGCCTCATGCTTCTTCAGGACAGGTGCTGCCTACTCTTTTTGCCATAGCAGCAACCTCTGCTAATGTGCCAGGCCTAGGGAGAGCTTCAGGTAAGGCACAGCCAGAACAACTGGTCCCTGGGCACCCACAGGCCAAGCAATCATCCTCCAGCTCAGTCCTGGGCACACACAATGAGTCAGACCCCAGCCACAGCCCATCTCACTCCCTGAGCCATGGCTGTTGCAAGGGTTTGACCCCGGGAATGTTCCCCTTCATTGTGGCTTTACCGAGAAAGGAAGTCACTTCCCAAAAGACTGAGCTGAGAGCACAATGGCCACTCATCTCCTGGCAGTTCCAGGGAAGGTATCTGGGACACTTGGTCATGACTTGCCCACCTGAGATCAGCCAGGGCACATTTCAGATGGAGTGCTGAATCCCAGCCCCTGCTCCTCATGGGCCAACCACTGGGGTTTGAACAGAAAGCTCTTCCTGGGGCTGGCTGGCATCTAAGCAGGGACGAGGGGAGGCAGGATTTGTCTGTGGGTGCAGCCTGGGCAGAGCCAGACAGATATAAATTGGGAAATATCACAGGGAGTTGCATACCTTGCTCCCTAAGAGATACAGATTCTGCCCCTTCAGGGAGCCTGGTCTCTATGAGGCTCTGGGGAGAGGGAATGGGACCATCCCTTCTATTGCCTCCATTCCAGGCCTGGCCCAGTGCTGAGGCCCTGATGACATTGCTGTGTGAGGTTCATGTCACCATATGCCTGGAAAAACTAACCCCCAACCCAACACACACACACAAGGGGACATGACCCTGCAGATACTAGCGTGGTGGGGCAAAGGGAGGTCGTTGCACTTTGGATTCACCTGGTATTCATTGCAGTAGCTCTGGAAGGTATTTTCTCCCCCTCAGGAAATTGGTGAGACTGACACACCTGGTTTCACTCACCAGAACACACTCCTGGCTAGAAGTGACTCTCCATGCAGGTGCCTGGTCATAGGGGCAGCTGCTGTAGTCTGGAGGGGCTGCAAGGAAGCCTGGAGACTTTCTGCATCTCCCCTGCACAGGCTACTGGATTTGACTTTAGCCAATAAGGGATGTATTGGGTCCAAACAGCTCCTGGGAAGGAATGGAATGCATCATACTTTTATGTTTTAGGAAAGCAGTAAAGAATACAACACAGACTCTGTGAAAGGGAGATTCACCATCTCCTCAAACAACTCCAAGCACTCCAAGAGCAGTGAGTAGCCTACCCACACTCCACGCACAGATCTGGGGGCGGGGGGCACATGTCCCCCAATTCATCCCCTGGGGATGGGCAGAGTGGAGGGAGCTGCTGCCCCCTTCCTTCCCCCCCCCAGACAAGCCATAGCTCTGTCCTGCACCCCACCCTGGCTGCTTAGCACCTGCCCCTTCCCGAGCTCCAAGCCCCACTCCCTCCCTCGCCTTGGGGGCCTCTTTTCTGTCCCTCCCTTGCCCCTTCCTCTGCACAGACTTACCAGCCAGCCTTTGCTCTTGAAGCTGTCAGGCCACACTGCTGTTCGTGAGCGCGCACATGGCATTTCTTGGTGACATTACTGGCCACATCAGCCAAAAAAGTAAATTGCTGATAATGTCAATATTCATTTAACGGTGCCAATAAGATATGGACTGATGTATTGGTGCACTTCTGGCTGATGCTCCCTTCTTCCTCCTATTTCATCCCCCAAACTCACAGCTGATGAACCAGAATGACCCAGGACACCCTGAGCAGGACACAGGCAGCTCATGTCCTGCTGAGCAGAACTGGGGTAATTTGGTCTAGAAGGTGCAGCCCAAGGGGATAAAACTGGTGTAGAAGCCTCAGTTTCCCTCATGAGATGACTCTCAACCCCAGATCTTCCTTTCTCCACCACTGTCCCATGTCAGCAAGCAGGCCCAGGTGTGCTAGAAGCACTGCTGTGAGAGGGTGAGGACCCTGCCCCAGACCTAATGGGGTCTGTGAGCCACCCTGTGACACCCTCCACAACCTCAGAGACTGGATTCTGTGGAGACAACATTGCACCTACATGGGAAGAATGGCCCACTCACGGCTGCCAGCGACTGCCATCACTGGTTTTCCCTGATTACAAAAAATAAATAAAAATTCATAAATTCTCTGATAAAAACACCCAAATCTGTGATTAAAATTAAAGGCTTCCCACAGCCCACCAGGCCCTGCTGGTCCCTTCTCTCCCCTACACAGCCTTCCCCAGCCCTGCTGGTGCCCCTTGCCCTACCCCTCCACAACCTCCCCAAGCCCTTCTGGTGTCCCTCACCCCCTATCCACCGCTCCCTGTCCCCCTAGCCTTGCTGGAGGGGCCCCCAGCTGCTAGGGTTATGGGGCCAGGGATCTGGGTTCACAACTCCCTGCCCCCAGCAGGAGGTGGCGGCTGCTACCAAGGAGCAGGAGCCTAGCTCTACCCTCTGCTGCCTGCCTGATGCGGGCGCGGGGGGGGGGGGGGTGCTGCTGCCATGCAGTCTGGGGCCGTGTCAGCAAAGCATCATGGAGTCCAGTGTCAAGAAGCTTTCCTGTGCTGCGCCACTCTTTCCTGCAGTGTTGGGCTGCACCCGCCACCTGTGCAGCTGCTGAAAGAGGGCAGCAGGATGGGAACCAGAGCCTTTAGCAGGCAGCCCATGCCCACCCCTGCTCCGCACACAAATGTGGGGAGTACGTCCCCCTGGTTCCCCAGGAATACATGCCCCTCCCCCCAGCCCAGTGTATGAGACTCCCATGGCCCTGTCCCACTCCTTGCTGGGGCCCTGCAGCCATGCATTGTGGCCCCGGGTCCCAAGCACCACCCAGATTGGCAGCAACCCCAGCCCTGCCCAACTCCCTCCCTCTGGGGGTCTCAGTCCCCCCGTCACCCTCTTACCTGTGGGAGATGCTCTCCAGGCTTCCTGGCACCTGTGTCCATATAGATGCACATGGTACCTCCTGCCTGACAGCCCTCCTCCTGCTCCCCACAGCCCTTGGCAGGATGGACCTCTGCTGGGCAGTACAGACCTCTTTGCAAAACTGCAAAATCCATGGGTTTCTCAGCTCAAATGAGAAATACATATTTCCCTTCGGTAACGGGGGGAAATCCACGTTTTACTCCATTTTCCTGTGGGAAATGGAAAAACCGGATCCCAACCCAGACTGCCAATTATATAGGTCTGGTCTCCTACCCCAACTCAGACTACCTCCTTCTCCCAGGCACTGAACTCTTTATGAATTAGGGACTGGATCTCACACTAACACGGTCACAGCCAGGCCAATAACCCACAGGCGAACCTAAGCACTGTCTCCCATCTCTCAGCCTCCCCCACCCACCCCAGCCTTGCCTGAGGGCCAGAGACCCGCTGACTGCCTCGAGATCCCCTGCAGTCTCTGCTTGAGTGGCACCAGTCAATGCTGTGGCCAGGGCTGCCATTCAAACTCCCTTACAACCCACAGGGAACGCTGACATGTCCCTGTCCAGGGAGACACTGGCTGTTCATACAGCTGAACCACCGCACATGGGGACAGCGCTCCAGTGCTGACCTCTCAGCACAGGTGCACCATGAAGGGACATGGCCTGACTCAAGGAGCAGGAAAGCAGAGGGTCTCCAAGGCCTTGGGCTGGTTCCCTTTCAATCCTGGTGGAATCCAGGTCTCCTGGTGCTGCTAGTGCAGGAAAGAAGAGGCAGCCTCCCTCCTTCTCCTCCTCTCCCTCTTCCACACACTTCTAGTTCCTTAGAATTCAAGGAAGGGTGCCTCTGCCTCCAGGGACAGCCTTGAGAGCCCAGTGCATTTGCAGGGGAGGACACTGAGACCGAGGAGATGCCTGGTGTTACTGCAGGAAGGAGCATGTGGGACCTGGCAGTCTGGGTGGAAGGCACCTGGTTACGAAGTCACCCCAATTCTGATTTGGCTTCAGATGGGGGTAGCCATTCCCAAACCAGGCAGCCGAGGCAAAGATGGGAACAGGTGGCTGTTCAAGTCCAGATCAGCAGGTGCATTGCATCCTGGGGTCTAACCCTGCCAGCGGCTCCTTTGCTACACAAAGTCCCTTGGGACCTGCAGGCCATAGGTTGCTCCACAGCTAAAGAAGCCCCACTGTGCCCCACTAGGAAACAAGGGGTAGAGGCCACAACAACCACCACATGAGACAGAAATAAAGGGAGAGAGAGGGGGAGCCATCAACAAATAGCACCTGGTCCTGGGCACTGGTAACCAGCTTACAAGTTAGCAAGGATTTAAGAGAAATCTAATGTCTTCTGCCATTCCAGGTTCCCCATCAGCATCTTCTTGAAAACCCTGGGAGAGTAGGTTGTGGGGATATGGGATATAGCGGCAACTGATATGGACCCATTCTGCCGGGACAATCCAGCACATCCACACACTCCCAACGCTGCTTCTGGAGATGAGGAGGCAGGAGAGAGGCCACTTCCCTATCACTGCTCTACCAGCCTCACTCCCCTAGGACTCCCCTGGCAGTGACCATAAGAGGAAAACTTGCTGGGGGGGATGGTTCCCCATCCACAGGGGAAACTGAGGCACCCTGTGCACTAGCCCTGCAAGGAAACAAGCTGAGATCCACCGATGGGGTGCAAAGGCTTTCTGATCCCCAGATAGCCCTGCCCAGCCCTGAGACTTTCTAGAGACAGTGGAAGACTCCCAGGCATTGCTGGAGGAAACAACGTATCCCATTGCAAGGGGCTTTTCTGGGGCCCACTGGCAAATCCCCCAGCCAGACCTAACCGGGCACCTGCACCCAGAGATGTGACAGATGTGGGAAACAGCTGGAAACAACACAGCACTCTTTCTCTGCAGTTGTAACCATGGTGGAAATACCTTCTGCAGAGTCTGCAATGAGACCTTCAAGGTCCCGCCCACACCGCACCGGAGAGCTGGCTTGAAGGGCCAAGGGGTGCACAACGCTGAACTTCTCATGTTGAAAAGCCCTGGGGATTGACTGATTGATTTATTGATTTATTTTAAAAGGTGGATTCCTTCCCTCCCATGTGTCCAGGATTGGTTTTTTGAAAGTTAGAAATTCAGCTCATCTTTGCCCTGTGAGAGTGTACCTATATTTGGGAGGGACAAGGATGGAGAACCACGGCTGACTGGACAGGAGTGAAACCAGATCACTGCGGGGAGTTCAGGGCCCCCAGGGCTGTAATATTTGAGTGCCAGCATTACAAAGCCAAGGAGCTTTCTGCATCCAGCCCTGGTCTGGTCATTGAGCTAGGAAATATTTTATAGGAAGACACAGAGGTTGTTTCAGATACCGCCCCACCCCACCTCCATCAGGTAGCAGGTCACAGGGAGGTGACCTCAGTCATTCCTCTCCAACACTCTGCAGTACAGGTCCATTTTGCAGAGGTCCTTCCCCACAGAGCCGATCAGTCCCCATGTGCGATGTCCCAGAGTCTGGTGCAGTATTTGTAGCATGGAGTGCAATGCACAGCCAGACTGACTGGGGGCATTTCCAAGGGGCTGTCTGGGGAGTCCCCACCGCCCCCACCCCCGTGTGTACGTGAGAGCTGCCTCGTCTTGCTCTGATGACAACAATCACACTGACAATGGGACTCCGCTCCAGCTAGTGCATCACCAACAGGCACGTCCAAGCAGGCTTCCTTACCATGCTGCTTTGCAATGCCACAAATGGGGAATAACGGAGGGTGGGATTACGTCCTGCTCGGTGGAAACCAGCCTGCCCTTCAGACCATTCCCCCCGTCCCACCCCAACATGTCCTTGCTGACAACCTCTAACCCTTGTCCTCTCCGTGCCCAGGGCCTGGACCTTGGACACTGCCATGAACTGTCTGTTCAATGGCAATGCACCGAGACCATAGGACTAGTGCTAGAAACCCTCCTTGCACATGTCAAAAGGTAGCCAGCCACGCTACTGCCCTGGCCTCACCAGGTGACCTCATGTGGATCTGTGGTGATGGGCTGGTGAGTGCTCAATGGGGCAGGATGCTGTGTTTCCCTCTGGAGAGGCAGAGAAGCCCAAACACAGGCCAAGGTTCATAGAAGATCCCGAGTCATGTGACTGGGACCCAGGAATTGAAGGCAAAGGATGCAAACGGGTTGGCATGGCAGGCTCTTCTGAGCTTTGAATTTACCTGGGTCAGTCATCAAAAGGATTCACTTCTGTCTTACTCTTCACCTAAATCTTGAGCTGAGAGAGGGGCTGAGTGATTTGCTTCAGAGGGGCAATGGTGACCCCATTGCTGCCTTGGACTGAGCTGCTTGGGAGAGATACCGTTTGGAGATTTCCCTTGGGGTAATCAGTTCATTAGTGAAAGGGCATCAGTGAGGCGGTGAGATGGACTGCCTAGGAGAGTTGTAGGTTCTCATTCATTGGAGCTATTCAAGAAAATGAAGGATAAGCCTCATCAGGGATGACTAGGAATAGCTGTGCCTTTGCCATAGTGGG
Source organism: Alligator mississippiensis (assembly GCF_030867095.1). Taxonomy (NCBI): domain Eukaryota; kingdom Metazoa; phylum Chordata; order Crocodylia; family Alligatoridae; genus Alligator; species Alligator mississippiensis. The sequence goes on along the minus strand of NC_081837.1, from coordinate 23,372,987 downwards.
GTATTTCTCATGCTTAGGATCATTGCTGGCTGCCACAAGGGTCAGGAAGGGATTCTCCCTGGTTGTCAGACTGGAATGGCCTGAGGGGGTTTGCCTTAAATTATAGTGCTGGGGCTTGCTCATCACCTCCTTTTCCTGCTTCCAGGTGCCTCTGGGATTTGTAGACCATGGTTGCAGGCTTCACAAAGTTTGAGCAGGGGAAGGGGTGTTTAACACACCTCCTTGGCCTCAGTCCTCACCGGGGTTTGCCTGGAGAAGAGGCAGTCACCCCCTGTAGACTGGGCTGCATCCCCATGGGGTTTGCCTGCCCCCGGGCAGCCAGCCATCAAAGCTCCCAAAGCATGACCTGCATCAGTGTCCCTGTGCTGCCCTGCTTCCCTCCCCTGCGACCCAGTACAGCAGGGAGCAGAGGAGCCCTGGGCCCCAAGCCCCAACCCCTACCCAGCGGGGCAGCAGCCCCAGCCCTACCCAGATCCCTCCTTATAGGGGTCCCAGTCCCCGTCTTTTTCCCTCCCTCCCTTACCTGTTGCAGCTAGTCTGAAGGCTGCCTGGGGCCACATGCATGTCCATGCTCGTGGCCAGCCTGCAGGCAAAATCCATGGGGTGCTCTTGTAAAACAAGAAATGCATGTTTTCCTCTGGTAAAAGATAACATCTGGGGTCAACTCCGTCTTTTCATAGGAAATGGAAAACCTTGGTAATGACAATACATCAGAGCAGGCTGACGGCATGTCTATGGGTGCCCCAAGTGACCAAGTGGCAGACACGGAAGTTAGGGGCAAAGCCTCTGAATTCAAATTACCTGGATCTTAAATGCTGGAGGCTGGAGGTAAGAGCGGAATTGTGGGGAAAAAATCCCTGGCCGTGCCCTGTTCACTCTCCCTTTCAGTAGCCACTCCGTGGGCACGTCTACATGAAAAACCTCATCACAGTAGCAATGAGCTATGGCAACATAGCATGGGGGGCACTAACCGTGATGCTACTGTGCAGGAACTCATAAGTGGCCTCTGGTGGACCTAAGCTCCCAAGGGGGAGCAGGTGTCAGGGACACCAGCAGGTCCTCAGTCCTGGGTGTTTGCTCCCCACAGGCAGCTGTGCCATGCTGCTCTTCTGCTTAGAGAGCTTGAGTTCCACCCCTGTCACTGTAGCTAAAGACTCAGACAACTGTTCCCTGTAGTGGCACAGAGAAGGACGGGTCAGCACCTCTGATTTCAGGGGCCTTCTGATGAGCTAGTGGTTGCAGGTGGAGAATGAGGCCCTCTCCAAATGGCATTGTCTGCTGGTTTTAATTCCCCACCCTTGCTAGGTGGCACCTCCATGTTATCTCAGGGAGTGCTCTGGCCCTTCGTGGCATGACCTGCTGGTTGGGCTGGCTCCTGACCTCTGTCTCCAACTCCCCTCCGGCGGCACAGCCACCCACTTGGGAACACACCCCTGAAATAATGCACCCTGAAAGAGCCTCCTATCTACATGAGAATAAAGTTGCACTCGCAAACTATAGTTAGCAGCCTCCACCAGACCCCATTTTTTCTAACTCTATATTTTTCCTACAACAAATTTAACATATCGATATAGTCTTGGGTGCGATTTTCCAAAATTTCCTGGGGTGCGGTAGGCAACGTGACAGGAGTGAGTGCACTCTGGCCAGAGCATTTGATATGTTGTTAAAGAAGGAAGACTGTTTTTTTGGCCCGCTGGCGCCAGCTGCCTTGGAGAAAAGAGAGCGGCCACTTAATATAGAAGAATAAAGCAAGGGTGTCCGCAAAGGTCATTTAGTCCAATGCCCTCCCTCAAGAAACAAGCCTCTCCTGTCGACAGGATTTGATTTTGTATGGGGAAATACCTTGGGATTTCCAACCCACTTTGGTAATCACTCAGCCCTGGCGCTTAGCCACAAAGGCATCTACAAGCAGAGCGAACAAGCCGTGTGTTTGAGGAAGGTGTGTGTTAGGATGGGGCACTGATCACCAGAGTGATCCAAGCTCTGCAGACTTTCATGCTTGAAGGTCAGGTGCTAACTATCTCTTTCCTGCAGCGCGGCATGAGAGATAGTAGGTAGGGCAACAATGATGGTCTCCTGGGAGGTCAATGAATGCAGATTCAGGAGGCCTCGAGCCACTCCCTGGCCTCGCTACAGACTTCCTGCATGACCCTGAGTGCATCACCTAATTTAGGCAGTGTCGCTTCCCCACGCATACCTATGTCGATCCCCATGACGTCTGGTACGGCAGGTCCAGCATCGTCAGATGGCATCTTGAACTTTTCCATGGAAAGAGGGGAAAAAAAAAAAGTCAGGCCAGGTTTTGTTTGATCCGCGTTTTTCAGGATTTCTGTTGCTTACTCCTGCTGCGCTCGCTAGCCCCCACTGAAAATGCTTGGTAGCTGTACCGCTGCCTTTGCTGCTCACCCTCCGCTCCCTACCAGAAAAGCTCTGCTACCTCCTCTGTGCACCTTTCTGTGCATGTCCAGGGTGGCAGGGCTTGTAACGCCGGGGTCAGGAAGAATTGCTCCGCCCTCACAATTCTTGGACTTGGCACCTGAGCAATGAAGTGTGGCACTTGGCATTGCTCTGAGCAGCACTAAGGGAGCAGACCCCAGCTACCCATTGTATTGTAGGGCTTAGAGCTGCAGATTGCATGGAAGGGAAGATGCTCCACACTAATCCTGCACAACGAGCCAGCCTGTGCAGAAGGGAGGCAGCGCAGATATCCTTAATTTCAGGTCATGCTCCAACCTCTCTTTTACAGAGACCTAGCTTTTATTTCAGGACCTCACATGAGGGATAATTCATCATACCCCCACCCCGACCCAGGTAAGTTGTTCCTGTGGTTAATAACCTGGTGTATGACAAGAAAAGAGGGGGCACTGTATTCCTCAAATGAATCTGTCCAGCTGCATCGTCCAGTCACTGTGTTCTCTGGAAGATTTGAGATCCTTTACCAATTAGAAACTTTCTGTACATAGAGCTGCTTTTGGCCCACGCTCAAATTGCTGTTAGAATCGAGATAAGGAAAAGGCGCTCAGCCCTACTCCTATTGAAACCAGTGGAAAAAGACCCCTTGACTTCAGGGATAGCAACTTTGGAGCAACCGGGCTGGGGAACAGACTGCGCCACACAGCTAGAGGAAACCTCTGTGTGGAGATGATGGAAAAGATACCAGAAGCAAATGAAAAAGTGACGAGCCTGTGAAAGGCAAGGGGTCAGCTGGGGGAGCCAAGAGACCTTTTGTGGGCCAACGTCCCAGGGTTGTTACTGGAGGCTTGACAGGATACTTACCACAGCCGTGTCTAATGAGTCTTCTCTGTCCCAGGCCGGCCACGTGTCTGCAGGCATCCCTGTAAACCAAGGCAGATCCATAGTCAGCTCACCTGGGAATCATTTCCACTTTCATGACTGATGTTTGTAGTGTTGTTTTAGCATCACTGCAAAGCAGTGTCCTGTGAGGTTTTGTGCTGACGGGCCTGTCTTGGCCACTTGTGCCCAAGCAGGGAGGGGTGCGGTGTGGTCCGCCGTGCCTGCTTCTGCACACGCTGCCTTCCCCGCCTCATGCCATGTTCCCACCCAGAGGTGCGGTGCTGCTTGGATCCAGGCAGCTCTTGCTCCTGGCTGAGCCTCCTGATGCACACACGCCACCTGAATTCAACTGCAGGGGAGGGACAGCTTGTGCAGAGGTCATGCTGTGGCCCTCGCTGAGGTGATCCCTGGTGCAGTACTGAAGCACACAGGCATGGTCACTGCTTAGAAGGAACCAGTGCGTGCTCTCTTTTTTTCTGGAGCAGGTTTGTCTCTGTTTTCACGTGTTTTGGTGCTACCTCTGGGCCATGCTTGTATACTGCCTAGTGCCTGGAAGCAAGGGCCCCGCTGTGCTGTCCTAACAGCGATGCACATGTGGAGGATGCGGTATGAATGAGCTGGTTCTTCCACACCCACAGATCAGGTGCAACTTCAGATTCATTGTGCAGGCTGTTAGTGGGGATGTTTGTGCAGGGAACTGCCAGACAGAAGGAAAACCGTGGGGAAGGTGTGATGAGCTTCCCTTTCAAACACGACTCCCTTTGCCAGAAAAATATGTTCTGGACATATCCCCCACATGGGTAGCATAATTATCCTCTAGACTGCTGTACTTGGAGATGGTCTTTCACCAGACAAATGATCACTGAGATGAAAGGAATGAAAGAAGTGATAGATAATTGTAGAGACATTAAGGGAAATAAATGAAACCCTAAAAATAATGCAAATTGCATGCATTCAAGTGATGTCTGTGCTTCCAGTGATGCTGAGAGTCCTCCAACAGCCACACTAAAAACAAAAGGAAAGAGTCATTTGGATTTAGAGACGAGCAGGAGTAAAGGGCCGTAATATTAGCATTCCAATAGTATTTTTCATCTTTGTTTCTTGTTCTCCTACTGACAACATGCTCAGCACAAAGACGTGCTTTAGAAACAGGAGGCGAGGCCACTGTCCTGCTGAAATACTACATGGCTGGGGACGTAGAGGCTGGAAATCTGCCTGGGACTCTGCCACTGCTCTGCTGGGTGACCTTAGGTGATGCACTTCATCTCACAGGTCTTGTAGGCCCAGTCCTATGTACAGTTCACCTATGAAACTGCATTGCTTTGCCCTTACATGGTTTGGGACTGTAATTCTCAGTGGTGGAATAGGACCACCCTTTGAATTTAACTTCACATTTAGTGGCTGTAATGGCTACCTAACACCTGGCTTTCTTCTTTGCACTGGGAACCAGGATAAAACATTGGACCACCTCATATCCCCACTTACCTCCCTGTTTTGGCTGCCAGGGGAGGAAGCTTGGAGAGGAGAGATGGGGAGAGCTGTAAGCAAGGCCTGGATTATGACCTAGTGGTTAGAGCATGGTTCTGGGAAAAGCCAAAGCAGGTTCAAGCTGTTTCTGGGTCGGCAGGACTTCAGACCCATGTCTGCTGCTTCCCAGGCAAGGGGGTGTGCCAGTTAATGCCCTTCTGGTAAGCAGGGGCAGACCGTCCTCGGGCTTGCTCCCTGTCCTAGCCGTATCACAGTCAGAAGTGGAGAAACCCAAGGTGTGGCCTGCCTGTTGGCCCAGTGCTGCCCCAAGGACAACGCTGCTAGGGATGCCCGTGTGTGCTGGGACAGATGCACCCAGGAAGGTCTCCCCTCCCGGCACCGGGAAACATTCACTGCTTCAAACTAAACAGTTGGAAGAAGCTGGTGAAAATCTTGTAGGGGCCAAGACCAGGCCCCCAGCCTCAGAGGATTTTTTCCCAGTGGAGTCTGGATGTACAGGAGGTGTAGCTGGGAGAGATGCCCTTGCTTTAATGCTCCTCTGCTGAACACGTCCTCCCACCAGCTGTGGCTGTGGAGCATGATCTGGGCATGGGGAGGAAGCGCACAGATGGTGGCAGAGTAAATGAGCCTTGTAGGAAGAGCAGAGTCCCTGACACCGTCTGGTCCCACTGTTTTGCACTAGTGAACAGCTCTGGTTACAAGCAAGCAGAGAGTGGGGCAGAGCCCTGTGCACCTTCACGCCAAATCCAGTCTAACGCAGGGACCGCTCTGTCCAGAGACCCCAGATGATCTCCCTCCACCACAGCTGCCACTCTCTCTGCACTGCCAGAAAAAAAATTACCTTGATGTCTCAGTGTCCATGAATGAATCCAACGGGCTCCACAAATACAGAGAGGATCCAACTGGAGTGGTCTCCTTGATCTGCTGCAGCTCTTCTTCCTCCTCCCACTGATTCCACCCTCTCCTCTCCCTCCTCACCCTCAGTGCAGTGAGCTGCCAGTTGTGCGAGGAGGTCCACCTTGGGCTGAAGAGCTCTGAGCGTGGCTAACTCCTCTGTCCCTGTTGGGGTCTTGTCTGCACTTGTACATGGGATTGCCTCTTCATCGTGCCATGACTTAGGCCCTGCACTAATAGATGACTGGGAAAGAGCCTCGTTGGCAAGCCTGTCTGGGTCTGTCGTGCTTTGGCTCAGTCGGTCACTCACCACCCATAAAAGGGAGTGATAGGAGAGTTCCTCGATTATGACAACAATGGCGCCTTGTGGAAGATGTGTATCAAAACTTGTTACGTCATCGTACAGGTCTTGCTCGGATCCAGATCATTGTGGCATAATCAGGTAGTACTTTTGACCTCCAGAAATAAGTGTTCCTTCCTGCTCTGGACGTCGTGGTGGCTCTTCACCTGTAGCCAGCACAAGGTGATTTGATGTCTGGACAGGCCTTCTTCCATGGACTGGTTCAGGTTCTCAGCAAGTGAGTTCACTTCAGCCCTTGATAAACATCTCTGGTGCTGTGAGCTTCTGCCAGCAGTTGAAATTAAGGCTTTTGACAGGAATCTACTTAATGTTTCCCCCACAAACATCATGGGTACCACGGGAATGCATGGGTTTAGAGCTGGTTTGGGAATCTCCTTTATCATGACAAGATCGCTATGGAGTTTGTCCGCAATCTTCATACCTTCTCGTGTTGAAGCTGAGGTATCCTCTGACCTGGCTTGAAACTCAGGTTTGGCAACTTCTTTTGCTATTGAAGCTGCTATCCTGTGGGCTATAATGTCTTTCTGATTTGTTAGGTGTCTGTCAACAAAAATGCCAGAGTCAGCAGGTTGTGCGGTGCTTGTGCAAGCTGAATTGAACAGGTATCCCATGGCCTGGCTCTCTTCAGCATGCAAAAGATGGTCTTCACTGATATGTTCATTCATGTTCATCTGCTCTTTTGAGAGGAGCACTTGCAAAGCCAGTAGCATTTTTCTAGTTGCATCCTTCAGCACCAAAGTGTTTTCTGCATTCATCTCCGCAATGGGAAAGAGGGAAGAAAATGTGGACCGATTTCCTGCTAGTTTTTTCAATAAGAGGAACTATTTTACTCAGGTCCGATGATATGGTGTTTGGGCTCTCCAGAGGCTCAGAAACATCTCTGTGTGTATCTCCAACAATATTGTCTGCTTTGGCACAGCAGTGAAGTAGTGATTCCCCAGAAAGAGAGCTCTGCAATGGATCCCTAAAAACCTCTTGGAAGACCAAGTCACAAAGTGCTTCAGAAAGAACCAGGCACCTATTTCTTAAACAGTTCTGCATGCTGACTTGAGACTGAAACTGTGCCAAAAACTTGTTGTAAACCGAATCAGCAGTGGTTTGAATCATAGCATCCTCTCTGGCATGCGGATAGTCAGTGTGCTGGCTACAAGAGTCATTGTCTTCAGAGATTTTTGCTATCACGTCTCTGATTACCTTCAGGTGAAGCAAGTCAAATCCTGCAAGCTCCATTTTCATTTTTTTCACAGAAGATGTGCTGGCGGCGGCAGGGAGAATATCAGAGAAAAGCCTGCTGATTATATCTTCCACATATCTGAGCCAGACCTCCGGAATAGATGGTGTGGGACTTTGGCATTGGGAGGTGCTTTTGGTAGCATCCTCGAAAAGCTTCTCATCCATTTTCCCAGGCTCTAGAGGTTTGTACTGAGCTGGATGGGGTGCTTTTGCTAAGGGTTGGTGATCAGTGATTTCTCTCGTTCTCAAAATGCTTAACCCCTCTGCTGACGCACTCTTGTCGCTTTTCCTGTTTTCACAAGCTGCGACTTTAGAAACACTTTTGTGCTGAAGGTCAGACAAACTGGAGTGAATAATTCGGGCCGTCAAGGTATCTATGTCAGGGAAGAGACCCTGATCCTCCGAAGGCTGTTGGGCTGTGGCCTGACATCCGGACAGCTTACTTAACACCGAATCGACCAGCTCTGTATTGAAACGTGAAGGATCGCTTCCACGGATTGCGCTGTCCTGAGCAAGGAAATTTTGGGAAGAGACACATTTGTTCATTAGGTCATTATATGTGTTGTGAAAAAAGGCCTCAGCATAAATACCAGCAGGTGACTGCCAGGGCTGAGGCTCAATGGTGTATCTTGGCAGTGGTGCTTCCTCTTCAGGGAATATTTTTCTCCATGATGACAAGCAGGGCTTTCTTGAAAGCTGTTTGCCGAGCTGGGGTAGAGTCGTGCTGGACCAGACTGCCCTTGGCTTGATGAGTATGTCCTGGGGGGATGGAGGAGGTTTGAGTCCCAGAGATCCTGCGCAGTAACGCACCTTTCTGATGCCACCTGAGTGGGGGTTTACAAGCTCGGTGACATGAACTTGTCATGGCATTTGCCCATCCCTTTGGACCTGTTCCTCAGAACTGAGTGCTCCTTCCTGGGCATTGATCGGTGAAAATAATTTTCTAAGCATGCCTGTTTTAGGGCAATCTTGTGCGACATCAGAGGAAATATCCTCCCTAATGAGGTGGGCTTCTAATAGGCCATTTTTTGTTGTCAATTTGTATTGAAAGTACCTTTGGCCATGGGGAAATTGCTCAGCTTGGAAAGTCTGCCTGGGATGCTCAAGCTGAGCTCCCCTGCACGCGCTCTCCCTACGCAAACAGGAGAGATGATTAGCCGGACGAGGAGGTACTGCTGCCGGTTCAGTCTTGGGAAGATTGTCTTCCCAGACCTCTCTGCCAAGAGTTGGAGACAGACCAGCGGCGTGTTGAGAAAAAAGTGAGGTTAGTTTTCCTCTACTCCCTTTCTTCCCACATCGTGGTGAGCTGCCGGGTGTTATCTTTCTGCCTGTGCAGATGCACTTTTTGGCACTGGACTCCTTCTCTCTCATATTTCTCTTGTTTATTTTTCTCTCTTCATATTCCATTATGGATGGATAGAGGATATCTGTTACCTTATCCGCAAACCATGTAATTATATTTGTAACTGCATCCGTCATTTCTTTGGTCTTGTTTTTTCTGTAGCAGGAACAAATGAGAAAAGACAGTGAAGGTTAATTAATTCCTTCATTCTCCCTTCTGCACAGGGCAATAGCACTCTCCTGGGTGATACAGACTTCTAGGATAAATAATAATAGCCCACCATGAAAAGCAACCTCAATTCATAGATGCTCGGGTCAGAAGGGGCCTCAACTGATCACTGAGTCCAAACCCCTGCCTTGGCAGGAAAGAGCGCTGGGGTCAGGGTGGGTTATAAATCTAACAGAATAAATATAGGAAATAAAGAAAGAGACAGTTCAGAAAAGGTCAGTGAAGGACCAACTGGAGTCAGAATTGCTTCTCCCTGAGCTTGTTTCTGAAGGGCCAACATGAAGACCATGGAAGAAAATGCTGACCATCTTGAAGGCCTGGGGAGGTTTATCACTGATTTCAGTGGGGCCAGGGTTCCCCCACAGTAGCTGAGAGATGACTTAATTTTCACCCACGCCCCTTCCGCTGAGAAAGCACTTATCAGCTAGCTCTCTTTCCCTTACAGAAAATGAATCAATTCATTTGCAGATGTTTAATCCATCTCCTACCAAAACTCAAAGGCTGTGCTCTCCCTGGGCAGTGCCAACCCTGCTCTTCCTTGCAATGAGGCATCTAAACACTGTCTGCTGTGCAGCTTTTATGTTTTTGAAGGGCAATGCAGGCTTTTGCTAATGAACACCCTCGCTCTAGTGCAGGAGGAAAATAGTTTTGCCCCCATTTTGCACTTATCAGCTTTGACCCAGTTATACTTTCTACTAATGTGTGGCCACCGGGCTGTAGTGCCTTCAGTAGTTTGGTCACACCATTGTTTCCCTTGGTGTTAAGCAAAGGATCTCTGTCACACAACCCATCCCAATGCTGCACATCTTCTGGAACTATATCTTGCTCACTTGTTTCTGAAAAGAGCGTGGAAGATTGTGGGGAATGATGCCATTTGGGTGGGGAAGTCCTGCACAACAATACATGTCATTGCAGGTGCAGGTCATCTTCCAGTTCTGACATCTCCCCATGCTCTGACTTCTTACCTGAGAGGAGGATCTTTTCTTGTTTGTGCCTTTATTATCAATTGGCACAAATCTAAGCTGCTGGTTACCTGACATGAAAAGCAGTAAAGTCTAGAACAGTCCAAACTGTTGAGTGTAAACTGCTTGCAGGTCTAGGAATTTGTGTTGCAGGGTCTGCTATAAAAGCCCAAATCTGGGGGCGAGTAAGGGTAAAAAGCTTAGCCCTACTGAATTAAAAAGGAGTTTGGACAGTGACTTTGGTGTAGCCAGAGTTTTGCCCAAGGTACATAACCATTTTACTGGAAAGACAGTGAAAAGACAGATGCAACAGTGAAGACAATACCAGGAGATCAGGACCTTGGAGCATTGTAGCACTCTGCTCATCAAATTTAAGAACACCAGGGCCCAGTCAGCTCTGTGTTGGACCCTGATCCTGCACACATTGATGTACTGTGCTAAGAAGCAAGTATGGAACAGTCCTGTTGAGCTCCCCGGGATCACAGATATGCTTGAAATAAGGCACGTGCATCTTGTTAGATTGGGGCTGCAGTCATCAACTTCTTTGTGACCATCTAGATAGAATTGCCAGCAGACCCATAGGTACTATTTACTCTAGCCATTTACCGCTCGCCTTGTTAAGGTATATATGATATCTATACATATATATGGAAATTGTACTGTGGCTTTGTTTCTAACCTTCATTGCTTTACGAAGCACATTGTGGGTTTTTTTACTTTGTCATTTTTTTCGGTCCGTCCATCTGAATTTTTTTTCTGAGAAGCTTTTTAGTTTTTTGTACTCCATCAAAACCCTGGCTAAATCTGCTGACAAACATGAAAATGGTAGGTTACTATCACTTCTGCTGCAATCAGTGTCTGCTCCACTCCGCCGTTTACCTGGGTTTCTTTTTCCTAAAGGGATTGTGGCTTTTTTGAACAGATTCCAAGAAGTTGCTGATACCATTTGTGAACCAGAGCTTGGAGGCTGGCAAACTGTTACAGTGGAGTGTATTGCTGATGAATCAACATGGGCCATGTCCTGCCTTTGCAAAGGCACAATGAGAGGGGAAGGATGCCCCTTCCCCTGATGAGCCAGGATGGGAAGCATGCTCCATCTCTCTCTTTTATAGGAGATGTTCTAGGTCACCTTCTGCATGCATTTTAGAGTAAGGCCTTGCAGTGGGATCTGAGATATCCAACTGAGTACTTGGATGCTGGGCAGGGAGCCAGGAATGAGGAAGAATGGCACTGTGACCAGGTCAAGTTGGAGGGGAACCCAAAGCAGAGGTCAGGCATGTTGGGGGCAGAGAGTGTGCACAGGACCGTGGGGTCACTTGAATGAAACCCTCTTCAGGCTCCTGAATATCCATGAGTCTCCCCACTCTTGTACTGTCAGCAAATTTATGCGAGCCTTACTCATAAAGTGTCCCCGCCTGCCCCCCCCACACACATCTCTCTCTAAACTGGTGGCCAGAGAGGTGGACAGCCCATTGGGTCACAATCACCTTGCACTAAGCAACCATGTGGCCATTGTCTCCTAGCATCAGATGCTCTGCCCCATGATTGGCTACTCCTGACTTATTTGAATAAAGGCCATTTCCTTCCTCCCAGTAGGGTTGGAGTACTGTTGTAGCCACAGTGGTCTGGGCAATATGTAAGGATCAAAGTGATTTTACTGACATCTTTTCTTGGACCCACTATATAGTTGGGAAAGTATTCCCCACTTCAATTTCTATTTTTTTCTGCCATGTTTTTCTCTTTGTTGCAGTCTTTTTGCTTGGTTAGAGAAGTTTTAGGGCACCAGGTGCCCTTCTTCTGTGTTTTTGTCTAACATTGCTCCCAAATTTGACACCTGATCCAATAAAAGTCACCCCCAAAAGTGTCCCCACCACTTGCTTCTCACTTGCACTGCCTGTGTCAGGCACAGAGAAACAGAGTCCCTAGCAACATGCTTGACTTCGTCACCCCCTCCTCCTCCTCCTGCCCAACCCTTCTCCTTCCTGCCCACCCACCTGAGCCCTCCCAGTCCCCCCAGATCCCTTCAAGCACAGCACAGCTGCTCTGCACAACCCAGGGTAGGACTAGGGGATGCAGGAGAGGAAGGGAAGGGAGAAGTAAGGGAGGGTGGAAAGGCCCCTGTGGATGTCAGAGGAGGGTGGGGGGAGCTCTTGCTCAATGTGCAGTGGTCCAACTCCGGTGCTGCTGTACTGAAAACTAAAGGTTTGCTCCAAGTCAGAGTGGCAGACAGCTGAGCAGATGGACAGAGCTGCAGGGGAATATGGGGATCAAAGCTCTCACCCATTCAAAGGGGACAACTAGGGATTTCATCCCCAGTCCAAACATTTCAGGGGGCCTGAACTGGCTGAGATTTGGCAGAGATCAAAACTGGCTCTTACACCGAAGTTACTCTTGTGTTGTTGCGTGCCAGGGCCCTGTGACCTGGGTCTGAATTACAGCCTGTGACTGAGAAGGGCCACAGCCCTGAACTCATTAACCCTGAGGAAGGGTTGGGGACCAAGAAGAGAGAGGGGCCCAACTGCACTGCTTGGCCTAAACCCGAGAGCTTCTGGGGTGGCACCTGTAGGGCAGGAGGGATGGGCAGATAACACGGGTGGCCCTGTGACTAGAAATAGGAATCAGATTCTCCCTCACCTGTATCAGCTTCAGCCAGGGAGACCTGCCACCACGAAGGTGTGTTCGGGTCTGAGCCTTTGGCCTGGGGCTCTGGAACTGGCTGTGCAGCCTGATGTCAGCCCTCTATGAGGTCACTGCCCCTCTGGACCAATGGCTGATCTCCTACTGACTCATGCCTGTGAGCTCATGGTCTGCCCCACCCAGCTGGACTCATCCCCTGCCTGTAGCAGCCCCTTCACCATCTAGTCCAGCATATCCTATATCCCATCCCTGATAGTGCCCAGTGCCTGAGGCTGGAGAGACCAGGACAGGACAACCCTATCCTGCACAAGGCGGAGGTTAGCCTGGCCAGCTCTGCCAAAGTCTGTGTAGTGTTTGCAAGATGTCCAGCAGTGTGTGAGACAAAACCAGGGGTGTTTAACTCAAGCACTACCCCCCGCTGCCCTGCGAAGCACATGTGTAGAGTGGCTTCAAGAGCCATTCTGATGCATGTGATGCTCTGGGAGTTATAATCAGTGTCCCATGCTGAAAAAAGGCAGTGGGGGCACTTTAACTACAGCTTATTTAAAGAGTTTTAGTTAAAGCACCCGGACACCATTTTTCAGTGCAGGGACAATGATACATGTGATGCTGGAGTCTGCTGGAGCATGGTATTTGCCAAGCTCTAGCAGACTCAAGTCTGTTCCCACATGCCTTGCTGCATGTCTATAGGCACACAAGTGACAAAACCAAGTGAAGACATGGGATGATCCTCTCCAAAACCAATATGCCCATCTTTGTTTCCTGGCTTTGCTTTACTTACGTTTCTTTTATAATTAACTGATCAAATTATCGTCTTCATACTATAGTGTACAACCTATTTACAAAAAATGAAGGTGGTGGGTTAATTCTGTAGCTTTGTACGTACAATGCCACTTGACTTGGGTCATTTTGTGTTAAAACTGTTGAAGCGGGGAAGTAATGTTTCATGCATGCATTTTACTGACTGTGCCACCTAAAATAAATGCCATGAATTGCAAGATGAGGAATTGAAGACTTATGTTTACCAGTTGGTGTAATCCATTATTTGGATATAGACAAATATCCAGATACTGGAAGGTGAGATGAACCGCAGACGTTTTGGAGGATAGGAGTAGAATTCAGATGGATGTGGATAGACTGGGAACCTGGGCTAGAAACAACAAGATGAAGCCCAAGGAAATAAATGCAAGTTGCTGCACATAGGGGAGAATAATCAAAAGCACAGGTACAAATTGAGCTATAAATCCCTGGGTATTATGATTTTTTAAAAGGATCTGCAGGGTCTGGTGGTTGAGTCACAGACTCAACATGAACCAGCAATTTGATGTAGTTACAGAAACATTAATGCACTTTCGGCTGCAACAACAGGAGTATTAGATGTAAAACTTGGGAGGTGATAGTACCACCTGTACATGGTGCTAATTGGTTTTCACCTAAACTACTTTGTGAATTTCTGGGCTTCACATTTTAAGAAGGAATATGAAGAAGTTAGAAAAGCTCAGAGATAGGTGACAAAAATGATAAATGGTTGGAAAGAAAGCCATGTTAAAAAGAGATTGAGAGAACTATTTAGCTTGCAGAGAAGGTAATTAAGAGGCAGATCACAACAGTCTTGAAATACCTGAAAAAAAGCTGTAAAGAAAAGGGTGAACAATTGTTCTCCCTTGTTGAGTAGGGAAGGACATCAAGCTTCAGATGACGGCGAAGTATATTTAGATTACATTTCAGGGGGAAAAACACCCTTGTTTCTAGACCAGTGTGGATGTGGAATAGACTGCCCAGGGACGTTGTGGAACTTCCTTCATTTCAGGCTTTCAAAAAGAGGATAGTCATTGCTCACGGATGATTTAGGAGTAACAGTCTTGCATTTGTGCAGTGGGGTGAACCACAGGATCCTTGAGGCCCCTTCTAACCCTATGAGCTTATTATAATTATCATTGTAATAGCATCATGAATTTATATTGTGGATTAAAACAGTCAACTGCAAGTGAATGGACACAGAGACAGGAGTACTGTGTGTCTTATTACACAATCTCTTTCTTTTTCCTTTTAGAGGGTAGACAGACAGATGGGAACTAGTGGTCCTTCTAATACTCATGTCAACTTGAGTTCCAGCCCTTCACACATGCATGAACTAAGGTTTTGTGAACTTGTCCAGTGATACTAACACAGCACTTTTCAAAAGAAAGTGTTTTAAGGGAAATTTCCTGATCAACTTTGCTACTGATCACAAAACACATTACTGTTTTTTATCATAGTAAGGGAGGGTTGCCACATCACCGGGGGGAAAAAAAAAATCAGAGCCATAGATATATGTTCACCACTGCTCAAACAATTGTGGTTTTTAAAATTTCCCTAAAGAAACTTAGGTGCTTACTTTAAATGAGATTTAAGGTCTCAAACTCACTTGTCTGTTTCAAAATATTCATAAGATCCTAGGACTGGAAGGGAGAATATTGCTTCCTCCAAGGATATCTTCAGTCCTAATATAAGAACACTGCTCTCTGGGTGCACCTATTCATGCAACTAGCACAGCTGAATGGACTCCAGCACAGTTCTTGCTGGAGTTTCTTGTTCCTGGGTGCAGAATTAGAGTAGATGGCATTAGATTAGCAGTTTGCTCCCAGTCATCCTAGGCAGTGGGGGGCCACAGAGGATGGGGGTGGGGTGGGAGACCTGTCTATGGCTCCTGTGTGGAGATCAGGATCTCAGTCTAGCTCAGTGGTGCTGGCTTGCGGTGATGCCTTGTTCCTGGGTGTGTGTGGAGTGAGGGAGGGGACAGTAAGCACTGCCAGGACTGGGAGAGGGGAGACACGAGGGGGAAGCAGGAACAGGACTTTCTTGTAGGGTTTGTTAAAGTCGCCATCAGCATGCCAATGTGGGAAACAAGGATCACATGTAACAAAGAGATCAAAGGCCAGACCCATGGAGGGTAGGTGGGTGGCAGAGCGGTCATGGCTGGTCCTACTGAATGAGGTCCCCTAACTGGCTGGTGGGTCTGATCCTGGTTCCTCCTCTCCCCACTGCAGCACTGGTCAATTTAAAGGACTATAAGTACAGCGTGTGCAGCCCCCAGCCATTCCCAGTCCAATTCAAGGGAAGGCTGATTTTGGTATTTCCCTGCAGCAGGGATGTGTGAGCTTCTGCTGCTTTCAATTCTGCTCAGAAGACAAGGGCTTCACAGGGCCTAGGATCCCAAGATCTATGCAGCTGGGAGGTGTCCCTCACTTCAGGACAGTTCCCGCCTCTCTCAAAACTCAGGTCTGACCCCTGTGCCCCCTGCCAGCCCAGGTCTGGCAACAGAGAAGCCTGGAGCTCACCCTGGCTGCTTCAGGGTGGCAAAACAGGGCAGATGGGCAGGAACAGCCCTGCACTCAACTGCTCCCACTGGGAGCAGATTTGTTCCTGACGCAGGTGCAAGTGTATACATGTGGCCAGGTGCAGTTTAGCAGACTGATACTTTTTACCATGCAACAATATTTTGCCATATTGTGCTGAGATGCTATTGCAAAGTAGTGTAACAGCTGCACAGGAGAGTCCTAGGACTGGAGAGGAGGATCCAAATCCAGCTTTGAGAGAGATGGGGGCAGAGGTACAGCCCTCCTACCCCCGCACTGGAATGGGAAGTGAGACTTGCTTTGGCAGCCAACACAAGGGAGAAGAGATTGATGTCATATATCTTGACTTCAAAAAAGCCTTCGATTTGGTATCCCATGATCACCTCTTGGTGAAACTGGCTAATTGTTGCCTTGGGTCCTCCACGATCCGCTGGCTGGAAAATTTGCTCCGTGGTCGGACCCAGAGGGTAGTAATTGATGGAAGTCACTCATCATGGTGTCCGGTGACCACTGTGGTCCCCCAAGGCTCTGTCCTTGGACCCATACTGTTCAACATCTTCATTAATTATGTGGACACTGGAGTCAGAAGCAGACTGACCAAGTTCGCCGATGACACCAAACTTTGGGGCAAAGCATCCACACCAGAAGACAGGTGGATGATCCAGGCTGACCTGGACAGGCTCAGCAAGTGGGAGGATGAGAATATGATGGTGTTCAACGCCGGTAAATGCAAGGTTCTCCATTCAGAAGACAGAAAAACCCGCAGCTTCCTTATAGGCTCGGCAGTGCTATGTTGGCTAGCCCTATGGAAGAAAGAGACTTGGGGGTCATCATTGACCACAAGATGAACATGAGCCTGCAATGCGATGCTGTGGCTAGTAAAACAACCAAAACACTGGCTTGCATCCATAGATGCTTCTCAAGCAAATCCCAGGACGTCATTCTCCCCTTGTACTCGGCCTTGGTGAGGCCGCAGCTGGAGTACTGCATCCAGTTTTGGGCTCCACAATTCAAAAAGGATGTGGAGAAGCTTGAGAGAGTCCAGAGAAGAGCCACGCACATGATCAGAGGTCAGGGAATTAGACCCTATGATGACAGGCTGAGAGCCCTGGGGCTCTTTAGCCTGGAAAAGCGCAGGTTCAGGGGTGATCTGATGGCCACCTATAAGTTTATCAGGGGTGACCACCAGTATCTGGGGGAATGTTTGTTCACCACAGCGCCCCTAGGGATGATGACTAGGTCGAACGGTCATAAACTACTACAAGACCATTTCAGGCTGGACATAAGGAAGAATTTCTTTACTGTCCGAGCCCCCAAGGTCTGGAACAGCCTGCCACCAGAGGTGGTTTAAGCTCCTACATTGAACACCTTCAAGAGCAAACTGGATGCTTATCTTGCTGGGATCCTATAACCCCAGCTGACTTCCTGCCCTATGGGCAGGGGGCTGGACTAAATGATCTTCCAAGGTCCCTTCCAGCCCTAATGTCTATGAAATCTATGAAATCTATGAAATCAGGACAAGGAAGAGTGTAGCACCATCAGGAGCTAATCTCTTCACAAGGCATGGACCTGTGCAGCTTCTGGACACAAGTGTCCCCAGGAGAAGAGGGAAAGGGAATGGCCAGCCTCAGCTGGTAGGCTGTCTGTGAGCTGCCAGGTCAGAACCCTGCAGGCATGGGTGACTGGTGCCACCTTAGTGGGGGGCACATGCCCCCGCCCTCCCCCCCCCAGTAACCAGTCAGTGACTGGGAGGGTAGAGGTCCCCTTATGGCCAAATTTGCCAACTGGTGGGGGGGGGGTCCCCCATGGCTGATGGTGTTGACCGGGAAGCAGCCATGGTGGTCCTGGAAGTGGCCGTGGTGCTGATGAAGGGGACTCAAAATCTCAAAAAATGACAGGAGCCATCCTCTCACCATCTAGTGGCAGATCCAAGTAATAAATGTGTTGCTATTTATTACAATAAGAGGGGAGGTTTAATTCTAAAAGGAAAGGTTTTTTTTTTTTTTTTTTTTTAAATCAAAAGGCCATGCGAGTGTAATCATTGCAGGAGTCTGGTGTAAGGAAACAACCCCCTGTATTAGAATTATTCACTTATGGTTACATTGCTAGATTGTTTTCAAATGATTGGTTTCATTAGTCTCTATTGATAACATATATATGTATATATGCCTTCTTTTTTATTAATCTCTCTCTTTTCCTGTATATAGTTATATATATAATAAAGAAACCCATCTGTTCATTGGGCTTGGAGTAAATGCTTGGGCGGTGAGGGTGAGGGCCACACCCCTACCTAGGGACACTCCAGTCAGCAAATCTGCCTAAGGGAGATCCCAGGGCTATTGGCACCTTGAGGATCTGAAATCTGGCATATTGCCTGGCCTAGTACGCCAAAAAAAGTTAATAGTAATATTAGGCTACTGCACAGTAGCGTCACATAAAAGGTGTTCACTGCTGCTACTGTGTAGTTACTCTGGTTACTGTGCATTTATTTAATACCTAACTTATAAAAGTACGAAATACATATGCAGTAACCACTGTGCAGTAGTGTCTTGTGTAGACGCACCCACTGGGCCTTTTTTTAATGCACAGTAACCTTGAGGTTAACCTACACTTAAAAAAAGAAAAAAATCTCTGCACCCACCAGCTACTGCAGCAGCTGTCGCAGCCTCTGGGAGCTCATGGAAGAGCCCCAACACAGTGCGAGGTAGTGGGGGGCTGTGAGGATCACACCGCTGCCTGGCAGGAGACAGTGAGTGGAGGTCTTTTTTTTTTTTTTCTTGTTTTTTCTGGTTTGTTTTTTTTAAGGTCCTGGGATGCTGGGACTGGGTGTGGCAGCCATTTATGGGGCTGGGAGAGCGGGTTGGGGATTGAACCTGTTCAATTCGGAGATTTGGCAAATTTGGCAGTGGACGAATGTCTGAATCAGATTTGGCTGAATCGATTCGGGAAAGTGATATCAGTCACTGAATCAAATCACTGTCCCCAAAATGGCCAAATTTAAATCCAAAGTGAATACTAGCTTTTTTGCACAGGCCTACCGCAGCTGATTCATATCCTGGCCCAGAAATAGGAAACAATAGATAAAAGATGATCAAAGTAAAAAAAAAAAAAAAACAAACACAAACTTTTTTTTTTTTTCTTGAAAAGACATGAATCCAGGAAGGCTTGTTTCTTGTTCTGTGCTTCAGATGTAAGCTGGGCTCTAGCGAAGTCTTAAGAAGTCCTAAGAAGAGAAATGTGGGTAAATCACTTTCCTGCAGCATTAGTCCTTCCAAACTAGGGAAGTTCACTGTCTTCTGCAGAGAGAAACTGGTTTGGATCTATTTCTGTCAGGTCAGTCCTGAAGTGGAGAGAAAGCTCCTACTAAGATATTTTGACTTTTGAAGATTTGATAGTGGCAGGGAAAAGGGAAATTAGATTAGTAGAGGGAAAATAAGTAAAGACTCCCGACACTGGAGGATCAGATCACAAGCTGAGAAAAACTTCCCATTGCTGTTGTAAGTTTATTAGTCAAATTAACTGTGGGTGGTTGGTAAGAAGACGGATGTGTATAGAAATTAGATAGGCCAGTAGAGGGAAAATAAGCAAATATTATTTGCTTATTAGGAGGATCTATCATAAGCTGAGAAAAACTTCACAAAGACTGTTGCAGTAAGTTTTTAATAGTAATTAAATATGGTTGTTTGGCAAGAAGGGCGGAGTGCGGGGTATTTAAGAACTTGAAAATGACATTCAACTGGAAAGCTCTCAGCATTTTAATAGCAAAATGTTCAAAATTCTTCAGCTGGTCAAAGGAAAAAAGAAAAGAAACAAAAAAAAGAAAACAGCTCCCTTAAAAAATCTGAACTTGCTACCAAGAACCCACACATTTCAGTGCTTTGCCAACTTGAGACTTTTTAATCAAAAGCTCCTGGAGGCTGCACATCTTAAACCAAATTATTCTTCTACCCCCATATTGATAGTTCTTCCTTATAATTTGATGGTTTTGAAGCAAATACATGTATTGTGAAAAAGTATGTTTAGCAAAAGACATTTTTATAAGAAACATCATTCTAGGCTTAGATTCTAAGCCCCACGGCAGATATTCAGTATTGTCCAGCAACACCGGGATTACAATCCCACGTCAGTCATTGCATCTGGATTTTCTTGTTTTCCAGAAAAATGCCTGAAGGAGGGAGAAGACAGTAAACCCTGCAGTTGATCCCCCGGAAAATGTCTTTTACATATCCGAGTGCCTCTCAAATTAGGGTTGGGGGACCCAAGAAAGTGAGATGAGGAAATGCATAATGAGAAGCATCTTTTGCCCAAAATAGTTTCAGGTTCTTGTACCCAAATGATAAAGATCCATGACACAACGTGGATTTAACAGGAGGATGGTACTGGCTTATCATGGCATACAGATGACCGTCCGGATGGGGATGGGGACTATGTAAATCAGCTAATAACCATGTGGCAGGGAGAACTCGGTATAGATTCCTTTCAGACAAGGTGACACTTAGGATGCTGTCTATGTTTATGCTGTATATAGCAGGGAAGAGGGAAGTGGGATGGGCTAACATTTTATTTACCAGCATCTTATTGTAGTCACAACTGCTGTGTTCAGCGTGCCTGATCTTGCTGCAGCCTTGAAGTTTGCTGAGCTTCTTGCTTTCCCTGCTGTTGCTCTTAAAAAATTGATACAAAATCTGGTCTGCCAACTTGATGAAGGGAGATAGTTTCATAGTGAAAACTGAAATGAGGCGAATGAGAGCATGAAGCAATTAAAAGGCAAACCCTCTGAGATATTGCATACTCAATATTCATAATTATAAACATGGTTCTGTTCTGAAATATTCTCTCTTTGGTGGTTTGATGACACACACACACACACACACATCTCTGGAATTTTATATATGTGGAATTTCTTTATACTCAAAAAACCATATTCCCAGCAATAATACTTTCCACTGACAATTTTACAGGACTTAAATATAGAAAGTACTGACAGTTAGTTCATGAGCTGTTTCTGACATGAGATTCCCTCCTGTTACATTTGTAACTCTGATCCTGACCACTGTCTTTGTCCTTCCTACATGGGCCTTGCACAATGCACTGGAAATGTCCAACTGAATGTCTGTTACTGAGTTCCTCCTCCTGGGCTTTTCTGATACTCAGGAGCTCCAGATCTTACACTTTGTTATCTTTCTCACAGCATACTTGACAGCCCTCATGGGGAATCTCCTCATCATCACAATTGTAATTCTAAATTATGAACTTCATTCTCCCATGTTCTTTTTCTTGATTAATTTGTCTCTCCTGGACCTTAGTGCCATCGTAGTGACCATGCCCAAATCCATGTCTAATTCCCTATTGAACACCAGGTCTATCTCCTATTCTGGATGTGTTGCCCAAGTGTTTTGTCTCACTGCCTTCATGGGAACAAATTTATCCCTTCTCACATTTATGGCATATGACAGGTACATTGCCATCTGCTAGCCACTGCATTATGAGATAATAATGAACAGGAGAGCTTGCAGCCAGATGGCTGCCTGTGCTTGGGCTGTTGGTGTCATCAACTCTGCACTTCACACTAGGAACACTTTTACCATACCCTTCTGCCACTCAAATACCATCAACAAGTTCTTCTGTGAAATACCCCAGCTGCTCAAACTCTCCTGCTCTGACACACACCACACAGAGCTGGCCGCTCTTGTCTTCAGTTTGTGTTTAGGTTTAGGCTGTTTTGTTTTCATTGTTATGTTGTATGTTCAGATCTTCACTGCAGTCTTGAGAATCCCGTCTCAGCGGGGCCATCAGAAAGCCATCTCTACCTGCGTTCCTCACCTTATTGTGGTCTCCCTGTTTCTTTTCACTGCTGTCATTGCCTACTTGAAGCCCATCTCTGACTCTCCGTCCCCTCTGGACCTCCTGGCAGCTGTTCTGTATTGTGTGGTGCCTCCATTGATGAATTCGGTCATCTACAGCATGAGGAACAAGAAGATCTAAGCTGCCCTGAGGACATTGCTCCAAAGGTTTTGAGGAATCTACTCCAGAAAATTTAGGTTCATCATTGTTTCACGACTTCACTTTAGATAGATAGAGAGATAGATAGATAGAGAGATAGATAGATAGATAGATAGATAGATAGATAGATAGATAGTGACAAATTGCTTTCATTCAATCATGTAAAACATTCTTATAAAAATGAAGGTGGTTGGCTAAATTTTGTAGCATGGTAAGGACAATGATTCATAGATTCATAGATGTTAAGGTCGGAAGGGACCTCAATAGATCATCGAGTCTGACCCCCTGCATAGGCAGGAAAGAGTGCTGGGTTTAGATGACCCCAGCTAGATGCCTATCTAACCTCCTCTTGAAGACCCTTGAAGGAATCCTAACAATTCACATTTTTGGGCCGAATTATCATCTGGGACGGCTTGAAATATTTCCCTATCGTTACAAGCCTTGCAATAGTACCCATAGCCTCCGCCATGTTGGGAGGTTCCATCTGAGGCCATCCACGCTGGGGCTTAAGTTCCATACAGTGTAGGGACCTTCTCCTCATCTTCTGGGCTTGGATCAGGTGCCGTGTCTTCCAACCTCCAGCAATGCCAGTTGTAATGGTGGGTAAGCACTAGTGTATTCCGTGTCTTAGACTCCCCCTGAAAATGCGGGTCAACTTTTTCCACATCCAGCAAGGGTAAAAACGTGGCACCAGGAGCACGTAACGTCCCATGTCCCCTTGCTAATGGCTCCACCAGTTGTTCGGCTAGGAGGATTTTTCCTACAGCTTCATATCGATGTTGTGCTGCTTGAAGCATCTTATGGGCCGTGTATACTAGCTCATCGCGAGGGTTATGCATGACAGCCACCATGTGGTTTGTGGTGAACCCAAGGGTTACGGTTAGTGAATCACCTAGATGGATGGCATGGAGCTGTGTGTCTTTAACCGTGGCTAGCAGGTGAAGCAGGTTCTGCTGGTCTCCTTTTGTCCAGGGCGTGGACTTTCGGGATTTCTTACGGATCTGTCGCTGCAATTTGGTGAGGAGTGCCAAATCACTGGGTCCAACATAATGCTGGTACCAATTCAAATGACCCAAAAGCTGTTGGAAGTGCCTCTTAGTGACAGGGAGGAATGTTTTTAATGGATCGATGTTAGGACCATCATGCAAGATTCCGTGGCGGATGGAACCAATGTATCGAGTGCCAAGGAACATGATGTCATCTACAGGATGTAGGCATGACTTTTCCTCGTTGATCGTCCATCCTTCACTTTGAAGGTGAGCGACTATTTGGTTGACTATACTAGCAACTACGGACCATACTTGCAACTATCACAACCCATGATGGCAATATCATTGACATAACTCCAGATTCTCAATTCCTCCTCTGGGGGAAGAGAGTGTGAGGCTTGACAATTCTTTAGGGTATTATTCATGGCACCAGTGGCTAGTGATGGGGTGTTGCAATATCCTTGTGGACAAACCGTCCACCTGTACATAATGCCATCAATACACATATTTAATATTCCTTCTGGGTCAGTTATCGGGATGGAAAAAAACATGTTTTTTAGATCCAATGTGACTCCGACCCACTTACTTTGTTGGAACTGTGCCATCTCAAACATACATTGTGGCAGAGTAGAAGGATTAGGTTGTTGAAATACGTGACATCTTTTATTAACCTCTCTATAGTCTACGACTAGCCGGGCTTCGTTAGGCTTTCCATGTTTCGCAACTCCCCATCCTGATGACAGGTAGGTGCTGGCAGTTACAGTCTTAATACAGCCGTGTCGCTCGACTCACCACAGGAGGTCAGTAAGGGACTTTTTTAGAGAACCCTTGGTTGGGATTGGTCAATATCACCAGGTGGAGATGTTACAAAGTGTTGGTCGATGCCAATCCTGTTCTGGGATAATAATGGGTAATGCCTGTAGCACTTGTTCTTTAAGGTCAAGCGCTTTTATCCCCGGGATTCCTAAAATGTTGATGCTCCCTGAGACAGCCTCTAGGAGGTATTGGTGGCCTTGGACCCAAAATTTGACCTTCGTTGTGACGGCGATAGCATTAAGCCCTGGTACCTTGATTGTTTTGTGGTCTTTTGGCGAGGTATCGTTGAGGTAATCACATTGGTTTGAGCTCCAATATCGAGAAGGAAGAATACTTGTTGTTGGTCATCCGGATCGGTAGAGTTGTAAACAGTGAGTTCGGCGTATGGACGAGGATCAGTGGGGTCAGGTTTGAATTGGGGAAGGCCGCCAGTGGAGCTGATGGCCATTATTCGTTTTTTGGTGGGTCTTCAAATTTAAATCCTAATGTTTCTGCCAGACGACACTGGGCCCTTTCTCCCAAACTCGCAGCTGAGTCTTTGTAAGTCTGGAGCGGGCGAGAAGAAAACCAAACATATTCCTTTCCTTTGTAGTTCTTTCCTTCACAGTTCTTGGAGGTGACCTCCATGGCTCTCGCCCGGGGTTAAACTCTTGACGTCTGGGTCTCAGTGTTTCGGCTGGGTATGCTGAAGGTCGGTCCCTTATATCATCAGAAGTTTCTTCACTCTGTTTCATGAGTGCCTGCAGTCGTGGGAGATGGCCTAAGAGATTTCCCACTGGTTGACCCGCCATTGGGTTCAAAAAGAGTTGGAGTGTAATGGCATTTGCTCCTTCGTATACCTCCACGCAGGCATCTATAGCTTCCAGGGGCATTGGAATTGTCCCGGGGTTCGATAGGTGGCGATGAGCCCATCTCTCTTTGCGTTGGACTGCTTTTAGTCCCATTGGATTTGTTCTCGGGCTCCATGAAAGATATGACACTCTGACTATGGCCAGGAGGAGTTGCTCTGCAGTAGCCTTCTGCAGGCGACCCTCATGCCAGGTGTGAAATTTGTGGGTTGCCTGTCCCACTATGAGCACTAGGAGCGGGATGGGCCAGTGGGCACTGTCCATGACTACATTCAAGTCAGTAGCACGCCCTCCACTCCATGCCGCTTGTCGGGTCAGGGCACTCGCTTCTTCCTTGTCTAAAGTGTCAGATCCAAATTCCACTATTAATCATCCTAACCACATGGCCAAGGTTTCTTCTGGTTTTATTTTAGATTCTTTACAAAGTTCCTGAATTTCTGGTTGGGTGCGTGTGCGAGAGATAACAGTGGTACACTTAGTACCTTCTTCATCCGCAATATGCTTCATTACAGCTATCGGGGGAGCTGCGGCAGAGAATAGAGTTAAATTCTTCACCTGGGAGCGTTGGGTACATCCCTCCTCCCATTGCCCCCTCCCCGTGGCAAGAAGGCGGGGCCATTGGGAACGACGTCACCTCAGGGGGCAGAGTCACTAGGCGGATCCCCGCCGGGTCTTCTGAAACTCCGCCCCTCTTTTCCGGGTTCCCCAGATGGCTCGAGCTTCTTTCGGCGCCATTTTCTGCTAGCGGCATCATATGGCCAGCGCTATTGATAAGCGTTGCTCCGGAGCTTTTTGCTGTCCGCTCCAGTGACTCCTTACCTGCAGTATGCATTTGTGCCTCTAAATTTGCGAATTCCCTTAGTAGACCCGCAACTGTACGGAACAACACATTCATCATCTTTCCCTTCTTCCATTTAGTTAGACCCCATTTCGGCACGTGACAGCCCTTAGTTTCCAGATCCTCCCGGAGCTGAATGAGGAGCTCATGGCCCCGTGACCCAGGCACCAAATCTGGACAATTGAACCAGTCCGTGGGGGTGGGTTCCCCTCCTTCCCTTAAGTATCAGGTGTAATGAGCGAACTCCTGAGCGGGGGTCAGTTTTTCTGCCTTCCACGCCTTCACCCCAGCTAGGGATATGGTTGATGTTTCCTTCGGGGGTCGATAATAGACCCGGTCGCTCCCCATTATGCATCTGAACTCCCCAAGGGATAGTTTAGTTCTCCATTCTTTCACGACTACTTCTTCTCTCTTTACAGAGAAGTAGCCATCAATATTTCTTTCATCCCCTTCTACCGCCTGGTGGTAAGTGATATGCGCCCATAGATCATTTGCATTCTCTACGCAGTGGGTCCCGGTGCGCCGGGGCAGCATCCGATTAGGTTCATCTCCATCACTGTGCCCTTAGATCCCATCCTCGTCGCCATGTCTCGGACGGCCAGAGCCGACTCGAGGTGATTTAGTAATTACTCGTTCATTGGGCGGGCTGGTGAACAGAGAGGCAGACAAAGCTTAATGGTTGCAAAACTTTACTTACGCCGCTTGTAGCTGCGAAGCAGATGGTCTGGTCATTTGAACAACTATATGAGTTGCTCCAGCTGGCAGGGCTCAGGCCAGCTCATCCGTCCACAAATCAAGCCAGCGGGGAAAGGGTATGTCGAGGATTGTGCTCGGTGACAGGGAGAAGAATCGATAGGTGATCAGTCTATCGATCAGCTCAGCCGCAAGTCAAATCTCTTTTTGAAGCACTCTGCAGCGTGCTCAAAGTTCTCCGACTTAGGCGGAAGTCGCACGAAATTTTAAATGGCTAGCAAGCCAATTACTAGCTGCCACGTAGGAATAATTTAGAACTGGCCAATAGCGGGACACAAATTTGCATTCGAATGGCGGGAACTCTCTTGCACCGGGTTTTTTCTGTTGCAACAGAAAAACTTTGCTGTGCCAGAGGCTCTCATGTGGCGGGAAAATTCCATCGTGCCGAGGCACCAAAATCACTTGGTTGTGACACTCTGGACCCTCTCCAGGTTATCCACATCCCTCTTGAAGTGTGGCGCCCAAAATTGAACTCAGTATTCCAACTGTAGTCTGAACAGCACCCGATAGAGGGGAAGTATCACCTCCTTGGTTCTGTTCATCATGCATCTGCTGATGCACGATAAAGTGCCATTAGCTTTTCTGATGACTTTGTCACACTGACGACTCATGTTCATCTTGGAGTCCTTTAGGGCTCAAAGATCCCTTCCCGCTTCCGTGCCTCCAGCCAGGTCATTTCCTAGCCAGTAGGCATGCTGGAAATTTTTCCTCCCTAGGTACAGCACTTTGCATTTCTCCTTGTTGAATTGCATTCTGTTGTTTTCTGCACACTTGTCCAACCTGTCCAGGTCTGCTTGTAGCTGTTCCCTGCCCTCCGACGTGTCCACTTCTCCCCACAGTTTTGTGTCATCTGCAAACTTGGACAGAGTACACTTCACTCCCTTGTCTAAGTCACTGATAAAGACATTGAAGAGTATCAGTCCAAGGACCGAACCCTGCGGGACCCCACTGCCCACACCCTTCCAGGTTGATACCGACCCATCCTCTGCGACTCTCTGGGTATGACCCTCTAGCCAATTCACCACCCACCGGACTGTGTAGTCATCCAAGTCACAGCCTCTTAACTTGTTCACCAGTATGGTGTGGGATACTGTATCGAAGGCCTTCCTGAAGTCGAGGAAAATGATGTCAATCCCTACTCCTGAGTCCAGGTGTTTTGTAACCTGATCATAAAAAGAGACTAGATTAGTCAGGCATGATCTACCTGCTACGAAACCGTGCTGGTTTCCCTTCAGCATAATTTTTCTTGCTGGGCTCTCACCAATAATAATTTTTTCAAAGACTTTTCCTAGGATGGAGGACTGGCCTATAGTTGCCTGGGTCCTCCTTCCTCCCCTTTTTGAAAATGGGGACCACATTGGCCCTTTTTCAGTCGTCTGGGACCTGGGCCGTGCGCCATGAGTGTTCAAATATTCCCGCCAATGGCTGCACAATGACGTCAGCCAGTGCCTTCAGTACCCTCAGATGGAGCTCATCTGGGCCTGCTGACTTAAAGGCATCCAGTTCCTCCAAGTGCCTCTGCACCATCTCAGGGTCTACACCTGGTAGTCTGGCATCCTGCTGCTGCCTCTACAATCCCAGTGAGAGTCTTGTCTTGCCCCTCACTTAGGTACACTGAGGTAAAGAACTCATTGAGGAGTTCAGCCTTGTCCCCCCTGTCCGTCACCAATTGCTTATTCCCATTTAGTAGAGGTCCTATTCCACCTTGGGCCTTCCTTTTACTCCCTATATATCTAAAGAACATTTTTTTTTGGTATTATCCTTAACTTGGGATGCCATCCTTAGCTTCATGGTAGCTTTAGCCCGTCTAACCGCCTCCCTACAAGCACGAGCAGAGGAGGTATAATCCTCTTTAGTGATCTCTCCCTGTTTCCACTTTTTATATGCCACCCTTTAGCCCGTAGACTGCTCTGGATTTCTCTGGTCAGCCAAGGAAACCTCCTGGCCACTTTCCCACTTTTTCCTTGCATGGGGATCATCTTCCTCTGTGCCCGAAGGATCATTTCCTTAAGGCACAGCCACCCTTCCTGGGCTCCCAACTCTTTAAAACTCTTACTCTGCAGTGTGTCCTTGACTAAACACCTGAGTTCATTGAAATCAGCTTTCCAAAAGTCTAACACTTTCACCCTACTAGTGACCTTACGCAGATTCTTTTCGCAGATCATTTCGCATTAACACTATTGAAGTGGCAAAGTAGTATTTCATGCATCCGTGTTTGTTTGTCCCACCTAAAATAAATCCCACCGATTGAAGGTCATAAAATGAAAAAAAAAAAAAAATCATAGGAATTAGCTTTGGAAGGGACCGGGGGGGAGGGGGGGGGGCATGGCTTGCCTGTCTGCGGCTAATTCCAGTCTGGCAGCCAACCATGCTGCAGACTGGCAACCGCAGCCCACGGATTGAAAACCCCTGATCTAGGCGAAGTCCCAGAATTAGGCATACTTAGCTTGCAGAAAAGGCAATTAAGGGGTTGATCATAACAGTCTTCAAGTATCTGAAAACCTGCCATGAAGAAGAGGGTGAACAACTATTCTCCCTTGCTGCATAGGGAAGGATATTAGCTTCACATTCTAGCAAAGTAGATGTAGATTAGACTTTGGGGAAAAAAAGCACCCTTGTTTTTAGAGTAGTGAGGAAGTGGAATAGACTTCCTGGGGAAGTTTTGGAGTCTCTGACATTGGAGGGTTTCAAAAAGAGGCTGGATAGGCACCCATCAGGGATGGTTTAGGAGTGATGTTCCTGCATTTGTCCAGGGGGTTAGACCACATGACCCTTGAGCCCCTGCTAAACCTTTGATTTTATTATTTTAATATAATAAAAGGCTTTGTTTGTCTGTCTGTCTATCCGTAAAGCTTTTGTTCTACTGCACATATGCCAATAGGCTGGGCGGACAGGGCAGCCAGGGGCAGGGCCAGCTGAGTTCAAAAGGGAGCCCCTTAGCTGTGTCACCTTCTCCTGCAGCCTCTGGTGTGGTGGCTACCCCCACCCCACCTCCACAGAGGGAAAAAAAAATAACATGAGCACTTTAGAAATGGTGGGGCCAGCTGAGGAAAATTGGAAGCACCTCTGTCATAGTGGGGGGGTAGGGTCAGATCCAAAGCGGGTGGGAGGGGATGGGTGGGGTCAGACTTGTACAGGGGGAGCAGGGAGTGGGGCTGGACCTGAAGTGGTGAGGGGCAAACCGTGTGGGACTTGAATGGTTGGGGCAGTGGAGTGGGGTTGGACATAAATGGGTGGAGGGAGGCGAGGCTGCTGTGGACCCAAACTGGGGGTGCATGGGGGCAGGGCCTGGCCTCATTCAGGGAGGACAAGGTTGGACCCAAACCAGCATGAGGGGGTGGAGAAGAGTCAGACCAGAAGGGGTGGGAGGGGGAAGAGGGAGAATGAGGTTGGGGTGGACCCAAATGGGGTGAGGCAGGGATGGGGGGAAGGGTTGGAACTGAATGAGGGGGTGGGACAGAGTCGGACCCAAAGTGGGGGAGCAGGGTCAGACCCAAAGGGGGGAGTGGGTTCAGACCTGAAGCAGGGAGAGTGAGGCTGGGGTGGGGTGCGGGGCCAGACAGTTGAATGAATTTCATGTCATTCCTGATGGGCAATTTGCTAGTTTTTATTTGAAATGAATCACTAAGATGTAGGGGATCAAAACAGTGCACTGCAAGTGAATAGCCAGATAGACAGATAGGATTATTGCACATCTTATCTCACAACCTCTTTTTTTTTTTTTTTTTCTTTTGGAACATGGACAGACAGATGGGTGCTACTCTTCACAACAGCTAATGCAGGTCTTAAATGTGGGAATTTGAGTTGTCAGAAAATTATGCAAAATTGTCTAGTTTCATTAAAACAGCCCCTTTGAATGAAAAAGCGTTCTGTGGACAATTTGCTGAACAACTTTCAACCTGGTCATGTTAAACTTAGCAGAATTAGCCCATATCTTTACTACTGTAAATAAGTCTTGAGTATAATATATCCTATTGAATCCTCGATATGGCAAAGTGCTTCCTCATCCTATCTTAGAACATGCTTCTTTGCCTATATTTGTCCAAGTGGTCCTTCATCTTTTCTTCCTTTCTGCGCTAAATGGAAGGAAAATATACCTGAAATTTTCCCTTATACCTTGTTGTCCTGGAGTATTTGTACATGTTACTTTTTGCCATTCCTTGCGCTGCAATGGCATGACTGTTTGCACAAGGGAGTTTTCTGGGTGCTTGAAAAAATCTTTCTGGTGCATTAAACTAAAAATCCTTCAGTGTGGTTCAGTTTGGTTTGCTACAAATAAAAGCATTGTGTCCATGAATACATTGTGTGCAAACACACTGGGGTTGTAGAGAGGCAGCAGCAAGGCGCCAGACTTCCATACGTAGATCCTGAGGTGGTGCAGAGTCACTTGGAAGAACTGGATGCCTTTAAGTTGGCAGGCCCGGATGAGCTCCATCTGAGGGTGCTGAAGGCACTGGCCGACATCATTGCAGAGCCACTGGCGGGAATATTCGTACGCTCGTGGTGCACGGGCCAAGTCCCAGAGGACTGGAAAAGGGCTAACATGGTCCCCATTTTCAAGAAGGGGAGGAAGGAGGACCCGGGCAACTATAGGCCAGTCATCCTTGGTAAAGTCTTTGAAAAAAATTATCAAGGCTCACATTTGTGAGAGCCCAGCAGGGCAAATTATGCTGAGGGGAAACCAGCACGGGTTTGTGGCGGGCAGATCGTGCCTGACCAATCTAGTCTCTTTCTATGACCAGGTTACGAAACGCCTGGACACAGGAGGAGGGGTGGATGTTGTATACTTAGACTTCAGGAAGGCCTTCGATACGGTATCCCACCCCATACTGGTGAACAAGTTAAGAGGCTGTGATGTGGATGACTACACAGTCCGGTGGGTGGCGAATTGGCTAGAGGGTCGCACCCAAAGAGTCATGGTGGATGGGTCGGTCTCGACCTGGAAGGGTGTGGGCAGTGGGGTCCCGCAGGGCTCGGTCCTTGGACCGATACTTTTTAATGTCTTCATCAGTGACTTGGATGAGGGAGTCAAATGTACTCTGTCCAAGTTTGCAGATGACACAAAGCTATGGGGAGAAGTGGACACGCCGGAAGGCAGGGAACAGCTGCAGGCAGACCTGGATAGGTTGGACAAGTGGGCAGAAAACAACAGGATGCAGTTCAACAAGGAGAAATGCAAAGTCCTGCACCTAGGGAGGAAAAATGTCCAGCACACCTACAGCCTAGGGAATGACCTGCTGGGTGGCACAGAGGTGGAAAGGGATCTTGGAGTCCTAGTGGACTCCAAGATGAACATGAGCCGGCAGTGTGACGAAGCCATCAGAAAAGCCAATGGCACTTTATCGTGCATCAGCAGATGCATGACGAATAGGTCCAGGGAGGTGATACTTCCCCTCTATAGGGCGCTGGTCAGACCGCAGTTGGAGTACTGCGTGCAATTCTGGGCGCCACACTTCAAGAAGGATGAGGATAACCTGGAGAGGGTCCAGAGAAGGGCAACTCGTATGGTCAAGGGCCTGCAGACCAAGCCCTATGAGGAGAGACTAGAGAAACTGGACCTTTTCAGCCTCCGCAAGAGAAGGTTGAGAGGCGACCTTGTGGCTACCTTTAAGTTCATCACGGGGGCACAGAAGGGAATTGGTGAGTATTTATTCACCAAGGCGCCCCCAGGGGTTACAAGAAAGAATGGCCACAAGCTAGCAGAGAGCAGATTTAATTGGACATTAGGAAGAACTTCTTCACAGTTCGAGTGGCCAAGGTCTGGAACGGGCTCCCAAGGGAGGTGGTGCTCTCCCCTACCCTGGGGGGTCTTCAAGAGGAAGCTAGATGAGTATCTAGCTGGGGTCATCTAGACCCAGCACTCTTTCCTGCTTATGCAGGGGGTCGGACACAATGATCTATTGAGGTCCCTTCTGACCCTAACATCTATGAATCTATGAACACGAAGGCCCTCAAAGACATATAATGAGCATCTTTGTCCACCAGATGGTGCTGTGACTTCTTTGTAGTTCATCCCTTTGATTTGCTACTGCTATCAAATTATTTCTGGTTTTTGTTGTTGTTGTTGTTCCATATGCCAGACCCGTGCTCCAACAGCTGCATGGTAGGGCATGGGTTAGGGGACCCAGGCTAGGGTGGGGGCAATGCAGGACCCTTTCACTTTTCTATGGTGTCGGGCGGGGACCAGGTTTAATTTTTGCAAAAACTCAGTGCATGCAAACACTGATGTGATGCTCCAAAATGAACCAATTTAAATTTTATAAACCTATTTAATTCATTGAGGTTTAAACCCCGTGAATGATTTGGGATTCAGCCATTTATTTCAAAGGATTCAAAGTTTGTATCCTGTATTCTGTAGTGCCTCCAATGACTAATGCAGTCATCTAAAGCATGAGGAACCAGGAGATTAAAGTTCAGTTCATAGTCTCTCCTGAGGCTGCTTCATGTGTGTGCGTGTGTGCGTGCGTGTGTTTTTATGCATGCATGTGTACCTGATCAGCTAAGAACAGTTCAGATGAATGGGATGTTTAGATGAATGGGATGGAATGTCATCGCATTGCTTGTTTAGGGACTTGTCTTAAGAGAATAGCTATCAGTGGTTCTTTGCACAGATGTGAGGAAGGGACACATCTTTTCATACCCAGCCCATGTGAACAGTGGCAAAGCAAAGTCAGGTGTGAAAGGAGTTGTATCAGGCTTCAACTGTGAGTCCATAAGCTCCCTGACTATTTTTGTTACCCTCCAATGGACTGTCTCCTATTTGTGCACACCATTTGTGTAGTGGGAGGCCCAAAACTGAGATTCTACTTTCCATGTCCCAAGATCCATTTCCTCCGTATAGGATTCCAGCTTCAGATACCACAAAGATTCCTGGCTAATTCTCTCTGCCCCCAATTTCTCTCTTTTTTTAAACTCCCACTCCCATTGCATAGCCCCTACCCACAAGTCTCTTTCCCATCCCTTAGTTCCTTGCATCTTTCTACCAAACATCAGCCCCTTCCCTTCTCCACCACAAATTTGACCATGGACACTGCTCCATTACTTTCTAATTCTTCTCCATCTTCCTTCCTGTGTCTCCATGGTTTCAATATTACTTTGAGAGCTGCCTCTGCAAAGGGTCACTAAACACACAATTAACCTGGGGATTTGCTGCACAAAGTCAGCATGACATGAGTTCACAATATTTGGTTGTGAGTAAAATTCCAAGGGTGTGAATTTTTTCATCCTTTCAGGAAAATGCTGGAAACTGAGAATTTCCTGTGTGATGACAATTCCAGTTCATGCTCTTGTGTCCTCTCCAGATACATCATAGCGACACAACTCTGAAAGACACAAAACCTCTGACGACAGGTCTCCAATCAGACACTGCCTCAAAGGGGTACACTTCTTGACCTGGAAGCTAAGGCAGAACTGGCCATTATGAACATCCCTGCTCATTCCTGAAGAGCAGCATCTGTGGCTGCTCTCAGGAGTCCTTGCCCTCAGCACTGTAGCTCCCATGGTGATTTTGGAAAACAGGCCCATTGTCTTTCATTGAACTACAGCATGGACAAGTCCAAGACATGCACAGGGCTTTCCCACTTGCCTTTGAAATGGCCATGGCGGGCCTTGACAGGGATACATTACCCCTTTGTCCTCTGAAGGACAGGCAGTAACAACCCCCTCGAGATCAGGGTGCCCCCAACACACATGATGTAGTTCAGTCTCCTCGTCCTTATCCATCAAGCCATGCCAGGTCTAGTTTGGGAAGGAAGGCCGACTACTGCTTTCCCCTCCCAACCTCCTCAAGTTGTTGGCAGCTGGAAGGGTACCAGTGATCAGTGGGGCTGAAAATTAAACCCCATGGAGATACTAGGGACACTTTCTCTGTCCCAGGGCAATTGTCTCAGGCTCTCTGTAGACTCAGGTAGGCATCACTGTAGCAATTGTATTGAAGGCATATCTACAGGAGCTGGTCCACTTCATAGGCAGCAGAATGGGGTAGGTCACCTGGGCTTTGACCTGACCAACTTTTAGTACATTAATTTATAGAACCCGCAAATGCACAATTGTCATTCTGGTTAAAAATGTATAGCTATTTTTAACTGCATAGCTAGCTAAATTAACATGCTAAAAGCTGGTCAAGCCATGACCCTGGTGGCCCACCCGCTTCTGCAGCCTATGGTCTACTTTGTAAGAGGTCCATTTTCTGATTCTGGCTTCTATCAGAGACACAGGGCATTGAATTAAAGGTGACAGCAATGTTAACATACAGGTAAAATATTCCCAAATAAAGTTATCAAAGTTAAGGGGAATTTTGAGAAGTCCCAGCCATCTTAATCTGTCCCCACTATTTCCTAGTGCCTTTGTCTGCTTGTTGCCATTTTTGGATAGGATATTTATGGAGTCCAAAGGAACAGAGCACTAATGATTTGCATTTCTCAGCCCCACCTATCCTTTGCTAATCCCACAGTTCTTTCATCTGAAAGTCAAGAAGACCACAGAGTTTGAGACAGAACAAGGTGGACACGGTGATATGTTTATTAAAACACCAAGAAGTATATAGCATAAAAGGCAAGAGGGAAGATGCCAGGCCACGTATGCCAGAGGTGATGATGGGCCTAAAATACACATTTCATAAAAGTGTCTGAGTGCCTCTGAATTGTCAGGTGCCTAAATATCTTTGATAGCCTAGCCTCCCTATGATACAGATCTTGGCCCCAAAAGAGGACTGTGGCAGCGAGGTGCCCCCACAGGCTCTCAAGGGGAAAGAAGAGAGCCCGCGGAACCCAGACCCCAGGAGCAAGCCCCCAGAGGGGCGTACATACCTCCTAGAGAGCAGCAGGAGCAGGAGCCATGTTTGCAGCTGCAGCTGCATGAACCGGCATTATGTAGGCTGTGGCATCAGCTGTTCCCGGTGAGGGGAACAGCTGAGCCAATCCCAGTGGCCGTAGCGGCCTCTACGGAAAGATTTAAAAACCCGGTCAGAGCGGGGATGGCAGGAGAGTCAGAGAGAATGGCCATGCACTGGCAGCTCGTGGGGCGAGCTCCGACTTGGGGAAGAAACAACCTAGCCTGCGAGGCTCCAGCAGGCAGCCCAGGGAAGGGCTTTAAGTCTCCTGCAGAAGGCAGAGCAGGAGGTAGACAAGGAGGGCAAGCTCCCTGCTTGTGGTAAGGGAAAGGAAACAGCTGAGAATCTGGGAGGGAGCTGGAATAGGGGACCCTGCAGCTCCTCCTGACCCAGAGGCATATCTTCTATAAAAAAAAAAATAAAAAAAAAAGAGAAAACACCCTCCAGAAGGGAGGGAGAGTGACCGGAACCTTGGAACTGGTCTGAGGCTGTCATACAAGACCAGGAAACATCTGCAATGCATCATCCAAAGACTGGCATGTGGACGGGGTGTAGGGGAGGTGGAGCCCCATGGAACACCACATCAAATGACTGTGAGTACCACCGTCTATTGGGAGGCCCCCATCCATGCTAAGATCTGCACTGTAGACCCCTCCTAAAGTGTGTTTAACATCCAAGTCATGGCAGGCGAGTTGAGGGGAGGGGCAAACCCCGATAGACTGGGTGGCGAGAGGGGCGCAAGCTCCACAAGGACAAACAATTTTATAATAGTCTAACCAAAAGATTAAAATTAAAACTTTTAAATATATCAATCCAGGAATGTTTCCCTCTGGTTCTCTGCTGGATACCTGGGAACTGGTCCCACATGGTCTAAGAGACAGGTGGTTAAATCCCCTTCCTGTAGCTTCTAGTCTTCAGTTCTTTCTAGTGGCAAACTGGTTCGGGTCTCGTTCTATCAGTCATGGAGTGAAGGTAAGAGATCTGAGCGTTTAGCACCAAGATAAGACTGTGTTAGGAAAAAGGGAAATTATATACATTAATAGAAGGAAAGTAAATAAAGACTCCTGTGACTAAAGGATCACATCACAAGCCTGTGAAAACCTGAGTAAGTAAACTGCAGCCAGTTTGTCATTGCAATTAAATGTATTTGGCTGGTAAAAAAATATGAGTGTATGTGTGTGTGTGTGTGTCCGTGTCATTTAAGAACTTGAAAATGAGATAAACCTGGAAATGTAGAAGACAATGTTTTAAATGTATTAAAGGTGCTCAAGCTGGGCAGGGGAAAAACAAAACAAAACAAAACAACAACAAATCAAAATGAAACAAAACAACCAGAAAAAACCTCCCCCCAGGAAAATTTCAATTTCTCACCCAGAACCTATCTATTATTTCAATTTTTAACAACCAGATATTTTCAAGCCAAACTGAGAGAAACAAAATCAAACTTTCTTCTTTCCCTCTTTGAACCTTTTTATGTTTTAATTTTAGTGTTCACAGTCTACATAAGTTGACAGTTTTGAAGAAATAGAAATACTGTGACAAAGGCTAAGTTTAGAAAAAAAAACAAACACCTTTTTATAAGGAAACTTTAATGGAAACAGACCTCCAGCTCTAAATTCAAAGCCCAATTCGAGAGCCTCAGTAATGCTCAGAAATAGCCCAGTTCCAACCCCCTCAATATAGTGGAGCTCAATATAAAATGATTGTGGACAAGGTCAGACAGGGTTCTTTGGGTAAATGTGATATCTTTTATTAGACCAACTAAATAGTTGGAACAATTTCTTTTTTTTTTTTTTTTTTTTTTGCAAACTGTTGGGCACAAACACCCTTCTTCAGGTGTAGGGAGAGTGTGATGGTGTTTTCTGTTCTCCTGGATGGAAAAGAAACCAGTATGTAAAATGCAGGTCTGTGAAAATGCAAATGCTTGACAGTGAGGATCAGAGACGAGGGGAGACAATGGGTGGCAAGGACAAGGTGACATTTAGATGCTGCTCGTAGCTTGGCTGTATGCACCTGGGAAGGGGAAAGGAGGCTGAGTTAGCATTTTGTTGAGCACAGTACTACCAGCTAAACACAAATGCTTTAAAATACTGTGTTGAGAAAACACATATAAAGCAGCAGCTACTCCGGCCCAAGAAAGGTTTGAGTAGGGCTGTGGCCCAAGGAGGAAAACAGGAAAGCATGCAAATTCTAGCAGGTCAATTGTAAAGCATAGTAAGGCTGGCCAAAAGGGAATTTGAAAAGTGTTTTGTGAAAGAATGAAGAAGAATTTTTTAAAAGTATATCAGAAGCTGGGTAGTAAACTGCACAGTAGAAAATACTGGGGTGATGCCCATGCTAGATCCACACTAAATAAATGCAGAGAGATCAAAATGAAGTGACAAGGGAGGAGATTTAAAAGCAAATCCATAAATTAAAACAGTAAGCAAGTGACTGGGACCAGATCATATTCCCTTAGAGAGTTGTGTAGGAATTGCAATGTGAAACTGCAGGGCTCCTGTTCATAGCATGTCATCTAGCAAGGGCCTTCATACCAGAAGATTTTCAGTTTGACAATAAAACATCCAAATTCAAAAAAGGACTCCAGAAGTTATCTTGGGAACTACAGGTCAAGGTTTTTCACTTCTATCCCTGGAATTTAATAGAAGATATAGTAAGAATAAAATTAGCAGTCACATGGATATAGTAGCTGTTTAGGGGAAGTGTTAGCATCATTTTTGTAAAGGGAAATTCTATCCCAACCATCTGCTGGAGATCTCTGGCAACATCAGTTAGCATGTGGGCAAACGGGCTGCAGTTTATTGAATCCAGTCCAGTGCAGTCCCACCCAACCCAATATCAGGAGCTTTTGAAAAGGTCCCTCACTGAAAGTTCTTAAAATTGACCTTTTGGTGAGGGACTATGGGAGTGAAAAGAAGGTCTTTTAACGGATAAAGACATGGTTAAAAGACTCGAAACAAAGGGTCAGGGTAAATGGACATTTTTCAGGTTGGAGGAAGGACAAGAGTGGAGTGCCCTGGGGCTCTGTGCTCAGGACAGTTTTGTCCAACATGTTCACCAATGATCTGAGCGAGGGGGTGCACAGTGACTTCTCAGTGTTCCCACAAGATACTAGCTATCCCAGGTGGTGAAATCCAAAGCTGAGGGTGAAGAGCAGTGGAGAGATCTCACAAAATTAACCCCCTAGTCAGTGTAATGAGAGACTGCTGTTCCTGGGCCACTGATGGTTGCAGTAGTTCTTGCTTTTGCTTCTGCTAGGGACATATCAAATGCAGAATTACTTCCTGCTAAAAAGAGCATATGGATGATTGTTTTGGAAATGCTGTTTCTGACGGTTCATAGGTGACTGTGTCAACCCCTCAGGCCACTGTTCTTCTTCCCCAGCTGTTCCTGGGCCTGGATATATCCTGTCAGTGTGCCAGTTTGCTGAGGGGAGATGGGTTTATACATGGTGAGGCCTTAGAGGAGAAGGTGAAAGAAGGCAATGAAAGAAAACGCTCAATGAGACATTACAGGATCAATTAAAATAATTATGAAATATTTTCTTTTTCCCTATAATATTCTTTTTAGATGCCTTTGTGTTTATAGAGGTATGGCGACAAGCAAAGACTTTTACAGAAAACATAGTATGTGTAACAAGAAAAAAAAAACAAAAAACAAAACAGAAAACCTGCTTTCCACTTAACTGTTCCCAGCAGCCCCACACGGGCACCTTTGGTTGAGATGTTACTGCTGGTGTGAGCTTCCCTTGTACATTTGTTGCTCTGACCCTGATTGCTGCCTTTGTTCTCCCTTCACCAGCCTTGCACAAGGCACCGAGGAGAAAAATGTCCAACAGAACCACAGGGACAGGATTCCTCCTCCTGGGGTTTTTTGACACTCGGGAGCTGCAGATCTTATACTTCCTCCTCTTCCTAGGTGCATACCTGGCAGCCCTGATGGCAAATCTCCTAATAATCACTATGGTAGCCCTCAGCCACCGCATGCATTCCCCAATGCACTTCTTTTTGATAAATTTATTCTTCCTAGACCTTGACTCCATCTTAGTGACCATGCCCAAATCCATGTCTAACTCTTTATTGAACTCCTGGAGGATTTCCTATGCTGGATGTGTTGCCCAAGTGTTTTGTCCCTTCTGCTTCCTGGAGGCAAATATGTGTCTTGTCACAGTTATGGCATACGACCGGTACATTGTCCTCTGCAAACCACTGCATTATGAGATAATAATGAACAGGAGAGCTTGTGTCCAGATGGCTGCCTGTGTTTGGGCTCCTGGTGTCATCTACTCTACACTGCACACTGGGAACACCTTTAGTCTACCCTTCTGCCACTCAAATATCATCAATCAGTTCTTCTGTGAAATACCCCAGCTGCTCGAGCTCTCCTGCTCTGACACATACCGCAGAGAGCTGGCAGCTCTTGCCTTCAGTGTGTGTTTAGCTCTAGGCGGTTTTGTTTTCATCGTTGTGTTGTATGTGCAGATCTTCACCGCAGTGTGGAGAATCCCTTCTCATCGGGGCCATCAGAAAGACTTCTCCACCTGCATTCACCACCTTATTGTGTTCTCCCTGTTTTTTTCCACTGCTGGCATTGCCTACTTGAAGCCCGTCTCTAACTCCCCGTCCCTCTGGATCTCCTGGAAGCTGTTCTGTATTGTGTGGTGCCTCCATTGATGAATCCAGTCATCTACAGCATGAGGAACAAGGAGATCCAAGCTGCCTTGAAGAAACTGATCTGCTCCAAGAACAATATGCCCATCTTTCTTTCATGATTTTGCTTTACTTATGTTTCTTTTATTATTAACTCATGACATTGTTGTTTTCAGAGCATAGTGGGCAGCCTATTTACAAATGAAGGTGGTAGGTTAATTCTGTAGCTTTGTATGTACAATGACACTTGACTTGGGTCATTTTGCGTTTACACGATTGAAGCAGGAAAGTAATGTTTCATGCATCAATTTTACTGTTGGTGCCACCTAAAATAAATCACATTAATTGCAAGATAATGAATGGAAGACTTTTGTTTACCGGTTGGTGTAATCAATTATTTGGATACAGGCAAATATCCAGATTCTGTGAAGATGGGATAAACTGCAGTCACTTTAGAGGACAGGCACAGAATTCAGATGGACCCAGATAGACTGGGAAGCTGGGCTAGAAACAACAGGATGAAGTCCAAGAAAAGAAATGCAAGTTGCTGCATGTAGGGAAGAAAAATTAAAAGCACAAATGTAAGCTGGGTTAAAATGGCTGTGTGGCAGCAATGTTGAAAAGGATACTTCATGGTAAGGGTAGCCAAAATCTGGAATGGGCTTCCAAGGGAGATGATGCTCTCCCATACCGGGGGATCTTTAAGACAAGTTTTGATAGGCATCTGGCTGGGGTCATCTGACACTCTTTCTTGCCTAGGCTGGGGGTGGGACTCAATGAGCTGTTGAGCTCCCTTCTGACCTTAGCATCTATGAACAGATGGATACTGGGGATCTGGTGGATCACAGACCCAACATGAATCATGAATGTGATGTAGCTACAAACATTTGAGGAGGTGATAGGGATCAGTGCTTGGACCCGTGCTATTCAATATATTCATTAATAATGTGGATGAGGGAGTGGAAAGCTCAGTGCTTAAGTCAGCAGACAATACCAAGCTGTACAGATACACGGGCACACCAGAAGATAGGGCAAAGATCAGGATGAGCTTGACAGACCAGATTTATGGGTGGAACAAAATCAAATGAGGTTTAACAGGGAGGGAGAAGTGCAAGGTCCTCCAAGTGGGTAGGGAGAACCCTCACTGCAACTATACAGTGGGTGGTGGTCCTCTGGCTGGTACAGCATCTGAATGAGACTTGGGGGTCACTATCAAGTGGAACATGAGTATGAGCCAACCATGTGTTGAGGCTGCCAGAAGGGAAACCAAAACTCTGGCGTGCATCAGCTGATGTGTGGCCAATAGATCCAGGAAGGTGCTCCTCCCTTTCTATTCAATATTGGTGAGGCCTCAGTTGGAATACTACTATGCCCAGTTCTCAGCAGCACACTTCAAGAAGAC
This sequence comes from Alligator mississippiensis, assembly GCF_030867095.1. Lineage (NCBI taxonomy): Eukaryota > Metazoa > Chordata > Crocodylia > Alligatoridae > Alligator > Alligator mississippiensis. The sequence goes on along the minus strand of NC_081837.1, from coordinate 23,332,083 downwards.
TGTGGAAAGGCTCGGGAGGGTACAAAGAAGGGCCACCAGTATGGTTAAGGGCATGGAGGGTAGGCCCTATGAGGACAGACTCCAAGAACTTGGACTGTTCAGGCTGAGTAGAAGAGGCTGTGAGGTGACTTGATAGCTGCCTAGAAGCATATCAGGCGGGGGCACCAAGAACTAGGAGAGCTACTATTTAGGAGGGCACCTCAAGGGAGGATGAGGACCCATGGGCATAAACTAATAGAGGGTAATTTTAGGACATAAGGAAAAACTTCTTCCATGTAAGGGTCACCAGAATCTGGAACACATTCACAGAAGAGGTGATTCAGTCAACCTCCTTGGAGGTGTTCAAGATGAGGCTGGACAGGTGCACATCTGAGCACAAAAACTTCCAGCCCATGGCAGGGGAATGAACTTGATGATCTTACAGGTCCCTTTCAGTTCTATGTTTCTATGCTTCTATAGTGCCAATTGATGTGCTGCTGGTTAGGCTTCATCTAGACTATTATGTGAAGTTCTGGTCTGCCTGCGCATGGGCTGCTGGTGTCATCTACTCTGCACTGCACACGGGGAACAGCTTTAGTCTACCCTTCTGCCACTCAAATTCCATCAACCAGTTCTTCTCTGAAGTGCCCCAGCTACTCAAGCTCTCCACTTCTGACACATACCACAGAGAGCTGGCAGTTGTTGCCTTGAGTATAATTTTAGCTTTAGGGTGTTTTGTTTTCATCATTGTGTCATATGTTCACATCTTCACCGCAGTGTGGAGAATCCCTTCTGAGCAGGGCTGGCAGAAAGCCTTCTCCACCTGCATTCCTCACCTCACTGTGGTCTCCCTGTTTATCTCCACTGGCACCTTCGCCTACGTGAAACCCACCTCCAACTTCCCATCATCTCTAGATCTTCTGACATCTGTTCTGTATTCTGTGGTTCCTCCAATGGTAAATCCATTCATCTATAGCATGAAGAACGGGAGATCAAATGTGCTCTGAGAAAACTGCTCCAAAGGCGGATACTCTCCAAGAACAGGATGTCCCTTTTCACTTCATGTGTTTGGTTTACTCATTTGTTTCTTTAAATCTATAATTAAATAATGTAATTAACTTATATAATAAGATAATGTCATTTGCATTCTGCTTATGAAACATGACAGTTGTCAGCCAACCTTAGCAGTGCTATACAGACTGTGCTACTCAACTGGAGTCATTTTGTGTTAACATTGTTGAAGTGCAAGTGAAAAAGTCTGGTGTTCCTTGTGCGACCTCAAATAAATCCCTTTAATTCCAAGATGATGATGACTTGTGGGATGTGGTTTTCTAAATTATATGATAAATGATTTGGATGCCAGAATACAGAGCTGCCTGAGAACATTTGCAGCTGTCACAAACGGGGAAGACACCCTGGAGGATAACAGTGGAATGCAAATGCTTTTAGTAGATTAGATAACTGGGTGAGAGGTAACAGGGTGAAAGTCAGTACATAATTTAAATTTAAGATGCTACATCCAGGAAAATGTAATGAAAAGCACAAATACGGAATGGGAGATAAGTGCCAGGGAGCCAGCATTTATGTGAAGGATCGAGGAGTTTTAGGGAATCAGACTCAATATAAATTAGCAATTTGGTGCAATTATAAAGAAAGCAAATGCAATTTTTTAGCTGTATTAAGAAGTATAGGACACGAGGTGACAGTCACACTTCTTAATACTGGTCTGGGCTTCACATTTTAAGAAAGAAAGGGAGAAGTTGGAGGGGGTATCGAGGTGGGCAACAAATGTAATAATAAATTCTTTGAAAAGTAACCCATATAAGAAAAAAAAACTGACGGAACTGGGCAAAATTAGTTAGGGTCAGATAATCCTTAGGGTCATTTTCAATGCGGATTGTATGATAGTGTTCAGGATTATTGCTTCTGCAGTAGACTCACAGGTCTAATGTACATACAGCCTGAGTAAGGACTGAAGATTAAGTATGCCCCTAACAGTTGTTTAACCTACATTTAATCTGACCAGGTTAGGTAAAAATTCTAATATTATAAAAGCCTTAGTATGCTTGTCCGTAAGGCTTTATTCACGCTCTGACTGGCAGTGCATAGTCCCAAAGCTTTAATTTCCATGGAACAACAATTATGAAAAGAAAACAGGTCTAAAGTTATGCAAACACCAACAGCAATTATCTCAAGGTTTGTATTGTACAAGTCAGAGCAAGTGAGCTTGATTAGCTGAGGGATTTCACAGAAGATATTAGCTTCCGGGAAAGACGTGCTAAAGATGTTACCACTGTGCAGGGCAGAATATAGAAAACCACAGATCCATGCACTGGCTGCCATTTAGATGCAAGCTCTCCTGTTCAAGATTGTCTCAGTGCAGTGTTTTGCAGATGACAGTGCGTCGATCATGTGCTGTGATGGTGAGGAAAGGGAAGTCAGTTGCAAGGAAGAATGAGAAGAAAAGGACTTGGATGACACATCCAGCACAGAACAAGGACCTGGTGTTCAGCAGAGAATTGGCTAAGGAAATTGAGATGGCGACAGAGATAATTCCAAGGTCTGGGATAGAAAGATTCATTAGGAAGAAGCGCATGGGGCTATGGAGATGGTGGTCAAGAATTATAACTGTGATATCAAGGAGCTTCCCAATCAGAGATGCCATCAGAAAGTGATGGCTTTCACATTGGGAAGACAAAGCCACTTTTTTCTTGAAGGTTGCAAGAAGGGCTATTGGGATATCTGTGTAATGCTATGTAATGGACACATCAATATAATAGAGCAGGCGATCACCAACATTTTCCATTTTTAGGTGAGATTGACCCAGCTCAGGGGAAAACTAGGTTGATACCAAAACCAGGTGACTACTACTACTCCCAGGGCGTCTCAGGCCCTGGGACATGGCGGCAGCCCAAAAGGGGTCTCTGGCAAACCCAGCGAGCCTTTTCTCACATGCCGTGTCAACACTCGCACCAGATGCACCCCAAACTCTCCAGCAAAGCCCATGTCAGTGCCATCGACAAGGTGACAGACCTACAAATGACCACAGGAGGAATACTGGAGGTCTCCTTTTCAGGGCTTCACACCCGTGCCCAGGCCACCTGAACTCAGGACTTACCCATTTGGAGTTTGAGGGGCCCATCCCCTGCCCCCCACACCTGCCGTCCAGCAACAGCCTGAAAAGGGGGTCCCGCACCCGTCGGTCTGACAAGCTGCACCCCAGGTCCCCTCTGCTGCCAGGAGCTGCTAGACAGCATAGGCCCTGCGGCATTGCAGATGGCCCATCATTGCTCCCAGCCCACCTGGAGTTAGAAGCCTCGCTTGCTTAGGGCAGCCATGAGGGGGGAAGGACAGTTACCATAAGTGTCAAACACCCCAAAGGGTGGACTCCTAATCCCAGCTCTGCTGGGCCTGGAGCTGGCAAGAGAGCACCGAGCAAAGCCAGCCAAACAACAGAAAAGCACCGTGCGCCAGACCTGCAGCACACCAGGCCCGCACAGAAGGCAAACAAAGTATGGCAGGGCTCTGCAACACAGTGACGCTGCCCTGCAATGGCTCTAAAGCAATACACGGGGGACTTGGGCCCGTCCCGTGCCCGGCCCCAAACGGACACCCAAAAAACCACCGTGCCACCTCGGCTTCAACCTAGGCACATAGCCTCCATGGCACAACTAGGCAGAGACCTGATTTCTGTATGACAACAAAGGGGGCGGGGGGAGCTGACTCGTTTGTCTTGGGCCCACGCTCCACCTTGCATCCACCAACAGTGTTCCATTGGGGCACAAAATGCAAAAGGGACCCCACAAAGGGGCCCAGGGCTCTTTCTCTGAAAACAAAAGGGGCAAGGAGAGGGAGGGAACACAGGTCTCAAGCCCTGAGGCACACTTGCTCTCCCTGCACCTGAGCCTTTCCCTTGACACAGCTTCAGTTGCCTTTGTCAGCAAAGAGCAGGGAGCTACTCTAGGGTCGCCATCTTTCCAGCTCCAAAAAGGAGGACACCCAGCACAGGGCCAGGGGGAATACCATGGTGGGAGGGCCAAAGCACCCTGACTCAGCCTTTTCTGTTACCACTCACTGACAAGCCGAAGCTCCCCACTCCTGAGCGCTGCTGTCCCTCACTCTGGACCCGCTGACCCTGTCCCGACCTGCACCCCTCACTCCCAAACAGCAGGACCCCACCCTCCACAAATGTCGCCAGCAGTATAGGCATTGGACAGGGGGGCAGGGGTGGTGGTGAACAGCAACCACCTGCAGGCGCTACCGGCAGCGGTGTCCAAGCTCGGGCAAGGGGGCCGGGCCAAGCTTGGGGGATGCACATGCACCCCCTACACATTGCCAGTTTGCAATAGAGTCTCTCTGTAGCTGCTCTGAAAGCCTTTGTGTCTGGCATTCTGGAGAGAGGCTACTGGGGACACCCTCCAGGGGGTGCTTCCAGGTTCAGCCTGTGCAAGAAGCAATAGGGTGGGTGGGATGCAGGAGCTCCTCTCCCCGGGGTTCTAGAGCAGACAGACTCTTTCTATGGATGGGCCATGTTGCACCACTCCCCCGTCACCCGAATGGAAGTCCCGTGGGTCCACTGGTGTGCGGGAAGCCAGGGGACTGTTTGTCACCAGGGTGCCACAGTACATAGGAGTCAGATGACAGGTACCCAACTGCCCAGATACCATTGACAGCGGCCATCTTCTCGGTCGCAGAGCAAGGCAGCATCTCTCACACACCCTTACTCCTCGCTCAGATAACCTCTCATCAAGCGCTTTGCTCTGACCCGAGTGGCAGGCTTGCCATCAGCCTGCCAGGAGCTCCCCGTCAAAGATGCCAGCCCCCAGCACCTTGATGAGCTTTCCGTGGTCAGAGGACGGTCAGGCGGGTGAGAACGGAAGGTGCTGCAAGACAGGCCTAAGGCGGCGCTGACGGGGCCACATGCGGAAAGGAAACAGCAAGCGCTACAGCAGGGGAAGGTGGGCACATGGTCGCAAAGCTTTCGTAAGCGTAAACCAAGGGCCTCGGAATGGAGATGAGAAACTAGGCAGTCTCAGACAAAGACGGCCCTCGTAGGGAATGGACGGGGCTGAGACGCACAAGACCTGGAGGCAGTACTCGACGGGCCGCAACCAAGGCTCCATCCAGCAGCCGAGATCCAAATAGACCCATGGCTCCGCGAGGTCTGGCAAGGGATCTGTTCTCTTGGCACGTTTGCTTCGCTTTTTGAATTTGAGGACAAAGCTTCCTTCCCCCCCGCCCCTTCCTTGGTGAGTCCCACACGCTTCCAGAAGAAACTGTGAGCATCTGTATGGCATGGAACGTGGCGGAACTTCCATCTCTACCCATCTCACCTTGAGGCCACGCACTCATAGATTCATAGATTCATAGATGTTAGGTTCGGAAGGAACCTCAATAGATCATCGAGTCCGACCCCCTGCATAAGCAGGAAAGAGTGCTGGGTCTAGATGACCCCAGCTAGATACTCATCTAACCTCCTCTTGAAGATCCCCAGGGTAGGGGAGAGCACCACCTCCCTTGGGAGCCCATTCCAGACCTTGGCCACTCGAACTGTGAAGAAGTTCTTCCTAATGTCCAATCTAAATCTGCTCTCTGCTAGCTTGCGGCCATTATTTCTTGTAACCCCCGGGGGCGCCTTGGTGAATAAATACTCACCAATTCCCTTCTGTGCCCCCGTGATGAATTTATAGGCAGCCACAAGGTCGCCTCTCAACCTTCTCTTGCGGAGGCTGAAAAGGTCCAGTTTCTCTAGTCTCTCCTCATAGGGCTTGGTCTGCAGGCCCTTGACAATACGAGTTGCCCTTCTCTGGACCCTCTCCAGGTTATCTGCATCCTTTTTGAAGTGTGGCGCCCAGAATTGCACGCAGTATTCCAACTGCGGTCTGACCAGTGCCCTATAGAGGGGAAGTATCACCTCCTTGGACCTATTCGTCATGCATCTGCTGATGCACGATAAAGTGCCATTGGCTTTTCTGATGGCTTTGTCACACTGCCGGCTCATGTTCATCTTGGAGTCCACTAGGACTCCAAGATCCCTTTCCACCTCTGTGCCACCCAGCAGGTCATTCCCTAGGCTGTAGGTGTGCTGGACATTTTTCCTCCCTAGGTGCAGCACTTTGCATTTCTCCTTGTTGAACTGCATCCTGTTGTTTTCTGCCCACTTGTCCAACCTATCCAGGTCTGCCTGCAGCTGTTCCCTGTCCTCCAGTGTGTCCACTTCTCCCCATAGCTTTGTGTCATCTGCAAACTTGGACAGAGTACATTTGACTCCCTCATCCAAGTCGCTGATGAAGACATTAAAGAGTATCGGTCCAAGGACCAAGCCCTGCGGGACCCCACTGCCCACACCCTTCCAGGTTGAGACCGACCCATCTACCACGACTATTTGGGTGCGACCCTCTAGCCAATTCGCCACCCACCGGACTGTGCAGTCATCCAAGTCACAGCCTCTTAACTTGTTCACCAGTATGGGGTGGGATACCGTATCGAAGGCCTTCCTGAAGTCTAAATATACGACATCCACCCCTCCTCCTGTGTCCAGGCGTTTCATAACCTGGTCATAGAAAGAGACTAGGTTGGTCAGGCACGATCTGCCTGCCACAAACTCGTGCTGGTTTCCCCTCAGCATAATCTGCCCTGCCGGGCTTTCACAAATGTGAGGCTTGATAATTTTTTCAAAGACTTTACCAAGGATGGAAATGAGACTGACTGGCCTATAGTTGCCCGGGTCCTCCTTCCTCCCCTTCTTGAAAATGGGGACCACGTTAGCCCTTTTCCAGCCCTCTGGGACTTGGCCCGTGTGCCACAAGCATTAGAATATTCCCACCAGTGGCTCTGCAATGATGTCGGCCAGTGCCTTCAGCACCCTCAGATGGAGCCCATCCGGGCCTGCCGATTTAAAGGCATCCAGTTCTTCCAAATGACTCTGCACCACCTCAAGATCTACGTATGGCAGTCTGGCGCCTTGCTGCTGCCTCTCTACAACCCCAGTGAGAGACTTGTCGTGCCCCTTGCTTAGGAACACTGAGGCAAAGAACTCGTTGAGGAGTTCAGCCTTGTCCCCCCTGTCCATCACCAATTGTTTCTGCCCATTTAATAGGGGTCCTATTCCTCCCTGGGCCTTCCTTTTACTCCCAATATATCTAAAAAACAATTTCTTGTTGTCTTTTACTTGGGTTGGCATCCTCAGCTCCATGGTAGCTTTGGCCCGCCTAACTGCCTCCCTACAAGCACAAGCAGAGGAGGTATATTCATCTTTAGTGATCTCACCTTGTTTCCACTTTTTATGTGCTCCCCTTTTGGCCCTTAGGCTGCCCTGGATTCTCTGGTCAGCCATGGAAGCCTCCTGGCCCCTTTCCCTTTTTTGCCTCACTCGAGGATCATCTTGCTTTGTGCCCAAAGGATCGTTTCCTTAAGGCACAGCCACCCTTCTTGGGCTCCCATCCCTTCAAAACTCCTACTCTGCAGTGCTTCTTTGACTAATCGCCTGAGTGCATTGAGATCAGCTTTCCTAAAGTCTAGCACTTTCACTCTACTTGTTACCTTACCCACTCGCCGTCCTATGTTGAATTTTATTATAAGGTGATCACTGTCTCCCAAATGGCTACCGATCTGGAGGTTCCCTATCATGTCATCTCCTGTTGCCAATACCAGATCCAGTACGGCATTCCCCCTAGTGGGACCATGCACCTCCTGTGTCAGGTGGAGGTCCTGTATACAGGTTAGAAACCTGCATGAGCGATGGGACCTTGCTGTCTGCGTCTCCCAGCAGATGTCCGGGTAGTTTAGGTCCCCCATGACTACCGCCTCTTTAGCTTTTATGGTCTCCGAGAGTTGCCTCAGGAGCCCCGCATCTATTTCTTCCCCTTGGTGTGGGGGTCTGTAGCAGACCCCTACCACCAAATCCCTTTCTCCTTTCCCCGCATGTAGCCTAACCCACAATCCTTCTACTTCCTCAACCTCGGATTCTGTCTTGATGAGGGTTGATGGATATTGCTCACTGACATAAAGTGAAACCCCCCCCTCCTTTCTTCCCCGACCTGTCCTTTCTGTACAATCTATAGCCCTCAATATGTACCGCCCAGTCATGGGATGAATCCCACCAGGTCTCTGTTAGCCCCACTAAGTCATAGGTGTTTAGTGCAAGCAGGAGCACTAATTCATCCTGCTTGTTCCCCATGCTCCTAGCATTAGTATATAGGCACTTGAGCCCTGCGACTGGTGCCTTTGCTGCCCCCCCGCTCTGAGTCCCAAGGGGCCCATTGTTTCTTACCTTCTTGTTTCTTACCTGTTCTGTAGTGCTGGTCTCCCCATGGCTTTCAGGTTCCCAATGCTCTCTTTCTTCAGGCTGGGCTGTCCTTGTGGGTGCCACATGGTTTGGTGGTCCACAGCTTCCCCTGCCCTCGTACTCCCCTCCCCCCGACGAGCCTAGTTTAAAGCCCACCGGAGGACATCCGCCAACCTAGAAGATAACACATGCTTACCTTTGGGGGACAGGTGAAGCCCATCCCAGCTGAGCATGTCCCTCGTCGTGATGTGCGGGTCATTGTCCAGGAAGCCGAAGCCTGCCTCGAGACACCACTGCCGAAGCCGCCAGTTGGTCTCTCTGATGCAGTTCTCCTGCCCTCTTCCTCGTCCGGTCACTGGTAGGATGGAAGAGAAAACCACCTGTGCACCGAACTCCTTCAGCACGCCGCCCAGAGCACTGTAGTCCGCCATCAGGTGATCAGCGGTTCTCCTGGCCACATCATTAGTACCCACATTGACTAGGACCATGGGGTAATAATTGGTGGGCTTGATCCTGGCCTGGATTACCTCTGTCACATCCCGAATCTTTGCTCGTTCAAAGGGAGTGGGCTCAGGGCCGGGCATGACCCCTGGCTGCACAGCATGTGCCTCCGCCCAGGGTGGCAAGAACCCTGATCTGCTTGGCAAGCCATTTGTCTGCCTTCTTCCCATCGCAAGAGCGTGAGGATGTTGCAAATGAGGCATTGGGTACATCTGCCCTCCCAGCTCTGAGCGCCCACACCCGTGCCCGCATCCTTTGCAAACACCTCCGTCATGTCGCAGAACAATCGGATGCCCTCCGTCGGCATCGCCCAAACGGACAAGAATAGACACTACGCTTTTTTCCAAATGTCCTGCTTTGGGCCACCACCCCTCAGGCAACACCGAACAGTGCCAGAGGCCTTTGTCCACCTTTTCTTACTTTGGAGGTCCCCAAACACCACGAGCAGCTCACAGCCAGTTGAGTCTCATCAGCATTGTGATGCAAAGCGCCTGTCTATGGCATTCATCACGGAAGGCTGTGGCACCGAGACCTTTCCAGGCCACGTGGTGTGTACCTCATACCCAGCCTGTGTGCATGGAGCCACATCGATACGTAACCTTCTTTGGGCTCATGAGGACCCTGGCTTGCTTTGCGTTGCTCTGTTCTTTTTAAGGTGGGGCCAGGTCGGCGTCTGAAGCCTTGGCCCTGGGCTTCCGAATCCAAGCTCTGCCCTCAGCCCTCAATGGGAGGAAAACCTTCAGTCGCAACCTCGTGCCAGTCATTGAGGGACCCACACTTTCTGCTGGAAAGGGCCGTGGCTTTGACCCTGGGCAACATCCCACCCCTCCTGCCAACCACCGTATGGCCTTGGGCACAGAGCTTCACCTCGCCACAACCCCATCAGCCCCATCACAGTACATGCAGAAACGGTCGCTAGGTCCTCCTTGGAAGCATGCATCTTGGGCATGTCCCTCGCTTTCTGTTGCTCTTCGCCATCTATTGAGAGGCGTGGAACAACCACTTGGGAGGCGGGCCCAAGGGGGAGCTCCCATCACTGAGGTCACAGCAGGAAATTCTCAGCTTCGCATGGTTGGCACAAGGTGCCAGCTTGCCACTCACTCTCATGTGATGGGCCATGAGACACACGCCAACCCCCGGAAGTACCCCGGGGGGCACTGGGATGTGCGAAAAGGCAGGCCGTGCTTGTCTGTGCTCCCACCCTCCTAACCCCATGTTCCTCTGAAAACCCACTCCCATTTAGTGATGGGATTCCTGATACTGGTGGAGGACTCTCATTCCACATTCCCTCGGAATGGCAGCCTGTGCTGCACCAGATGGAGGCCAGGGTTCCAAGCGCAGCGTTACTCCCTACCCCAGCTGGGGCCGAGGCGTTCTGCCAAGTCACTTCCTCAAATGCCACAGAGAGCGTCTAGAACACTCTCAGTGCCACAAGGTAGAGAGGTGACAAAGTATGTCAGAGAAGACCAGACACGCATGGGTCTCACGGCAATGGGTTACAGTGCCACAGGAAGGAAAATCACAGAGCGGTCCACAGCGAGGCTCATCCTCAGCCTGGGATAGGAACCGAGCCTTTGCTCGTACGGCTTGCCATGTGAGTCTCTGAGCATATGGGTGACTCTTCTCTGGCCTGTCTTGAGCTTTACCACATCTCTCTTAAATTACAGGGCCTGGAACCAGTTGCAGTGCTCCGGCAGAGTTGATGCCGAGCTGAGCCACCGAGGCACTTCTTTGCGGTGTTTTTGCTGGAGATGTGGCAATCGTCATGTGTCAGGGCACTGTGGCTTAACGCAGATGCGTGAGACGCGTTGCGCTGTCGAGACTTATGGCTGCAGTTTCCCAGACCCCCCTGTGCCTAGCCTCCCTTTTCCGAAAGGCTCGGCGGTCATCGGTGAGGCCCGGAATATTCCCCATTTTGGTCTCCACCATGTTTTCTGGGATGAAGGATAAGGCGAATGCATCTTTTTGTCACAGACAATGACTTGTGTCTTGGAAATCCAACCCGGAGAGCTTGGTAGACTTTGGTCTAGGTAACATAAACAGAGGCACCTGAAGAAGAAGAAGAGCAGAGAGCATACTTGCGCTGCCCCAGAAAGAAAGGCGGAGGTGACCTCTGGACTGTGACGGCTGGCTCCTTTGCTTGCCATTGTGGCACTCGACTCCAAGAGCGCCATTCCTCACTACATCGGTATTGACACAGTGATTGGTTCATCTTGCTCTGCAGGGGTCTCATGCCCGGGAAGGAAAATCAAATGTGTGGGAAAGTGGACTCTACAGAGGTGGCCACCGCTGCATTATCATATGTTTCTTACTCGATGGTATCGCGTCAGGGGTACCAGATCTATGGGCTGGGTTTCCAGCATTACATTTGGGGCGCCCAACCGCAAGACTGCCACTTTCCTTAACGGGCAAGGACCTGCAATAGCTGACCTCTGTGTTAGTCATTTGTAACCTGCTGGAGCCAGTCTGCCTATTAACTTATGCAAGAAAGAGCTCACTCTAAACTTTCGACAAGAGAAAGAATTTTCACGTGAGCTCTGCTCCTAGAAAATAGAAAGGGCTTTTCTCCTACCAGATACATTCACTTGCGTGACAGCCAAAACAAGGCCCCAGGCCTTGTCCCGAGACACTACAGTAGGAAATGGCAGGGAATGCCAGGTACTGATCAGCACCTATGGACACTGGCTGGAGAGACAGGCACCAGGGAAGAATCCCAATGTATCACTTTCCATGGGGAATACACTGGGCATACATTCCTCATCATCACGAGGGATAGGATGGAGCCTGTAGCCTCTGATGACATTCACAGGGTGACCAAAAAAACTTTTTACCTTTTTTTCTCACAGCAATGACTCGTCAGGTGTGGGTAGTCATGTGGAATATTGGGCATGTGCTTGGACTTCAGGGGAACCCTCTGCCGTTGTGGGCTGGTACGGGGAAGCCTCGGCATCCATTCCCAACATCAGCGAGACACAGAACTCCCTCACTGAAGCCCTTGCAGGGCTGGGCACAGACCCTTAGAAGCCACAGGCTTGGTATGCATGCCACTGGGGCACCAGGCCTAGTGTGCCAGTCGATGCCTGCCTTTTCTGGTTTGTTCCTCCTCCGTCGTGCCCCTTCCCAATGTTGCCTAAGGTCAGGGCCCCTTGCCCATCGGCGGGGGTCAAGAACAGATGCAGGGATGGACAAGCTCTGAAAGCAGACCCTCTGCTGTGGATGTCAAAGGAAAGGCAGCCGGGCCCAGGCAGACAGGCCTTGGCTTTGCCCACCTACCTTGTGCCTACCAGAGGCAGAAAAGGAGGCAGCGGAACCCACTGCCCTGCAAATGGCAGCGGGGGCGCCAAGTGCTCGGAAATCAAACAGTTGGCCCCAAAGTGGACCCGCCCAGCTGCGTGGCCCTCTCGGGGATTTTGCTTGTCAAAAAGGAACGAGCTCCCACCTCCTGAAGCAAGGACCCATGCAAAGCTACAAGGCCGCTCGCTCGGCGCCCTGGCACGAGCACGCCCATGGGCGGACAGCACGATGGGCAGCAAACGTCAGGCCCCATAAGCATCGGCAGCACACAGGAACAAGCGCTCCCAATGCCAGAGAAACACGAGGCCACGAGGCTGTCCCTGGGCCCAGCCACCAGCAGGCGATCCTCCTGATGGTGCCTCTCATTGAAGGTGATGTGCAGCATGGGTTTGCTTCTTCCAGGAAGGGCCCACAGTTTGGAATCCCACGGCCAGGGCCCACTGTCCTTGCTGGCCTGCCCCACACGTGGCTCGCGTGTGCCTTCGGACAGTGGAAGCCCATTGGGACCACCGGTGAATTTCTGTGCATCACGTTGTGACTCCTCTGCGAGGACAGCTGGCCCTCGGGGTCTGGGTCAGAGGTGGCGGAGCGGAAGACAGGATTGTGGTCTTGTGCCTTTCAAGGGCCCTGTGGGCAGCCCCAAGGCTCAGGCTCAGGCTCAGCTTCGGGCTCAGGCTTGGGCAGGTCCCGGGGGAGGGTGCAGCGGGGGATGCCCTGCTCCACCCTGTGGTTGAAGGCAGAACCTGGCTCTGGCTGCGCAGCACCCTCTCGGAGACCCACGCAATGTCGTTGCCACGGTACACAGGAACTGGCGTACTCAGTAGGCAAGGTTCTTTGAGCACACAGGAGATCTTCTTTTCAACTGGCTGAGCAACTGGAAAAAAGGTCTTAGCAGGCTTTCAGGCACAGCCCCGCTTCTTCAGGCCCACAGAGTCTCTGCTGGTCTGAGACTGCTCGCAAAGAGAAAAGCTAAAAGTGCAGCAGGCTGCTGGTGAAAATGGAGAGCGACAGGCACACAGGCGAAAGGGGCTGTGGGATCCCGGGCATGTGGAGAATCCACCCCACAACACCTGTGGGCCTCCAGCCCTCATAACCACAGGCTATGATGATTTGCTGAGCAGCCTCAGTTTTGCCAGGAACCACCTGGGACTGGAAACCAGAGGACCTCCCATGACCAGGACAGCTCCCAGCCAGCCCTGGGCCACACAGGCAAGCACAAGCAGGCTGGCGGTGGCTGGGGACTGTCCATATTCAGGGCATCTCGCGCCAGCTCAGGGTGGCATGGGCAGACTTCCCTGTGCAGCCCCGCGGTGGCTGGGAGCTGTCCCAGTCAGAGGCAGGTCCCAGTCTCCTGCCTCAATTGGGTGAATGAGGCATGGGGCATGGAAAGCACTGCAGGGGGGTTGTCAGTCCCAGCCCCCTACCCTGATCCTTTAGTAGGGCAGCCAGCAGCAAGCCAGTTGCCCCACAGGGGATCAGAGCAAGGCTCTGGGCTCTGCATCTCTCCTGCAGCTCTTTCCATGTCCTGTGCCCCTGCTCAGGGAGCCAGGGCAAGAGCTCCTTGCTGCCGGGGTGGGGGCAAGTCGGCCCCACCCCAGCAGCAAGCAGCACCCCGGGGCCAGAGACAAGCATCTCGGTGCTCCCTGCCACTCCCCCTGTGGTAGCCTGAAGCTGGCCCTCGTGTCTGCAGGGGCCCATTGCTGGGCTGCAGGTACCTTGGGAGCAAATATGCTCCCTGCTTCTTGCATGTTTCAATGCCTGCCCAGAAATGTTTACTCCGGCTTGGCTTACACAAGCATAACTCGGGGCCAGAGTAAAGACACGTGCCCGCTGTGCATTAACTACCGCATGGTCACTCTGCTACCTACATTTACAGGTAGTAGGAATACATACATTAGCCTGTTTTACCTCACAGACACTGCTGCATGCAGTTACAGTGCGGCCATTTAGCGTGCAGTAGATTGGCCTCCCGTGCATGAAAGCACCTCGTGTAGATGCCCCCGCTAGGTACGTGTACATCTGCGCTGCGGGAGCGGACTTACCCAAGTGAGCCGGGGCAACGGAAGTGGCCTAGAGACATCGGCGGAGTACTCTGATCTGACTTCTTCATCCCCCAGTTCTTTAAAGCTACCGTGGGCATCTCTACCTGATGTCACATCATGCAGGACAGGCGCATCCTGCCCTGTTGGTCTTTCCAGACGATGGATTCCTCATGGACAGTCTGTTTAGAGAGCGCGGCATGATATTTATCCCAGATGCCAGGCAAGTTTCCGGAGACAGCATCTTGCATTCCAATGTTTCGTGGAGATAAATAACAACAGTGCTGAAAAAGAAGGGACCCGTGTTATCCCATAAATCCTACCAAGTAAAAGCTACTTTTCTCAGGTGCCAAAAGTCATCCCGCGACTCTACAGACAGATTTTGAGGCAGGCCCGTCAGTTAAGTGCTGTGCAACTTCCTTCCCATGGAACATCACTTAGTGAATTGTACATTTTCTTTGGCGTTCTACGTCCATTACCTCTCCAAACAGCTACGAACCTTCATGGGGTACGGTAAAAGTCTACTCGCTAGCCCAGCTGAAATGTTCAATGTGGAAGGTACAGCGATGTAGCAAATAGGTAGACATGTTTCAAGGACAGGAAAGAGATTGTACCACGCTGGGCCCGACCCACCCAATTTGCTTTCTACAGTGAGAGGATGGGCTCTGCGCATGCGAGCACACCATCAGACCTTGACTTGAGCTGGGCTTTTGCTGCCATCTCCTGAAACATTCCCACAGGCAAGCTGAGAAAGTCCAGGTCAGATAAAGGGTCTGGAAGGCGGACCAAACCTGACCGGATCATTGCATTCAGAGGGTAGCAGTCAATGGCACGATGTCCAGTGGGCGACCGGTACCAGGTGGAGTGCCTCAGGGGTCAGCACTGGCCCTTTTGGCTCAGTATCTCCATTGGTGACCTGGAAGATGGCATAGAGTACACCCTCAGCACCAGAGCCAGCCCACAAGTTTTGGGGATCTCCTGACACGAAGAAGGCATCAGCAGTGGGGTGGGGGTGGCAAGCACAGAGGCGGATGAAGATGTATCAGGGCCCTGTGCAAACACAAGACTGGAGGCCCCCTCCCACCATGGGAGCTGGGCTTCAGGCGGGCAGGGGGGTAAGTGCCTCTTCCCCTCCTAGAGCTGGCAAGGGAGGCTGGGGGGCCCCTGTCTGGCTGTGGGGCACATGCCCACTACTTCTCCTGCTCTCCACCCCCGCTACAGCCAAACGTACACATACACGGGGCAGACAAGGTTCTCCAGGTAAAGATGATATCTTTTTTGAGACCAACGACATGGTTGGAAACAGTTTTCTAGCCAGCTCTCCAATTTAAGCACCTGTGATCAGGCTGAGGAAGCATCTGCGGTCAGTGCGCCCTCTTCCCGGATAGAACAAAGACTCAAGACACTGGAAGCGGGCCTGCTTGCAAGCCAGTCAGCGACAGTGTAAATTGTGGAGTCGGTGGCTGAGATTCAGCGGGTCTCGTGGAACCGGTCCTTAAACCGTTTGTTGCCGAAGGAGCGAGTTTGGTCCGAGATGCTACAGATGCTCTACAAACCCTTCAAAGCACAGGCCACCTTGCCAGCAACGACCTCCTAGCCAGTGTGGAGGTTACCAGGACGGCGTGCCCCGCCTATCTCCAAGGGCAAGCTGGAAGCTTACAGACCCAGCAATATGATGGAAACGCTATGCTTCATCCTCGCACGCAACAATTCCACATTTAACAAGCACCGCTTCCTCCAGGCCATGGACACATAGGAGGCCACCCTGTTTATGAGCCACCTGGAAGAAGAATTCCTCAAAGGCTGCACCATCCAACCCTCGCTATGCTTAAGCCAGATCGATGGCATCTTCATTGTTGGGACCGAAAACCGGCCACATCTCCAATTGAGTTCCATCAGAAATGCAGCAGTCGTCGCCCCTCCATCCGAGTGTCTCTTGCGGACTCCAGCACTGATGTCTCCTTTTGAGACGCAATGATTGGCATCCCAAACGGTAAAATACAGGCCATGGGAGATGAGAAAACGTCAGACCGATGTCTGTACCTGCACGGAGCCAGCAGTGGCCCTAAACACACCATGAATCACATGATATGCAGCCAACCCCTCAAGAAGCACCCAATTGGCGCTGCAGACAACACCCATGATCGCCACCTCACAACTCTTAAAACAGCTTTCACGTGACGTGAAGGCTCCTCCAGCGAGATAGGTGCATGTTTGAAAGAGCCGCCTGGATACCACGTGACCGATGGCTGCAGTGCAGAAGGAAAACCCCCGAGACTTGTGCACCGCCAGTTATGACGTATCACCGCTCCCTCAAACCTATAGGGAAACTCCTCAGACCATTGCAGCCCACACTAGAAGGAGACCCTATTCTTCCCGAGATCGTCCTGGAGCCACCTGTCCCGGCCTTCCAAAAAGCACTGAGCCTTGTGACCCTTTTGCTGAAGGCAAACTTCCTGCGGTCCAAAACACACCGAACGGGTCCAGGCCGTGCCATGAAAAGAAGTGCAAAGCCTGCCAACGTATCTCTACTGCTGCCAATACTGCTACATGCCATGACAGTCATCGCCATTCCCGGATCTGACACCAGCACCCACTGAAATGTACGCTGTCTCATCCGGCGTGCCAAATGCCCCAACAAAAAAATATACAGCATAGACCAAACATCAACTGTGCACTGCAGCGAACGCAGGCCGGAAATCCATCTGAGGCCAGAATGCCTGGTGACCGGTGGGGGCAAGTTTCCCATGAGAAAACCGCTCCCTTTTCAGTCTTGTGGGATGAATCCTCCACAGACAAGCCTACGAATGTCCTGGCCAAAACATAGAAGCAATGAAAAGCTGTAGAACTCTTGGTTCCAAAACGATCCCTTTATGAGACCAACTGGGAAATCACCAGAAACCTGTCCTTTTCGGTGAGCTTTCAGGCTCCGAGGCCCTTCATTGGGCTCCGAGAAAAGTACAGATGGTAAAAAGTCCCCATGGGTAGGAAATACACTTCATGTGTACACAGAGGCAGGTAGAGGTGGAAAGCTATCCCTCTGGGTCCAACTTTGTCTTGCAATCTCTCAGTTGGTCTCGTCAAAGGGATCATTTTGGAACCGAGAGTTCTACCTCTTTGCATTGCCTTTCGTCTCTGGCCAATGTGGCTACCAATTACGTCCCGATAACACAGACAATGCCGAATTGCAGCCGATGTTGGATTTTAAACTTTGTGTCAGAGCAACAAGCAAGATTTTCTTTACCTCCCCACCTGCTGTCTGACACCAACAGGGAAGGAATTTTACTTCCTTGCCATGCCAATGAGCAGCTTGGCACAACTCTCAAAGGCACAACTACTAAGTATATCCCTGGACTAAACACAGACCTGGGATTTATGACGTGCTATAAGCTGCCTGACATCCGACTCACCAGGTACCTCTCCAGTTTCCCCTGCTACATTCATCCCCCTCCCCGCCCACAATCCCGGTCTGCCTCTCATCCACTGGCTCCTCAATGTACATCTCCACTTCCTGCCCTTCTTCCTGCAGCCCAGCTGTTGGCCTCTTTCCCATTCATTCCCTCCAGGAAAAGCGCACACCAACTGCAGAGGCTTCCCCAGCCTGACCAAGGGTTTTTCAGAAAAAATGTTTCTAACTATTTATTTGGTCTAATAAAAGATATCACACACACACACACACACACACACACACACACACAATCCCTCCCCACTTCCCCCCCACCCCACAGCCACCTCATTTTCACTCCCCTCCACCTCTGTTACACTCACGTGCAGGGAGCTGCTGCCTGGCCATCCTGAGCAGCCCCACAGATTCAGAGAGCAGGGCTGGGCCAGGTTGGGCTGGGCCCAGCAGGGAGCAGGAAGGCAGGGCTCTCCCAGCCCAGCTTGGCCCCCTCCCCTGCAGGCATGGGGGGCTCTTCAGGCAAGACCCAAGCCCGGGGCCCCCTCCCCCAGGAGGAGGGGTCCTGCTTCTGGCTGCCAGGGAAGCAAATGTGAAAGCCTCAGCATTCAAACTTGTGCCACAAATGGGCGCAGAGTTTATAACACAGTCTTTCACTTCCCTGCTGTGGAGGATGCTGGCCACACAGGGACCTTCAGCTGTGGGGCCCCCTGAGGCCACCAGTGTTGCAGGCACAGGCAGGGTGGGCCCTGCTCAGCAAGTTTCCAGATGACACCCAAGCTGAGGGGAGAAGTAGAGCCACTGCAGGCTAGGGCTAGGATTCAGAGACCTCAACACATTAGAGGACTGAATCAAACTGAATCTCATGAGTTCAACAAGGACAAGTGAAAAACCCTGCACTTAGGTCAGAACAATCCCAAGCCCCAGGACAGGCTGGGGGCTAACTGGCCAGGCAGCCGCTCTACAGAAAAGGACCTGGGTGTGACGGGGGGGAGCCAGGAGTGTGCCCTTGTCGCCGAGAAGGCTAACGGCATCCTGGGTTGCGTGGGTAGGTGTGTTGCCAGCAGGGCAAGAGAAGCAGTTACACTACTCGATGCAGCAGTGGTGAGGCCACATCTGGAGTCCCGTGTTCAGTTTTAGGCCCCCACTACAGAAAGGATGTGGACAACTTGGAGAGAGTGCAGCGGAGGGCAATGGAAAAGGTTAGGAAAATGGGGCACATGACTTCTGAGGAGAGGCTGACGGCACCGGGCTGATTTAGCCGGAGGAAGAGAAGACTGAGAGGGAATTGAATAGCAGCCTGCGGGGGGAGGGGCTCCAAAGAGGATGGAGCAGGGCTGTTCTCAGCGATGACAAGGAGCCAGGGGCTCATGCAGCAGCGAGGCAACTGTGGGTGAGTTCTCGCTGGGAGATGCATGCCACCGAGGCAGCCGCATCCCCGAGAGGATTGTCTTGGATCAATGACTGTTCTTTGTGTACCCCGTTCGCCTTGCTTTCCTGGTCCCACATCGCCTCCCCTGCTAATACTCTGAGCCTGTCAGAGTCAGCATTTCTGAAGTCCAGGACGTCACTCCTGTTGGTCAGTTTGTCGACCTTGCGGAGGACGGTGAACCTGACCATTTCATGGTTGCTGTTGCCCAGGCTACCCTCGATAATCAAGCCATACACCAGATCATCTCCTTGGGCCAAGGGAAGGTCTAGGAGATCATTACCTCTGCTTGGCCCTTGCACATCCCGGATCAGGAAGAGCTCCTCGATCGCAGTCAGGGAACTGCGTGACTGATCCTACCTAGCTGAGTGTTCCTCCCTAGCTGTGTCCAGGTAATTGAAGTCGCCCGTGAAAACCAAGTCCCTGGCATGCCCGGCCTCTCTTTCGGTTCTCGAGAGAAGTCCACATCCAGCTCCTCCACTTGGTTCGGGGGCCTGTAGCAAATGCCTATGGTTAGTTTCCTCTCAACTCGCACCTGCCCCATAGCTTGAGCCAGGGCGCTCCAAGCTGCTTCTCTTCAGAGCCAGTGTCAACCTCTGGAGAGGATTCACACTCTCTCACATGGAGAGCTACCCCTCCGCCTTTTCTCCCTGCCGTGCAGGGGGCAGCCCTCTATGGCTACGCTCCGCTCCTGCAAGAAGTCCCTCCACATCTCCGTGATCCCCACCAGGCCATACTGCCACTAGCTTGTTCTCTGTGTGCCTGGCATTGGTGTGTGGGCAGCTGAGGCCCCCAGCTGACACCCTCAATTACCTGAGATGCCATGGGAGAACTGTTTGGTTCCTATTTTCAAAACCAGTTATCTTTGTGTCCTCCATGCAGGAGCTTTCCTGTGTGCCGGTCCCCAGGCACACTCCACATGGAGTTACCCCATCCCTTGTCAGAGTCACTGTAAAGCCCTGTCTCAGCCAGGGTGGTCAATGGGTCACCCTGGCTGAGAACAGGGCCTTCCTTACCTCTCTTAGGAGTCCTCTCTCTCTGAAGTACATGCTGGGGTCAAAGAAAGTCGACCCCTTGTGGTCACACCATTGTTGGAGGCATCTGTTGACCTCTTCCACAAAGCCGTCCTTCCTGTCTCCATGGCCTGCAGCAGGGAGCACAGAACAGAAAACGACTTGAGCCCCGAGTCCCTCGAGCCCCGCCCCCAAGGCCCTTCAGTCACTCATATCCCGG
The DNA here is from genome assembly GCF_030867095.1 of Alligator mississippiensis. Lineage (NCBI taxonomy): Eukaryota > Metazoa > Chordata > Crocodylia > Alligatoridae > Alligator > Alligator mississippiensis. The sequence goes on along the minus strand of NC_081837.1, from coordinate 23,311,921 downwards.
TCAGGGTTACCCCTGGCCGCATCATCCGTGCCCATGTGGATGAGGAACATGGAGTAATAAAGGGATGAACAAGCCTGAGGATCCTCTCAGATGCAGGCCCCAGGGAGCCAGCAGACGTCCGGGCTATGGGGTCCAGAGGGCAGATAGGTTCCTCTGTACCTCTCGGAAGAGAGTCCCCTGCTGCCACCGACCAGCATCTCGTCCTAGGGGCAGGGATACTTACCTCCTGAATACTTACTTCCTGCTCCGGTGTCTCTGTCAGAGTCTCCTCTTGCACCACCAGAGGCATGTACCTGTTTTGCGGTGCCAGGGGAGAAGCAACCCTAGCTCTGCGTGACGTGGACATGGAAATGACTGTTTTCCAGGGAGCTTGGGGAGGGGCTTTGTGGCCAGCTCCTCCCCCGTTCCCCTGGAGTAGGGCTTGGCGGTAGTTGTGGCAGTAATCTTCGTGGGCCCTAATGGCACACACCTAGCACACCTCCTCCTTGATCTCAATGCACTCAGCCCTCCAGAGACTCCAGCAAGGTGCACATCCCACAAGGGGGGTGCTTCGGTGCTTGGGTATCGGCAACCTCCATGGTCAAGGGCCTGTCTGGGTGGAGGCCTCGGCGTCAAGAAGCTGATGCTGGCAGGCACAGTGGGTTGCTGCCACAGCCACGAGCTACTTCTCATACTTACCTGGTCTCAGGAGCTTCTGTTTAGGCCTCTGGGCTCAGGTTGCTTGCTTGACCCAGCCCTCCAGATGCCTTGTGTGCACCCCTCCATGCAAACTCCCATGCAAACTGCTGTGCCTTTGTCAGACCACACCAGTTTGCATGCTCTGTTCACACAGCTCCAGTCCCGGGGCTCAGCTAAGTAGAGACCCTGGGGAGAGGGCAGGGTTCCCCTCCTGGGCTCCACGCAACCAGCGCATCCCACCCAGCACAGCCCCATACGCACAGTCGCACAAACCCCTGCAAGCACCCCTGAACTCACCTGCCTGCTGTCAGCCCAGCTTTTACCTCCAGGCCCTCCACTGTGGGCTCTGGGTCCAGGTTTTTGGCTCCCAGGGGTGCAAAGGGCACAAACCTGTGCTTCTCCTCCGTGGAGCAGGCTCAAGAGCAAGTTCTCTGCTGTGTGACAGCCAGCTGTTTCAGAGCACACATGAAGAACAAGAAGAAGCTTCTGCTTTCTCGTCTAATCTAGCTCTCCGGGACTGCTGACACGTTATGGCAGCCGGGACAACAATAACCTGATCGACACTTCTGATCTCTGGAAGGGCGGAACCTCTGAAGGCAAGTCCCAATGGCATGTTCACTCTCACTGCCTCTCTCTCTCACTGCGGTCCATGGGGCCCCGTTCTCTCCCTCATGCTAGGAATGATACTGGACGAGAAGGAAACATCTCCACTGTCAGAAATGAGTACAATATCCTAATTAACTAGGGCTGCCGATGGCTCCCAGTAGGGAGGCAGCCGCACCACACGTTCCAGTGCTCAAAAAGCATCCCAGCATTTAGAGAAGGTAGCTGTTTTTTTTGTTTTTTTTTTCCTGCACAGCATCCTGACGCACACATCAAGGCGCACCAAAGCTGTGCGTGCACTTGTATATCTCATAGCGGGAGATGCAGTTCTGGTGGAGGGACACCACCGAGCACACTTACAGCACAGGCTGCTCCTTCACTTGGCCATTTCTGGCTTTCACACCCCCATCCTGGGGAAGCGCAGTATCATTGTGGAGAGAGAATTAAAAACAAAACTGACTGCAAAGTACCACTCGTGAGTTCCACTTCTCGATTTAGTGCAACGGCGCCATGGCAGGCTAGAGCCAAGCACAGGCAAACCCACCCGAGTATCAAATACTCGAGCATCTGCCCGGTTGCTCAGGCAGGTTTTGCAACCGGCGCTAGTCGCTGCCACAACTTCACTGTTGTCGGTCCTTTGGTTAGGCAAGGTGCCTGCCCGAGTTCTGACTAACCCGAAACACCTGACATGAGGATGGTGCAATAGTGTCAACACACTTCACCCCCACCCCTGTCAATCTGGCAGTCTACATTTCCTGCGTTGCGACCCCAAGATGCAGAACGCAGACTCCCCTGAAGTCTCATGCTTTATGGAGAAATTGGAAAGAGAGAACTCAGTGCTTTTGAGGATTTTTGTTTCTTCTGTGGAGCTTTTACCATTCAGAAAAGGGGAAACAAGGGCAAAAGGGAGGGGAAATTGGACAGGTGATAAAGGCTGACACTGAAGGCAAAGAGGGAGTGGAAGTGTGGGGCTGGACAGTGCGTACAAAATGAATCGGCGGGGCAGAGCCAAGCAGCAAAGGTCTTTCAGAGCAAAGAGGGGTCGTTACATTTCACAGTCACCTTGCATCAGGCCATGAGGCTTCATCGTTCCCCTAGGTCCCAATTGTTTTCTGATGGTGACAGCAAAGCAGGCCTGCTCGGCTGCCAGAGAGACAAAACCAGGTCTCAGTTTATGGCTGCAACCCCTGCGGGTCATGGGCATCGTGACAGGGATAAAACCAGTGCATCAGGGCACCGGCCTAAGACGCTTTGGTTTTGGTCCCCAGGACAACCCTGATTTTGGGGTTCGTGTGATTTCCATTGTGTCTGGCCGGCAGAGCCATGAACGAAGCAGCTAGAGATAAGAAACATTAATCATCTCCTTTGCTTTCAGGCCACGCAAAAAATGGTGCAGAGGACTTCAGAAAGATCCCCTGTGTGACAGCTTGCTTCTTGACAAATCAACATCAGCATGAGCGCTGACAGATTTCCAAGGAGAATGACTCAGGTCCCTGCAAAAGTGGGAGTCTGGTCTGCTTTGGTTAGCTACACAAACAACACTCTCAGCAGCCCTGCTACAATGGAGCCCGGAAGAGTCTGAGAGATGACGGGACTCGTGTGAGTGGGAAAACACCCATCACACAAAGGGACTCTTCCCTAATTGCAAAGTGAGATGAGGAAGGCGACCCCTCAGCTTTTCACCAAAAGGTTCAAAAGCCGTGCTCCTGCCATGCAACACTGCCTTCTTCTGCAAGCAGGGGACACGAAAGGAGACTAAACAGCCCTTCTGGACTAACACCATCCAAGGAATGGGCCAAAACCAACAACGCTGGAGGACCGATGCATCCCACGTGGCCGTTTTGCCAGTACAGAGACACAGAGAGGGCCATCGGGACCTCTGTCTTGTGTCCCATCCCTCTAGAGCCATTGGCAGGCCCAACCTCTGGGCTGGCGGTTGAAGCTCCAAGCCACAGGTATTGATCCAGGAGGTGGGAGAAAGAACATCTACGTGGCCATTGCCTGAGCTGAGACACTTCTCTTCATCATGCCTGCCATTTCTTCTCCTACAATGGGGCCAAGGAATAACAGCCACCCTGATAGATAATTGCCCGGAAAAATCTATCGGCATAAGAAAATGCTCAGCATGTACGAGCTCTGGTGAACAGTCATGAGACACGCTTCTTGTGAATTCTGTGCAGGATTCAATACTGTTTCTGGCGACTGACACTGCAGCTAAACAGGATCCCAGGCTTGCAGTTGGGAGCTGAGAGAGCAGGAGGAGGCTGACCGGGCATACATGGGGCTCTCACCATACGTGTGCCCCTTTCAACTTTCAACTTACCGGCAGCAGAGGCTGAGGACCATCGGTGGGGTCAGCAACAACTGATCTCCTTAAGGTAAGTGGGGTAGGAGCTGGCACAACTGCAGAGGATCTGGAGGGGAAGCCTCCTAGAACCCTCTTTGGCTGAGCCGGGCAGGGAGCCGTGCTCCCGAGCCACACGTGCAAAGAGGTCATGCAAACAGATGCGCTCTGTAAGAGTGTGCTGGCATTTGTGCCAGCGTTCGCACAGGCGGAAGCAGGCGGATCCAAGAGCAGGTCTTCCTCAGAAGCAAGGAGGCTTCCCTAAGTGGGAGAGAGGTAAGTACTACCTACAAGGTATGGTGAGGACCCGCAGTGCTACCAGGGTCTCTGCCCTGGTGGGGCCATCCTCCCAGGGCACCTCTGAGGCTGCCACCCATATGGAGCCCATGGGGCCCCTGGTGTACACTTGCCCCCGTTCTGTGGGAGAAGCTGGGTGGAGACCCCGGTGGTAGGGATGAGGTCTGGTGACTCCCCTGCCTGCCCCTCCTATGACTGTCTTCAGGCTCTGGAGGGGAGGTGGCACAGCCCCAGGCCGAGGTGAGCAGGCTGTGGGGGATTTGGGTGGCAGAGGATGAACTTGATCTGTATTTTCATCCTCTGCAAGGCCAGGAATCCACAGGAGAGACCCCCCTGCACAAAATGCCCAACTAAATGATGGCCGCAGGTTCCTGTCAAGTCCGGGACCAAGGTGGCTTATACCAGCACTGTGCCTGCTCAGCTCCCCTTTGCAAACAGGTATGCAGCCCTGGCCACCCAGAAAGAAAGGGTAGAAGAACATATCCCCAGAATCACTCAGGCTGCTCCACCTACGTCACAGGCAGTGAAGAGGAATCCCCCAAGGAAGAAGAGATGCAGAGTTCTGGTCCTCGGGGCTCCATCCTTAGGGGAACTGATGGCCCAATCTGTTGCTCCGACCCCTTGTCACGAGAGGTCTGCTGCATGCCCGGCGTGAGGATTTGGGATGTCACAGAGACCATCCCAAAGATCATTAAGCCCTCGGACTATTACCCTCTAGTTGTGGTCCATGTGGGGATTAATGATGTATCTAAGGGTAATACTGACTCCATCGTGGAAGACAACAAGGCCATGGGTCATCTACTCAAGGAGATGGGAGCCCAGGTGGTATTTTCCTCCATCCTCCCAGTAATTGGACGGAGTAGATGCCACGATCCCTGAATCAGTGTAGTTAACTGGCATCTTTGGAGCTGGTTCTACGAGGCGGACTTCGGATTTCTGGACAATGACCCATATTTCGGGGCTGAGGGCATGATGGGGTGGGATGGACTACATTTTTCACCCAAGGGGAAATGCATTTTTTCCTTTCTGTTTGCTGATCTCATTTGTCAGTCTTTAAACTAGCTTTGTTGGGGGAAGGGGCCACCCGAAGAGGAAGGGATTATTTGCCAACTAGCAAGGTGACAAGAGAAACAGAAACCCAGGTAAGCAACAATGGGCACAGCAGTCCTGGGAGCAGGGGGGAGGTACGTGCCCTCTCAGGAGACCTCACATGTCTGTACACTAATGCACATAGTATGGGAGGCAAGCAGGAGGAACTGTGCCTTCTGATAGCAGGGAAGTATCCAGACTTAGTGGGTCTCACAGAAACCTGGTGGGATCCTACCCATGACTGGGTGGTGGGCATTCAGGGATACACACTATATAGAAGGGACAGGGCTGGGAGGAAAGGTGGGGGGCTGGGTCGCCCTCTATGTCAAAGAGCAACTCACATAGTCAAGAAATAGCTTTGGGGCAGAGGAAGGTCAGGCAGAGGCACTGTGGGTCAAACTTCAAGGTGGGCAAGGTGAAAGGGATCTTACGGGGGGTGTCTACTATAGACCACCCTGCCAAGGGGTTGAGCTGGACCAGGATTTCTCAGTACATCTTAACGAGGCCACTAGGTCTAGGGATGTCATAGTCATGGGGGACCTAAACTACCCAGACATCTGCTGGGAGGAGCAGTCAGCCAGGTCTGACCATTCACGTAGGTTCCTAGCTGAAATACAGGACCTCCACCTCATCCAGGGGGTGCACAGCCCCAATAGGGTTAACACCTTGCTGGACCTGGTCTTGGCTGCTGCGGGGGACCTGGTGAGGGGACTGCAGGTCCTTGACCACCTGGGTGACAGTGATCATCGCCTGCTGGAATTCACCATCCAACACAAGGTGTTGAGGTCTTATACCAAGCCTAAGGCCCCTGACTTCAGAAGGGCAAACTTCAATGAATTTAGAAGATTAGTGGGGGAGGCACAGAGGGCCCACAAGGTAGGGGATTTGGGAGTCCATGAGGGATGGTCAGTTCCTGAGAGAAAGAAGCGGGGTAAGAGTGCTCTGAAACCCACATGGCTCTGCAAAGTCATTCGAGTGTAGCAGAAAGCCCTTGCCTGCATTTGTTCTCCCCTCTTTGGATATATTTCTATTTTTCTTATTTTTCTTCCTTCCTCTCTCTTTCACTTTCGGATACAGAATTGTGTTTTAAAATTTGTATGTGTGCATTTTGTATCTCCCCTTCTGTTTGGTATTTTTATCTATTTGTGTGCCATGGCATTTGTAGCTTATATTTTATACTCCTCACCTTTCAACTTTCAACTGAATGTGTTTAGTTTCATAAGTAAATTATACATTGTAACAATGTTAACAAAGGCAGGAATCAAACTGCCCTTCATGTATCAGGCTGGCCCCTGAAAAAGCGAGTGAATCAGTGATTGAACGTGTAACATGATTGAATGTGTAACACAATAGCAGCAGACAGCAATTATCACCTGGAAGCTGCAGATCAACCAACAGAAGAACTCAATAGAAGACAATGTAACAACTGGGAAATCTCTAAACCTCACTGATCAAGGGCTAGAAGCCCTGGCCTGAGTTAATCAACACCAGAGACCAACTTTTGGGCTGAATATCTCCAGATCGACCACTCCCAGAGCCCTATTCTAAATTCAGCAACTGACTCCCAAACCTGCATGTACGTGCGGACTACCCCTGGGGCTGACAGATGCTGTCCAGTAGCCACCGAGGGGGGGGGAAGTCCCACGAGGGTCAATGACCCATGGATTGGGCAAACCTGAAAACTGGGGAGTCACCAAAGTCTGCCAAGGACAGATAAAAGGCAGTGAAAAGTGACCCTCAGTGGCACCCTCTTGATTTCCAGCTCGACCAGACCTGTCCAGCCAGAAGGACCAGCCAGCAACCCCCTTCTGGAAGATAAGACCACGCTGAAAGAAGCCTCGACTGGCCATCAACGGCAGCCTCCAGCGCTTGTAGGATAGGTATACCTGACTCTGTAGCCTCTGTGTGTGTGTATGTGTGTGCATGTGTGCATGTGTGTGTGTGTGGGGACCAGCTCCAAGGTTTATGATTACAGTGTTTCAATCTGCCTAATAAACTAGAATTTTAAGGATCCTGAGTTGGACATTTAGCCAACATGAGAATGCCTGAGGGCCAAAAGGGAGGCGTACACCCGATGGAAGGGAGGGGCTATCACCAAGGAGGAATACTCCTCCTCGGTGTTTAGTGTAGGAGTAATATTAAGAAGGCCAAGGCAGGGGTGGAGCTCAGGTTAGCGACCAGGATTAAGGACAACAAAAAGTCCTTCTTCAAATACATTGGAAGTATGAAGAGGTCACCGGGAAATGTAGGGCCCCTGTGAAACTCAAATGGTAATCTTGTGGCTTCACCAGATGAGAAAGCCGAAATCTTTAACAAGGTCTTTGCCTCTGTTTTCTTGGTCAGGGACCAGGACAGCTCACCCACCACAGGTAGGGGCAATCTTGCGGAGAGCACTACCAGCCCTCGGGTCTGCACAGATACAGTTAGGGATCTTCTGGAAGGGATGCATGTTTTTAAATCTGTGGGCCCTGATGCCCTCCACCCAAGGGTGTTGAGAGAACTGGTGGGGGTCATTGCTGTGCCCTTGGCCCGGCTGTATGAGCTATCATGGTCCATGGGCCAGGTGCCTGAGGATTGGAAACTGGATAATGTTGTCCACATTTACAGGAAAGGGACAAAGGAGGACCCGGGAAACTATAGCCCCATAAGCCTCACATTGGTCCCTGGGAAAATCCTTGAAATAATTATCAAGGTTCACATCTGTGAGGGGCCGGAAGGGGAGATCATGCCCAGGCGAAATCAACATGGGTTCATCAAAGGAAGGTCCTGCCAGACCAACCTGATGGTTTTTTATGATCAGGTGCCTAAATCCCTGAATGATGGTGTTGCGGTGGATATAGTCTTTCTGGACTTTAAAAAGGCCTTTGACACTGTCTCTCACCCCATTCTCATTAATAAATTGAGTGACTGTGGCATTGATGCCTACACAGTTGGATGGGTCAAAAATTGGCTGATGGGGTGTACCCAGAGAGGGGTGGTGGGGGGGATGTATTCGACCTGGCAGGATGTGAACAGTGGGGTCCCCCAGAGCTCGGTCTTGGGGCACACACTGTTCAACATCTTCATCAACAACTCAGTCGAGGGGGTGGAAAACATGTTGTCCATGTTTGCCGATGACACCAAGATGTGGGGAGAGGTAGGCACACTCAAAGGGAGACAGGGGCTTCAATTAGACTTAGACAGACTACAGAAGTGGGCGGATGGTAATAGGATGGGCTTCAACGTAGATAAATACAGGGTGCTGCACCTGGGGAGAAGGAATCCACAGCATACATACAAGCTGGGGAGCTCCCCTTTGTGAGCACAGAGGCGGAAAGGGATCTTCGAGTCATTAATGACTCCAAGATGAAAATGAGCTGACAATGCCAGACCGCGGCCAGCAAAGCCAACTGCACCTTGTCGTGCATCCAAAGATGCATCTCAAGCCGGTCCACAGAGGTGATCCTCCCCCTCTACACAACATTGGTCAGGCCACAATTGGAGTACTGCGTCCAGTTCTGGGTACCCCACTTTAAAAAGGATGTGGCCTGCCTTGAGAGGGTTCAGAAGAGGGCCACCCACTTGGTTGGAGGGCAACGGGGCAGGCCTTATGAGGAGAGGCTGAAGGACGTGAACCTGCTCAGCCTCAGCAAGCGGAGGCTAAGCGGGGATTTGTTGGCTGCCTACAAACTCATTAGGGGAGATTACCAGCAAACAGGAAGGACCCCATTCCCCCAGCAGCACCTGGGGTGATGAGGAATAATGGCCAGAAGCTGCTGGAGAATAGGTTCAGGTTAGAGATTAGGAGGCACTATTTCACTGCTAGGATGGCTAGGATCTGGAACCAACTTCCTAGGGAAGTGGTCCTCGCTCCTACCTTGCGTAAATTCAAAAAGAAGTTGGGCAAACACCTGTCTGGGGTCATGTGATCTGAGTGTGTGCTCCAAAGAGTGGTGGGGGTTAGACTAGATGATCTGTTCAGGTCCTTTCTGACCCCTAACTACTACAAAACGTACAAGGTGCTTTCTGAAGTTTTCATGGAAAATGTCCGTGGGTTGTGGATCAATCTTACCTACAGCTTTAAAAGTATGGAATATGCTGATTGTCTACTTGAAAAACTGGGGGAGTCCAGTCTCTGTCACAGTTGATCCATTACTAAAAGCCACTCCTAGGGGGTCTCGGGGATGAGCCACGTGATATTTTAGAAGCCATCAGTGTGTCCAGCGTGACATGTCCACTATGATTTAATTGGGGGTGAGGGAGGAAGGAAAAAACAAACCTTCATGGACGGAAGGAACAAAATGACTGATATAAAAAGAAAGGTCGACTCGCTTGGGGAAAAAAAGGCATTGGGCTCAGCTCTCCTGAGCGATGCCTCAGCAGACAAACCTCTCCAGGGCACCTGAGCTTAGCAAAGATCTTTTGTGCTTTTTAATACACAGGAATGACTGCTATCCCTGCAGTTAAGATCCCGGTGTATAAATGAGTGGACGTTCACACGGCAAAGGCTGTCCCCTCCATAAAGACCTGACAAACTAAAGACAAAGTGGATGGAAAGAGGGAACTTTGTCATCCCCAGCTTGCAGGTGAGGAACACCGGGTGCATCTACACATGCCATTCACATGCCTGAGCACCCCTAGGACCTCAGCCCATTGAGTCAGGCTGGAGCAGCCCCAGCTGGCAGGGAACCAGGGGGTTGAGCCTGCCTGTCCAAGGCTGCTCCTGCCCGGCTGTGTGTGCTGCAGAAGACCTGGCTGGGGCATGAAGGGGAGCCAGCGTGGGCCTAACCAGCGCATTTAATAACACCGCCACAGGCTATTACCTGTGTTCACAAATACTATCTTCTGTTGGCATTGATTACTCTACTGTGACCTAATAGGGTCATGTGTGCAGATGCTGAGACGTTACTGCAGAACTAATTAGCTTGGCACCAAACATCTCACGTAGACATGCCCACAGAGATGTGGGGCTAAGGAAACAGCCAGCACAGGCAAAATATTTTAGCTTGGGCTTTTTTTGTTTTGTTTTGTTTTTTTGTGGGGCGGTGCAGGGGGATTAAGGAAAAGTTTTTGTGTTCCAAGCAAATCAATCAAATCAATTCCAAAGCCATGAGTCGTTCAAGAACCACATGTGGCCCTACTACCAGCAAACATCCTCCACCCCTGCCTGGGGCTTCGGATGCTTCCAAATCCTTTGGCAGACATCCTACATGCAGGCCCAAGCCTGGAGGCTCGGGGTTCGGATGACCCTCAGTTTCACCCGCCCTCAGCCGCACAGTCTCAGGGGCAGGCTAGGGAGGAATCTCCCATTTCAATAAAGCGGGCATATAGCCAAGAGCTTCCCACTGGAAGAAAAAGTGGGAGACTGTGCCTGACCTCAGTCAAGGTACTACCCTGAGCCAAGAAAGCGGCCCTCCCCAGCAACTAGGAAAACTGCCTTAGTGGTCGTGGTGTTTTCCATTTAGCTCAGGTTTGGACTCCCTGTACCTTGTCCAAGTCACGGTGGGCATATATGGCATAGCAAAGAGCCAACCTCGGAGCTCCTAAATCACAATCCAGCGCTGTAAGCACAAAGCCCGTACTTTTCAGAGCAGGGCTACATTCGGGATGTGGTGTCATATTTGCTGCGTGACCTCGGCTGAGTTACGCCTTCACCCTTCTGACAGCACATCTCTTGTCCTGCCGCTTTTGGTGAGAGAGGCTTCAACTTTGTCATTTCAACCATTTCAAACAGCCTCGCAGCATCTCCCTGCCACATCCGGTACTCAGATGATTTTACCTGCCAGCCGCAGCACTCACTTTTCACTTGTTGCTCCTGCCACCGGTGTTGTTGAACTGTTGCCGTATCATCGGTCCACATGAATGCTTTTGGAGAAGACGGTAGGAAGAACGGTAGAGAAAATGGGGCAGGACTGCACTGAAAGAGAGAGAGAAAAAAGGTGTCCTTTATAAATGAGCAAGGTTCTTTGGGTGAATCTGATAACTTTCATCAGATCATAGTTAATCATCTTGATCAACTGTCCCTTTAACTTTCAGACACAACTGTTTCCCACAAAGGCAGAGGATGCCAGGGTCTCATAGCCCCTGAAGGGGAACAGAACAGAGTCAATTGCCATTATGTGTAAGCGAGCAGGTCACGTACACAGCTGAAACTATAAGGAAGTCAAAGGGCATGACCCCAAACTGCTAGGTTAAGCACAAACTGGAACAATTCTAGTTTAGTAAAAACAGGATACTAGTATAGAAAGAGTGTGGCTATTAAATAGATTGATGTATCTGTTACTATGCATATGATGTCATGCTTCCTGTATCATACTTGCTATATAATCAAGCTGCGCACGAAGTAGAACAACAGACAGTTTCCTCTCCGGCCAGTTGTCTGTTCAGAATGCATTCTTTAATAAATCAAGTCTTTAAACTTATGTTGTTGTTCATCTGAGCCTCCACCTAACGAACCTGGGGACAAGTTTTCCCCAACAGTTTCTGGTGTCAGTAGTGGGATGCGGCAGAACACCGAGCTGATGGCTTGAGCAGTCTGGGGGCACAGCTGACACCCGTGGCACCAAACACAGAGGTAAGAGATCCTAATTGAAAAATCTCACTTAATGGGTCTCAGTGCTCCCTAGCCTGGACGAGTTATGTCTCTCGGCAGTAAGTGCTCCCTACATTATTAATGTAGAGTTTAAGACTTGCTTTATCTGACTGACTGAAATTTGTAACAGGATACTTTATCTGAAACTGAATATATGGGATCCCTGACAGGTAGACTGCTCTGACTTGGTCTGGGGACACCTGGACTCTTCTCTGCCTATCCCTTTGCCTACTGGCTTTAGCAGTCCCTGTCCTGAGGCTAAAATTTGATTTGACAAACTAGTTAACTTTCTACAAGTGTAGTGGGGAACTGGGTTTATATTAGATTACTATAGGCTAAGGGATATTGAAACCTAAAAAGTACTATGAACATTATCCATACCCTCACTGACCAAGGCTGGGACTAAAGAAAATTTTCTGGAACCCCGTGCCTCAGCACTATCCTTTAAAATGATAATGAGCCACTGACCATATCTGAGACTAAGGCTGAGTCTAGCCTCCCCAAGGTTGCCCGCAAAGCAGACTTGAAAGCAAGGGGGCTCAGCTCGAACCTTGTGATCCAGCCAGACAGGTTCCCCTCCCTTTCCTTTCTCCTTATTCATGAATGGGCTGTCTGGCTAATCATCAGGTAAATGTAAAACACCACTTTGTGTACTTCTCTTGGTTACAATTACTATATTTAAGTTCCCGTTCTCTTCCTTAACTGTAGACAAAAGAAATGGGTCAGGGATCGTCTTGCCCGGACCCAAAAACACCCTTGGGTTATATGTGTAAGACTTATGGAACTCAATTGGGTTCCAAGAAGCAAAAGCACTTAGTTAAATTGGCACATGCTTGTAATGGGTATACTTGTGAAAACCCTAGGTTACAGTTCCCTGATGAAGGAAACTTTGACCCTGACAAACTAAATTACCTGAGAGGATTCTTAGAAATACCCAAGCCAAAGCAAATGGAATATTGGTACCTATGGGATAATGAAGCTTCTAAAAGAAAACAAAAATCAATTGAGGATAGTCGCAGAGATTCAAACAAAAAATTGAAAAAAAAAAACCAAAAACTATTGGCTACTATAAAAGAGGCAAAATCCAGCCCTAGCGTTCCCCCACCTGATCCTCCTACCTATAACAAATTGTACCCCAGTATTCCGGCACCCAACGCTACCACCACTCCGGAAGACACAGAAGATTTGCTAGACTCCTGGGTACCCAGTCAAGCTCCTCCACCTCCACCTCCAGTCCTCCAGAGGGGTCCGTTACCTCTGAAAGCAGCGCCAGACAAAATTCTGCTAAAACACCAACCACTCCCCTCTCTCCCCTGCCTTCTACTGACTCAAGTTCAGATGAGGATGACCTGTCCACTGTCCGTGATGTTAAGAAAAAATTAAAGTCTGAATTAAGACCATTATATGACATTAAAAATATTGAAAGGGGTCCAAATGGGCAGACTGTAATAAGCCTATATGCCCAAGAGGGAGGAATATTGATTGTAACCACCTTCAGAAACCCTCAGGATTTTAAATCAACTGTTCTGTCCCTTGAGACAACACCCGCCTCAAATGCATGGTGGCCAAAGGACTATTCTTCATGTTCCTTGGACTGCTAGTGACATCACCATCTTTTGCAATACCTTTCCAAAACTGAGAGAAAGTCCCTCAGACTTTAGAGAAAAGTTGCAACAAGTTTTTAATATCTATAATTCCACTGTGTCAGATGTCAATTGGCTCTTAAACAGTCTCTTAAACCCAGAGAAAAAGCGGCTTCTTATTGCTGAAACCTGAAACATACAGAACAGCACTCCATGGCCACAAAATGATTACAACTATGAGAACAATCAGGGATTGCAAGATTTGCAAAATGCAAGGACCTCTCTGTTAAATGCCATTACCAGAGTAGCTCAGAATCATGTAGATTGGACAAAGGTAGAAAATTACAAACAAAATCCTGATGAGCATCCAGCCGATTTTCAAAATCGACTTTGTGCAGCAATTCAAAGACATACTGGCATTGATCCTTGTGCAGAAAATATGCGAGGGTTAATAGTTACCACTTATGTAAAGAATTTACAGCCAAAGCTACAAGATAAACTACAGCAATTAGTCCTGGGCTGGAAGGGTAAACTCATGGCCGAGATTGTTCAGGCTTGTGTAGATTTATGGGAACAACAGCAGGCAGAAAAGGAAAAAAAGAAAAGAACTTATAACTAGCCTTATCGCTTTGCAAATCCAAGACTTAGAACAAAAATAGCGTACTGGTCCTTGCCCATACGTCCAACCTCACAAAAACTTTTATCCTGGGGCCCCAGCATCCAATCAAAACCCTCATTCACAAGTTAACTCAAGATCAAATGTACCTCCTTTTCAGCTGCATTTCCAACGTGGACCATGTCCTGACGATGTTTGTAATTACTGTAAACAAAAGGGACACTGGAAAACTAATTGCACAAACCGGCCCCAGCGAAGTGGCCCATCTGTTTCCTGTCCCTCAAGCCCTACCCAATGACAGTTCAGCACGGCCTCTGTGTCTCTGGAATGTGCTGCGCTGCATTCTCTCATCAAAACCTCTAAAGGTGCCAGTGTAACTGTGACTGTTAATGACAAATCTCATAGTTTCGTCGTAGATACAGGGGCCTCTATGTCTACTATAAAATATGAAGAAGCTGGAAGACTAACACCCACCAGTGAAACAGTCAATGCAATTGGAGTAGGGGGACAAATCATTCCACATAAATATGGTACTCCAGCTACAGTCAAAATTGGGCCATTGTCTGCTGACCATGTTTTCTTGTTACGTCCTATTGCTCCAGTAAATCTATTAGGAAGAGATTTGTTGTGTAAATTGGGCACCACAATGTACTGTTCCCCTGAGGGTGTGTATTTAGATCTGCCCTCTGCTCAGACCTAAAATGTAATGCTCTTGTTCTCTACAGACCCTAAGAATAACCAAATAGATGGTGATTATTCCAACTCTCCATCTCTTTCGGATGTTCCAGAGTCCTTGTGGGCTTCCAACCTCAATGAATCGGGGAAGCTCTTGAACATTGAGCCAATTCAATTGACTTATAATAAACACAAACCTTTTCCTGCTGTAGATCAGTATCCCCTTTCCCGTGAAGCTGAGGAAGGTATGGCCCCGGTCATAGATGCACTGTTGCAACAGGGTGTTTTAATTCCAATTCGCTCTCCCTGTAACACCCGTATCCTACCTTTAAAGAAACCTGGGAAATTAGACAAGCGCGGAAAACCTGTTTATCGCTTTGTACAAGATTTAAGAAAAAATAATTAATTTGTTATTCCTTCTCATCCTGTTATGCCAAACCCTTCTACTATCCTCAGCATGATTCCTGCCTCTGCTGCTTTGTTTTCTGTTGTTGATTTATGTTCTGCTTTTTTCTCTATCCCAATACACCCTAACTCCCAATTTCTGTTTGTGTTCACTTACAAAGCAAGGCAATATACATGGACACAATTGCCTCAAGGGTCCACTGAAAGCCCTTCCATATTTTCTCAAGAGCTAAAGAAAGATTTAGATACTATCAGGTTACCTTGTAACTCAGTACTCATTCAGTATATTGATGATCTTATGATTGCTTCAGAAACTGAAATCATCTGTGTTACAGATACAATTCATCTTCTAAAACGCGTAGCCCAACAAGGTCACAAAGCTTCCAAAGCTAAGTTGCAGTTTTGCCAGCCAAAAGTTATATATTTGGGGAACAAAATCTCCAAGGAGCATAGACATTTAACTACAGATCGCATTTCTGACGTTCTTTCTCTCCCCAAACCTACTACCAAGAAACAACTCAGAGGGTTTCTAGGCTCTGCTTCATATTGTGGACAATGGATAACCTACTTTTCCTTACTGGCAAAACCCTTAAATGAGCTTACTAAAGACAATTCTGCTGATAACCCTCTCCCATGGACCAAACACCATGAACAGATTTTCGTTGATTTAAAGGCAGCCCTAGCTTCTGCACCAGCATTGGGACACCCTGACTACAATAAGCTCTTTACTTTGTACTGTCATGAAAGAGAAGGTGTTGCTTCCAGAGTTCTGACTCAACCTTTTGGTTCTTTTCACAAACCAATTGCTTATTTTTCTTCCTTGCTTGATCCTGTTGCACAAGGGTTTCCACCTTTCCTGCGTGCTGTAGCTGCCGCTGCATTGCTTTTAGACAAGTCAGCAGCTATAGCGTTAGGATCTCCCCTTACCCTTGCTGTTCCCCATGCTGTATCTGCCTTGTTAAACTATGGAAAAACTCAACACTTGTCCTCTCAAAGGTTATCTTCTTATGAATGTGCTATTTTAGCTGCCGATAATGTTACTATTGTTCGTTGTAATGTTTTAAATCTTGCTTCTCTTTTACCTTTACCGCACTATGGAGATACTCACTTGTTAGATCAAGACTGCATTACTCAGACAGATCAGGTACTTACCCCACATCCAGATCTCATAGATACACCTCTAGTTAACCCTGATTGTATTTTTTTTTTCATAGACGGCTCATGCAAAAGAGACGTGACTGGGCAACTTCGTGTGGGATTTGCTGTATGTTCACCACATGTAGTCATTGAAGATCACAGTCTCCCTCGTATCCATAGTGTGCAACCCGCTGAACTAATAGTCTTAACCCGAGCTTATATTCTAGCTAAAAATAAGTCTGCTAATATTTACACTGATTCTCACTATGCCTTTAAAGTGTGCCATTCCACAGGTAAGATGTGGAAGCATCATGAATTCCTTACCCCTGCAGGGTCCTCAATTTCTCATGCTCCGTTAATTAACACCTTGTTATATGCTATTTTACTCCCTAAACAGATTTCTATTATACACTGCAAAGCTCATACAACAGGCTGTGATCCCATAAGCCAAGGAAATGCTCGTGCGGATCAGCACGAACAGCGTGCCACCCTCAAAGGCACCCCACTTGTTATCTCCTTATGTGCAACTCTTAATCATTTACTATCTAATATCGCTCTCCTCCAAGATGCAGCTCCAGAATCCGAAAAGCATGCGTGGCTTGCGGCAGACTGTACTTTACATTCTGATACCCTATGGAAGTCTCCAGATGATAGCATTATTGCCCCAAAAACCCTTGTCCCTCAGCTTGCCCGTGCGTCCCATGAAATGGGACATGCGTGCAAAAGCGGGGGTAGCTGAGAACATTTTGAGGTAATGTTATGCACCCACCATTCATGCAGAAGCGAAAAAGGTATCGGAAACCTGTGCTATATGCCTACAACATGGAATTAGTAAACCAACACATGTTCAGGCCAGTGCTACTCCATGGTCCTATGGACCATTTCAGAACTTGCAGATAGATTTCATTGATCTCCCACCTAGCAAAGGGTTTAAGCATGTTCTGGTTGTAATATGCCATTTCAGGGGATGGATAGAAGCCTACCCTACCAGAAGGGCAGATGCAGGCTCTGTAGCAAAGAAATTAATGACTGAATTAATTCCAAGATTCAGCATACCCCTCACGGTAGACTCAGATCAATGGCCACATTTTATCTCACAAATTCAGAAAGTATTAAGTAAGGCATTGGGGTTTACATGGAAATTCCATGTAATTCCATACACCTTATCACCCAGCAAGCTCAGGAGAGGTTGAACATCTTAACTGAGATATTAAATCCAAATTACTCAAACTTTGTAAGCAAACTGGACTTTCTTGGTTTGACATTCTTCCAATTACACTGATGCACCTCAGGAACATGCCACATATAAAACATGGGTTGACGCCATATGAAATTTTGTTTGGTAGACCGATGAATGTAGGCCTACACCCTATCAATAAACAAAAAGCAGCAAGCCTGTTTCAGGCCATGAGAATGTGTTAAATTATTGCAGAGGACTCATGAAAACTGCTAAAGCTTTATTCCCACTGGTCAGTGCAGCCTTACCCATGCCTACTGATGTCCCTTGCCATTCTCTAAGCCCTGGAGACTGGATCCTTGTAAAAGAATTTCACCAGAAAAACTGTCCACAGCCTAGATGAAATGGACCTGACCAACCAATGGTCTTACTAACCACCAATATGGCTGTAAAGGTTAATGGAAAGTCTGCCTGGATCCATGCATCTCATTGCAGAAGAACCTTAACGCCAAAGGAAGTAGAATAAATCGACCCAGAACCGACCCAGCTGGATTTAAATCCCACTCCAACAGGAACTGGATTTGATGAGGAAGAAGGTCTCTCCGATGTAAGCACTGAAGCAGCTCACCGGGTTGAGCCCCCTCGTACATACAACCTGCGTCCGAAGAAAAAATAAACCAAATACAATGATTTCAGTAAAAGAAATCTTCTGTACGGTGAAGCAAGTGAAAACATAATCCAGAAGACTTGCCTGCAGAGGCAAGCCAAACAATACCTGCCAACAAAATTCAACATAATGAAGCTATTGATGTTAATGTTAGTGGTACTAGCTATGGCAAATGCAAATGTGTATTTACAGTTCCTGAAAAGGGTTACTTTGGCCTTAAATGTTTCTGATTGTTGGGTTTGTGGACTTATCCCCAGAACTAATGACGAAGGATTTCTAATGATACCACAACCTTTAACCCTCCTAAATTTAACTGTGCGGTGGGCAGACCCAAACCATGCCACCTGGAATGATGCCAAGTACCTTAAGATGACACCTCAACAAGGACAAATGTGTTGGGTACGCAACTACTCCCAACAGCGAAATTATTCAGTGGGGTATAGTAACTGTAACCACTATGATATGGGTAATGGAGTTTGGATGAATAATCACACCAAAGACAGAACATGGTGCAAAAGTTTCAAAAGTTGGTATAACCCATATGATCAATCAACCACTGGTGACTCAATAACCTGTAAATCAATACAGCTACCAAATATTACTGTGTGGGATTGCTCTCTAATAGGAGAACATAGTCATAAAAATGGCACACCCATACCAACAACAAATGTTTGGGGTAAATCTAGTCCTGTGGGGGGCTGGGGTCATCACATGTCTAATTTTCTTTGCAATGACCAGTATAATGAAAATAATAATAATAAAATAAAACAAAACAAAAAAAAAACCTTACCCAGATGGATGGCCTTAAAGGGAACCTATTGGGTATGTGGTACAAAAGCTTACCACCAGGTACCACCTGGCTAGTTTGGGTCTTGCTATTTAGCTTGGTTAACTCCAGCAGTAAGAATAACCAAGTCCTTACCCCAAGGTCACCTCAGAAATAAGAGGGAAAGCCCTAACTGGTCAAGTCAAGAACAAGCTGCTTGAGCTACTTTAGAGACATTTAAGAATCCCTTAACAGTAGGAAAGCTGATCGGATGTTCAGTAGTGGGGATAATTCCCCTTATAACCGGCCCCGCCATTTCCTTTGTGGAAGATATACCCTGCAACTATAAGCGGTGGTTGAAGTATTAGCCCTAGAAACTGAAACTGCCATAACCAGTTTAGGAAATGCCATAAAGACTGTAGCACAAAACCAGGACAATCTACAAGATATGGTTATACAAAACCGATTGGCTATTGATTACATATTAGCATCTGAATGGGGTGCCTGTGCTGTAATAGGGCAGGAATGGTGTACCTATGTAAATAGAACTTTTAAGTTAGTAGAAGAGCAAGTGAATGATGTCTTAGCTCATGCTGCCAACGCTGCTGAAGTAACCCTTGTTCCTAAAGATTCTTCAGCAGATTGGTTTGCTTGGTTAGATCCTAGAGGATGGTTTAAAGGGTTGCTGGGGAAGATAATGCCTGCATTATTTATGCATGCTTTTAATTATAGGTGTACTTTTATAAGTAATAGCAAACCTAATTTTATGTTGCGTAAAATTGTGTGTAAAGAAGGCTGAACAAACTATCTCTGAACAAACATACTATCGACTGTTTCTTAGAACAAGGAGTGCTTGTGCCTATGCAAAGGATTTGCAATTCACCAGTATGGCTGGTCCTTAAAGCAGATAGGGTCACTTATAGACAGGCAACAGACTTCCATGCCTTAAATGCAGCCACCCCTGCCGCCGCTCCTGTGGTAGCTAAATACAATGAGATCTCAACAGCAGAAGCAGCCAGCTCTAATAGGTTCTCTGTAATGGATTTGGCTAATGATTCCATGGCTATGCCCCTGCATCCTACATGTTGGTATAAGTTTGCTTTTACCTAGAGGGGACAACAATATGCCTTCAGCTGAAATCCTCAAGGTTTCCATTCTTCCCCTAGTGTTTGTCATGCCCATGTAACTAAAACGTGGAGCTGTTTGAGCCCTAAACACCACTCCCACGTAATTTCATACATGGATGACATTTTGATACACACCCCCACTTCAGAAATGAACAGAGAAATCACTAGGGAGGTGCTGACTATAGTACAGGAAACTAGATTTAAGGTACAGATAAAAGGCAGTTAGTGCAGCAATTAGTGAAATTCCTAGGTGTATGTCTTGGAGAGGATGGCAGGACTTCAGATCAGCAAAGGGTAGAAACAGGAGGAAAGCTGCCTGCTCCCACAGACACGCACTCCTTGTGAGATCTTCTGGGAACCTTTAACTTCTCCCGAGAGTTCATTGAAATGTTCTCGGACAAAGCTAAGCCTCTGTAAAAAAAAAAAAAATATGAAAGAAAAACAGGATTTGGCAATGGGGAGCAGACCAATAAACTGCCCTGGCTGCCTTAAAACATGATTTAGCTTGTGCTTCGGCTCTGGCGTATCCGGAGCCTGTCCTTCCTTTTGTGATTCAGTTGGCCTCTTCAGAAACAGTGGGGCCACTCTTAGTCAAAAGCAATGTGATAAGCTCCGAGGCATTGCATATGTCTCCAGGCTCCTAAATCAAACAGAACAAGGCTTCACCCCCTGTGAAAAGAACACAGACCAGGTAAAGAACATAGATGCAGTAACTACCCAGAGATAAACTTTAGGGAAAGGCATGGATACCTTAGACTTAAGTACTCTTCAGGATGGGGATGCAGAAATCCAGTCCTTAGCCAAAGCAGGAAAAAATCTTACTGGCCAATACAAGATTGAGCAGTTTGAAAATGTCTGGTGGGCAGTGAATACAGATGGTCAAAGGCACTGCTTAATCCCCAGCCAGGTACGGGGGGACCTGATACAGTTTGTGCATGAGCAAGGGCGTAAAGGGAAACAGGATACTTTGAATAGGATTAAAGATACAGGCTGGTGGCCAGGCATGAAAGCAGAAGTAGATCAATGGTGTGATAATTGCTTACAGTGTGCAATGGTTAATGCTGATCACCAAGTTCAAAAGAATGCATAGGGGCATCAAAGAATAGAGGGTCCCTGGTCCCGGATTCAGATAGATTATATAGGTCCTTTGTCCACCACTAGTAGAGGGAATAAATACTGTCTGGCAATAGTAGATCCCTTCTCCAAATGGGTGGAAGCCATCCCTACTAAAACCAACACTGCCTCTGTCACTGCTAAACAGCTCTTCAACATAGTTTTTCTCAAGAATGGCAATTCCCAGAGTAACTGATTCAGATTTAGGATCTCACTTGGTGGGAGACGTTATGCAAGAGCTATGCAAGGCTCTAGGCATTAAGCAACGTTTCCCCATAGCCAGAGACCCCGAGTCCTCTGGACAAGTAGAAGGAACCAATCACATTCTTAAGGAAGCTTTGAGAAAACAGGTAAAAAGCTCAGGAAATGATTGGGATGAAAAGTTACCAATCATCTTGATGGCCCTAAGAGGCTCTAAGGCAATACACGGATACACTGCCTTTGAGGTCATGAAAAGAAAGGCACATGCACACGCCTGAATGCTGGTGTTTAGGAGTAGAACTGCCTAGTGCCTGGGAAGGGAGGGTGGTGACAGATGAATGGGTACAAACCCTTGTGGAAACAATAGCTGCTCTACACAAGCAAGTGGCAACATAACTAGGTGAATTCTGGGATCAGAGAAGCGGGGGAGCACTGCATTATCACGGGAATCTGTGCTCCAAAGGCTAATCGACCCACATTTACACACACCCAGCTCAGCATTTATCAGACCAATTCTAATCTTGATTTACAAAGGACCTTCCCACCCCACACACACACCTCATCTACACAGAACTAAGTGGAAGTAAAGTTTAATAGGCATCTCAGGCCGTACATTCCCCAGTCCCACTATGGGAGGCCTAGTTAAACTCAATTGACTAAAACTCGGTTGCCAGGTTAGGGAATGCTGAGGCAAGAGACCAAGTCAGAGCAGGTATGGGCAATGTTTGAACAATGGTTAAGGGTTCATCACAGTATCCAGCCCATTGGAGCCCTTACCATAAGTGTAATACTCTTCCTGGGAGGACTGGTGGAAGTCCTCCCCAAAAAGTTTATGAATTTTCCAAGTAATCCCCTTAAGTCTGTTAAAAAACTTCAGTAAGATCTGGAAAAGTCATGCTAAGCTGAGGCTTGTTCACAACACATAAAAAACCAAAACTCTGATGCTGCAAGCTATCTATTGTTTCTGAAGAAACAATGAAGTATCCCAATCAGTATATCTGCTCTCCATAGGAATTTCAAGCTGGCTCCCAAGTGTCTGGTTACCCCTTAAAAACTTATGTTTTTCCAGGTGGTCAATCAGTTTCTTGAGATGTTCCAAACCAGATAACCCCTTCTCAATAGAAAATACAATTATGTACACTATTAAGAATGCTTTGAAGAAGCTGAACGGAGGGTATAAAAATCTGTAAAAAAAAAGCAGCAAAATGTGTGTGCGCTTCAAGAGGAGAAGTCTCTCTGACACCATGTGCTGTTGTTCCCAAGAAGCTGGCAGAAACAGACTGTCTCCCTTCAAAGATCATGCTAAGAACTTTACCTGTCAGCATTGAAACTCGAGTGCCTTGAACTGGTGAGATCCAAGCTTTCACTCTCTCTCTCTTTTCTCTCTAGGCATAATTTTCTGAACCTGAACTGTACTAGTTAAGCTTGAGCAAATTTTCCCCAAATACTTATCGAAACTGGGGTAGTATTGTAATTGTTTGTGTTTGTTTTTCTTTGCTTGGCTATTACTACTAGCACCATTATACATTTCATATACTTAGCAATAAATAACTTGTATAGTCAACCTGGTAGTAACTGAGTATATTTTTCCTTCTCTACTTCTCCTTCCCCACTTGCTCTGCAGCAAAGCTTCTTTTACCTAGACTGAAGATCCCTGTGAAGCCCAGAAATACTGTGGGGTCTGCTCATCAAGAGGCTAAAGATTGGGATGTGCTGAGTTTGAAACACATAAGGGGATCAGTTTGTACAGTCTGATTGACCCAGTTTGGCTCAGACATGCCCCAATAAACTGAATGCTGGCCCACGAGGGTGTCAGCTGGATACCCAGCCAGATGAAGAGGCAGTCTGTTCACCTGTGTGCTTGTGTCTGATTGCAGTTTATTGTTGCTCTGATGAACTGATTCTTGGCATATGAGGGTGTCAGCCTGTCCACACTGATCAACCCAGCTGGCTCAGGTGTGTCCCATTAATCTGTGTGTGTTTGTGGGTGTATGACTGATTTGGTGACTGGAGAAACCCAGTCCCATTGAAACTGAGTCCTGCAAGATAGCTCTACTGTGGGTGAGGACTGGCAGAAGGGAGAGATACAGCTCTGTATAGAAACACAAGTAACACAAGCAGCACATTGATAGAATTACAAAGACCCTAGAAATGTGTCCCTAATAAATGAGCACACCTCAAGGTGATGGGCAAATCTGGTAACACTACGAAGTGGAGACAACATACAAATGGGCCCGGGGACTGTGCCGCCGCTATCTGGAAAAGGACACACACTCACAAACAGATCACTTCCTAACATCTCCAAATCCTCACCATTCATTGGAACAGTGTGGAACATCCTCACAAACCCCCACACACATTTCATTGCGTCTTACAATCCTATCTTATTAGACATAAAAAGGATGTTTTCATACACAGACTAATTAGCCTCAATTAAACAGCTTTTCAAGCAGGTTATTAGTTCCTCATGAATTCCTGGGCAGCCCAGAGTTCATTACGAGTTGAACACTTACCAGACCCTAAGCATAAATAGTAACACGGAGTACCAGTACTGCACTTGAAATCTTCCAAGTGCTGTAGCAAACATGAATTAATTAAAAAAAAATCTTAACTCATGAATTTTTCCCCTTAAACAGAGATCCGTGTTGGCTTCATCTCACACCAGGGGGTGAAAAAAGGAACCAGATCTGAATGCAAAGTCTGAAGACTTACAGTTATGAGTTGTGTTTCTCAAGGGGTAAACAGGTTCAAGGCTGAGGTGAGAAACTGCCGCATAGTAAGGAGGTGGCTTAGGGAAGTGGCATGGATGAGTCGATGCAACGCTGCTCCTTCCAAGTTAGAAAAAAATTGGGGTGCTGCTGAAGCGACTGCAGCTCTGGGACAGGATGCTAGACCAGGCTCTGGCCACTTGCATTCATGAAGAAGCTTCCAGTGCTGCTTTTTGGTGGTGTAAGCGTTTTAAAGGCCAGGGTCCATCTGGAGCCATCGTGTTCTGCTGACCTAAATTCCTCTGGAGTCCAAAGGGACGTTAGGGAAAATGCCTGAAGAGTCTGGAAAAAGAGTAGAAGAGGAGTCAGCCCTATCTTAACCACCTACGGTTGGTGGCTACAAGCTCATCCTAAACCCACTGAAATTATGGCGGCTTCCCGCTGTGCACTCCAGGGAGCAAAGCAGTTGTACGATTGACAAGAATCACGTCTATCTATTGGGAAGAACGTGCCACCAGCTTTCCTTTGAAGCCTCATCTTTTGTGGGCTCGCTTTGTGCTCCTTCCTTTTTGCACGCAGACAGTCTGATGACTCTGAAACTCATGCTAATCTTGGCCCTACTCACAAAAGTGAAAATGCAGAATAATAATGCTAACTGCATATTGCAAGAAGGTGTGAGTTCATGGCTAGGCCATCTAAGAAAGAATAATGAAGTATCTCTTCCAGCTTATCTTGCTGTATTCCGAATGATTTCAAGCACACTCCTAGGTGTCTAGTGTATAGCCATATAAACTGTCTATCCTTGATTAATTAGCATGGTAAATATTTCTTTTGTGACTAACTCGTGTTATGTGCAGGAAGAGACATTCTCCATATGTAATAGATGTCTCCTCCTACTTTAGTATGTGTTTTTTTTTTTTTTTTCCTGGCTGTTAATCAGTTTCTTGATAAGTTTCAAACTGGATCACCTCTTTTTACCCAAGAAGGTCACTCATTCAAATTAAAAATTTCTTATAACCAGTGATGAGCAGGTTTTTCCTGCCAGTTACTGCTTGGGATTCTGTCTTGATTTACACAACTAAAAGGATGCTTTGAAGATGCTGGACTAAGGGTTTAAAAAGGCATTAAAACAGCAAACAGCATGCACGCTTCAAGAGTGAGAAATCTCTCTGACACCAGTTGCTGATGCGCCTGACTTACTCGAGAAGTTGAAGACAAGGAGACTGCCTCTTTGTCACCTGTTTGGTGAGAAATCATCACCTTATAGCTAATTACTGGACTTTGATTTGGTTTGGGCTCACTTGACTTGATTTTAAATACTTGTATTAAATAAAGCCTTTCTGTCACTCATCAAACGAGGTGTCGTGTCAATCCCTGGGGTAGTCTGGGATACTAGATTTTTATTGCTAACAAGTCCTACTGGAATAGGTGAGCACCCATGTCCCAGACTCAACAACAGCCCTGTGGTCCTCTCTTATATGAAGGTATGTTGCCTTCATATACTCTCCAGGGGGCACCACAGCTCCACGGAGCCAACTCTTTTGGGATGAGCAGAACCAGAGAGGGTGCAAAGTGTAAGCCGAGGTAAAAGAGGGCTAGTACTTTTGCTTATGCAGCTCCGCCAAGGCAAAGGCTAGGGATGAAGCTCTGTGTGGGATTGCATTTCCAGATGTTGTTCCTTAAATCATTCCTGCTTAGTTGGAAGGGAACAGCTATGCAGAGAGCATAAGAGGCAGTGAAAGCAGGCTTGACAAGTCAGAATCTACTCGTCAGCTTGTCTAACTTGGTAGCTCAGCAGTAACAAAGAAAGAAAATGCCTTACCCAGGCTCTGCTAAGCCATCTCCAAGAGGTAGACTTGCAGCATCGTTTCTTTCCTGAGCGTATGTTATGCAAAGGGAGACCATCTCTGGCACCTGCAACAAATTAAAGACAACTCTCCACATAGTCATTCACACCCTTAGGCTTTGTTGGGTCTTCACCATTGAGATTCAAGCTGTAGAGGCTGACGAACTACACCGAGGGGCATGAACGGGACTTGGTATCTAGTATCCGGAGCTGTCCTAGAAAAAGAAGAAAAGAAAAGGAATAAAAACTCCCATGCAATTGCAGCTGCCCCCTCTGCCCCCACCTCCCACTTAGGAGAGCCTGACACCCTGGTCTGGCTTTATCCCAAACTAAAGAACCTGCACCTAAATTAGGGGGACCCCGGGGAGGGGAGGGGGTGAATCGCCGGGGATTCCAGGGGGTACCTTTTTTCACAAATTAAAATTGAAGGGAGGGAGGTGGCAAGGTAGTTCCTGATAAATACAGGGACAAACGTAACAATCTTCCAGTGGGAACACCCACCCCACAATACATGCCCCATAGTGCTGAAAGAAGTGGATGGTGGAACAATTAGAGAATGGGAAATTAAAAGTATGTAAAGCTAGAAAGGCGATAAGTCCCAATGGTAGTAACCACAACTCGACACCCAATATGAATATTGGGAACCAATGTCCTGAGTTACTATGTTATAAATAAACCCCACCAGAAAGTAATAGCTTTAAAAAAAAGGTTCCCATGCCCACAAACAGGCTATGGGTCCGCTTGAAGTAGAATGTGGGGAATACCAAGGTTAAAATACAAATGAAATTGGAGAAGGGAGTAAAGCCATGTTTTGTGCGTCCCTATCCATTGATGCCCGAGGCTGAAAAAAAGGTAAGTGAAATGGTGCAGAGATTATTACAAGCCAGATGGGTAGAGCCCACCATTTCTCAGTAAAATTCCCCTTTGTAGTCTGTGTGAAAGGCTAGTGGAAATTAGAGAATAGTAATAAATTATTGAGAAGTAAATAAAAAAAAAGCAGAAAATCAAGCCCAGTAATTAGCACCCTTCCCAAAATGTAAAATGAAGCCCAAAAGGCCAGCGCTTCCCATTTTACTGTAATCAACATCTCAAATTGTTTCTGAGGAATTCCAGTAAGGAAAAATGACTGAAACACATTTGCTTTCGTGTTCAAAAGGAAACAGCATCAGCCAGTGCGCCTGCCCCAAGGCTGCTGCAACTCCCTGATATTAACACATCAACAGGTACAAAGGCCTTTAACTCCCAGCTGCAGGTCCGAAGTGATGTACATGACATATTAATTTAAACAAACACTCCTAAGGAGTGAGCTAATATTTCTCACCAAATGCTACAAGCATTAGAAGTAGCCAGGTTCAGAACAAACAAAAATGTATGCAATAAATACAGCGCTCAGTAAAGTACCTAAGTATGCAATTCAATGCACAAAGCCTAAAATTTTTAAAACAGACCAAAAAAGCATTAACCCAACTTCCCCCACCCCGCATCCAAAAAAAACTACAGTCCCAGTTGGGACTGATGAGGTGGTGCAGGACGGCGATACCAAACTTTGTGGCCTTAGCACGCCCGCTCTATCAAACACTGAAAGTCAAAAGTAAACCATGGCCATGAAAAAAAAAATCACCAAAAAATGCTACAAGCTATTTTAAAAAAACCCTCCCCTACTCCCTCTAAACCCCTAAGTAATTAAAAGACAAAGTCCAAAAACACAGCATCAGTGCAGTATTATATCAGCAGAGTTGCCAACAATGAAATAATTAAAAACTATTAAAAGCAGAAAGCCAAGCACTATCCAATACAAAATCTCACTATAAACCATTGCAAAAGAAAATATTAACAGTAGTTTTTCAGCTTGAGAAGAAAAATAAAAACTAATAAAAAATTCCCCTTTAAAAATTCAAGCTCAGCCGAAAAAAAAAAATTACTACTTTAAAAAAAAGCCCTCCCGCAGGGGCTCCACACCAAACCCCGTAGCTAAAATAAAATTTACAGTTAACTAAATACCCACATTAAAAGGCAAAAACAAACAAACAAACAAACAAACAAAAACAGTGCTCCCGTGGCTAAAAACCCCTATAAAAAGAAAAACTGTAAGCCCCATAACATGTGCCAACAGCTTTAACCCTGCTAACCCCCATGCTCTATTCACTAACAGAAAAGCAAACAGAGCAACAGCTACATAAACTTAAAACTACCCTTTCTCCAAAAAAAGTAGTAAAAATACAGTTAAAAAAATGCTCAATTAACTAAATTAAAAATAGTAAAAAAAAAAAATAATAATAATAAAATGCTCATAAAAATCAACCGAGGTTAAAAAGATGTAAAAGTATACACAAACTGCTAAGTATATACAAACCCCCCCCCCCAAAACCCCCAAACAAACAACCCCCCCCCCGCTAAATAAATCCCCTATTTAAAAAAAGGCTAAATGACATCTAAAGAACAGGCCAATCTAAGAAATAGAAATTTCACAACATATCTGGAAAATAAGTGGCCAAATTAAAATAGTCATTCAACATGTAACCAAACATCCAAAAAATAATTCTCCTGAAACCCGTGCAAATGCTGAGGCAAACTCTTTCACTCACCCCTCCAACATCAGCTCATTAAAAAAAGCCCAAGCTACCCATGCCTTTGAACATTAAAAAAAAAAAAAAAAAAGGCTTAGGCAACAACAACAAAATCTACAAAACAAAAATGCAACAAGCTCTAAAAAAATGCCCAGCCTGTAGCTGTTGTCAGCGGTCCCCATACCCAGAAAAAAGGTAAATAAACATTCAGGTTTTAAAGCCAGAAAAAAAGTGGCAAATACATTTTATCAAACCTTTAACAATGAGCAAGGAAAAGAAATATATTTTAGTGACAGGAAACGTAGCGACAGGCTAGCCAGAAGTGTGGCCTATGGCCAAAGCAACCAAAAAGGCTGTAATACGAGCTTTAAGAAAAATAAAAACTCATTTTAAAAAACCACGCCGTTTAAAAATAAACAATGTCTCATTTTAAAAATTTGATAGTAAAGCAATAGTGTAAAAAATCAAAGGTAGAACATCAATTCAGCATCCCTTATCATTCATAAAGTCAAAGAAAAATAAAACATTTAAATCAGAAAATTAAAAAAAAATAAGAATTCCTCAAAATGTTTTAAAAAAATATACGAGTTCAACAAATGCCTTCAATATTACGAGCCTTGAAAATACGTGAAGAAAAAATAAAAAAAGAGTCCTTTCGCCCAAAAAATAGACCAATACTCTAAATTCCACTTAAAAAAAACCAAAACAAAAAACATTTTTTTGGTCTAAAACAAAAAAAAAAAATCAAAATCCCTCCGACCTTCGTTAAAAATAAAAGTAAAATTCACTTCCCTGCCCAAACCAAAAAAACCCCAAATTCTAGTTTTAGCATGAAAACAAAGCAATACCATATTAGGCAAAACCCCCACCAGCAAATACTGAATTCCTACTGACCAAACAACTGTTTTCCAGAAAATGCCATAAAGGCTAAGGTGCTGTTGCTAATAAAACTAATCTAAACTAGCTATTAAAAATCAAACATCAAAAAGCAACCGTTATTAAAAACACAATAGCCATTAGGGTAAAAGAGGCCTGAAAAACAGGCCTATTTCCCCAGTCATTACCCTGGCTATTAAAAAATGAGCGTTAAAATACAGTCACTAAAAGCAACCTAGCTCAATACTTCTTACCCACCTACAGCCAGACATAAATATGTATCTAAAACACTCTAATTTCACACCAAAAATTCCAGCAATGTCCACAGATAAAAGCTAAAAAAAAAAACCAGCCTCAGCCCTTACGAAGTGCACTGGTGTGCCTAAATCGACACCACAAAAACAAAAAAAAAGTGGACATGTGGAGAACTACCCACCGTACAGGACGTGTGTCCAACCTCAATGAAACATTACATTCCTCTACAAAATAGCTGTAGTCCCGAAAACGAATTCATCTCTGTTAGTCCACAACAATAAATATATCACCAACATGGAAGAGTTTCAACCCAGCAAAGCAAAAGATGTGGAAAACTATGCAAAAACCCATGTAAATATGCCGTTCGCAACAGGCTTCAAATAAATTTTATATTAATATTTGCCAGTATCACAAAATCAATAGCAAATTGTATGCTCAAAAAGCATCCCATCCTGGCAAAGGTATAACAGGCTTTATATAAATACAGCCCAAAACCTAACCAACTAAATACAAAACGAAAACTAAAGCTAAAAAACAAAACAAAAAAAAATCTCCTTCAAAATTTCTGTAGACCTTACCCACTAAAAAAAAATTCCCACAAGTATAAAAAATAAAATCCCAAAAATTTTTATAATGTTCCCTTCATTGTTTTTTTTTTTAATTGTAACCCTACAGTAAAAGGTTAATGTCACCCAAGTCCATCCGTAGTACTACAAGTAAACAAAACCAAACCTGTCTGCTTAGCAAACAAATCCCAGTCTACATCAAAAATGCCACAACTGTCCTAAATTAACTAAAAACTACCAAAACAGCACTTAACCAAATAAATATAAAAATAGTAAAAACAAGATTACTAAAATAAAACAGCTTACCCAACAAACCTTAAAAAAACAAATCGTAACTAATGCAAAATACCAAAAACATCATGTCAGAACCCTAAGCATAACAGTCCAACCATGCAAACAATGACACACCATCATGCATTCAGTGTTAAAAATAATACAAAACCTCACAAACAAAACAAGTTCTGCCATATCTTACATTACCATACAAACCTTTATATTGCACCAAGATAAAAAAAAAAACAAACGCTTTAAATCAAGTTAAAAAACCCAGCTATTATATCCAGTTCCTATACAAAGTACCCAAAATACAAGCCCCTATTTACAAAAGTTATCCTTTCAAAAATAAAAACACCATTAAACAAATATTTACATGTAAAATCAGTAAAAGTAAAAACCAAAACTTAACCCGTCTATAAGTATGTCCACGTCCCTATACTATTAGCAAAAAGCTTAAACCCCCAAATCCCCTCCAAAGTAACTCTCTTTAAAAAACTCTTAACCTCTAAAAAATATACACAATACAAACAGCACAAATAAATATACTATCATAAAAACTTCCTAATAAATCCTTGTAAATTACACCAAAAATATACAAAATTACATTTTAAATAAAATTTTCAACCAAACAACAGTAATAATTAACAATACCATTAAATATCTATGTGTAACTTCAGTAACCTAAAATAACAAAAAAAATCCCAAGCTCCTATTAAAAAATACCATTGTAACACTACTGCAGTAAAAAGTAAAAAGCATATCTATACTCAACCTACTTATTCCCAATCTTTCTCCTTAACAAAAGTCTTCCCAGTAAATTAAATGTCATGAAATCCTTCATAAAAACTGTTTACCAATATTTGAAAAAAAAAATAATTAGTACTTACATTAACGCTCTAAATAAAAAAATAAAATAAACCTGCATATAATACACCAAAAAAGCAAACTCCTAAAACTAACAGCAAAATTAAAATCAGTATCTAAACACCACTACTACATTTTCCTAATATATAGCCCCATGTAGACAAAAATAATACATTTTATGTTAAATCCTATAATCAATATTTTATTATACATCATTATCTTATTTTTTTTAATTTGTATACTTACTTGCAATGCCCAAAGGCTATACTGACAAATAAAAAATGTAACAAATTACATCAACAACTATATCACCCTAAAAAAATTGTAATCAGCATAAATATACGCAAATTCAATGTCAAGAAAAAAATTGTAAAACCCATCCCCAAAAAAATTCTAAAAAAAGCGAAACTCACCACCCCCCCCCAAAAAAAAAAAAACTTCACAAAACCCAAAGGACACAAACCTAATACATCTGCTAATCTGCTAAAAATGAAACATAAAACTGCTTTATATAACTAACTATTCTAAAAAAACATACCCACAATAACAGCTATAAAAAAACCTTCAACAAAGCCTAAAGTAACCCTGCTTTGCAACATACATTAAAGTTTACTCTAACCTGTAAAAAGTAATAAAACTAAAAACTTCATATAATTAAAAATCCACTAAAAATGAAGAGCAAAAAAGAAAAAAAAATCATAAAAACAAAAACTTAAACAAAACTATTAAAAAAAAAACTAAAAACCCAATAAAAAAAAATATCTTGCCACCCTGAACGCCGGGTGGAATTCCCAAAACCCATCAAATAATAATATCAAACAAAGTAAAAAGTGCCTTATCTCCTACCCAATGCACTATAATAATAATAACAACATGTGTGTGTGTGTGTGTGTGTGCGTGTAGGTAAAATATTCATTACAATAAACCTCATACCTAAGTTTTACCTTAACATGTAACTTATAAGTTACTCACCTTCTCCCTTCAAAAAACCACAACCTCACAGAGAGATCAAGAAGCCTCTACTCAAGCCCAAGCCTAAGCCCACAGGAAAAACACCACATTTTGCGAAGTGCACGGGTAGGGTCCCTGTGCCCATCCCTAGCACACTGTGGGGCCCAGCAGCCACCTCGGCGTGAGCCTCGGGTAAGGAGGTTGACACTCGGAGGGATTTCCATTTCAAGGACCTTTACAGGTAACCTCTCTGTCCGGGGAATCACAAAGACCTGCGGGAGTGCTCAGGGGACGAATCCCCAAGCCAAAACCAGCAGACAGGAGAAAGACTGCAACAGCGATTCGTAACACGGCTTGTCCCTTAACTTGCCACGATATTTTGGGTCAACACGGGGGTCAGACAGAAGAGACTCTCAAGCCCCAGGCCACCCGCTGTGTTAGCCTTGCTCTCCAAGTAGCAATATGGTCCCTAACACGTGGCATTTTTTTTTTCCCAGCTAGACACGCTCGCCATGCCCCTGAATTGATTTAATGAGTCGTCTTTGGAAATAAACTAGATGTCGACATCCTAATGGGTCGGCATCATTTCCGGCTGCTTTTTAAAATAAAGGAAGACTACACTTGCAGCACACAACATTGAACTCCTGGACGGCACCCCCCCCCCCGGTAGAAAACAGGAATGAAAAGTTACTTCCCAACTTCAAGTGACAGTGGGTTGTATTTTTCCCCATTTTTCCCTTGGGGTCAGCATCCGCGAAGCCCTCCTGCAGGACAAAAACAGAGAGATCAGCCGGAGAGACTGAAAACAGCAGCCCTCAGGGGAGAAGGTTGAGAAACCACAGAGAAGACAGACTTTTTTTTTTCCCCCTTTCCTTTCAACTACATTTATAACTCTGTGCAGGGGCTAGCAATCAAAAAAAAAATTGCTTTAAAGACATGAGAGCAGGGAACAAGGAGACCTGGGGGAGGAAGAAAAGGACAGAAGAGATTGGGTTTGGGTTTTTTTTTAAGAGTTTTTGTATTACAAAAGAAACGATTGGTGAATTTGGGTCTTAAGGAAAGTTGGGACAGCGGATGAAATTGCAAGCATGAAAAAGACGCCAAAGCCTCGCAAAAGCCCCAACAGCTTGAGCAACATTTATGTGGTCAGCGCAGTTCCTCTGCAGGAGGCAGGACGGAAACCTGGAAGCACTGGATATATCCACACGCAGGGCTGCTGGATGATTTGACATGTCTAGATCACGCCTGGACTGCGCACCCATTGAACAAGAGCCTACAGGCAGGGTGACCCCGCAACATAATGCTCGGGTTGAGCCTTTCTGCTGGAAGGTACCTTTGAAACATGAAGTGAAAAAGGCCCAAAGGATGGATTGGACGTAGAAATGCTCCAATGTCCCAGCTACAGCAGAACACATGGGTGGAAGTAACAGAAAGGGAGCAAAAGGCCTCTGACAGCCTGCCTGCCTGTCTTTTCCAAGAACCAAAGGAGAGGTCGCGGGTCACCCGCCTGCACCCTAAATGTACTGGGAAAGGGAGGGAAGAGCTCCCCTTGTTGAATGAGAAGATTGAGGGAAGGAGTCATTTCCAGGGTATACACGGCCAGCAGGCTGCATTTTTCCAGAAAAGAGGACATCTCAGAAGTAGCAAACACACCTCAGAGGCAAACGCATTGCGGCGGCCAAAACAGCTGAGCACGCTCCAAAGGGAGCCTTAAGGACAAGGCACGGCACTAATCTAGCCTAGCGCTAACAAGGTCTGCACAGCTGGAAAGACATCTCACAGGAGACTCAAGTGAAGCAAAACAAAAGAACCCCACCAGGTCAGCGCTCAACAACCTTTTTAAGGTGACGATTGTGGCAGAAATGCCACTGTCGGTGCCCCTCTCCAGACACCTGTCTCTGCCAGCCTGAGAGGCTGGTGTTGAATCTCTCAGGGTGGGGATCTCCCACCTTGTCTACATGAGAAAAGCCTGGGGCCTGAATGCTCTGGTCACCGGGGCAGGGTGGGGGAAAGCCCGGCCCTGCGCGCGGGCTCAGGTAGCCAGGGATGCTTGGTAGATTGGTTGGCTTGTGGCCAGTATTGGCAGCTTTGATTGGACCAGGCTGCTGAGGTCAGAGAGGTGATAAAAAGGCCCAGGCCAGGAAGAAGGCAGCCATTAGCCATGCGGTCATCCAGGTGAATCTGAAACTGGCTCTCTCCTCATCACCGCATGCTCCAAGAGTGACCTGCCTCCAGAGGAAACTCCAACCACCTCTGGATGATGCGTGTGAGTAAGCTGTTCAGGATCAGGCGAGATATTTAGCTTCAGTAACTCAGATGTGTGTTAAAACGGCTACCTCAGCCATTCCAGTTTGCTCTATGGGATTCCTTTGATATTCCTCTAATATTTCTATGATATTGCTCTACCTTTTACCGTGTTTCCGCCCTACTCTCTGAATCAATAAAGTTCTCCTTTGTGACCGGTGTGGGAGACTTATTGAGGGGTGGGTCTAAATTATGCAGAGGAGGCCCCTTAGGTCTGCGGACTAAGGAAGACTTTCCTAATAAGCCCCAGACTTGGGGAAGTGCCCCAAGTGCTGGTATTGGGTCTAGTACCCATTGGACAATCAGGCCTGTGTTCTCCAAGGTGCGCAGAGCCAGAATTGAGTCAAGAGCCTTGGATGGTGGCAGCGGGAACCCCAGGCTAGCGGGTGTGCTCCAGGGAAGGGGTGGGCCAGACGTGAGGCACCTCAAGGGAGGCACTCGGAGCCTGGAAGGTGGTCGGGCGCAGGGAGGTGGGCGGCTCAACGCAGAAGCACCCCCTACTGGCTCGCCACACGTGGTGGTAAAGGTGGGATCCGAATACCCTTCTGTATTTGACGCATAATTTGGGAAAAGGAATAGAGTCACTGAGATCCCTTGAGCAAACAATTTCCAATTTGGCATCGGGTCGACTGGATAGTGTAGAGAGTGAGGATGGTGGACGAGTATGTCCGGATGACTGTGCCCGAACTGAAAGAACTGGCAGAAGAGAGAGTCCTTCACAAGATGGGAAGGCTAAAGAAGGATGAGCTGATTAAACTCTTGTGTACCAGCGAGTTCTGAACAACGTCAGCTTCACGCTCGTCAAGTCCTGAGCTCGACCCAGGACACCCACCCGCTTGCCAAGCCTGGATGCTGTCAGGAGATCACCCTCCGAGGGGGAGCGGCAGAGACTCCATGAGATAGAGCTGAAAAGGATGGAGTGGGAAGAAAAGAAGGAACAACGACGGCTGGAGGAGAAACAGCTGGAAGTGAAAAGGATGGAGCTGGAGGCCCAGCGTGAGAAGGAGCAGCTGGCAGTGAAAAGGATGGAGCTGGAGGCCCAGCGCGAGAGGGAACAGAGACAGCTGGAGGCTCAGATGGAGGCAAAGAAGCTGGAGGCCTAGATGGAGGAAAAGAGGATGCAGATGGAGCTCGAGCAGAAAAAGCTCGACGCTCAGCTCCGTCTGCAGATCAACGAGGGAAACGCGAACCCTCCGCAAGGGTCTGGGGAACAGCCCAAACTGGACATCTCAGCCTTCGCTCGCTACCGAGAGGGAGACGATCCTGTGGTGTTCCTAAGCAACTTCGAAAGACAAGCCCAGGGGTGTAAGGTGCCGGGGGAAAAGATCATGATGTACCTGTCTGCTCTGGTGGAAGGCGACATGGCGCTGGTCCTGAACAGCCTGCCCTCAGATGCAACTGATGACTATAATGCCTTCAAAGCTGCAGTGTCTAAAAGGTTCCAGTTAGGAACAGATTATTTTCGGAAAAAAATTCCTTAATACGCGTCCACAACCCAGAAAGTCATTGACTGATTATGGGGCCCTGTTGGAGGACACATAGATTAAATGGTTAGCCGAAGCCAAGGTTGACACTTTGGAAAAGTCACGCCATCTCATGGTGCTGGAACAATTCTATTTTTGGTGTCCGAGAGAGGTTAAGACCCTGGTCAGGGACAGGGATCCCAAAAATGTTCACGAGCCCCCAGAAATTGCAAACCGACTGTTGCTAAACTGTGAGAAGCTTCCCTACTCTGGGAAGGAGCAAAAAGGGTTCCAAAGAGGGGGGAAGGGAGGGCCAAGTCAAAAAGGGGAAAGAGAGCCACCTCCTGCAGAGCGCAAGGTGGCCCCTGATTTGGACAGACCACCCAATCCAGAAAAGAGGGGGTGCTATAACTGCAGGGAGCAGGGCCACATCAAGCCCAACTGCCCAAAGCTAAGCACTAGACCCAGGCCCGTCAGGCGAGCAACAGCTGTGAGCAGTGAGGGGGAGGGCCGGAGCCACTCTGAGGAGAGTGTCTGTTGCTACAGGATCACAAACTCAGAGGAGGTGATGACCCCCCACCGGTCCATGATCACAGTAAAGAAGAGGACCCTTGTGGGGGAACTGGACACGGGGTCCAGTGTGACACTAATTAATCCCAACCTTGTCTCGCCTGCAGACATAATCCCGGGGAAGACCCTCACTATTCAAGGGGTGGGGCCCCCACCTCTGACAGTACCGGTAGCCCGTGCCCCCATTGTGTGGAACGACTGTGCAACGTACCTGGAAATGGGGGTACTGGAAGGGGCTCCAGTCCCCATCCTGGTGGGACGGGATCTTATGGGGCAGGAAGCTCCGGAGGTGGGAACAGACCCAAGAGCCAAAGCCCTGCACTGTTCATGTGGTGACTTGCCTGCAGAGCAGGAAGGCTAAAGAAGTCGGGTTAGAAAATCCCCAGGAGACAGCCACATCATTGGCCACAGGGGAAGGGACCCCTGCAGATGGCGATTGCACCCTGGTCCCGGAAGGAACTAGTGACCCCAAGGGTGAGTTAAGTGACAGTCCCGGGAGGTGTGTATTCCGTCAGTGGCAAAGGGAGGTGAGCTAGCAGGGAGGAGACCCAGGAAGTCCCTGAGGGTGAGAGTGCACTCCCTGCAGGAGCACCTGCACTCCCTGCTGATTGCCTAGTTGGGCAAGAGGAGTTCAAGCAGGAGGTTTGGGAGGACCCCAGCTTGGAGGGACTCCGGCAGATGGCTCAGGAGCAAGAGACTGAGTTCACTCCAGACAAAAGGAAGCAGGTGGTCTGGGATAAGGGGCTTCTCTATCGGTTGTGGGTGCCGAAGAACCATGCCGAGACCTGGGAGCCCCAGTGCCAGCTCACTGTACCCCAAAAATACAGACTGCAATTGCTTGCTATGGCTCACAATCTACCGTGTGCTGGTCACATGGGCAGGGAACGGACACGCCAGCGGTTGCAGGTGAACTTTTTTTGGCCCAGAATTGCCCAGAATGTGATGGACTACTGCAAATCCTGTGAGACATGCCAGCGGACGGGCAAAAGCGGGGACAAGAGAAGGGCTCCCCTGCAGCCCCTCCCTATCATCGACCAACCCTTCCACAGGGTGGCAGTGGACATTGTGGGACCGCTGAAGCGTAGGACTCGTAGAGGAAAGAAATACATACTGACTCTAATGGATTATGCAACGCGGTACCCGGAGGCAGTTGCCTTGACCTCCATCGAGGCACCCGTGGTTGCTGATGCCCTCATCATGGTCTTCTGCCAGCTGGGTTTTCCCTCCGAGATCCTGACAGACCAGGGTGGGAACTTCATGGCAGAGGTGATGAAGTGCCTGTGGGACTGCTGTGGGGTGGAACACCTTAAGACCACAGCCTACCACCCTCAGACAAATGGGCTGGTGGAAAGGTTCAACGGGACATTGAAAGGGATGCTAAATGCCTATGTGGACTCCAACCCCAATGACTGGGATGAGAAACTGCCACATCTGCTCTTTGCCTACCGGAAGGTGCCCCAGGAGTCCACTGGGTTCTCGCCTTTTGAGCTGATATTTGGGAGGCGAGTTCAAGGTCCTCTCGATTTGGTGAGAGAGGAGTGGGAAGGGAAGATCGCTTCCACAAAGACCTCAGTGGTGGAGTATGTGCTTGACTTTTGTCAGAAACTGACTGACATGATGAAGGTGGCACGGGACTCTCTGGGACAGGCCCAGGAGAAGCAAAGGTCCTGGTATGATGAGAAGGCCCGCTTACGTACCTTTGAGTGGGGTGATAATGTGATGGTTTTCCTACCACTAAAAACAGACAAGCTGCTAGCTGCTTGGGAAGGCCTCATCCTGTCCTGGACAGACTGGATGATGTGACCTATGTAGTGGCTATTAAGGGTAGAAATCCTAAGACAGTTCACGTGAACATGCTTAAACCCTACTATGACAGAAAGGAGATGGTATTCTGGGTTCCCTCCGTTGAGGGCACACCGGAGGACCCGGAGGAGCCGGTCATGTATGGGGACTGGGATGGCAAGACAGGGATTGGGGAACTCCGCCTGCCAGACCATCTGCCCTCCCAGGACAAGGACCAGCTGCTCACAGCACTCAAGGACTTTGAGACTGTGTTCTCTAATAAACCAGGTAGAACGGACCTGGTGGTACACTCTATAGAGACAGGCAGCCATCGCCCTATATACTGCCGACATTACCCAGTCAATGAGAAGGTGAGACAAGAAATAAAATGGGAGATTGCAGAGATGGAGGAGTTGGGGGTAATCTGGCCTTCGACGAGTCCCTGGGCCTGTCCAGTGGTACTCGTCCGGAAGCAGGATGGGACCATCCGGTTCTGTGTGGACTACAGGAAGCTGAATGCCATTACCACCCCTGATGCGTACCCTATGCCCAGGATGGACACGTTGCTGGATCACCTGGACCCAGCCAAGGTGATCTCAACTCTCAATCTGTCTAAAGGATTTTGGCAGATGGCACTGGACCCGGATGCCATAGCCAAGTCTGCCTTTACCACACCTATAGGGCTATATGAGTTCACAGCGTTGCCTTTTGGTTTGCGCAACTCACCCGCCTCTTTCCAGAGACTGATCAATAATCTGCTGCAAGGATGTGAGCAGTTTGCCATGGCTTACATCAATGACATCGCCATCTTCAGTCAGGATTTCGAGTCGCACCTGACCACCGTGTTAGGTAAGATCAAGCAAGCCGGTCTTACTGTGAAAGCCAAAAAGTGCCAGTGGGCACTGTCGGAGGTAGTCTGCTTGGGTCATCATGTGGGTGGAGGTCATATTGCTCCCTTGTGGGACAAGATTGAGGCCATCAAAGACTGGCCACCTCCACAGACCAAGAAGCAAGTCAGAGCCTTCCTTGGCCTGGCGGGTTACTACCAAAGATTTGGCCCGGGGTTTGGAGAAATCGCAGCACCGCTGCACAAGCTGACCAAGAAGAGCAGCCCAGACTCGGTGGTCTGGAAGCAGGGGTGCCAGGAAGCATTTGACACCCTCAAGGCTGCCCTGGTCAAACAACCAATCCTGAAGGCAACGCTCCAAGATAAACCCTTCTACGTGACAACGGATGCCTCCGACGTAGGACTGGGAGCTGTACTTTTACAGGAGCACCAGGAGACACGGCACCCCGTGGTGTACCTCAGCCAAAAGCTAATCCCTCGGGAGCAGAGCCTGTCCTCCATTGAGAAGGAGTGCTTGGCCATCATCTGGGCCCTGAACAAGCTGAAGCCCTATTTGTGGGGACAACAGTTCACAGTCCTGTCGGACCATGCCCCAGTGCAGTGGTTGCAGACCATGCAGAACACCAATGCCAAGCTGCAGCGATGGGCCTAGCAGCTGCAGGAATTTAATTTTACTGTTGAGCACATAAAAGGAAGCCAGAATGTGATAGCGGATGCCTTGTCACGAAAGGACTCTGGGTAGTGGGTCGTCGGGACTCGGGCCTAGTGAGGGGATCACTAGTGTAAGACTGCCATCAAGTTTTATGGTTTCTGTCTGTTATTGTCATAACTCATGTCATGTTCCAGGTTTCTTTTTTTTTTTTTTTTTCTTCTTCTGGCATCCTGTGGGAACTCCGTGACCCGACACGCCTGGACCCATGGCCCTGAGAGGCCCCGTGTCCGAGCTTTCAAAGGAGGTGGGGGGAAGTGTGGCAGAAATGCCACCGTCGGTGCCCCTCTCCAGAGACCTGTCTCTGCCAGCCTGAGGGGCGGGTGTTGAATCCCTCAGGGCGGGGATCTCCCACCTTGTCTACATGACAAAAGCCTGGGGCCTGAATGCTCTGGTCATCTGGGTGGGGGGGGGGGGAAGCCGGGCCCTGCACGCGGGCCCAGGTAGCCAGGGATGCTTGGTAGATTGGTTGGCTTGTGGCCAGTATCGGCAGCTTTGATTGGACCGGGCTGCTGAGGTCAGAGAGGTGATAAAAAGGCCCAGGCCAGGAAGAAGGCAGTCATTAGCCATGCGGTCATCCAGGTGAATCTGAAACTGGCTCATCACCACATACTCCAAAAGTGACCTGCCTCCAGAGGAAACTCCAACCACCTCTGGATGATGCGTGTGAGTAAACTACTCAAGATCATGCGAGATTTTTAGCTTCAGTAACCCAGATGCGTGTTAAAACGGCTACCTCAGCCATTCCAGTTTGCTCTATGGGATTCCTTTGATATTCCTCTAATATTTCTATGATATTGCTCTACCTTTTACCGTGTTTCCGCCCTACTCTCTGAATCAATAAAGTTCTCCTTTGTGACCGGTGTGGGAGACTTATTGAGGGGTGGGTCTAAATTATGCCGAGGAGGCCCCTTAGGTCTGCAGACTAAGGGAGACTTTCCTAATAAGCCCCAGACTTGGGGAAGTGCCCCAAGTGCTGGTATTGGGTCTAGTACCCATTGGACGATCAGGCCTGTGTTCTCCAAGGTGCGCAGAGCCAGAATTGAGTCAAGAGCCTTGGATGGTGGCAGCGGGAACCCCAGGCTAGCGGGTGTGCTCCAGGGAAGGGGTGGACCGGACGTGAGGCACCTCAAGGGAGGCACTCGGAGCCTGGAAGGTGGTCGGGCGCAGGGAGGTGGGCGGCTCAACGCAGGAGTGCCCCCTACTGGCTCGCCACAATGATGACTTTTTGAAGTGAAGGGGCAACCCAGGATCTACTACCAGTCAGCAGTGGGACATCAGACTGTTGGGGTTTGTGGGGGGGAGAGGGGAACCCTGCAGTGGGTGACCACTGCTGTATGTAGATAGCACCAAGTATGCTTTTCTTTTCACGTAATGTAAAACCGGAATAACTCACCTGAGGGCAATGTGGTTCAACTAGGAGAACAAATGAGGATGAAATTGGTTTCTTTTGGTGAGAAGAGGCCATATCCAGAGGCAGAATTTGGCTCTTTGATCCCCTTGGCCCAAAACAAACAACACTTTATTCTTTTGTGGGATGGGATCAGAAGCCACTGTAAATCAGGCTCTAGGAAACTCCACTGCTACTCCTCTCTACGGCCAGAAGGAACTGCTGAGCTTTTAGGAGAGATGTCACGGTCCACACCTGGGAGGGCTCCCTTGCCCATTTGTTTCGCTTTCGTAAAGTGCTTTCATGCAAGGTGGAGGTAATTTTAAAGACCTGCAAACCACAGAGCAGTGGTTCTTGGAATTGCCGAAAGAGCAAAGGAAAAAATCTCTCTTGCGAACTCAGCAATTTTGCCAAGGAGTAAAGAGAGTGTCAATAGAGCTATTATTACAGCGCACTGAGACACAGACAGACGCATGCCACCTTGCATCACAAAGTGACTCTGTCTGGTGAGTTATTGGTGAACAAGAGGCAGAAAGAATGTGGCTTCCTAACCAAATCCAGACTGATGACGAGGAAACCACCAAGCTACCTCTCAGACTTCTAAGATGAGCAGATTTCATCAGGGAGTCATAGAGAAAGGTATGGAGCCAACAAGCCTGGTAAATCATAAGGAAAAAGCCTCATGCCTTCTTCATCCTCCTTGACTGAACAAAAGATATTAAACATGCAAAAAGAAGATCTAAAAAAAACTAGTAACAAAGATTTTTCATCTCGTCTTATCCATGGTGGCCTCCAAATAATATGGTGCCATCTGTGCATACCTAAATTTAGGATGAGGTAATGATTAATACAGTGTTTGGTTATCTCTAGGACCTGTGAGATAGGAGGGCTGAACAGCTAACCCAGAAGTAACTGAGCCGATCTTGCAGAAAGATTAGAGTTAGAGGGTCTACTCCTGATCTCACTGCTGCCAGTATAAAAGAGTTGCAGCTCTACTGAGATCAAAGTGACACCTTTTTTACAGAGGTGAGAACAGATTGAGGCCCACAGGCTCCTTCCTAATTTCTGCTGTCTGTTTTAGGAATAAATATAGCTGTTAATGAAGTCAGTCCAGATTTACAACAGTGCGGCTGGAATGAGCCTCTCCCTCGCTCCCAGTCTCTACCTCAAATGACAGAATTGCTCAATTCCATTATTTCATCCATGTGGCTGCAAACTTCAAACATTATTTTGCACCCTGCTTTGATTTCATAGAATCACAGACAATGAGGGCTGGCAGGGACCTCAGGAGGTCGCATCTAGTCCAACCCTCCACTCAAACAGGACCAGCCCCAACTAGATCATCCCAGCCAAGGCTTTGTCTAGCCAGGTCTTAAAAACCTCCAAAGATGGAGACTCCACCACCGCTCTGGGTAGCCTGTTCCAGTGTTTCTTTACCATCCTGGGGAGAAAATCCTTCCTAATAACTAACCTAATCTTCCTTTGCTGCAACCTGAGCTCTTTGCTCCTTGTTCTGTCATCTGCCACCACTGAGAACAGTCCTGCTCCCCCCTGCAAGTAGTTGAAGGTTGCTATTAAATGCCACCCGAGTCTTCTCTTCCCCACACTAAATAAGCCCACTTCCCTCTGCCTCTCCTCTTAAGTCATGTCCCTCAACCCCCTCACCACTTTTGTTGCCCTCTGCTCAATTCCCTCCAATTTGTCCACATCCTTTCTAGAGCGGGAGGCCAAAAACTAGACACAGAACTCCAGCTGTGGCCAAACCAGTGCTGAATAGAGGGGAAGAATCACTTCCCTGGATTTGCTGGCAACGCTCCTACTATTGCAGCCCAGGATGCTGTCATCTTTCTTCCCAGCAAGGGCACTGTCGGTTCATATTCAGCTTGGGTCCACTGGGACCCCAAGGTCCTTTCCAGCAGAGCTGCTGCTTAGCCAGCCGTTCCCCTGCCTGTAGACATGCCTGGGATAATTGCGTTCTAAGTACAGGGCTTTGCACTTGTTCTTATTGCACTGTGTGAGATTACTTTTGGTCCAAGCCCCCAGCTTGGTGAGGTCTCTCTGAATCCCAGTCCTACCCTCCAGAGGATCTACTGCTCCACCCAGTTTGAGGTCTTCTGCTTACTTGCTGAGAAGGCACTCCATCCCAGGTTGCCAAAGAAGATAGTGAACAAAGCTGGCCCCAGGACTGAACCTGGAGCACTCCACTTGAGATCAGCTGCCATCTAGGGGCCAAGCTGTTGACTACTGGCCTCTGAGATCAATCATCCAGCCAGTTTTCTATCCATTGTATAGTCCATTCATTCAGCCCACAATCCATTAGCTTGCTTGCAGAAATGTTGTGGGAGACCAAATCAAAAGCTTTGCTAATGGCAAGGGATACCATGTCCACTGCTCTCTGCACATCCACAGGGCCAGTCATCTCATTGCAGAAGGCCATTAGGTTGGTCAG
Organism: Alligator mississippiensis; assembly: GCF_030867095.1. Lineage (NCBI taxonomy): Eukaryota > Metazoa > Chordata > Crocodylia > Alligatoridae > Alligator > Alligator mississippiensis. Next base: position 23,268,449 of record NC_081837.1, on the reverse strand, counting down.
GCATGATTCACTCTTGGTGTGGTGTATCCATGCCGACTGTTCCTAATCAACTTCTTGGAAATGGATTCATTGAGGATCTGCTCCACAATTCTTCCAATGACTGAGGTGAGGCTGACCATTCTGCAGATCCCTGGGTCCTCCTCTTTCCTTTTCTTAAAGATGGGCACCATCTTTGGTCTTTTCCAATCACCTGGGACCTCTCCCAGTTACCATGAGTTTTCAAAGATAATGGCCAGCAGCTCTGCAATCACATCAGCCAACTCCCTTAGCACCCTTGCATGCATCCTCTCTGGCCCCACAGGCTTGTGCACGCCCAGCTTTTCTAAATAGTCCCTAATGTGGTCTTTTGCCCTCTCCCCAAACTGTACTGCCCGGTGCAGTAGTCTGGAGATGACCTTGCTTGTGAAGACTAAAGTAGAAAAGCCATTGAGCCCTGCAGCCTTTTCTACATCCTCTGTCAATAGCTTGCCTCCCCCATTCAGTTAGGGAGCCATACGTCCCTGATCTTCCTCTCGTTGCCATATTTGTATATGTCACAACCCAATTAAGTAGTGCCCATGTCACAAACAAGTAAAACCATTCAAAACAGTTTTTTTTTTTCTGCACTAGGTTAACTAAGGGTTAACAATAATGATAGTAACCGCTTTTTTGCTGCACATGTCAAAAAGAAATTTATAACTGTGACACTAACATGAAATAGAACTTAGCCTTCTGTGCTGTACATAAATCATTGTAATTGGTCAGAATGACAGGGGAGTGTCCGGGAGTGTCCCTGTGAGATAATAACCTAGCGAAGACCGCTAGGTAATTGGCGATTCTAATTAAATTTATGACGTGGCGAAAAACAATTGGCTAGTACACAAATAAAACCTGTCTTCACTTCCGTGAAGAACGGGAGACCTCCTCGCATACACCTGAAAAAACCTCTGAACGTGTGTGTGAGAATAACTGACAAATTGATCGCTTGTCAGTCTCCCCCGTCTCGACCTTATCAGATGTAAATCAACGACCTGCCGGCCCAATTTTTTCTCCATTTATCTGCCCGACCAAAGAACTCTTCTGCAAACCAACCTGTGACCTACGAACCTTAAGCTGTAACTAACCAAATATCTCTGACCTCCGCTATTCACCACCTTGACGGCGTGAGTAAATAATCTTGCTTTGCAACCGATAAGCGTCCGCCTAATTAATTCCACTCCAAGCATCACAAGTACCTGCCTGATGGCCTTCTAAGGCCCCGGACCCTTATCTGCCCAGGTGGGAGTCAGGGAGAGCTGCTGGCCGACTGCCCTGGGTCCTGACATGGCATCACGAACAGGATCAAGGGGAAATGTGATGGAGTGGGAATTAATTAAGAACTGCCCCTGGTGTAGTGGGGGGCGCTGTGTAGATAACACAGATGAATTATGGGCCCACATCGCTTATCACAAAACAAGGGGAGCGGAGACAGGGTGCGTCAGCGGCTACTTCTTGCTGAGAGGAGAAGAGGGAGTTGGAAAGGAGCGGGGAAGCTCCGAGTGGGACAAAGAAAAGATGATTAATGTAGTGTCACTCCTACTGCGTGAAAATGCAAACTTAAAAACCCAGTTAGCTACAGTCAGCAAAGCTGCTGCGGAGATGGCAGCGTGCCAAAACCCTCCGTTGCCACCAGAAAATGGCACCAAGAAAAATATGGGCTGCCCGGAGGACCTGAAAAAGAAGGGCGGAGCCACAGAAGAACAGGTGGGACTCCACCCAGCAAGCCCGCCCCCTGAGATGACGTCGCTCCCAACGGCCCCACCTCCGTACCACAGGGAGGGGGCAGCGAGCGAGAATCCGATCCTCCCACCAGACACAGTAATAACTACAGCTGCCGCTCATCCTGTAGCAATAACCAAGCAAGTAACCAACCCAGAGGGTGCAACCACCACCACCACCCTTGACGTCATCGAAGCATGCACGGAGATTTATGGAGAAGAGGATAACATCAACCTTCGCCTTCTCCTCAACCTGCTCGTTACTCAGCCAGCAGAGAATCTATTAAGTCAACTTCCACGACTGCAAGCTCTTATAAAATCAGCAGCCGCAAACTCAGCCATTGCCCTAAGCTATCTTACTGCATATCCAGTCGAACATCAAAAGCCAAGACATGCCCAATTCAACTCACGAAAGGAATCAAGACTGCCATCCCAAAGGACACCGGAGGAAAAAAAAACACGTTTGGGTTCCTCCTAAATGACTTCACGCTTACCAAACAACGACTACACATCCTAGGAGATGCGGGACAATGACAACTGGCACATATACTAAGCTACCAACCTTGACCGATCCCTCCAACTGGTCCGGGCCCCAGAGGCACCCATGCCTAACAGCGCACTCCGAATAACACTGCAGCCTGCCCCAACAAGCAACTACTCGAAGGGGGCATCAATGAACTATTCCAACCACTACAACATTATGCTTGTAGATATACAAAAGACAATTTAAGTGTTTTTTAGTTTTCTTTGTTTGTTTGTCTGTTTGTTTGTTTTTTCCCCTTACAGGCCCAGCGGTAACGAAGAGGCAATCTGTAACTGCCCGATCGCAGGAATCACCGAGCACCAACCTACAGCACACTCGAGTCAACGCCACAATGGCTGCCTGCTCATATGTTGCAAGCAGGGTCTTCGCTCTATTCCTGCTGTTACCAACAGGTTCCTCGGTGAACGGAGCTGACTTTGAAACCTCCAACTCGATCGTGAAATTTCTGTCATTTTAGGCCAAAGACATAACTAATGACTCATTTTATGGTTTTTCTTTTTTCCTGTTAATGATCTTGTACATACTTGTTTTGTTTTGTTTTAAAACCTGTTCGAGACTTTATGCAGTGAAGCCAAGTCATAATGTTTTGAGTGGAAAGCTCTAAATTATTGAGAGAAAACAGCATTGGTAGTCTGAAGGTTTGGGGGATGTCGCAGAAAGGTCGGGTGTGGACAGAAGCATTAATTGAGGGGACGTGAGAAAGAGATGAGGGAGATGATGATGGAAGGGGGCAAGTAGTCAAGGTTCTAAAGGAACCTGTACATTCAAAGAAGAGGAAAAGAAACGATTTGGGAAGAGAGGTGACAGTAGAAGAAATGAAGAAAGGCCGCTAATAACGGTACAGAAAATCGGTGTTTTCAGAGCTACGATTTAATTCAAGCATAATAAGCCAGAATTTTAGAAACCCTCCGTATAGGGGGCATTAATCTGATACCTCACTCTCAATTACCTTAGAAAATCGAATTAGAGAAGATTACATAAAATCAAGAATAACAGTTTACTGCGTTTAAGTTAATTTAAGTGTCGGCGTCCTTAATTATCTTGTGTTTACCATGGATCATAATAGCCATTGTTGTATTTGTGTGTTTTGGTTGTTGAATTTTACAGTATCTCAAAACGAAGCTAACCACGCTTTTTGCTTTTGTATACCCCCGCTTGCCAAACACTAACAATGATGAACAAAATGGTCTGTATAAAAACATGATGTGACTTGCTGTGCCATGGGCATGGGGGCATGTCACAACCCAATTAAGTAGTGCCCATGTCACAAACAAGTAAAACCATTCAAAAGTTGTTGTTTTTTTTTTTCTGCACTAGATTAACTAAGGGTTAACAGTAATGATAGTAACCGCTTTTTTGCTGCGCATGTCAAAAAGAAATTTATAACTGTGACACTAACATGAAATAGAACTTAGCCTTCTGTGCTGTACATAAATCATTGTAATTGGTCGGAATGACAGGGGAGTGTCCGGGAGTGTCCCTGTGAGATAATACCCTAGCGAAGACCGCTAGGTAATTAGCAATTCTAATTTAATTTATGACGTGGCAAAAATCAATTGTCTAGTACACAAATAAAACCTGTCTTCACTTCCGTGAAGAACGGGAGACCTCCGCGCACACACCTGAAAAAACCTCTGAACGTTTGTGTGAGAATAACTGACAAATTGATCGCTTGTCAGTCTCCCCCGTCTTGACCTTATCAGACGTAAATCAACGACCTGCTGGCCCGATTTTTTCTCCGTTTATCTGCCCGACCAAAGAACTCTTATGCAAACCGACCTGTGACCTACGAACCTTAAGCTGTAACTAACCAAGTATCTCTGACCTCCGCTATTCACCACCTTGACAGCATGAGTAAATAATCTTGCTTTGCAACCGATAAGCGTCCGCCTAATTAATTCCACTCCAAGCATCACAAGTACCCGCCTGATGGCCTTCTAAGGCCCCGGACCCTTATCTGCCTGGGTGGGAGTCAGGGAGAGCTGCTGGCTGGCTGCCCTGGGTCCCGACAGTATAATCTCTTCTTTGTTTCCCTTCATGACCCTTGCTAGCTGCAACTCCAGTTGTGCTTTGGCCTTCCTGGCCTCATCCCTGCATGCCTGAGTAATGCTCTTAGACTCGTCCCTGGCTGTTTGTACAAGTTTCCACTTCTTGTCAGCTTCCTTTTTGTGATTTAGCTCACAGAAGAGTTCCCTGCTAAGCCAAGCTGGTCTGCTGCCATACTTGCCAGCCTTTCTGTGACTTGGGATAGTTTGTTCCTGCACTTTTAGTAAGGATTCTTTAAAATACAACTAGCTCTCATAGACTTTGACTTGGGGAACTGATGGACAGGGTTCTCTGGGAGGCCAGGCTGGGTTGGAAAGGAGTCCGCTTTTTTGAAGTCTAGGGGCCTTACTCTGCTGGCCTCTGTCACAACCCAAAGTTGTGATTTTTTGTTTGTGTGTGCGCTTCGGCACCGCTAAATTATTTCCCGCCAAATTTGTCGCTTTCTTTGCACGGTAGAGTTATCTGCTGCTAGAGAGAACTCTGGTGCAGCAGGGGATTTCCCACCGGATTGCAGCTTCTTTGCAGTGTGCATCTCTTTCTTGCACTGTAGTGATACACGTTGCAAAGAAGTTCCCGCCATTTGTATTAGGATCCGTGCCATGTTATTGGCTGATTCCTAATTTAGGCACACGTGGCAGCTAGCGATTGGCTTGCTAGCCGTACAAAAGGCTTGGGTAGTTTCCGCCCAAGCCGGAGGAGGGAGGAAGAGAGAGAGATTCTGTGTGAAGATCTCCAAGCACTGTGGACCCTCGCGGACCCGGCGCACCTCCCCTAAGCAGGCAAGAGAGGCAATAGAACCTAGCCTACGGAGCTTTCGCTTCTCGCCTCTCCCCATCACCGAGCGCAATCCTAGATGTATCCCTTTCCTTTACTTTCGGACCCCGCGGAGCCTAGCAAACTCCCGGGAAAACTTATCAGAACCACAAAGCCTGAATAACTCCGGGGAAACTTTCGAACCCAACTTAACCGGACCCGCGGAGCCTAGCAAACTCCTTGGAAGCAATCGATTTGTCAGAGTCCTCCAACGAGGGTTCAAGAGGGAGCTGTGCCTGGAAACTTGTCCAGCCTACACCAATACCATCTTTGGGTGTAAGTAAACAATCTTTTCAATCAACCATTACGCCTCCGTAAGTAATTCTAACTCACGTGCGCTAAACCGCTTCGCGGCTCTCTCCCAACCCGCGTGCCCGGGCTGCCGGCCACAGCCCGCGTGCACCGGAGACGGGTCCGGTATGACCCCGGTTCGCCCCCGGCTTGCCCATGGTGGCCAGAATGGGATCGGAATCACCGCCGCACACGGCGACGAGGGTGGGATCGGGGCCCAGCCCTCACAGTCTCCTTCCTTTTCTCAGGATCCTGAACTCAATCAGCTCATGGTTGCTGCTGCCCAAGCAGCCATGCACTTCTACATTCCCTACCAATTCTTCCCTGGTTGCGAGCCATGAGTCAATACCAGCATGGCCCCTAGTTGGCCTCCCAATGCTTGCACCATGAAGTTGCCCCCAACACTCTCCAAAAACTTCTTGGATTGCTTGTACAATTGCAGATGGAAAGTACAGATTTTTATACCCGTTATCCTTTTTCTAAGCAGCCTCATCGGGCTGTTGCTCTCCAGTCCTCTTGTTGCTCACTCGGACAACACCAGTCTTGCTACTGCCACTGACGGTTCAACAACCTTCTCCTCTTCAACTTGTACTATCTGGGCCTTAACTCAACTGAAATCATCTGTCCTTCCCATAGGCAGAGGGAGAAAAAATTATTTGGGGGGTGCTAAGTACACGCGCTCCTCCCTGCTCTCTCCCCATCCAGCAGCTAAATCTGTGGGGAAATGGGTGGGAGGAGGGGTGTGGGGTGGAAAAGATCGAGGCCCCCATGGTGAGGGAGGGCAGGGCCTGGGGTGAATGGGGCCCCAGCCATGCCAGGCTGGGTGGTGGGAAGATCAGAGCCTGGGCATCTTGTCCAGAGGCGCGTGGGTTCCTATCACTGTGCGCGCCTCAGTAGAGGCCCAGGGGGCACATGCCCCCGCAATCTGTGCATAGGGTGGAAGCAACTGCAGTTTTGGGTTGTGTTTTGCACCCAGCTGCAGCTGCCACTGCCTCCAGAGTCATGCAATGCCATGTGTATCCCATTGCTGGGTAGACAGGGGGCTTGGCGCTGAGTTCAAAGCACAATGCGCAAGAGTAGCCACCTCCTCCCCAGGAACACATCGGGGGACATGTGTCCCCCAGTACTCCCCCGGGGCATGCACAGGGGCAGGAGCCCCCTGGCACCCCTAGACAATCTGCCTGGGCTCTGATTGTCCCATGATTCAGCCTGGCCTGGGCCCATTCACCCCAGCCCTTTCTCCTGCCTGCATCCCACTCCATCTCTTACCATGGGGACCTGGATCTGGTCCCCCTCCCAGCCCCTTCCCCTTCCCTTTCCCAGAATAGATTGATACTTGTTGTGCTGGACAGCCAGTGATCCACACATGGGGCTGTGATCCTGGCTGTGCACATGCCTCTCCCCACCTTCACTGCAGCCACCCGGAGCCTGCTGCCCCTGTTTGGTGGGGGCTGCGTCCCCTTAGCCCCAGCCTTCCACCACCTATATTTCCTCCACTGCTTCTCCCTCCCCTTTTGCCATTGCTTACTATCTAATCCTGTTTGGCAATCTGGAATGTGGGGTTAATGTCAAGAACTACATACAAACCCACAGAGAGCTATATTCCATTCTCTTCTTAACTCACTGTTTTTCTGTGGCACACATGTGAACAACAGAAGTTCAAAGGGTTCAAAAGGGACAAGTTTAAGATCCCTATAACATGTTTCCCAGGAGGAATTCTACCCTGGTCAGAAACTGAGGATGCTCAACATGCCATCCTTCTCCTGCTTTTCTGAAGTCAGTAGGCTTTGCCACTCTTTTGCAGTTGAGAATAGTGAAGTGCAAAAGGTGAAGAGGCACTGCAAAGGTTACAGGCATATTATTTGCACAGTCATGAATGCACAAAGACTACGAGACAACACATCTTATAAAAGTGAGCTCTTAACTCCCTGCCACACATACCTATCTACCTACACATCCTTGGAGAGGCTAACCGGGGCAGGCAAAGTCCGGCCCATGGGCCAAATCTGGCCCACAAGGCCATTCTGTCTGGCCAGCAGGGCCCCTAAAATTTTTAGAAAATTAATATTTATCTGCCCCTGGTTTCCTGTCAAAGATGGCAGGAGCCAGGGACAGTAGGGTTCAGGGGAAGACAGGGCAGGATCCTGCAACAGCAAGGATAGCCCACCCTCCCCATGCCCAAGCCAGAAACCCCTGCCTAGTCCAGCAGTCCAGTCATGCACCCCAGAGCCATGTGGTGCAGAACAGCTGGCAGGTGGGCAGGACAGTGAGGAAGGCAGGGGAGAAGGTGGGAGGAGTGAGAGCAAGCGGGCAGCCAGGAGCACAGCAACAGTTGGATGGGAGTGCCAGGCTGCACCAGTGTCTGGGCCCAGCACTGGCGTGGCCCAGAGCAGGGGCCGTGGGCTGGCAGGGGCCTATGGTGCTGGGCCGGGCTGCACCAGCAGGAAGAGAGGGGAGCTGGCCCTGCTCCAGAGAGCCCCTGCCAGCCAGGACACCACCCTCCTACCACCCTACTCTGGGCCCCACTGTTCCTGGGTCCAGGACACCTGTGCAGGCCCCACACACGTGTCTGGCGCCTTGCTGGCTTCTGCACGCCAACTCGCTCCCAGTCCCCTCTACCCCAGCCCCACGGTACAGGCAGGGACCAGCATGTGCAGCCCCGATCCCAAGCTCTCTTCACTTGCCCATGTGGGTTCAGCAGTGGTAGTGCAGGACAAACTGCTGCTCAGCAAGGGGGAAAAGCAGCCCCTTTCCCTCCCCATGCCCAGCGCTTCCTGGTGCAGCTGCTTGGAGCACACGTGGGGCTGTCAAGAGGCGGGGCTTTGACACCTTGCCAAAGCTTGGTACGAGCCCTGCCTCCCAAACTAACTGCCGGCCCCAGGCTAAAATGTAGATAACCAGAAATACAGTAGGTACAGAATACAGGCCCAGCTCTAAAATCCCTGAGAAAGTTAAACTGTGTAATGAAACTAATCAGGAAGAGGAGTTGCCAACTGCTCTTATTCCTCCAACAAGGAAATGACAGGAGAGACTTAGTTGGACTTTAATGGTCAGTGTTGAAATGAAGCAGACAGCTTCTGGGGTTGATAGAGGCATGTTAATTTACTTACTTAATTCTGAAAACAGCTTGTGCTGCCATTTAAATCCAAATGAAGGAAAAGGAGGAGAGGTGAAGGCAAAGGAGGAAATGTGGATCCGTAAAGCAGCAGAAGGAATCTGGGAAAGCATGCAGCACCAAGGTTTCGCATGCATGTGCACACTCATGCACACACACTGAGCAGTATCCTCTGGAGACCTATGGACCCCAGTGTTGCATGCTGAGGAATAACCAGGGTTCATACAGAACCTGTCATTCACAAGAATGATAAAGCACTGAATGTACACATGCACACAGGTCACTCACCTTTCTGACAACTGCTTCCTGCAAAGCCACACAGCAATCACTGAAGAAGAGAGCACAGCATAAATGCTACAGGTAAAACTGTCCCGAAGTTCCAGGAAAGCTGAATGGGGTTAGCCAAAATGGCATTTAACACAGGCATTGAGCACAGAACCCCTGGCTTTTGCAATCTGCACCATGTGATCTTCCATGACCACTAGTGGCAAGGATAGATCTTGGTTTGATGTCTCACCTGGAGGGTGACCGCTCCAGCAGAATAACGCATCAGAAACCACATGCAATGTTTTGGCTGATATTTTCCAAATTGCCGTAGGTGGACTTGGGGTTGCCCAGCAGAGAGCAAGTCTCCTTCCATTCAAAGTTCAAGACTGGTTCTCTTAAATCACTTCATCCCTATAGGACATCTCCCCATTGGGCCCCATTTCCATTGTGCCACCAGATTCTTAGATAACCTTGAAAATCTCAGCCCTGATGTGGGAAGAAGGAAAGAACTATGATCAGAGACATTTGGGGCATAAAGTGCATGTCAGAACTACAGACTGGGTTGAAGGGATGGACCTTGGACAAGCCCAATTTAATTTATTGGGCTTGGGGAGCTCTTGACACTAACTGTTAACTGTTTACTTCTCTTTTACCATACGGACATGCCATGCCATGATACTGTGATGCCATTTCCCCTGAAGCTCCTTTCTATTTGTTGTTAAGAGTATAAAGCAAGGGGGAAACAAGACTGTTACAGGGTTGACTGGCTCCTGGTACGGTCTGGGACAGGAATCAGATACTTTGCCTAATGAAGATCATATGGATGTTGCTTCTTTGCAGATTTCTGTAATACTGAGTTTATTGACGAAGCATTACACCGCATCTTATAGTGATCAAAAAGAGCTGAAGCCAAAGGCACCCTGCACTGAAAATTGGAGCATGAGCTAATAGAGATGGGTCTACTGGTTTCTGAAATGTATTTCACTGGGTTGGATGAGTAACTCAAAAGCTGAGCAGCTCTCTGGTTGCTTCCTCCTGATGGTCAGTTGTGGGCGAGGAGAAAGCACGCTCAGTTAATCACCTTGCTTCATGCATTTCTTCTCCTGAATCCTGACACCTCTAACTTTTCCAGCTTGCCTCATTGATGATACACTTGACCAGCTCTTCTGTTTTCTGCTCAGCTACTGGGACTCAAACAGCCACACTGCACAGGGAATGGCATCCCAAACCATGTGCAAGTGCCAAAAATGGCAGTAGCACAGCTGAAAGGCTGCCATTAATGTGAAATGGGTATTTCCTGGACTGGCTACATGGGCAAACAAGAACCTCTGAATTAGGAGGTACTGGAAAACTTGGGCCTTTATCGTCAGCCTGGATTATGCTCCAGTTTTGGATTTGTGTACGATCGGACTTCTTTGGAGTACAACCTACAGCCTTTCTGGTAGAGTTCTCCGTTTATTCTCCATCGTTTTCCAATTCATCCTGGCTCCGTTTGGATGCACCTAGGACAAGGGAAATGTACCTTTATGACTTTGGGTGACAGTTGGTGGTAAAAAAAACGGAGATGCACATTTTTATATAACAACATTTCAGCAGTTGTGCAAACAGCACTTCAAGGGATTGTAACATAAAATTTTGCCCAGAAGAGTTTACGCTCCAAGGGCCCAGTTCCAAAAATCTTAAAACCAGCAATTTTTAAGCTGAATAAAGAAGAAATCCTGTGGGCAAAAATATGTTCTCTGAACCATACCTTACACTGAAAGCTGGCTACAATATTGATCATGGAGATGCTATCATTTCCCTGTAATAAGGATCTGAAGAACCCCTGAATCCAGATATGTTGCACACTGGGCAAGTCTAGGTTTGGACCCAAATCAAAAGGCCTGGGATTAGCTCTAGCATTAGCCAGTCTTCAGCTTGAAATACCCCACCCCAGCGAGACTCAAATGCACCAATATTTGATAGAAGAAATATTAGACAATGCTGCCCTTGGAAACATACTCATCTCTGCAATGTTCAACGCGTTACCTTGCATCAAGCTACTGAAAAGTCACCTCGAGTTGCATCCAATCAGAAGCTGACATGTTGCAACATGACAAGATACAGTTTAGCAGAACAACAGTCCTGTTCACGTTTAATCCAGGCTCCATTTACCATGGATGCTGATTACCTTTGAGATTTAAGGAAACATCTGTGATGCATTACTTGACAAACAAGATTAAAATCCCTCACATTCTTTACTGTTTCCACTTGCTTCCAGGCATTCAAGTGCCTGGTCATGTTAACTGAAATTCCCTTTTGCTCATTTTGCCTTTATGTCCCAACTCTATTGTTGCACCAATTATTTTAAAATCATCTTGTTTTTCATTGTGCACTTCAAACAATCCCTTGACCCACTGTCATGAGATCACGTCCCTTTCCAAGGTGACAAACTATCTTGAAAACTAGCGTGCAATCACACCACAGTGCTGTGACTCAATGAAAAGGCAAGACCTAAGTAAAACTTAGAAAAAGTGCATCAACTGGATGAAGGGAAAAAAACAAACAAAAAAACACTCTGTTCTCATTGGTACTTGCTTTGAAATGAGTATTCAGTGCCACTTGCTAACATTCACCTGCTTGCTGCAGTAGTAACACTGCATGAATTCACGCTCTGACAGTGCTGTGTTGTTGCAAAACTTCTGCATGGATCAAAATGCAAAATGAGTCACAAAGTGGAGAGCTTGACAGATATTTCAGTTGTTTTCGGAGAAACCACTTGCTTATTTTTTTGGAGCTTAGGGCCTGGTATCTAACCATTCTCATGTCTCCAAATGGCACAGGAGTCTTATTGAGAAAGGTTTTTCTTGGATTTCCAAGTCTTTTTCAAGATGTTTGGTATGCCCTTGCTGGCCTTTGGTTAGGTTGAAAATGCTGCCACGACCTGAATGCAACCCTGGTCCCAGACGATGACTGCCATCAAAGAAAGCACAGCAGTCCCAGTTGCGACTACAGGCCCCAACCAGGATGGCTCTGTTACCATCAGGGGATGGCTCCAAAAGTAACAACTACCACGCAAGAGTGTTTTGCCAAGATCCTCCTCAGGGGGCAGGAATTTCAGGAAGAAACTAATCTGATGGCAGAAATCTGGGACAGAAGTCTTGCGAGATCACTACTTTTGGTTAAAATCCCAGCGCAACTTTGGTCCTGATGCAGTTCCAACTCAGAGCCTAACATTAGCCTCTCTGCTTCATTTGTAATTTAATCTGAATCAATCTACCCATCTCTGTCAATCATTTTTTTTTTTTTTTTTTTACATCTACAGTTTTAACAAAGCCTTACAAGGAGTAGAGTCAAGGATATTCTTTGCCCCAACTCTTCTCTTAGGCTGCAACAGGCTATTCACAAAGAAAAAGATATGACTTGCCATTATGGGATATAACTTGGGTTAGGGAATACATGAAAACATTACACAATATAATGAACACACACACATTATATATTTTTTTTTTCTTAAAATAATCCTGAGGTTGGAGCACACAAAGAGAAAAAGCCACTAGTCTGAAATGAGCCCCACGGAGTCTCAAGGCTCAGCCACTTCTTGTCACTGCAAGAGCTTTCTCATTCACCTTGGAAACATAAGCACAATGCTAATCCAGGCACCTTGGTAGCAACCCAAGGTGTAACGCATGGCTGGACCTGGTCCTGGCCATGGGGGATAACCTGGTGAGAGGACTGCAGGTCCTTGACCACGTGGGCAATATCCATCATCACCTGCTGGATTTCACTATCCAGCACTGGGTGTCAAGGGCTTACAGCAAGACTAAAACCCTTGACTTCAGAAATGCCAATTTCAATGAGCTTAGGAGACTAGTGGGGGAGCCACTGAGGGATCCTCAGTGCCTTAAGGGGCGATCCTCCAGGCCCAAAGGATAAAAGTCCCTGAAAGAAGCCAGCGGGGTAGGAGTGCTCAGAAACACCCTGGCTCAGCAAGGGCATCAAGCAATGCCTGAAGACTAAAAGGGAAGTGTACAACCAGTGGCAGGGATGAGCTATCACCAAGGAGGAGTACTCCTCCTTGGCCCGAGAGTGAAGCAGGGCTATTAGGAAGGCCAAGGCAGAGATGGCATTCATGCTAGTGTCCAGGATTAAGGACAACAAAAATGTCCTTTTTCAAGTACATTGCGAGCAAGAAGAGGGCACTAGGCAATGTAGGCCCCTGCAAGATGCAAACGGTAATCTGGTGGCTATGCCAGATGAGAAAGCTGATATTTTTAACAGTTTCTTTGCCTTTCTTTTTTTGAACAAGGACCGGGACATCCTTCCTACCAGAGGCAGGGACAATCTCGGGGATAGCTCTGACAGTCCTTCAGTCAGTGCAGATGTAGTTAGGGATCTTCTGCAAGGGCTGAAACTTTTTATATCTGCAGGTCCAGATGCCCTGCACCGAAGGCTGCTGAGGGAGCTGGCAGGGGTCATCGTGGAGCCCTTGGCCCCGCTGGATGAACATTTGTGGTCATCTGTCCAGGTGCCAGGGGATTGGCAACTGGGTAATGTGGTCCCAATTTTCAAGAAAGGGAGGAAGGAGTACCCAAGTAACTATAGGCCTGTAAGCCTCACTTCAGTGCTTGGGAAGACCTTGGAGAGGATCATCAAGGAGCATACCTATGGGGGCCTGCAAGGGAGATCATGCTCAGGGGCATTCATCATGGGTTCACCAAAGGCAGGTCCTGCCAGACCAACCTGATTGCCTTTTACAACCAAGTAACTAAATTCTTGGATGATGGTGTTGCCATGGAGGTAGTCTTTTTAGACTTTAAGAAGGTCTTTGAAACTGTCTCTCAGCCCATCCTCATCAAGAAATTAGGTGACTGTGGCACTGATGCCTGCACAGTTTGATGGTTAAAATATTGGCTGATGGGGCGCACCAGAGAGCAGTGGTGGACGGGTCGTACTCAACCTGGTGAGATGTTAGCAGTGGCGTACCCCAGGGCTCGGTCCTCAGGTCTGCACTGTTTAACAGCTTTATCGGTGACTTGAACAAGGGGGTGGAAAGCATGCTGTCTAAGTTTGCTGATGACACTAAGATGTGGGGCAAGGTGGGCACACTTGAAGGGTGGGAGAGACTGCAACTAGATTTAGACAGACTACACAAGTGGGCAGACAAGAATAGGATGGGGTTTAAAGTAGACAAATGCAGGGTGCTGCACATTGAGAGAAGGAATCTACAGCATACATACAGGCTGGGCAGTTCCTCTCTTGAAAGCACAGAGGCAGAAAGGGATCTTGGAGTCATTATTGACTCCAAAGTGAACATAAGCCACCAATGCCAGACCACAGCCAGCAAGGCTAGACAGACCTTGTCATGCGTGCAAAGGTGAATCTCAAAACAGTACAGAGAGGTGAAAATTGCAAGATTTTTTTTCTCTCTCTCTTCTTGCTCCTTCTTGTTCTATTATGATCACATTTTGTTCCCTCCCCCCAAAATCATATGCCCCTTCTTCAAGGCAAAGGACAAACCCAAAGAGCTTGTCCAGGCTGCATTCTTTTTTTTTTTTTTTTGCACTTATCTCTAGTTTGAATTTAAACACATGGCTTTACAGGTATAACCATTTCTGGATAACTCTTTGTCCACCAAAAATAGTAGGCTTTATGGGTTTAGCACCTGGTCACTCATATTCTAGGCCACAGGAATTCAGAAGGGACTGAGTGATACCCCAAGCACACTACATTGGTATAAGGCACGGCAGTGTGACACCTCACTCTTAGCATGTGGCAAAGCAAGCTGACTTAATTTAAGGTGCCACTCTGCTCTGCCTTCTACCCAACTTCAAAAGGGCACAGCTAACTACAATGAGGTAAGAAGACTAGACGAGGAGGCACTAAGGTCCCAGAGGGAAGAGGAGTTTGGAATCCAAGAAGAGTGGTCGTTCCTTTAGGAGATGATTCTCCAAGCCCAAGAGGAGATAATCCCCACATGGATCAAAGGGGTAAGAGTGCTCAAAAGCCCCCATAGCTCACCAAAAGCATCCAGGAATGGCTCAAAGCCAAAAAGGAGTTGTAGACCCAATGGAAGGGAGGGGCCATCTCCAAGGAGGACTACACCTCAGTTGCTCGAGACTGTAGGGGGGCTGTTAGGAAGGCCAAGGCAGAGATGGAACTGGGACTAGCAACCCAGATCAAAGATAACAAGAAGTCCTTTTTTAAATACATAGGGGGTAAAAAGAAGGTACCAAGTAATGTGGGGACTCTGCTGGACATGCTTGGTAATCTGGTGGTAGCATCTGATGAGAAAGCTAATCACTTTAACCGATTCTTTGCTTCCATTTTTTCTGAGCAGGGACAGGGACATCCCCCACCAGGATCCCCGAAGGACCCAGGGGAGGCACAGCCAGGTCCTGGGTCAGCAAGGACCTAGTCAGGGAACTTCTGGTGGGACTGGTCCTCATGATCTCCACCCCAGAGTGCTGAGGGGATTAGCAGAGGTCATTGTAGGACCCCTGGCATGGCTTTACGAGCACTCATGGTGCTCTGGCCAGGTGCGAGAGGAATGGAAAAGGGCCAATGTGATCCCCATTTTCAAAAGAGGGAGGAAGGAAGACCCAGGAAATTATAGGCCTGTTAGTCTTACCTCAGTCCTGGGGAAGCTGTTTGAGAAAATGATCCAGGAGCACATCTGCAAGGGGCCAGCACGTGAGATTATGCTTAGGGACAAATCAACATGGGTTCGTTGGAGGCAGGTCCTGTCAGACCAACCTGGTGGCCTTCTATGACCAGGTCACAAAAGCCTTGTACACTGGTGTCACGATGGACATAGTCTTTCTGGACTTTAGGAAGGCTTTTGACACTGTCTCTCACCCCATCCTCATTAGAAAAATTAGATGATTGTGGCGTCGATCCTTAAACAGTAAGATGGGTCACCAATTGGCTGGAGGGCCGCACGTAGAGAGCAGTGGTGGACGGGTCTTTTTTGACCTGGAGGGATGTGGGCAGTGGAGTTCCCCAGGACTCGGTCCTCGCAACTGCACTATTCAATATCTTCATCAGCGACTTGGACAAGGGGGTGAAAAGCACCTTGTTCAAATTTGCAGATGACACTAAGATGTGGGGAGAAGTGGGCACGCTAGAAGGGAGGGACAGGCTACAACTAGGTCTGGACAGGTTACAGGGTGGACGGATGAGAACAGGATGGGTTTCAACACAGACAAGTGCAAGGTACTGCACGTGGGGAGGAAGAACCAGCAGCATACCTACAGGCTGGGGAAATCCCTTCTCATCAGTGCAGAGGCAGAAGACGATCTTGGAGTCATTATTGATGCCAAAATAAACATGGGCCAACAGTGTGGGGATGCGGTCAGGAAGGCCAACCACATCTTGTCATGCATCCACAGATGTATCTTGAGCAAGTCCAAGGAGGTGATCCTCCCCCTCGGTGTGGCATTGGTCAGGCCGCAGTTGGACTACTGCATCCAGTTCTTGGCGCCGCACTTCAGGAGGGATGTGGGCAGTACCGAGAGGGTCCAGAGGAGGGCCACCTGCATGATCAAGGGGCAGCAGGGCAGGCCCTATGAAGAGAGGCTATGGGACCTGAACCTGTTCAGCCTCCACAAGAGAAGAGTGAGAGGGGATCTGGTGGTGATCTACAAATTGGCCAAGGGGGACCAGCAGGCTATGGGAGAGTCCCTGTTCCCCTGAGAACTACCAGGAGTAACAAGGAATAACAGCCATAAGTTGACTGAGAGTAGATTCAGGCTAGACATCAGGAGATGCTACTTCACAGTCAGGGCGGCTAGGAACTGGAACCAACTTCCAAGGGAAGTGGTGCTTGCCCCCACCCTGGGGGTCTTCAAAAGGAGGCTAGACAATCACCTAGCCGGGCTCGTTTTACACCAGCATCCTTTCCTGCCCGTGGCAGGGGGTCGGACTTGATGATCTGCTCAGGTCCCTTCCAACCCTACCAATTATGAAACTATGAAAGTATACTTAGCTCCCTTCCACTTCCCCACTTGTATCCCCTGCCACCCTTTATTTAATGTGTTAATTTAGGTTATAGTTCTACTGTCTTTATGGCAGTGCAATAGTATTAACCTTATTTAACGCCCCCAATACCCAAGCTGTGTTCCCAGGGGGCAGTGTAAATGCGCCCTTAGAAACATACCTGCAAGTCTATTTATACAGTATTCTAGGTCTAAGGGCTGCATATGATTTCTATCCTAGAACAAATTATGGACCAAATGTCCTAGATCCTTGGCTTCGTATGTCCTGATGCTACTTTGATTCAAAGATTAAGCATTCAGACATAGGGAAAGCCATTTGCTCTTCTATCCACTGGGTTTTCACTTGGATTGTGAGCTCTTTGGGCATGGACTGGACAAGGGGGTCTCACTCCTTGACTGCAGGTTCCCCTAGGCTCCTACCACAATACCAATGATGACATGAGTCATGCTAGGAGCTCTTCTTGGTAAGTACATTATAGAAGTCCAAGTAGGCAGAGGCCTAGGTCAAAACCACCTCCCCAGAAGGAGGGCTAGAAGCTTCTTAGTGATTTAAGACGGCATTTTCCACAGGCAGTTTCCTTGTGCTGCTATTGATACGCCCATCTGCTAAAAGTGCCCTACTCTGTACACTTTCAGGTCATTGGCAGTCGCTGAAAATGTGCTGTTATGTCTCACAAAGGGGAGAGGGAGAAAGTACAGTGGAGGTAATTGCATGTCATCTCATTTTCCCCCCGAATTTTCTGAGGATAGTTTAAAGCCCATCATGTACTTTAAATTGCTGGAGCAAAGCCACAAAGTCAATGTAGCAGTCACCTAGCACAGTTGGTGGGGCTGGGAATAGATGAGGTTTGAAGGAGGATGTTAACACATCAGGTTAATATGGAGGGGGACGAAGCTTGGGACAAGTGACATACCAGGTGGGTTTGTGTGCAGCTGCTCTACAAGGGAGATTCTTCTGCCCAAGGTGAGAGCTCTTGCTTTGTTTCTTGATGTTCAAAGGTATTTCTGTGCTAAAAAGTGGTGCTAGTGGCACTTACAGCAGACAAGACCTTCAGCTGGTGCATGCCAGGATGCAAAGAAGAACAAAGATGAAGGCTGGTTCTAATCACATCCCTCCGACCTGCATCTCTAAACTATCTTTGATCTCACCTGTACCACATGGGAGGAGAGATCCTAGCACATAACTCCTCTGTGCAGCAAAGAGACAGCAGATCTACCTTGAATCAGGGGCAGAGGAAGGACATTTGTCCTATCATCAACTGTATCCTAAACACACAAAGCACTGAAGTCTTGAGGACTGTGGCATTACTAAGCCCAAGACTTCAAAAATGATTAAATCAGACATACCAGGAAACTAGTTTCCAAAAAATTGCAAGGTACATACTTTTTGTTTTAAGAAGAGCAATAAAAGTGGTGCTCTTTTTCTTTGCTTTCAGACCCATCAGGGTGTCCACGAGTTACATTTTCAAGTTTTCATTCCCGCAAATAGCTAGGATTGTTTACGCAAAATTGCAAGTTGAGTTTCCTACATCTTCCCACATCAGACACCTGGAGCTGGGATTTTACAGGACTACATCAAACAATAGGACAGCTGGCAATATGGGGGCTGCCACAGTGTGCAAGCATGACATTCATTGACAAAGAAGCAAGGCTTGCTCAAAATAATGACTGAAAGAAAGCAACGTAATTTGACTGAATCTTCCATCACGTTCTTCCTGAAATAACCTCACAAATGAATTGCTCTCCCAATGAACGAATGGCACAAACATTGAAAATTATCCTTTTTGCTGAAAGGCTCCTATACTCTATCTTCTGAAAAAATATTTGCATTTCTCCCAGTGCACCTATAAAACAGCTACTTCTTTTTGTCAAGCTTCTCTTTTATTACCAAAAGAGCAGCAGCTGGGGAAATACGAATCGTGTTCCTATACATAAATAATGCAACAATAAATGCCTTCAACATAAAATAAAAGATCAATTTGAAATGTTAAGGGGAAATGAAGGTGTCTGGGACTCAAAATGCATAAAGACAAGGAAAAAAAACAAAAACAAAACAGCCCACAGTGATAAGCAGTCATATATAGTACGTACGTTTTCATTAACACATGGGAAGAATAAATGTGTGCCAGGTATTTGATCTCAGCATGGTTCATTAGGGTTATTTTCTGTATTAATTGGAACATGGAGTGGAATTTTAAAGGGATTTTAGGTCCCTTTAAAGATAGAAACATAAATCCTCATTGTAGGGGTTACTAACATTTGTAAAGCTGCAGAGCAGGTGCTGCATACCAGATGGTCCCTGGGTTTCATAGTTTCATAGTAGCTAGGGTCAGGAGGATCCTGATCAGATCATCTAGCCTGACCCCCTGCCACAGGCAGAAATGAATGCTGGGTTCACAAGACCTCAGACAGGTGATCGTCCAACCTCCTCTTGAATTTGCCCAAGGTAGGGGCAAGGACAACTTCCCTGGGAAGTTGGTTCCAGATTTTGGCCACCCTAACTGTAAAAAAATTGCCTTCTGATGTCCAACCTAAACCTATTCTCCATCAGCTTATGACCATTGTTCCTTGTCACCCCAGGTGGTGCTGGGGAGAAAAGGGCTCTTCCTATTTGCTGTTGATCTCTCCTGATGAGCTTGTAGGCAGCCACCAGGTCCCCCCTCAGCCTTCTCTTGCCAAGGCTGAACAGGTTCAGGTCCCTCAGTCTCTCCTCGTAGGACTGTCCTGCCACCCTTTCACCAAGCGGGTGGCTCTCCTCTAAACAATTTCAGGCTGGCCACATCCCTTTTGAAGTGAAGTGCCCAGTACTGGATGCAGTACTCCAGCTTGACCAAAGTCGCATAGAGGGGGAGGATAACCTCCCTGGACCACCTTGAGATGCACCTTTGGATGAATGACAAGGTTTGGCTGGCCTTGCTGGCTGTGGTCTGGCATTGGTGACTCATGTTCATCTCGGAGTCAATAATGACTCCAAGATCCCTTTCCGCCTCTGTGCTTTCAAGACAAGAACTGCTCAACCTGTATGTATGATGTGGATTCTTTCTCTCAACGTACAGCACCCTGCATTTGTCTACGTTGAAACCCATCCTATTCTTGTCTGCCCACTTTTGTAGTCTGTATAAATCTAGCTGCATCCTCTCCCACCCTTCAAGTGTGCCCATCTTGCCCCACATCTTAGTGTCATTAGCAAACTTAGACAGCGTGCTTTCCAACCCCTTGTTCAAGTCACTGATGAAGATGTTAAACAGTGAGGGCCCGAGGACCGATCCCTGGGTTACCCCACTGCTGTACAACCTGTCCACCACTACTCTCTGGGTGTGCCCCATCAGCCAATTTATTACCCATCCAACTGTGCAGGCATCAGTGCCACAGTCGCTTAATTTCTTGATGAGGATGGGGTGAGAGATAATGTCAAAGGCCTTCTTAATGTCTAGAAAGACTATGTCCACAATGACACCATCATCGAAGGATTTAGTTACTTGCTCATAAAATGCAATCAGGTTTGTCTGACAGGACCTGCCTTTGATGAACCCATGCTGATTGCCCCTGAGGATGATCTCCCCTGCAGGCCCCCCACAGAAATGCTCCTTGATGATCCTCTCCAAGAGCTTCCTGAGCACTGAATTGAGGCTTACAGGCCTATAATTACTTGGGTCGTCCTCCTCCCCTTCTTAAAAATAGCGACCACATTAGCCAGTTTCCAATCCCCCGGCACCCAGCCAGATGGCCATGAATGCTCATACAGCCGGGCCAAATGCTCCACAATGACCCCTGCCAGCTCCCTCAACACCCTTGGGTGGAGGGCATCTGGACCTGCAGATTTAAAAATGTCTATCCCTTCCAGAAGACCCCTAACTACATCTGTGCTGACTGAAGGATTGATACAGCTATCCCCAAGATTGTCCCTACCTCTGGTAGGTGGGATGTCCCAGTCCCTGTTCAGGAAAACAAAGGCAAATAAACTGTTAAAAAATCAGCTTTTTTGTCTGGCGTGGCCACCAGGTTACCATTTGCATCTTGCAGGGGCCCTACATTGCCTGGTGCCCTCTTCTTGCTCCCAACGTACTTGAAAAAGGATTTTTTTGTTGGCCTAATCCTGGAGGCTAGCCTGAGCTCCATCTCGGCCTTGGCCTTCCTAACAGGCCTCCTACACTCCCCGGCTGAGGAGGAGTACTCCTCCTTGGTGATAGCTCCTCCCTCCCACTGGTTTTACTCCTCCCTTTTAGTCCTCAGGCATTACTGAATGCCCTTGCTGAGGTACATGTCTACAGTGCGCAGTGCAGTGCCATGAAGAGATACCCCTATCTAGCTCCGAGGACAACACCTCATGCAGCTTCCTAGAACTAATAAGATGTATTTCTCAGCACAGTTAATTAGCTCAGGCACAGTATCATATTAACACAGCATTCCTGCTACCATGTGCAGAGCCAGCAGGTGTCTCCACGTGGTGTT
This sequence comes from Alligator mississippiensis, assembly GCF_030867095.1. Classification (NCBI taxonomy): domain Eukaryota; kingdom Metazoa; phylum Chordata; order Crocodylia; family Alligatoridae; genus Alligator; species Alligator mississippiensis. The sequence goes on along the minus strand of NC_081837.1, from coordinate 23,247,209 downwards.
GCTTTGCCCCATTCAGGCCATGCTGACATGGTAAGCTTTGCGGGATCAAAGTGGTGCCGTCAAGTAGACTGTGCTGCTCCTGTCAGGCTGATTTCTATGTTGAAAATAGCCCAGCCATGTCTGTGGTGCTTCATCCTGCTTGCTGAGTGACAGGACCAATTAGTCCACTCTCCTGCTATTTAGCTAGGACTGCAGGGACACAACTGCATTGCTTCTGGTGCAGGAAGCCGTCTGCCCTCAGCATGGCAGCTTGAGGACCCTGCTCTGGTGCAGAGTACATTTTACTTTGAGACATGGCCTTAGTTCCCCAAATTTTCTTCCAGTCTGCATTTTCAAAGGAGCTTGAGCACTGATGCCCTGCCACAGCTAACAAGCTGCTGAGGGTATCCACTCCAGATGCCCAAACAGGGGACTTTTTCCATTAGGGAGGACATCCACCTGTAGGCATACTCTCATCATGTCTGAGACCTTGCAAAAGGGTTGTAGGCAGGTGGCAGATAGACCGAGGAGCCACACAGCATTGTCACAAAAGACAGGAGGGGGGTTCGGGAATAGGGGAGGGTGAGCAAAGACAAAGACAGAGTGCTGCGTGGGGTTGTGTCTGTTGGGGCTTACCCAGAGCCACCTGGAACAGGACAGAGTAAAGCAGAGATGCTGACAGCATCTCCAGCACTGACTGCTCAGTGAACAGTGGGGAGAGCTTCAGCTACTAAGACATGGGCCGCCTAAGCAGCTGCCCTGGCTTAGATGTTCCCCACAAGCCTAGAAGGTTTGTGGCTGAGGATCTCAAGCAGAGGGAAGCCCCTCTCGCCATCCTGTGAGCTGCTTAAGCCCCTTTCCTCTGCATTATCCTCAGCATCGTGTTCCTGGCTCGCTTGGACAACTCCTCACTCAGCTGGACCATTTCTGAAAATCCATTTCCTGGGCACCTCTCCCCTCCACCAGGCACTCCGCAGGGAGCCTAAGCAATGCAGAGAAGCCTGGCTTGAGGCTGCAAATCCCCCCATGCAGAGGGCTGTCTGCCGGGCAGGCACGGCCCTATGAGCAAAAGCACATTGCCAACCCTGGAAACATCTACAGCTTAACACAGCACATCAAAAGGGGCACAACAGACATGACAGATCCTCAAAAGCTGCTTGTTATGCATTTGTGCATGTATTTATCTGACAGTGCAGTAGATACTCAGGTGATGTCAATTGTGTGGAACTGCACTTTTAAAGGGTGTTTTTTTTATAGAGCCTTACCTCATGCGATGCTAATCAGACAGGAGGACCCAGATGGGGAGTGACACAGGATTTATTCCCTAAACATCCATGACTGAGTGGTTACTGAGTAATGCAACAATGAAACTATAGTACTGTTAATATAATATACTGATCATCAGGAGTTCAGTATCTGTTTCCATGCAATCAAACCCTTCTGGGCACTTGGTGATGTCCTAGAAAAGAATTCAGGATTTTTTTTTTTCACTGCAAACCCCAGTCTCTATACTTTACGCTGCAGAAGTGCCAGAATACCGCTACTATTACAACCTATGGAGAAACCACTTGTAACCTAGGCAGAGAAGGAAAATGGGCAATGGGGGCAGGATCTGGATCCTGTTCTTTCCAGTCATTTGGTAGTTGTTGAAGCATTCAGTGCAGTTTCACTATATCTCAATATCCTCAAGTCTCATCTGTGAAATTCAGCTGGTTCATTCTTAGGGAGAGCCAATTTTAGGAGCCACTCTAACAATGCCCACTGAGCTGGAGCACTTAGAGAACAATTCCTGTAATGTGCTGGCAGCTCCAACAGAGCAAAACATGGGAATGGCATGTGATCAAGGGGCCTGAGTAGGGGAGCTCAGAATAAGGACCGGTGTTTTCAAACAGGGGTACGCTTGGCACCCAGCTACAACAGTTCACTAAAAGCAGACCGCTTTTCAGAGAGGCTGAGTATCTGAAGCTACCAAGATGTTGCCAAACCAGAGGATGTTAGGCTACTCTGAAAATCATTTGGCAAAAACATGTGCATTTGAGCAAGCTGAAATTTTGGATAACTAAAAGTGTTTTGTTTTTTTTGTTTGTTTTTGGGTTTTTTTGTTTTTTGGCGGGGTGGGGGGGTGGTGTATTTCTACGTATAATTCCCTAGCAAACTCATATACCTTTACTTTTACAAGGGAATTCAAAGACACTGTACTGACAGCACGAGCTGGTTGGGAGTCAGATAGATGTTGATTTACTGACACCAAAACTTGTAATGAAAACTTACCCATTTTAAGAAAAAAAAAAAATGCCAAATAGGTCCAAGATGGAATTTGCAGTGAGAGAGAGCGAGCACGTGTGAGCATGTGTGCACGTGCACCAGCCCAAACTTGCTGATAGCCCACATTTTCATGGTCTCACTTGTTCTGCTCGGACTTGGACTAGATGCTTGCGTGTGTGGCTCTCCAGCATCCCAGCTGAACACCTCGAGCACCAGTTTTTACTACCAGGCTCTTAGTGACCCAATTAATTTTATACCAGTGATAAACTGGAATGTTTTGAATGGGAAGGACTGAAAGAGATCCATACCGTTCATCTCACCAGACACCATGCTGCGATAGCTTTCAGTAACTGCTGGAGCAAGTTTAAAGTTGGAAGATTAGGATGCGACGGGAACTTCGGACCAGTCACTAGCCCTTGAGCGTATGGCTGCAATCCACGCAAAGAGTACATTTAGTTGAAGGCTACTAAAGATGGCCTTTCCTAAAGCCCAGCATAACACCCGTATTCACTGGTTGATCTACCTTGTTAATGAAGACAGCTACAAAATTACCATAGAGTATGTTGTATCACCATCGCAGTTAGATGAATTCTAGCGGAAACTTCCAAAGCAAGGGGTAAACAATACGTGATACACCGTTAAATTGTTTTTGCTTTTCACAGAAATTTAGCATTTAGTGAACTAGTATTCATTTTTTAAAAAAGAAAAATACCTTTGATCTAAACCATGAAAGCTTAAAGCATATAGTTTTGCTGACAAAAAGCATGAAACCATGTCTCATATGATCCAATGGAAGTTGGAAACATCATGCCACCTCTAACTGCCTGCATGCATGCATCATCTGAAAGATTCAAGAGGTTTAAACTATTATAGAGCTGAATGGACATCAACAAATGTCAAGAAGTACAAAAGCATCTTGCTCTCAACCTGGCAGCTCTACAAACAGAACATATTTTAAATGTCCACAATGAATACATCAAGCACATTTCCTGTCTCAAGTGCATTGGTTTAAATTGCTTTCTAACCTGTTCCCATTTCTATTCTTTTTCTCAACGTGTATCAGACCAAGATATTCAGGTCAAGCTATGCAGAACTGGCTAGAGGAACTTTTCAAGGTCAGTGGAATTCAAGCAGCTAAATTCCCTGGACAAACTTTGCAATTGTTAACCATGGGTCTCCTTGGAGAATTTGCTCTGGTGGGATCCAAACTGAGAAAACATACTAAATAGACTGTGTACATGCCATCATTTTGATGTGCTGCTCTAAAGGTATTTAGGTAGCCCTGGGTAAAAGCTTTGCTACAAGAGAATGGTAAAGACCTTTTCACAGTTCTGATAATGCTATCACATCACAGAGCAGATCGGTTAGTTTTGTCACGATTGAACGAGGAAGGAGAATGCATATTCAATTCTCTGAAAAGGAGCAAAACACAGCCTTTGAACAGGATACTGTATGCCGACTCCAGATGTTAAGAAGGAAAATATGCAGCACCAATTACGCAAGAGGCCAACAAATCTCTAGGTGCTGATAACGACTTAGCACTGTTAACTAAACCCAAGATTCCATGGTATGCACCATGGTCTGGGTTGCTAGCATGTATGGGGAAGGGCAAAGGGGAAGCGGGGAAGTAGCACAATGCTGCTTTTTTTTGCAGCATATTTCCCTGTCCATTGTAACAGATGCACCGTCATAGCGCCAAGTGCTGCAGTTCTCCTCGGAGAATTCAAACTCGACCAACGTGTTCTCCGTACAAATTCAATAACAAAGCCCTAAACCGTTTTGCACGAACCAAGCGTAACCTTGTATAGATGCCATGGAGCTTGCTATATACGTGAACCCCATATACAACAGCTCCTTCTCACTGCAGTCTTTCATCTTATTAGACATGACAGCAGACATTTATTTAGGCCTTCTTATTAGGCATCACATTACATATTGCTTTCTCATTAAAGGGAAGCAAGTTCCCTCTGTACCCAAGGAGACAGGCCATTAGCATTTGGTGTATAATGCTTTGAGATGCCTGCTTGAACGACTCTTATTTTGCTCTCTTTTCTAAGAGACCTGCCAAGAGACATCACCCCCGCTGAGACTTCAGGGCATAACATGCTGGTGATTCTTGGCGTGCACTGGTACATAAACACCATTCCTATTTACCATAGCAGATGATCCAGCCAAATCAATTCTTCTGTAACATAAATGGAATCACATCGCTTTTGGTCCCCAAAAGAGAGACAAGACTCCATTGAGAAACCATGGATGTAAGACACTATTGACTTGAGTGGGCATGGGACCAGGGTTTAACCTGAGGCCAAAACACTACCAATGCTCTCCTCTGGGATTTGCAAAGCAGCACGTTGTGGTCGAGAAAGTCCTCTGAAATGGGACATGGTGCTGCGGCACATCTTAGTACTCGGGAACTGTGCCCAATGCTACTGCCAGCTCTTTGTCTAGTAAGATTTTGATCTTACTTAGAGGGGGTAAAAACCTTAATACTACTTAGCATAAGCACCCTATCTATACCACTGCTGGGCAGCCCTTACTCTATGTAAGCTGTACATTGAAGCCAATGGAATTACTCAGATGAGTGATTGCTAACTGAGATTCACAGATAATCCACCCTATGGTGATTAGCCATCATATTCCCACTGGCTTCAGTGGGAGTACAATCAGACCCTTAAATAACCAAATGAAGTCAAGAGTCCACTCTAAGATGAGTAAGGGCTGGAGATCATGGTATGAACACAAATGAAAACCAAGCTGCATTTTACAAAATATCCCAAGCACGCTGGATATAATGCAATATCCTTGATTTTATTGTTGATTTTATTCATCCATTTTGCTGCTAATTTGTCGTATTCTGTAGATTTCAGTGGGTAAGCAGCTGTTACCACCAAACACATTTAACCGAGTGAGCAGAGAAAAAAGTTTCAGTGTAACATTTCCCGTGCAGGTTTCCCTTGTATCCTTCTGCTAGGAACAGTCTCTCCTACCTAGAAGATATGCTGCATAAAATACGACATTTGAAGAGTGAAATTCTGCTGTATGTCTCAAAGGAGAGCTTGGCTGAGAATGACGCTTTGTGGAAAAGCCCTACAGAACCAAGCAGAAATTGAGCTCTCAACACTCCCATAGGATTTGACAGAGTCACTTATAGGATTTTTAAAGCTCCAGAAAATAATCTCATTCTTTTCTCAGTTATGTGGACCAGATTCTTGGTGGAAATCAGCATTAAACTATATTGATTGACATCAGCTGGAGATTGGTCTCTATTTTCAAGAGTAATTTCTATGGAAGCCTAGTTTTATGCAGAATCCTGCTGCAATCTACAGGATTTGGTGGTCTTCTGTTGCTGCAGAGGCTATTCGTATTCCCAGGGAAGTCAGCAGCAAAGCTCTCATTAACTACAGGCCAAAGCATATGCAAATGCCCTTTAATACTCCAAGAGTGCAACATATCCCAATGATTACTACGTAAATTGGAAATTTCCAGTCTCATTAAAATATAAATGTTTTGCACATAGAAAATAGATTAATAGATTCATAGATGCTAGGGTCAGAATGGACCTCAATAGATCATCGAGTCCGACCCCCTGCGTAGGCAGGAAAGAGTGCTGGGTTTAGATGACCCCAGCTAGATGCCTATCTAACCTCCTCTTGAAGACCCCCAGGGTAGGGGAGAGCACCACCTCCCTTGGGAGCCCATTCCAGACCTTGGCCACTCTAACTGTGAAGAAGTTCTTCCTAATGTCTAGTCTAAATCTGCTCTCTGCTAGCTTGTAGCCATTATGTCTTGTAATTGATGGGTGCACCTTGGTGAATAAAACCTCACCAATTCCCTTCTGTGCCCCCATGTTGAACTTATAGGCAGCCACAAGGTCACCTCTCAACCTTCTCTTGTGGAAACTGAAGAGGTCCAGGTGCCCCAGTCTCTCCTCATAGGGCTTGGCCTGCAAGCCCTTAACTATACGAGCGGCCCTTCTCTGGACCCTCTCCAAGTTATCCACATCCCTCTTGAAGTGTGGCTTTCAAAATTGCACGCAGTATTCCAACTGCGGTCTGACCAGTGCCCGATAGAGGGGAAGTATCTCCTCCTTGGTTCTGTATGTCATGCATCTGCTGATGCACGATACAGTGCCATTAGCTTTTCTGATGGCTTTGTCACACTGCCGACTCAATATAATAGAAGTTCGCTGGCATTATGGTGCATTAACTGCCTTTACTTTCCAGCACATAATTTTATCAGGTTGAATGCAAACATCACCAGTTAAAAGGCACAAATGAGTCAATAAAGTGATTACTTTCAGTATTTGTGTGCTTGCAGGAAAATGTCGGTCATTTCACCTCTTAGGGGCAGATAAACAGGTTCCTGGAGGAATCCATTTCTATTACCTGGCAATGGTGCTACAGGTTTCAAAGATGGATCAAATTTGCTTCACTTTTGCAGCTTTAAAAAGTGGTGTGCTCAAGAGGATCCTCCGGGGGAATCTCTTGGAAGTGTGTTACGTTTTAGCTCCATAGAGAATACTGTAAAATGCCAGATTAGCTAACAGTTTTAAATACTGGAAAAAAGACAACTGTTGATTGGATTACAGTAGAGGTCACCCCATGACTGGGCATCCTAGGCACTACCTTGCCCTTCTTATCACTACCATTAACTACTTGTTTCGACAGTTCCCCAAAAAATTACCACTCATTCTACTGGGAGCAAGACTGGAGACGGAACAAATATTGTGGCTTCACAGTGTGTTTCCATACCACATGATCCACTGAATGTCTGGGCTCTCCAGAAACAGACAGCTTATTTTGCACCAATTACTCATTTCAATTAAAAGCAGATGCTATCCTACAACTCCTTTCTTTCTAGCAAAAATAGCAAGTCAGGGCAGTTAAGGAACTTGATGGAGTAGCTCGGAAATAGCCTTGACCCTTGGTTGAACAGGATTCATTTTAAAATGCCCTATGTGCCTTTGGATGACATTTCAATGGATTAATTGAAGCTGTGCATTGCATCAGGATATCGCCGGAGGACAGAGCTTTGCAGGTTTCAATAAAGGATTAGGTATTTGTACGGATAGACTGCCCAGGATGGTTACATTCCACATTAAAAATCAAACGAACAAGATTTTTAGACCTGTACACAACCCTCAGGCTTCAGGGCAAGAGCCATCCTTTAATTAATCGGTGTCAGGAAATAGTCTGCCAAAGGAGTGTTATCCCATAATGCCTTCTCAGGATGATTTGGTTTGTTTTTTTTTTTGGTCCTTCCTCCAATACAGCTGGTACTAGCCACTGTCAGGAGCAGGATTCAGGATAAGTCTGCTCCAGCCATGCCAGCCAGCATAGTTCCTGGATCTATGCACCAATAACTGCTAAGTGAAGCACAGGGGTGCAAAAGAAAAACAAAAACAGATTGTGACCTATCATAGCAAACACATTGGTGTATCTTTACATGGGAAGCAAAGACCATACCATCAGTACATCTCATTATGCACTTCACCAGCCTAGAACAACTCGGTGATTATTCCCATCCACTCTCTTTTTTCAGACCAGAAGCCACAGGTACTGCACTAGCTCTCTATGAAGAATTAACATAAGGAGGCGATAATACAAATAGCTAAGCAGAAGAATTGGTTTGATGGACTTTACCTGGGGAATTGAGAATGAATTTCTCAGACAAAACCTTGGCTGGGGTGATGTAGTTGGGGACGGCCCTGCTTTGAGCAGGGGGTTGGACTAGATGCAACCTCCTTTTCTATGCACACTGAGTCGTGTAGAATGTAGAAGTATTTCAAAATCTGTTGATGCTTAGATCCAGGCATGATGCCAGAGCCTGCCACTCCTACCTTTGTCAATTAGTAAAACTGAAAACCGAATATGAAGATGATTTTCAGAAAAAAAAAAAAAAAACACCTACAGAGGCGTGACTGCTTACAGGTCTAACTTAGCTCCGGTGTACACATGTACTGCAACTGCACACATCCGTAGTAAATGCATGTGCAAATCTTTACACTTACCTGGAGTCAATGGCACTCTGCACGTGTCTAGTAACCTGAAGAAGGCTCAGATGCACTGGACATTTGTCCCACAACATCTGTAGGGAGCAATCGACGGTCAAACTAGAAGCAGAGTTCAGCTCTCTCAAGTTAAAGCCCACTCCCTTATCAGCTCTGGCACGTGGCCCCTTAGAGTAACAAAAGCCTTATTTCTGCCCTGTTAACTCTGTGCCTAATTCCCATATTGCCTTAAAGCATTTGTGTAAATCTCATTAAAGTGTTAGCCTGAATAAGGATGACATGAAGAGTAAGGCTCGAAGTTGATCATGCGCTGAAGTGCTGTGCTGAATCCTGGCCCCAAAGAACAAACCGTTTTCCCTCCCCGCTTTCTTCTTATTCCATCTCTCTTATTCTTTCTTTCTAATCAAACACCAATACTCCGATTCACAATGATCCCTGCAGCAGGAATCTCATTACACACTTCCTAATATCTCATTTGCTTACCTTTTCACAACCCCCTCAACACAGAAAGCATCTAGCAAAATGCAAGTACAAATATGTCAAGATTATCAGGAGAAAGAAAATCCCCAAATCCCCAACAGGGAATTCCCCATGGGCAGTAAGATAAATTCAAAATAGATGCCGGAAATGGTTCTTACAATACTCATTCATTTCATCATAATCTAATAAAAATAATTACTTAAGCACAAAATCTAGAAGACTTTTTAAGTTTTATCTTTCATTGAACTTTTAGGCTACAACTTCCATAACTTAATTGAAATTATGAGCTCAGTAATCACCACTGTCCTTGCATACCAGATACAGTGACAGTGAGACAAAAGGATGAGACCGGTTCCCAGTACGGTAGGTTAGTGCTAATACAAAACTATATTTTAGGCTTTTCTTAACCTGTTTCCAAGCAGCAACCTACTAAAGGTCCCTTCCAGTCCTGTTTTCTTGTGCAGCCTCTATACTATTAAGGCTGTCACCACTGTAAACTTCTTCGATGAAACCTCATTATTTAACATGCTTTCATTGTTCTAATAGAAACCAAAGAAAGCTGGCCTTTTTCAAAGACGGGTCCAAAAAGCTTTCACCGACATTTTTTGGAAGTGACTGGCAATTTGGGGTATGCAGCTTCAGAGACCTGATTTCAGGGAGGGGGGTTGGCAAAAAAAAGCCGTGCTTTAGTCGGGGGAAAAAAAAGGTTGCACGTAACATTCAACAAGTTCTCATTTTCTTATTCAAAAGCTTTGGTAAAAATATATCCAATCCCTACCTCTCCACCACCTGTTAAGAAGAAGGAAAAACTTCACCAAGGACATTTCTGTAGTAATCCCCTCTATACTCTCTGATGATACTTCATTTGTCCATCTGAGGATCTTGAAGCACGTTACAAATATTTAAATGAGCTAATCCCGTCAGACTTTTTTTCAGATACTGTTATGGCAGGAATTACTAACAGCCTCACAAGTTCTTTTTTCTTCATGTTGGAGTATGGTTTTACTCTTTGAAGGGACAGCGTATTGACAAAACTGAACAATGTATATTATTATTCCCTTCAGTTTAGCAACGAGGTAGCCAAAAAGAACAGACTGCAAGTTTGGATGAAGTTGATTTTTGAACCGAGTTCCCAAGCCCGGGATTTATTAATTTGCCCGGTACTTGATTCTTTCCAGAAACCGATCCTGTTCTGATTTTTTCTCTCTTAAACATAGGCAACCATGTTGTTCAGAGCATCTGAGGTGAAATCTCACTAGTGTTTTGCACCATGATGTTCAAGAAATATCAGATGGCATTGAAAAACTATTGCTATGTGGTGATCCTTTGAGAGAGGCGCTGCGGCAGATGGCACAGAGTTGACTTTCTGCTTTGTAACATATTGATAGGCAGTTACTAGGAACCATAAACTGATATGCAAACCCTGCCCAGGTGCCATTTGTGACCTCCTCTGTTTCAGGGCTGGGTGTAAAGAAAGCAAATGAGTTAGACTGCATCACTGCTACCCTTGAGGTCCTTTCCAAACCAACAAGTCTATGATGTCCTTCTCCATTGCAAAGCTGAAGTGTAAGGTCCCACAGTTCTGCTAGTATTTGAAGAAGGACTGACGCCATTGCCAGCAGGAGGACAACACGTTCAGAACAGGTGATAGTGGCATTTACAGATGGAGGAAATGAGGGATCAGGTAACTTATCCACAGTCATACAGCAAAATAGGTGGAAAAATGAGACAAGAGTCCAGATCTGATGTCAGGCATGACTACTTTCCCAATGCCCCTCTGAACTTTTCCCAGGAGACCATCTTCCGTCGGGTGTGAACATCCCTATAATAGGCTTTCCTGGTTTCAACTGTCACTTCTCTCTAGGGACACAAGCTTCTGTTAAGCCTATATCCCATTGCTTCCTTGTTACCAGTCTACTTATTTATATCCCTCATGCACATTTTATTCCATTATGGGAGTCATGAAGAAATCAATTACAAGCACAGCTTGCTCTGAGAGATTGTTAGCACTTGACTCACCTACTGACACATCAATTTAGCGCTCTTAGCTGGATTTCAATTGCGTCAAGACTGACAGGCTTAAGAAAGGATTGCATCTTCTCCCCCCACCACATGCTTTGTAGGAATGGAAAGATCACATATTATTACAACCTGAGACCACTCACGAATTTAGTACAGAACAATCCAGCTCACCTGCCCATCCTCTAACTTCATGTCTGACTGTTTTCTGTGTCTATATCCAAGGACTTCAATAAACATCAGATACCAGTGCAGAGATTTTCAAGAGATGCATTCATTTTTGGGTGCCTGATTCCTGACACCTGAACAAGATTGATTTCCAGAGTATCTCCCCCATGTGGCTCAAATCGGGCGCCCAAATTCAGACACCTTAGGTTACAAGTCAGTTGTAATCATCTTGGTCTAGATCTTTAACATAACGTTTGTGGATGTAAATCTAACATTTTACATACGCACACCTTAACGCAGACAACACTTGGAATCGGTGGGATCCAGACATGTCCTTAAGTGCTTTACTGAATTAGGGCCTACTTAGCACACAGGAAACAAAACTATTCTGTTTCTGGGCAGTTTATTCCACTAGGCTTAGCTGTCCCAATAAATGGCAAAAGCATGGGATTTTTCCTCCCACTGTTTATGAACCACATAAATATGAAAACATTAACACCTGGGGTCATCTCTGATCTTTTCCCTGTTTGCCTTATCCGTGACGTCTAAAGCGCACACATGAGCAGATGCGTCACTGATGCTACCTGAGGTTTAAGAACGTATAGAAGCAAAAGGGCTTTGTTACTTTGGCCAGTCTCAGGACTACCGTAACAAACTTTCCATAAGGTTGGTCACATATTCTTAGCCATGACATGCATTGTTTGATTAAAGGGTATTCCCTGTGAAAGTAAAGCTTTTCACATCAAAGTACAGCCTTATACAATAAATCTAATAGTGAAGCAGGCAGAATGCATGTGCGCACACATGCGCACACACCCATTTTAAAGTTTGAAATAATCCAACAGCAGCTCAGAAAAGTGAAGTATTCTTAAATTGAAAACCCATTCCCATATCTATCCATATACAGCATTCGAGTAATTAGATGTATTAAAAAGCCATGCCTGTTGCCTTTCATGTAGTTTCAGAGACATAAGAAGTCACAATTATAAGTCATTAGGTGAAATAAGGCCTTTGCTGGACTTAATTAAGTTAAATATTCATGCAAACAGTATGGAGGAGGTATGTGTTGTTCTTAGTCAGAACAGAGACTGATGCTCTACAATGCAAATTACTCTCTTCTGAGGACAACACCAGGAACCTACAATACAGGGAGCAGAGCATGAGTTACAAGGACGAAGAAAAGGTACTTCTGAACAACTCTCACTGTGCTTTCTCTACAGAACAAAGAGCAGAGTCTGCTGAGCCCAACATATGCTAAATAAATACATTGTACCCAGACTAAACTTCCTTTAGGCTAAATTCGCTGAATAGGAATCTCTCGCTGTCTCTCTCTCGCACACACACACACACACCTCCAATTCTCAAACATTTGCACTGTGTGACAATTGATTTCCTCCATGAGTACATCAAGCCCGTGCTCTAATTTTTGAGCTCATAGCTCCTACTTAGCTTCTGCTGTCAGGTTAAGGCTTTCTTTCTAACCTATGAAAGTACCTAGTGACCAAGCCAAATATTGCTTGCTTGAGCACGGTACAAAAGCAGAAAAGTGGATAGTCTCTGCTCTACATAAGCCAAAAAAGGCATACAAGGAGTAGGGGGAAAGTATAGCGGTAAAGGGCACAGACAGAAATGCCAATTTTTGCCCCATCTGGCCCCTGAAAGCACTCTACAGCCATCACCAAACAGAAGTGTATGGGTGCAAAGCACTTTAAAGGTGCCCAATCCTGCACAAATCTGAACCCCCATTGCATGAGGGTTCAGAGGAAAAGGTTTCAAAACAGCGTCTTTAGTAACTTGTGTCTGCTCAGCCTCCCAGCTGTTTTTAGAATGGGAGGGGGAAAGGGAGCAGAGGGAGTTTGGTCTGGGGTTTTTTTAGCCTCCGCTGGAAGAGGAACAGGTGAATTGGAGCCATCCTAAGGTCGGGATAGGGGCTCCAATCCACCTACCCCACCCTCCAGTACTGGCTGGGGAACCGCTAGAATGAGCTCGCTCTGCTCCGTGCCCGGCTCCCATTCTGAAAGCAGGGCCTGGGCTCGGGGGGAGGAGGGGTCATTGCTAAGGGAAACCAGCTGCAGGCTGGCAGCCAGCAGCTGGATTTCCCAAACCTCCCTCCTCCCTGGACCCAACAATTAACTTCTGCTCAGTCTGGGGGATCGATGCAACTCAGAACACCTCCTGCAAAGTATTATGAGTTACAGTGGGAAGTTGCTCTTCTATCTGTGCCCAAAAGCACACAACTGAACCCTCTTGTAGGGCTGTGCGAAATGGCCGTTTCATTTCAGGTTTGGATTCGGCCATTTTGGAGGGACAAGGATTCATTTTGTGTTTTGGATCACCGTTAGGTTTCAATTCGACCAACTCTGCTTCAGAGCTTTGATGCTGTTTTGGAGATTTGGATCAGCTGGGGAGAGGCAGGCACAGCTGGGCAGCTGCAGTTTCTCCCACAGCTCCTCCAGCTGTGCTTGCCTTTCCCCAGGTGGGGGGAGCCGTGGGAGAAGCCTCCATGGCTGCCCTGCCCAACCCCAGCCTCCTGGCACTTAAGTATCTATATATATATATATCCCTGCACTCAGCAGCTCCAGCAGCAGTGATTGGGACACTTGGGAGCTCATGGCAGAGCCCCCCCATACAGCATGGGGCAGTGGGAGGCAGCGGGGATCACCCCTCCCCACCTGGCACCTGCATGGAAGCACCCCAATGGCGCAGGTGCAGTGCAGCTCGGCAGGGTGCTGCATGCTGTCTGGGAGCTGGGGCTGCTGAGGTTGAGTGGTGCCAGGCTCCATCTGACAGGTGAAGCAGCCCCAGCTCCCAGACATCATGCAGGACCCTGGTGAGCCACGCTGCACCCGCACAATGTGACAGCTGCTGTGAGGGTGCCAAGAGGGGGGGGATATATATATGTAAGTGCTGGGAGGTTGGGGCCAGGCAGGGTATGAGGCCAGGCAGGGAAGCCATGGGGGCTTCTCCTGTGGCTCCTCTGACTGCACTGATCAGACTCGGGTGCTGGTGCTGGCCCCAGGCGGCAGCATACTGTCATCCCCGATGCAGATCCGGGGCCTGCACCCCACAGGAGGGCTGCAGGGCTATGCCAGCCTCCTTCCAGGGGTGCAGGCCCCCGGATCTGCGCATGGGATGACAGACTGCTGTCCCTCCCCCAGAGCACTGGGACAGGAAGGGAACCTCAGGGACAGATCACAGACACTGGTCAGCTACAGATGCCAATATCAGAGCCCTCCTTCTGCCTCTTCCCCCTCCCTCTTCTTAGTTTCTGTTTCCCTATGAGCCCAGCTCCAAAACATCCAGAATGTTTTGGATGGTTTGGTTTGGTTTCGGAGACTTGCGTTTCATTTCGGATTCGGTGTTTTGGGCGTCAAAAAAGGCTGAAAGACCTCCAAAGTGAAACAGCTGCCAAAAATTTGCACAACCCTACTCTCTTGGGATATTCAGTGCAGAATAGTGTTTTTCATGATCCTCCCATATTCTGGTGATTGGGCTTAGGATGTTATATTGCTGCCCATGATGGTACTATTTCCCATTTATCTTTGTCTTTCTTTTTCTGACTCTTTCCTCTATTTCCTGCTTTGGAGTTTAAGAAAGGGACAATATAATGTTAGAAAATGATTAAATAAGAAAATGTACCATCCACTCAGATGTCCTTACATTCAATCAACAAGGGTTCAAGTAGGTAAAAGGGGCAGGGGTGTAGCTCTCTATGTCGAGGTAAGCTACGCGTCCCTGCAAGCTGATGTTGGTGACCAGGGTGGACTATTCGGGACCTTCTGGGTTAAAATCCATGGGGAACATGGCACAGGGAACACAACGGTGGGAGTCTACTACAGACCTCCCACTTGGAGTTTGCCCGGGAACTGGCTGAGGCCGCATGCTCCAGGACCATGGTTATCATTGGTGACTTAAATTACCCAGACATCTCGTGGGAAGATCACTCTGCAAAATCTGAGTGGTTGCAAAGCTTCCTATTGTGTGTGGATGACCTCTACCTGACTCAAGGAGTCTATGGGCCAACACGAGGTAAAGCGCTGCTCGACCTGGTACTGACTACTGGGGATGACCTAATTGGTGACCTAGTGATCGATGGGAAGCTGGGTGACAGCGACCATGACCTGATCACCTTCACCATCTGCCATAAAGCTGGCAAGTCAGTCAGCAACAGTGAAGTCCTTGATTTCAGAAACACCAACTTTGCCACGCTCAGGAGGCTTGTCAGTGAGGCCCGAAGGGACCACAACTCCAGGAGGAGGGGATTTCAGGAAGAGTGGTAGCTCCTCAAGGGAGCGATCCTCAATGCACAGTTAATTCTATTCCATCTTGGAGGAAAGGCAGCAAGAGGGCATAGCAGCCCCCCTGGCTCTCCAAGGACCTAGCAGACCTCCTGAGGCCAAAAAGAAAGGCCTACAAAAGATGGAGGATGGGATTTGCCTCCAAGGAGGACTACTCTGCACTGGTGCTGTGCTGTGACTGAACTCCAACTAGCTTCAAGTATCAAGGACAATAAAAAGTCCTTTTTTCAGGTATGTGGGGAGCCAGAGGAAAAGGAAGGGCAACACTGGACCCCATCTAAACCAGATGGGACAACTGATGCCCAGGAAAAAAGCCAACCTATTAAATGGGTACGTTGCATCGGTCCCATGGGACGCCTGTGCCTTCTACGGGACAGGGAGATCCGAGTGAGGGAGAACCCCTGCCCTCCATCAATACTGACTTCGTGAAGGAACACCTTGAGAGGCTGGACACCTTCAATTCAGCTGGCCCTGACAATCTACACGTCGGGGTACTCAAGGAGCTGGTTATCACCTTAGCCCAGCCTCTGGCATGGATCTTTGAGAAGACTTGGTGAAGTGCCCAAAGACAGGAAGAAGGCCAATGAGGTGTCTATCTTCACGAATGGGAGTGAAGTGGATCTGGCAAACTATAGGCCCATCAGCCTGAACTCTATCCCGGGGAAGGTCTTAGAAAAGATTATTAAAGAGACCATCCTGAATGGACTGGCCAATGCCAACATCCCGAGGGATAGCCAGCACGGGTTTGTTACGGGTAGGTCTTGCTTGCCCAATCTTGTTTTCTTCTAGACCAGGTGACCTATCACCTGGACAAGGGAGGGGAGATGGATGTTGTATATCTTGACTTCAAAAAAGCCTTCAATAAGGTATTCCATGATCACATCTTGGTGAAACTGGCCAATTGTGGCCTCGGGTCCACCATGATCCGCTGGCTGGGGAATTGGCTCTGTGGTCAGATCCAGAGGGTGGTGGTTGATGAAGTCAATCGTTGTGGTGCCCCGTGACCAGTGGGGTCCCCCAAGGCTCTGTCCTTGGACCCATATTGATAAACAACTTCATTAATGGTGTGGACATTGGAGTCACCAGCGGACTGACCAAGTTTGTCAATGACACCAAACTTTGGGGCAGAGCACCCACACCTGAAGACAGGGGGGTGATGCAGGCTGACCTGGACAGGCTCAGTAAATGGGCAGATGACAACTGATGTTGTTTAAAACCAAAAAATGCAAGGTTCTCCACCTTGGGAGGAAAAACCTGCAGGATCCCTATAGGCTTGGCAGTGCTACGCTGACTATCATTACAAACGAGAGGAACTTCGGGGTCAGGATTGACCACAAGATGAACGTGAGCCTTCAGTGCGATGCTATGGCTAGTAAAGCAAGCAAAATGCTGGCTTGCATCAT
This sequence comes from Alligator mississippiensis, assembly GCF_030867095.1. Lineage (NCBI taxonomy): Eukaryota > Metazoa > Chordata > Crocodylia > Alligatoridae > Alligator > Alligator mississippiensis. The sequence continues at coordinate 23,230,584 of NC_081837.1, read as the reverse complement.
AGATGCTTCTCAAGCAAACCCCAGGACGTCGTTCTCCCCTTGTACTCAGCCTTGGTGAGGCCGCAGCTGGAGTACTGTGTACAGTTTTGGGCTTCACAATTCAAGAAGGATGTGGAGAAACTTGAGACAGTGCAGAGGAGAGCCATGTGCATGATCAAAGGGCAGGAAAACAGACCTTATGACGACAGGCTGAGAGCTATGGTGCTCTTCAGCCTGGAAAAGCAAAGGCTCGGGGTGATTTGGTGGCCACCTATAAGTTTATCGGGGTGACCACCAGTATCTGGGGGAACGTTTGTTCACCACGGCGACCCAAGGGATGAGAAGGTCAACCAGTTATAAACTACTGCAAGAACATTTCAGGCTGGACATAAGGAAGAATTTCTTTACTGTCCCAGCCCCCAAGGTCTGGAATAGCCTGCCATCAGAGGTGGTTCAAGCACCTACACTGAACGCCTTCAAGAGAAAACTGGATGCGTATCTTGCTACGATCCTATGACCCCAGCTGACTTCCTGCCCTTCGGGCGCAGGGCTGGACTCGATTATCTTCCAAGGTCTCTTCCAGCCCTAATGCCTGGAATGGATGTCTATGAAACCTATGAATATGAAATCTATGAAACCTATGAAAATCCTACCAGACTTCCATGCTTACGATCTGTCAGAATTGTCCGAGGAGGGAGGTGACACCGATTGGCCCACAAGGATTCCGATCCCCCATGCTCCCCTCCTCGACAATAGGGACCACACCAGCCCTTTTCCAGTCCCCCGGGACCGGAGCCGAACATTGCGATCGCTCAGACAGCCCTGCCAGTGGCACTGCCATGACGCCGGCTGATTTCTTCGGCCCCCTCAGAAGGAGCTCTTCTGGGCCCACCAACTAAAATCCACCTGGTCCATCCGAGTGACTCAGTGTCAAGAGCCGGCAGGCCGGCATTCCCATGATGCCCAGCTAAGGGCCCATTAGGAGACTTGCCTGCACGCTGCTTCAGGAACACAGAGGCAAAACGGTTGTGGGAGTGCTCAGCCTGCCCCCTCCCCCATCACTAATGGCTCCCACTGCTTGTGGAGGGGTCCTCCGCTGCCCTTTGCCTTCCTTGGACTCCCTCCTGACCTACAACAAGACTAGTTGCTGCCTTTGCTTTCCATCACCACTGCCACCGTGCAGTTGCCGTGGCCTCTCTGGCTGCCTTCCTGCACATGCAGGCCCGGGATGCGATCTCCTCGATAGCTTCCGCCTGCTGCCACCACCTAGATGCCTCTTTTTGGGATCAGGGATGTCTCTGCTCAGCCAAGGATGTTTTGGGGCCCCTTCCCACCCCCCCCCCCATGGAATCGTCTCCTTTGGCACACAAAGGATCACTTCCCATGGGACCAACCAACCCCCCCTGGACTCCCATCTCACCAATGCACCTCTCTCCTGCAGCTCCCGAGCCCCCTCGAATGAGCATTTCTCGAGTCAAGTGCTTCCCCCTAATCAATTGTCTTTCCCACCCAACACCACCTGGCAAATTCGAGGGAAGAATGGTTGCTGTCCCCAAGGCAACCACAAAGCTGCCACTCCCCAACCAGGCCCTCCCCTGCAGCCCGTGCCAAGCTGAGGGAGGCATTGCCCCCAGCGGCACCATAGGCCTGCTGCATTAGGCAAAGGAGCCTCGTGAAAGGTCAGATTTGGCCAACAGCGCTGACAAGCAGGTGTTGGGGCAGTTGGGGTCCCCCACAACAGCCGTGCGCCTCGATCGCACAGTCTCCGTGGTGTTAGCTGTCGGGGACACAGGTTGGTGGTGAGTGCCAGCTGCTCGCAGACACCACTGGTGGCATAGGCCGTTGGCAGGGGCCACGGGTGGCGGTGAGCGGCAACTGCCCACAGGCGCTACCAGCAGTGGCATCCAAGTTCGGGGGGGGGGGGGCAAACTCGGGGGACTCACGTGCATCCCCTACGCATCGCCAGTTTGTGTTAGAGTCTCTCTGTAGCTGTTCTGAAGGACTTTGTGTCTGTCATTCTGGAGATAGGCTACTGGGGGCACCCCTCCAAGGGGCAGTTCCAGGTTCAGCCCATTCAAGAAGGAAAAGGGCAGGCAGGACGCGCCTTGGGAGCTCTGCTTCCTGGGGTGTCGAGCAGACAGACTCCTCACGTGGATGGGTCGCGTCGCTCCGCTTCCCCAAAACCTGAATGAAAGTCCTGCAGTCCAGTGGCACACAGGGGGCAAGAGGCCTGTTTGTCAGGACTGAGACGACAGCTACGCAACTACCCGGCTACCATCAACAGTGGCCATCTTGGTTGCAGAGCAAGGGAGCATCTCTCGCGCGCCCTTATTCCTGACTCTGATAACCTATCATCGAGCGCTTCACTCTGAAGTGAACAAGGGGCTTGCAGTTAGCCCATCAGCAGCCCCCCAGCACGTTGATGAGCTGTCCACAGTCAGAGGACGGTCAGGCAGGTGAGAACAGAAAGCGCCATGAGACGGGCCTGAGGCGGCGCCAACAGGGCCACACGCAGGAAGGAAACGGCGAGCACATCAGCTGGGGAAGGTAGACATGTGATCACAAAGCTTTCATGTGGACCAAGGGCCTCAGAACAGAGATGAGGAAGAAGGCCATCTCGGAGAAAGGCAGCCTTCATAGGGAAAGGACAGGGCTGAGACACACAAGACCCAGAGCCGGCGCTTGATGAACCACAACCCAGGGTCTGTTCAGTAGCCAAGACCCAAATAGACCCGTGGCTCACAGAAGCCCGGCAAGGGATGGTTTCTCTCAGCGCCTCTGCTTACCGTCTTGAACATCGGGAGGATGAAGCTTCCTTCCCTCTGCCCCTTCTTCGGCCGGTCCCATGCACTTCAGGAGGAAACGCCACAGGCAGTTGCTCCGCATCTGTATGGCACAGAATGCGACAGGACACCCAACTCTGCCATCTTGCCTCGAGCCCACACGCTCACTCAACAGAGCAGGCTCAGAGCCAGACAGGACCCCCGGCTGCACCATGTGTGCCTCTTCCCAGGGTGGCAAGCACCCCGATCTGCCTGGCAAGCTGTTTGTCTGCCTTGTTCCCGTCGCAAGACCACAAGGTTGTTGCAAACGAGTCATTGGGCACAGCTGCCCTCCCAGCTCCACACACCACTGCCCACACCCTTTGCAAATGCCTCCATCACCTTGCAGAACAATGGGACATGTTTCGTTGGCTTCGCCCAAACGGACGAGAGTAGACACTACGCTTTCTTCCAAATGTCCCGCTTTGGGCCGCCACCCCTAAGGCATCCCCAAATAATGCCAGAGGCCTTAGACCACCTTTTCTTACTCTGGAGGTCCGCAAACACCATGAGCGGCTCACAGCCGGTCGCTCCTCATCAGGATTGCGAGGCAAAGCACCCATCTATGGCATTCATCAGGGAAGGCTGTGGCACTGAGACCTTTCCAGGCCACGCGGTGTGTACCCTATACCTGGCCCATGCATGCACAGCTACATTGATACGTAACTGTCTTGGGGCTCACGAGGAGCCTGGTTCGCTTTGCGTCGCACCATTCTTTTTAAGGATGAGCCGGGTCAGCGTGTGAAGCCTCGGTCCTGGGCATCCAAATACGAGCTCTGCCCTCAGCCTCTGACAGGAGGGAAACCTTCAGTCGTGACCTCGTGCCAGCCACTGAGGGAGCCACATGTTCCACTGGAAAGGGCCGTGGCTTTGACCCTGGGTAATGGGCTGTCTCATCCCACTGCTCCCGCCAACCACCATACGGCCTTGGGCACAGTGCTTCACCTCACCATGTCCCAATAGGGTCCCACTCGATGGAGCTGACTGGCTCGGCCCCGTCATGATATGCACAGAAACGACCACTGTGGTCTCCTTGAACGCGCATGTCCCTCGATTTCTGCTGCTCTTCACCATCTATTGAGAACAACCGTGCGGAGGGCTGGCCTGAGAGGGAACTCTCATTGCCAGGGCTGCGGCAGGAAATTCTAGTCTTCGCGCGGTCAACACTGACTCATCACTCACTCTCGTGCGACGCGCTGCAAGAGGCAAATCGAGCCCCAGAGATAACTTGGGAGGCACTGGGATGTGCAAGAAGGCAAGCTTTGCTCGTCCAGGCTCCCACCCACGTAACCCCATGTTCCTCCCAAAACCTGCCACTGTTTAGTGATGGGATTCCCAATACAGGCTACAGATTCTCATTCTGTGTCCCCTCAGAATGGCAGCCTGCACTGCACCGGATGGAGGCCAGGGTCCCAAGCATGATGATACTCCCTGCTCATCCAAGTGAGTACAGGATGCTCCAAAAGCAGCCAAATGCTTTCTCCCTGTGACGCATGTGCCATGGCTGGGGCTAGGCCTTTCTGCCAAGTTGCTTCTTTAAGCGCCACAGAGAACCATGGCTCAGGCAAAGCCAGACTGGGAAGCCTGACTCTCAGCACTGTAACATGGAGAGGGTACAAAGTACAGCAGAGAAGACCAGATGCATGCAGCTCTTGTGCCAGCGAGTCACAGTGTCCACGGGAAGGAAAAGGTCAGGGTGGTCCACAGTGAGGCTCATCCTCAGCCCGGGACAGAAACTAAGCATTTCCAGGGGCTGGTTGCCCAGTTCCTTTGTGCGTCCGTGGAGACCAAAGCCCTGAAGCTTGTGACAACAAACCTGAAAGGAAAGCAGGCTTCCCGTGATTTGCAGTGGTGTCTTTCTCCTCCAGCACTCACTCCCGTTGTGCGGGTCCTGGGTTGTTTCCTAGGTGGAGGAGAGAGATGGATTTCAGGGGCATGTAGAAGGCTGGCAGAGGTGAAAAGCTGGCACTCACCAGCATTGACTCGTCACAGACTCGTTCTGGGTGCCGGCCATTCTGGCTCTGACCTTACCGCTTCAAGCCCTGTCTCTTAGCCGGCGCTGGCTCACAGCCACATAGCAGCAGCTTTTCTCTTTCAGGGCATCACTTTCCTGCTTGAGGAGTCCCACCAACAACCACGTGGCATGCCAAGGCTACCGCTCAATGTAAAGCCCCGGTCTTGACAGGAGGATAGAGGTAGATGGCTCCACACAGCTTAGGCTCTGGGTGGAAGCCGCGGATGCCTGCGCTTGGCCTTCCCTCACTGCCTCAGCTCACAAAGTGGTTCATTTTGCCGGGCCGGTCCTCGGGTCCTACCAATTGTATCCACTGGCCAGATTCTCTGCCACCCTGCACTGTGGGTGGTCATCTTCCTATGCGCAAACAAAGAGCACGTGGTTAGAAACTGCTACCGCCTCAGCGCGGGGCAAAGACATCTGTTCAGATGCGATTTGACAGTCACTTTGCTCACAGTGACACGGTTGGGTGGCAAGTGCGTAGAGGGGTTAGAAGTGGCTACCGGGCGCTAGGGCCATGCCAAGCAGCAGCGTTCCATTTCAAAGTGCATTTCGCTTCAAAACAGCTGTCCCGTTCCGTCCCGTCCCGTCCCGTCCCGTCAACCAGTTTCACATGTAGCCCCTAAGCTATCACGGGGCAGGTCAAAATGGCCTCAAGCTTTGTCATGTCTGGCCCGACATGGATGAAAGTCACTGGAGCGGTAGCCTCTTCAGAGGGCACAACGCCTGCCAAGTCTCAAGGAGCTAGGTAAGGGGGGATGGGGAGGGTGCGGGAATCCACAGCCCAAAGTCTCGACAGTGCAATGCATCTCACGCGTCCACCACAGAGATTAATAAGCCAAAAGTGCCCTGTCATGCATCAATTGTTGTGTCTCCAGCCAAACCACCACAAAGAAGCATCTTTCCAGCTTAGCTCAGCATCGGCGAGACCGCAACCGGAGCTCCACATCCAGTTCCGGGCCCCGCACTTTAAGAGGGAAGTGATAATGCTTGAGAGAGGCCAGAGAAGAGCCACCCGTACACTCAGAGACTCACACAGCAAGCCATACGAGGAAAGGCAGCAGGGCCTGGACTATCCAGCCTGAAAAAGAGAAGGCCGACAGGGGACTGGGTAGCAGCCGGTCGCTACACCGGAGGCATCCCTCTGGGGCTTGGGGAACAACCGGTTTGCCAGGGCACCCTTGGGGAAAGCCAGGAGGCACGGTCACAAACTCCTGGAAGACCGTGTCGGGCTCATTTCAAGTGCAACATTAGGGAAAACCACAGCACAGTGAGGATGTCCAGACCATGACTGTTCCTGTGCCGCACCGACAAAAGCAGAGAGGAGGAAGCTTTCATCATCAGCAGCTTACTCAGAGCTGTGCTTGCATTCCTCTGATCCATCAAAGGGACTGCGGGAAGCAGATCTTCTAAAGAGAAAGTGGTGATTCAGACACTGGGGGGTGGGGGGAGTTGGCAGGAAAAAGAGGGGGTGCTTCCAGGAAAGGCAGTCAGGACAGGGACAGAAGAGCCATGCAGTAACCTGTTGAGGGACCTGGGGGTTAAAAAGGCTGCTCTCAGCACCAGGAGAAGAGTCCAGAGTCTCACCCGAGACTGTACTTAACATGGTCCAGTCCGTGGAGAACTTCTTGTCCCACAGTGTCCCAACCAGGCTTCTTTTTGGGCGTGTTGTTCTCTAAGAGGGCCCTTCTGCATTTTCATCCACGTGCATTAGTCTGGCTGTGGCGCAGCCCATGTTGACAAGGGGACCTAGCCGGCATCTCGGTCCAAAGCACGGTTTGGCACAAAGTTTCCCAGATTCTGTCGGGCCTGCGGCTGTCCGTAGACCGTTGCAGCTACCGCCCATACCCCTCCAATCCCATGATGCATGGGCTAGTGCTCGGGGAACCTGCCATGGGAGAACGTTTTTGCAGGGCATATTTAAAACATCACAGTCTGAGGGACACCCAGTACCGGGGACCGGCGTCCCCGGGGTGAGGGTGCCTGGCATGCCCTTTATCCATCAGGTGTGCGGAAGGCCTGTCATCTGGAAGCCTTTCTCGAGTCCCGGGCTCCCCGGCTTGCCAGGCTTAGGAACCTGGGCCCTGAGCCTTGACTCCACAGTCAACCGGCCCTTTGTGAGAGCTGCCCCAGCAGTCCCCTCAGTTGGGTGGCGGGCCAGCACTGCACACAGGGCAACTGGCAAGCATCCCCAAGGGCACGTCCTTCCCCTCTCTTTGGTCATGCATTCACATGTGCCTCCCATTTGCATGACAGTGTCAACTGACCGGCTACCAAAACATTCTACATAGAGTGAGCGGCGCCTTGGTGGTGGGCTCGCACTTTCCTCGCATGCTACATGGCCCGTGCACAGCTGATTCAAACGTATCACATGGCTAAGGTGAAAACCATGCCGTGCACATCGTGTCTGCCCGGAGCTGCAGTGCTCGTGATCTCACCGCATCCTTTCATGACCATGGACCTGGCCACACCCTTTTCTCAAGATGGTGAGAATGGGGCCCGTTTCTTGCACACGCGTGTGCAGCAAAGGTGTCTTTGGAGCGACCCCGGGCTTGGACCTTTGGCAACTCAGCACAGGTGCTTTTTTCATACATGAGCGTTAGATGGTATTCATTGGCCAAACGCCGGGAGAATCTCTCTCCGTGGGGACTTGCCTCCAAAGACTGAGGCATAAATGAAGGGAGCAGTCAGCCGTTACGGGCACCACCGCATTTTCTTTTGGGTGTTGGAGGGGTAGGATTTTCTAAATGAGATGGGGTGCTATCTGACGCATGCCTCTCTCAATTCACAGGTCACAGCAGGTGACCACCAGGCACCATGGGCTTTACGTGGAAGACTCGGTGGGAGGCAGTCGCCACGGACAGGTAAGGAAGAACCAGCGTGAATCTGGCAATGCCTGTGTTGGTCTCTTGGATGTTTTGGGTCCCAATTCTTTCCACTCTGGCGATCGGGGGCGGGTGACCCGTAGGAAATGTCAGAAGTCCCTGGCATCAGTAAGTACTTCTGGGGACTAGGTTGGGAACACCCACCGCCCCTGAGCTTCCACAGCTCAGGTGATTACAACCCCTCTTCTCCAAGAGGTTCGGCGGTCATCTGGAAGGCCCGTTACTCTCCCCATTTTGGTCTTTGACACATTTTCTGGGATGAAGGATAAGGCACGCACATTTTTTTGACCCAGACACCGACTCGTGTCTTGGAAATCAACCTCAGGGAGCTCGGTAGACTGCAGTCTAGGTAATGTGAATGCAGGCACCTGAAGAAGAAGAAGGAGAGCAGATACCATACTAGAGCTGCCTGGGAAAGAAAGGCAGAGGTGACCTCTGGACCGTGACGGCCAGCTCGTCCACTTGCCAGCATGGCACTTGACTTGGACGGCGCCGTTCCTCACTAGGTCGGTATTGACACTGCAATCGGTTCATCTTACTCCGCAGAGGTCTCTTGCCCAGGAAGGAAATTCGCATGCGTGGGAAAGCGGGCTCTGAAGATGTGGCCAATGCTGCGTTTTCATACATTTCTTACTTGATGGCATCATATTGGGGGTATTGTGTCTATGGGCTGGGTTTCCAGTGTTATGTTTGAGGTGCCCAACAGCAAGACCACCACTTTCCTTAACAGGCAAGAACCTGTGATAGCTGACATCGGTGTTAGTCATTTGGACCCTGCTGGAGCCAGTCTGCTTATTAACTCATGAAAGAAAGGGCTCACTCTAAACTTTTGATAAGAGAAAGAATTTGCATGCTAGCTCTGCTCCTAGAATATAGAAAGGGCTTTTCTCCTACCGGATACATTCACTTGTGTGACAGCCAAAACAAGGCCCGGGGCCTCGTCCTGAGACCCTATAGTAGGCAATGGCATGGAATGCCGGGCACTGATAGGCACTAATGGAGACTGACTGCGAAGACTCAGACACTGGGGAAGAGTCCCAATTTATCGCTTTCCACGAGGAATACCCAGAGGAGTGTGACATTCATGAGTCATTCAGTTGGGAAAACACTGCGACGTTGGGCATGTTGCTTATCGTCATGAGGGTAGGCGAGAGCCTGGGCTGGCATTCATGGGGTGTTCAAAAAAAACAAACCTTTCCAACTCTTTTTTTTTTTTTTCTTACAGCGATGATTCGTCAGGTGTGGGTACTCATGTGGAATATTGAGCATGTGCTTGGACTTTAGGGGAACCCTCTGCAGGGGCAGGCTCGTACAGGGAAGCCTTGACGACCGTTCCCAACATCAGCGAGATGCAGAGCTCCCTCGTTCTTGGTCCCCCTTTGCCCAAGGGGCCCCAATGGGCCCCGCTCACCGAGGCCTTTGCAGGGCTGAGCACAGACCCTTAGAAGCCACAAGCTTGGTATACGTGCCACCGGGGCACCAGCCCTAGCGTGCCAGTTGATGTCTGCCTCTTCCAGTTTGTTTCTCCTCCACTTTGCCCCTTCTAGAGGTTGCCTAAGGCCGAGGCCCCTTGCCCGTCAGCAGGGGTCAAGAACAGCTGTGGGGATGGACAAACTCTGAAAGCACACCCTCCGCTCTGGCTCTCAAAGGAAAGGCAGCCAGGCCCAGGCACACAGGCCTTGGCTCTGCCCACCTACCTTGTGCCAGCCAGGGGCAGAAAAGGAGGCAGTGGAACCCATTGCCCTGCAAATGGCAGGGGTGCCAAGTGCTTGGAAGATCAAATGGGAGGTCACCAAGCAGACCTGCCCGGGCAGGTGGCCCTGTGGGGGATTTCGCTCGGCAAAAAGGAACAAGCTCCTGCCTCCAGAAGCAACGACCCACGCAAAGATACCAGGCCGCTCACTCGGCGTCCTGGCACACGCGCTCCTGCAGGCAGACAGCATGCTGGGCTACAAACATCAGGCCCTGTAAGCTGCAGCAGTGCACAGGGACAAGCGCTCCTGATGCCAGAGAAACGTGAGGCCACGAGGCTGTCCCTGGGCCCAACCACCAGCAGGCGATCCTCCTGTCAGTGCCTCCTGTTGACAGTGACATGCCGCATGGCTTCACTTTTTACAGGAAGGGCCTGTGGCTGGGGCTCCCATAGCTGGGGCCTGCTCTCCTTGATGGCCTGCTCTGCACACGGCTCATGCGTGCCTTCAGACAGCAGAAGCTCATTGGGGCTGCAGGTGACTTTCCAGGCATCATGCTGCGACTCCTCTATAAGTATAGCTGGCACTCAAGGGTCACACCGGATGTGGCGAAGCGGCAGCCAGGCCTCTGGCCCTGTGTCTTTTGAGGGCCACAGAGGCAGCCCCGAGGCTTGGACAGGTCCCAGGGGAGGGCGCAACGGGGGATGCAGAGCTCCACCCTGCAGTTGAAGGAAGAACCTTGCTCTGGCTGCACAGAGACCTCTCAGACCACCAGGCAATGTTGTCACCATGGTACACAGGAACTGGCATGCTTGGTAGGCAAGGTTCTTTCAGCAGACAGGAGATCTTGTTTTCAACTGGCCGAGCAGCTGGAAAAAAGTTCTTAACAGGCTTTCGGGTGCAGCCCCCCTTCTTCAAGCCCGGAGAGTCTCTGCTGGTCTGAGACCGCACACAAAGAGACAAGCTAAAAGTGCGGCAGGCTGCTGGTGAAAATGGAGAGTGCCAGGCACACAGGTGACAGGGGCCGAGGGATCCAGGGCATGTGGAGAATTCACCCCACAACACCTGTGGGCCCCCAGCCCTCATAACCACAGGCTATGGTGATTAGCCAGCCGAGGAGCCTCAATTTTTTCCAGGAACCAGCTGAGACTGGAAACCAGGGGACCTGCCCATGACCGGGACAGCTCCCAGCCAGCCCTGGGCCACACAGGAGAGCATGAGCAGGCTGGAGGTGTCTGGGGACTGTTCAGTTTCAGGCCATCTCCAACCAGGTCAAGGCAGCATGTGCACACTTCCCTGTGCAGCCCCGGGGTGGTGGGGAGTTGTCCCGGTCAGAGGCAGGTCCCAGTCTCCTGCCAGAGAGACAGTGGCGTGGGGCATGGAAAGAGCTGCAGGGGGGTGTCGGTCCCAGCCCCGTATCCTGATCCACTGGTTGGGCAGCCACCAGCAAGCTAGCCACCCCGCAGGGCATCAGGGCAAGGGGCTGGGCCCTGCCCCTCCCCTGCAGCTCTTTCCATGCCCTGCACACCTGCTCATGGAGCCAGGGCAGGACTTCCCCACTGCTGGGGGGGGGGGGACGTCAGCTCTGCCCCAGCAGCAGGCAGCCCTGCAGGAGCCCAGAGACAAGCATCTCGGTGCTCCCTGCCAGCCCCCCTTGGCTAGTCTGAAAATGGCCCTGGTGTCTGTAGGAGCCCATTGCTGGGCTGCAGGTACCTGGGGGCAACTCTGATCCCTGCTCCTTGCATGTGTTGATGCCTTCCTGAAACCCTTACTCTGGCTTGGCTTATGCAAGCGTAACTCGGGGCCAGAGTAAAGACACGTGCAGACATGCCCGCTGTGCGTTACCTACCGTGCAGTCACTCAGGTACCTACATTTACAGGTAGTAGAAAAGCATACGTTAGCCTGTTTTACCACGCAGTCCCTGCTACACGTGGTTACACAGCGACCCTTTACTATGTGGTAAATTGGCCTCCCATGGAGGAATGCACCTCATGTAAACGCACCCACTAGGTACACATACATCTGCGCTGCAGGAGAGGACTTACCAAGCGAGCTGGGGCAATGGAAGCAGTCTAGAGGCATCGGTGGGGTACTCTGATCCTACTTCTTTATCCCCCAATCCCTTAAAGCTACCGTGGGCATCTCCTATCCTGGATGCCAGGCAAGTTTACGGAGATGGCATCTCGCATTCCAACCTTGCGTGGAGATAAATGACAACAGCGCTGAAAAAAGTTGAAGGGACCCATGTTATTCTATAAATCCCAGCAAGTAAAAGCTACATTTGTCCAGTACCAAAAGTCATCCTGCAACTCTACAAACACATTTCGAGGCAGGTTAGGTACCATACAACTTCCTTCCCACAGAACGTCACTTAGTGAATTGTATCTTTTCTTCGCCGTTCTACATTCATTACCTCTCCAAACAGCTGTGTACCTTCATGGCGTGTGGTAAAAGTCTGCTCGTTAGCCCAGCTGAAATGTTGAACATGGAAGGTAAAGTGGTGTAGCGAATAGGTATATGTGTTTTATCGACTGCAAAGAGATTGTACCTAGCCAGACCCGACCCACCCAATTTGCTTTCGACGAGAAGAGGATGGGCTCTGCACATGCGGGCACACCATCACACCTTGACTCGAGCTGGGCTTTTGCTACTGTCTCCCACAACATTCCCACAGCCAAGCTGAGAAAGTCCAGGTCAGATAAAGAGTCTGGAACGCGGACTGAAACCTGCCGGATCATTGCATTCAGAGGGTAGCAGTCGATGGCTCGATGTCCGGTGGGCAGCCGATATCAGGTGGAGTGCCTCAGGGGTCAGCACTGGGCCCGTTTGGGTCAGTATCTTCCTCGGCGACCTGGGAGATGGCATAGAGCGCACCCTCAGGACCAGGGCCAGCCCACAAGTTTTTGGGCCCCCTGATGCAAGGAAGGCATTGGCGGGGTGTGGGGAGGAGAGGCAATCACAGAGGCAGATGAAGGTATACCAGGACTCTGGGCAAACGCAAGACTGGAAGCCCCCTACCACCATGGGAGCTGGGCTTTGGGCAGGTAGGGGTAAGGGCCCCTTCCCCTCCTAGAGCTGGCAAGAGAGGCTGGGGGACCCTGCTTGGCTGTGGGGCACATGACCACTACTTCTCCCTGCTCTCCACCCCCACTACAGCCAAATGTACACATACATGGGGCAGACAAGGCTCTCCAGGTAAAGCTGATATCTTTTTTGAGACCAATAACATGGTTGGAAACAGTTTTCTAGCCAGCTCTCCAATTTAAACACCTGCAATCAGGCTGAGGAAATTTCTACATTCGGTGCGCACTCTTCCCAGATGGAACAAAGAGTAAAGACGCTAGAGGAGGGCCTGCGTGCAAGCCAGTTAGCAAAAGTGTAAATTGAGGAGTTGGTGGCTGAGAGCCAGCAGGTCTCATGGAACCAGTCCTTAAACCGCTTGTTAGCAAAGGAGCGAGTTTGGTCCAAGACGCTACAGACGTTCTACAAAAACTTCAAAGCGTAGGCTGCATTGCCAGCAACGGCCTCCTAGCCAGCGTGGATGATACCCCCTTATATGCCACCATCCCCCGCCAGGACCACATGCCCTGCGTATCTCCAAGAGCAAGTTGGTGACATACAGACCCAATGATATGACTGAAATGCTATGCTTCATCCTCACACACAATTCCACATTTAACAAGCACCGTTTCCCCCAGGCCATGGCTCCATAGAAGGCCACCCTGTTCATGAGCCACCTGGAAGAAGAATTCCTCAAAGACTGCGCCATCCAAACCTTGCTGTACTTAAGCAAATCGATGACATCTTTGTCGTTTGCACTAAAAACTGGTCACATCTCCAGTTAAGTTCCTTTGGAAATGCGACGGTTGTCGTCCCTCTGTCTGACTGTCTCTTGCGGACTCTGGCACTGACATCTTCTTTCGAAAGGCAATGATCGGCATCCCGAATGGTAAAATACAGGCCACAGCAGATGAGAAATCCACGGACCAATGTCCATGTCTGCACAAAGCCGGCAGTTGCCCTAAACATGCCACAAAACCCATGATATGCTGCATGCGGGCAGCACCTGGGATCACAGCCACACAACTCTTAAAATGGCTTTCACATGGCAGGGACGCTCCTCCAGTGAAATAGTTGCACGTTTCAAAGAGCCACCCGGATACCATGTGACCAATGACTGCAGTGCAGAAGGAAAACCCCCGCAATTTGCGCACCGCCGGTTATGATGTATCACTGCTCCCTTGTACCTATAGGGAAACTCCTCAGACCATTGCAGACCACCCTAGAAGGAGACCCTATTCTTCCCAAGCTCTTCCTGGAGCCACCCATCCCAGCCTTCTGACAAGCACCTAGCCTCACAACCCTCATCACCAGAGGCAAACTTCTTGGAGCCCAAAACGCATCAAACAGGGCCAGGCCGTGCCATGAAACAAGTGCAAAGCCTGCCAACATATCTCCGCTGTCGCCGCCACAAATGTTACACGCCACGACAGAACCGTTGCCATTCCCGGTTCTGACACCGGCACCACCCTAAGTGTTTGCTATCTTGTCCGGTGCACCAAATGCACTGATGGAAAATACATAGCAGAGACCAAACGACAACCTCACACCGCAGTGAATGCGTGCCGGAAATCTGTCTGAGGCCGGAGTACCTGGTGACTGGTGGGGGCACATTTCTCATGAGAAAACCGCTCCCTCTCCAGGCTCGCAGGATGAATCCTCCATGGGAATGCACAAAACGCTTTCCATGGATGAGCCTATGAATGTCACTTCATCAACCTCCCGGATACAACAAATTCTGGCCAAAACACAGAAGCAATGCAAAGCTGTAGAACTCTTGGTTCCAAAATGACCCCTTTTATGAGACCAACTGGGAAATCACCAGAAACCTGTCCTTTTCAGTGAGCTTTCAGGTTCCAAGGCCCTTCATCGGGCTCTGAGAAAAGTATAGATGGTAAAAAGTCCCCGTGGGTAGGAAATACACTTCATGTGTGCACAGAGGCAGCTGGAGGTGGACAGCTGTCCCTCTGGGTCCAGCTTTGTCTTGTGATCTCCCAGTTGGTCTCCTCAAAGGGATCATTTTGGAACCGGGAGTTCTACCTTTTTGCATTGCCTCTCATCTATGGACCAACACAGCTACCGAGTATATCCCAGAAACACGGACAACACTGAATTGCAGCCAATGTTGGATTTAAAACATCATGTCAGAGCAACAAGCAAAGTATTTTTTTTTTCACCTGCTTGCCTGCCATCTGACACCTCCAGGAAAGAAATTTTACATACATGCCATACCAATGAGGAGCTCGGCACAACTCTCAAAGGCACAGCTACTAAGTACATCCCTGGACTAAACACAGACCTGGGATTTATGACGCGCTATAAGCTGCCAGACATCTGACTCCCCAGGTACATCTCCAGTTTCCCCTGCTACATTCATTCTCCTTCCTCCCCACAATCCCGGCCTGCCTCTCATCCACTGGCTCCTCAATGTACATCTCCACTGCCTGCCCTTCTTGCTGCAGACCAGCCACTGGCCTCTTTACCATTAATTCCCTCCAGGAAGAGCACACACCAAATGCAGAGGCTTCCCCAGCCTGACCAAGAGTTTTTAAACCCAAAAGCTTGCTCAGAAAAAATGTTTCTAACTATTTATTTGGTCTAATAAAAGATATCACACACACATAGACACACGCAGGACCCTTCCCTCTGCCCCCCCAACCCCTGCAGCCCCCTCAGTCTCACTCCCCTGCACTTACGTTACACTCACATGCAGGGAGCTGCTGCCTGGCCATCCTGAGCAGGCCTGCAGATGCAGAGGGCAGGACTGGCTGGGCTGGGCTGGGCTGGGCCCGGCAGGGAACAGGAAGGCAGGGGTCTCCCAGCCTGGCTCAGCCCCCTCCCCTGCAGGCGTGGCAGGGCTCTTCAGGTAAGACCCCAGCCCAGCACCCCCTGCCCAAGGAGGAGGGGTCCAGCTTCCAGCTGCCAGGGAAGCAAATGTGAAAGCCGCAGCTTTCAACCTGGTGCCAAAAATGGGTGTGGAGTTTAAAATGGTGGCTTTTGCTTCCCTGCTGTGGAGGATGCCAGCTGCATGGGGCCCCTCAGTTGCAGGGCCCCCTGCAGATGCAGGTGTCACAGACATGGGTGGGCCAGCCCTGCTCAGCAAGTTTCCAGTCAACACCCAAGCCAAGGGGAGTAGTAGAGCCACTGCAGGCTAGGGCTAGAATTCAGAGACCTCGGCACGTTGCAGGACCAAATCAAAACAAAGGTTCAACAAGGACAAGTGTAAAACCCTGTGCTTAGGTTGGAACAATCCCAAGCCCTGGGACTGGCTGGGGGCTGATGGGCCGGGCACCCGCTCTGCAGCAAAGGACCTGGGGGTGACAGGGGACAATGAGCTGAAGGTGAGCCAGCAGTGTGTCCTTGTCGACCGGAAGGTTAACAGCATCCTGGGCTGCGTGGGTAGGTGTGTTGCCAGCAGGGCAA
Source organism: Alligator mississippiensis (assembly GCF_030867095.1). Lineage (NCBI taxonomy): Eukaryota > Metazoa > Chordata > Crocodylia > Alligatoridae > Alligator > Alligator mississippiensis. The sequence goes on along the minus strand of NC_081837.1, from coordinate 23,214,709 downwards.
GGGAAGCAATTATGCTCCTCGATGCATCAGCGGTGAGGCCACATCTGGAGTCCCATGTTCAGTTTTAGGCCCCCGCTACAGAAAGGATGTGAAGAAGTTGGAGAGAGCACAGAAAAGGCCAATGGAAAAGGTTAGGAGGCTGGGGCACATGACTTCTGAGGCGAGGCTGAGGGCACCGGGCTGATTTAGTCAGAAGAAGAGAAGACTGAGAGGGGATTGAATAGCAGCCTGTGGGAGGGTTCCAAAGAGGATGGAGCAGGGCTGTTCTCAGCGGGGGCAAGGAGCAATGGGGTCACGCTGAAGCAAAGGACCTCTAGGTGAGATAGAAGGAAAAGTGTTCTCACTCGGAGGTGCTCTCTGCTGAGGCGGCCGCTTCCCCAAGAGGATTGTGTCCTTGAGCAACGACCACTCTTTGTGTACCCCATTTGTCTTGCCTTCCTGGTCCTGCATCACCTCCCTACTAAAGCTCTGAGCCTGTCAGAGTCCGCATTTTTGAAGTCCAGGACGTCGCTCCTGCCAGTAGATTTGTTGACTTGTGAACGACAGTGAACCCGACCATTTCATGGGTGCTGTTGCCCAGGCTACTCTCAATGTTCATCTCCCTAGGCCAAGGACAGGTCTAGGAGAGCATTACCTCTGGTTGGCCCTTGCACGTCCTGTATCAGGAAGAGCTCCTCGATCACGGTCAGGGCACTGCGTGACTGATCCGACATAGCTGAGTGTTCCTCCTGATCTGCGTCTGGGTACTTGAAGTTGCCCGTGACAACCGAGTCCCTAGCACACATGACCTCTCTGTCCATTCTTGGGAGAACTTCAGATCCAGCTCTTCACCTTGGTTCGGGGGCCTGTAGCAAACACCTATGGTTAGGTTTCCCTCTCCTTGCCCCCGCCCCGTAGCTTGACCCAGGGTGTTCCAAGCTGCTTCTCTTCGGTGCCAATGTCAGCTTCCGGAGTGGAGTCCCGTTCTCTCACATCAAGAGCTACCCCTCCGCCTTTTCTCCCTGCTGTGCAGGGTGCAGCCCTCTAGGGCTATGCTCCAATCATGCGAGGAGTCCCACCAAGTCTCTGTGATCCCCACCAGGTCATACTGCCTCTAGCAGGAAAGCTCCAGGCACACAGAGAACAATCTGTGCACCTGGCATTGGTGTGCGGGCAGCTGAGGCCCCCAGCTGTCACCCTTGATTTCCTAAGATGCTGTGGGAGAACTGTTTGGTTTGCATTTTCAAAACCAGTTATCTTTGTGTCCTCTACATGGGAGCTTTCCTGCGTGCTGGTCCCCAGGCATGCACCGCTTGGAGTTTCCCCATCCCTCGGCAGAGTCACTGTAAAGCCCTGTCTGGTCGATGGGCCACCCTGGCTGAGAACAGGGTCTTCCTTACCTCTCCTAGGAGTCTTCTCTCTCTGAAGTACGAGCTGTGGTCAAAGAAAGTGAACACCTTGTGGTCACACCACTGTCAGAGGTGTCTGTTGATCTTTTTCATGCAGCCTTCCCTCCTGGCTCCATGTCCTGCAACAGGGAGTACAGAAGAGAAAACACCTTAAGCCCCCAGTCCCTTGAGCCCAGCCCCCAGTGCCCTGCAGTCACTCATGTCCCAGTCAGGGTTACCTCTGGCTGCGTTGTCCGTGCCCAAATGGACGAGGAGCACGGGGTAATAGTCAGAGAGCCTGGGGATCCTGTCGGATGCAGGCCCCAGGGAGCCAGCAGACCTCTTGGGTATGGGGCCCCCCTGTACCTCTCGGGAGAGAGTCCCCTGCTGCCACCACCCGGCATCTCCTTCTAGGGGCAGGGATACTTACCTCCTGAATACTTACCTCCTCCTCTGGTGTCTCTGTCAGAGTCTCCTCCTGCACCGCCAGGGAAGCATACCTGTGGTGCAGTGCCAGGGGAGAAGCGGCCCTAGCTCTGTGTGCCCCAAACATGGAGACAACTGTTTTCCAGGGAGCTTGGGGCTGGGAGGGGCTTTGTGGCCACCTCCTCCCCCGTTCCCCTGGAGTAGGGCCTCACGGCAGTTGTGGCTGTAATCTTCGTGGGCCCTGATGGCACGCAGCTGACATACCTCCTCCTTGAGCTCCCGCACTTGGCCCTCCAGGGACTCCACCAAGGTGGGGTGCTCCCATGCTCGGGTATCAGCAGCCCGCATGGTCCACAGCCCATCTGGGTGGAGGTCTCGGCACCAAGAAGCTAACGCTGACAGGCACGGTGGGTCGCTGCCATGGCCGTGAGCTACTTCTCATTCTTAGCTGATCTCAGCAGCTTCTGTTTAGGCCTCTGGGCTCAGGTTGCTTGCTTGGCCCAGCCCTCTGGGTGCCTTGTGCATGCCCCTCCATGCAAACTCCCACACAAACTGCTGCGCCCTTGTCAAGCCATGCCTGTTTTAATGCTCTCTTTGCTCTGCTCCAGTCATGGGGCTTCCTGGGTGGCTCAGCTAAGTAGAGACCAGGGTGGGGGCATTGTTCCCCTCCCGGGCTCCACTCAACCAGTATCTCCCACCTCGCACAGCCCCATACACACGCATGCATGAGCGCGCACCCCCAACCTGCCACCCACACACACACTCACTCAAACCCCTGCAAGCACCCCTGAGCTCACCTGCTCTCTCTGTCAGCCCAGCTTTTACCTCCCAGCCCTTCACTGGGGGGATCTGGGTCTTTGGTTCCCAGGGGTGCAATGGGTGTGAACCCGTGCGTCTTCACCGGGGAGCAGGCTCAAGAACAAGTTCTCTGCTGTGCGACAGCCAGCTGTTTCAGAGCACACGTGAAGAACAAGAAGATGTTTTTGCTTTCTCATCTAATCTAGCTCTCCGGGACTGCTGACACATTACGGCGGCCAGGACAACGATAACCTGATTGACATTTCTGATCTCTGGAACGGCGGAACCTCTGAAGGCAAGTCCCAGTGGCAAGTTCCCTCTCGCTGCCTCTCTCTGTGGTCTGTGGGGCCCCGCTCTCTCCCTTGTGCTAGGGATGACACTGGACGACAAGGAAACATCCCCACTGTCAGAAATGAGAACAATCTCCTAATTGACTAGGGTTGCCGATGGCTCTCAGTGGGGAGGCAGCCGCACCGCACGTTCCAGTGTTTGAAAAGTGTCCCGGCCTTCAGAAAAAGTGGCTGTTATTTTCTGCTCAGCATCCTCACATACACAGCGAGATGCACCAAAGCTGTGCATGTGCTTGTATATCACATAGTGGGTGATCCAGTTCTGCTGGAGGGATGCCACCGAGCACGCTTACAGCACAGGCTGCTCCTTCCCGAGGAAGCGCAATATCATTGCAGAGAGAGAATTAAAAACAAAACTGACCGGAAGTACCACTCATGAGTATGCAACAGATCCTTCTGCTCCACAATTTAGTGCAGCAGGGCCATGGCAGGCTAGAGCTGCGTGCAGGTGAACCCATCCGAGCAGTAAATATCTGAGCATCTGCCCAGTTGCTCAGGCAGGTTTTGCAACCGGCGCTAGTCGCTGCCACAGCTTCACTGTTATCAGTTCTTCAGCTAGGCAAGGCACCTGCCCAAGCTTTGACTGACCCAAACCGTCTGAGATGAGGATGGTGCAATAGTGTCAACCAGCTTCAGCCCCACCCCTGCCAATCCGGCAGTCTACATTTCCCGTGTTACGACCCCAAGATGCAGAACACAGAGTCACCTGAAGTCTCGTGCTTTAGGGAGAGATTGGAAAGAGAGAACGCAGTGCTTTTGAGGACTTTTGTTTTTTTGGGTTTTTTGTTTTTGTTTTTTCTGTTGAGCTTTTACCATTCAGAAAAGGGCAAAGGGGAAACAAGGGCAAAGGGGAGGGGAAATTGGACAGGTGATAAAGGCTGGCACCGAAGGCAAAGAGGGGGCGGAGGTGTGGGGCTGGACGGTGCATACGAAATGAATCAGCGGGACAGAGCCAAGCAGCAAAGCGCTTTTAGAGCAAAGATGGGTTGTTCCATTTCACAGTCACCTTGCGTCAGGCCACGAGGCTTCCTCGTTACCCTCTGTTCCAATTGTTTTCTGATGGTGACAGCAAAGCAGGCCTGCTCGGCTGCCAAAGAGACAAACCCAGGTCTTGGTTTAGGGCTGCAGCCCCCGCAGGACACGGGCATCATGATAGGGATAAAACCAGTGCACTCAGGGCACCGGCCTAGGACACTCTGGTTTTGGTCTCCAAGACAACTGTGACATTGGAGCTTGTGTGGTTTGCATACCATCTGGTCGGGAGAGCCATGAATGAAGCAGCTAGAGATATGAAACATTAATCATTTCCTTTGCTTTCAGACCACGCAAAAAAAGGTGCAGAGGACTTCAGAAAGATCCCATGCACGACAGCTTGCTTCTCGGCAAATCCACATTAGAATGAGTGCTGACACATTTCCGAGGATAATGACCCGGGTTCCTGCAAAAGTGGGAGTCTGGTCTGCTTTGGTTAGCTATGCAACCAACACTCTTGACAGCCCCGTGACAATGGAGCCCGGAAGAGTCTGCGAGATGATGGGATTCGTGCGAGCGGGAAAACACCCATCACACAAAGGGACTCTTCCCTAATCACAAAAAGTGAGATGAGGAAGCTGATCCCTCAGCTTTTCATTGGAAGGTTCAAAAGCCCTGCTCCTGCCACACAACACCACCTCCTGCTGCACACAAGGGCCACAAAAGAAGACTAAATGGCCCTTGTGGCCAAACACCATCCAAGGAATGGGCCAAAAGCAACAACGCTGGTGGACCGATGCATCCCATTCAGCCATTTTGCTAGTACAGACACCCAGAGAGGGCCACCAAGACCTCTGTCTTGTGCCCCATCCCTCTAGAGCCATTTGCAGCCCAAACTCTGGGCCAGTGGCTGAAGCTCTAAGTCACAGGTATTGCTCCAGGAGGTGGGAGAAAGAAGATCTACGTGGCCATCGCCTGAGCTGAGCCTTCTGTTCAGTGCGATTGCCATTTTTTCTCCTAAAATGTGGCCAAGGAATAACAGCCACCCTGATAGATAATTGCCTGGAAAAAAATATGTATCGGCGTAAGAAAATATGCAGCACGTACGAGCCATGGTGAACAGTCATGAGACACGCTTCTCTGAATTGTGTGAAGGGTTCAATACAGTTTCTGGTGACTGACACTGCAGCTAAAGAGGAACACGTACAAGGTTGTGGTATAAAAAAAGCAAAGGCCTTAAACTTTAATCAAAAAAAGGTTGTAAAGATAAAACTAAAGGTGTTGTGTAAAAGTGTGGGTTACAAAAAGAGGAAGAATGTCTGGCCTTGTAGTAATCAGCGGTTACTGAGACAGCAAGAAAAGAGTGTTTTGTAATAAAGAAATGAAAATAATGTTTTTGTAACTGTTACCAGAGCTAGATTTCTAAAAATTTCACTATATGTTCACGTGAATTGTAGGTGGCTGTTAAAAAGGTATATAAGCTTTAATGTTTAGGCAGGGAGCCCCCTCCAAGTGCATGGTGAATCCATGTCACTTTGGGTCCCCTCCTACAGCTGTAGCTCTATCCAAATAAAGCTTCTGCTGACCTGACCCAGAAGTTTCCTGTGTGTGTTTTCCACGACAAGGTACTTTGTGAAGTTTTCATGGAAAATGCCCATGAGTTGTGGATCAATCTTACAGCTTTAAAATTATGGGATATGATGATTGTCTGTTTGAAAAACTGGGGGAGTCCAGTCTCTGTCACAGTTGGTCCATTACTAAAGGCCACTCCTAGGCATTCCCGGGGATGAGCCACGTGATATTTTAGTGGTTATCTATCTTTCCAGTGTCACATGTCCACTATGATTTAATTGGGGGTGAGGGAGGAAGGAAAAAGCAAACCATCTTGGCAGAAAGAACAAAATGGCTGGTTTAAAAAGAAAAGTTAACTCACTTGGGGAAAAAAAGAAAAAAAAGCATTGGGCTCGACTCTCCTGAGCGATGCCTCAGCAGACAAACCTCTCCAGGGCACCTGAGCTTAGCAAAGATCTTTTGTGCTTTTTAAAACACAGGAGTGACTACTGTCCCCCAGTTAAGATCCTGGTGTATAAATGAGTGGACGTTCACATGGCAAAAGGCTGTCCCCTCCATAAAGACCTGACACGCTAGAGACAAAACAGGTGGAAAGGGGGAACTTTGTCATCCCTGGCTTGCAGACAAGGAATGCCGGGTGCGTCTACAAGTGCCATTCATGTGCCTGAGCGCACCTGGAACCACAGCCCACTGATTCGGGCTGGAGCAGCCCCAGCTGGCAGGCAACCAGGGGGTTAAGCCTGCCAGCCCAAGGCTGCTCCCACCCAGCTTTGTGTCCTGCAGAGGGGCTGGCTGGGGCACGAGGGGGAGCCAGCATGGGGCTAGCCAACGCACTTAATAACCCCGCCACAGACTATTACCTGTGTTTACAAATACTATCTTCTGGCGGCATTGATTACTTTATTGTTGGCTAATAGGGCCATGCACGTAGATGCCGAGGCTTTACTGCAGAACTAATTAGCTCAGCAGCAAACATCTCCCGTAGACAAGCCCACAGAGATGTGGGGCTAAGCAAGCATCCAGCGCCGCCAAATATGTTAGCTTGGGCTTTCATATTTGTTTTTTTTTTGTGGGGGGGGGGAGGGGCAGGTCAGGGGGGTTAAGGAAAAGTTTTCATGTTCCAAGCAAATCAGTCAAATCAATTGGAAAGCCACAAGTTGTTCAAGAACCACATGTGGCCCTACTACCGGCAAACATCCTCCACCCCTGCATGGGGCTTCAGATGCTTCCAAATCCTACATGCAGGCCAAAGCCTGGAGGCTCGGGGTTCAGCTGCCCCTCAGTTTCACCTGCCCTCAGTTGCACAGCCACAGGGACAAGCTATGGAGGACTCTCCCATTTCCATAAGGCAGGTGTATAGCCAATTCTTCCACCTGGAAGAGAAAGTGGGAGACTGTGCCTGACCTCAGTCGAGGTACTACCCCGTGCCAAGAAAGCAGCCCTCCTCAGAGATTAGGAAAACCACCTTAGTGGTCGTGGTGTTTCCCCTTTAGCTCAGGTGTGGACTTTCAGTACCTTATACAAGTCACGGCGGGCATATATGGCATAGCCAAGAGCTGACTTCGGAGCTCCTAAATCACAATCCAGTGCTGTAAGCACAAAGCCCATGCTCCTCGGAGCTGGGCTACATTCAGGACGTGGTGTAATATTTGCTGCATGACCTCGGCTGAGTTACGCCTTCACCTTTCTGACAGCACGTCTCCTGTCCTGCCGCTTTCAGTGAGAAAGGCTTCGACTTTGTCATTTCTACCATTTCCCCACTGTATCCAGTTAACCAGCTGATTTTACCTGCACCCACTGCACTTGCTTTTCACTTGTCACTCCTGCCGCTGGTGTCGTTGAACTGTTGCCATATCATCTGTCCACACAAATGCATTTGGAGGAGATGGTAGGAAGAACGGCAGGGAAAATGGAGCAGGGCTGCACTGAAAAAGGAGAAAAAAAAATGGTGTCCTTTATAAACGAGCAAGGTTCTTTGGGTGAATCTGATATCTTTCATCAGACTATAGGTAATCATCTTGATCAACTGTCCCTTTCTCTCTCAGCCACAACTGCTTACCACAAAGGCAGAGGATGCCAGGGCACTCATGACCCCCGCTTAGAAAGTGCCCACAGGCAAACAGCACCAGGAAGCCCACAAGCAGACCGTGGCATCAGGGATAAACTGAGCTGCTTAGTTGCCTTCATACAGAAGAACACAACTGAAGGCTTAAAGGGAAATGCCAACCCAGATACATAAATATAAAGTAGCCAGAAGTTGGACCATGCCAAAAGGCTCGGTAGAAACTCAGGGCCAGATTTGCAGGCAAGCTGGTCTCAGCTGGGTTGGGAATGAAAACTTCCAAGCCACCTTCGAACTGCACCGTCTCCCTTCCCAATGTAGCTGTCTGGCTATTAAGCCAGCTAAGCAACCTTCCAACATTACAAAGGTGACTTTCACTACCATTGGTAGCCGGGATCCTTCAAGAGACCACTCTGACAGGTCTGGGTGACAGGTGCAGCAACGCCCGGGGCAACCCCTTTTCTCTCGGCCAGACCTGTTCTTCCTCAAAAGCTAGGAAGCTTTTTGCATGCAAACTTACCCAAAGTCTTGGTATGACCAGAGGGATCCCTGGCTCAGAAACAATTCTTCCTTGCTTGGGTTCTGCCAACCTTTAAAAGCTTCTTTGTGTGGCCTGACTGGGTTTTGAGTCTGCTACGGTGGCATGGGCTCCAGCCTCAGCTGGGCCCTCTAGTAAAATACGATGCTGAAAGTATATTATGAAAGGACAAAGTTGTGCATGGACAGTAGCGACTCCGACACATTTAAGACAAAGGAAAACGAGGGAGCCTTTAGCAGAGACTGGCAAAGAGCATACACCATCCGCCTCTGGGACCGTAACCACACATCTGCTTTCCCATGCACACAGCTATGAGACACACATGTTGGAGTGAGATGGGGAAGCGTGCATGGGCCGGGCTCCCCCAGACAAGGTTGTTCAGACTTGCAGTCTGCCGCTGCAGCCCTCCTTAAGCGGTGCATAAAGGTGGGGTGCCCACGTGTGAAAGAGCATATGAAATCCAGTTCTCCTGTAGGATGTTACGAGGCTCTGTTATAATAACTGATGCAAGGGAAGGGAAGGACAGCATGGGAAGACTGTTCCAGCCTCCTTTGGAGGGTTTGGGATTGAGAGTACGGTCGGGGGTAGAAAGGTAAGAAAGATTTATTGACTTCACAAAAACACAACTACGCATAGTAATGAGACAAACAGTGACAGACAAGAATAATTTGCATCGGCAAATTATCGTCAGTCCCCTTCAATTCCTGACGTACGACAAGTTTCTCTTTCTCTAATCTTCACAGAGCCTTCAACAGGCACCTTTATTGCAAAGACATAATTTTCAGCTGTCACAGAAGACTGTATTCGGAGTACAGGACAAAGCCCCTTTCCTTTAATTCAATCAATGGAGGAGACGAGTCAGGGACGAGAGACAATGGAAACGTCAAAAGAATTTTTTACTCCTCAAAACCAGGACACCTATATAACACTTTAACCATGCAATGGGCATGGGGAACGTAGTTCTTCAGAGGACACGTGGCCGGTATGGGAGACCTTGCCAATGAGGGCCCACGTTCAGAAACACCAGCCAGGCTTTGGGTCTGCTCATGCCAGCATGCCTCCTTCTCTTCTCACATCCATTTGTTGCACGCGGCATGCCTGGCAGCTCGCACCGCTTAATGAAAGGTAAATATGTCTGCTTTATGGCATGACTCCAACCAGAGACCTCTGTGGGGAAGGAACTGGGATACGGGCGAACAGATAATGGAGAGAACTTTACTCCACGCTCGCAAGATGCTGTCAAACCAAATAGAGCCATTTCAGGCACAGAACATAAACTCAAGATGCGCTAGAGAGAAAGCATACTGGATTCTCTCTCTACCACCACCGACGTTCTGCTTTTGATGTGTCCATGCTGTTCATACAGGATAGGGATAGATGCAATTGCTTCACCTGGCACCCTTTGGGATCAATATCATGCAAGTACAAGGAAACATACAAGACACAGTCTACAGTGTACCCACACATAAGAATATGCGTCGATTCGAGAACCTTTCTGGTAATACTTGGGAACAACAGGGAAAGGTGTCCACATGCTTTAGGGCATGACACCATCATTGGTCAGGGCCAGAAGGAAATGGTTCCCTGATGAGGGTGTGTTGGAAATCAGGCAGCACAGTGGCTAAGGTACTAGAGCTGGCGATACCCTGGGGAACCCACAGCCCTTAAAAAGGTAAACCAGCTGGGAGTGCAGTCTTTTTAAAGCAACTCGGGTGACAAACTCCCTGTGATTTTAATTGGAGCTATGGGCCTAACTACCATTTAGAAATCTGGACTCGAGTGGCTCGGTTGCATGAGGTGTGACAAAAAATACCTTGAGAGAGAGCGAGCTCCTGCCCTGAAGAGCACACAAGGTAACTTAGAAAAAGCACAAGGAGCAAAAGGTGTGGGAAGAGAAACTGTTGGCCCCAAGTTACCAAGTAGACAGAGGCAAAAGCCAGGAATGCTCACAGGGGTTGAGGTGCTGAGTGGCATTTCCCAAGCATCCATGCGTCTCTAGCTCCTCCTTAAAACTCCCTAGGCACCCTGGAAAACCTATTCCCAGCTTCCTAACTTCTGTTCCAGGACTCCAAACTCCCTCCCTGGCTTTTTCCTTTTGTTCCAAGGCAGACAGGCTCGTGGGTAAAGCAGTACAGGCAACCCCCACTTATCACTCTCAATCAGTCCCTGGAAAAAAAAAAAAAAACAGCGTGAAGCTAAACAAGCACTCTGCAAAACCGAAAGTATCTGACAACCACAAATGACACCCATGATTGTTTTTCCTGACCCATCATGGTGACAGCAAGCATTATCACAAAACACCCCAAGTGCAATGTGAAATGGCGTATCCATTCCAAAGGAGCTTCCCAGGGAAATAGCGCTAAGCGAAATGGCGTTAAGTGGGGGTTGCTCGTATGGACAGTGCCACAACCTTTCTCCCAAACAGGCACAAGCCCAATTTTTTCAATGCCACATACAATCTCTCTCTTTTGAGCAATACACATTCAGGATGGTGAAGCCAACGGTTTTAAGCGGAGCCCATTCAATGAGGTAGCTACGTGAGGGTGGGCGCAGGGGCAGGTGAGCGGCATGGCGCTTTCTAGCTGTTACTTTGCTCCATTAAGATATATGCCCTTACGCTTGTGAACATCATTTATTTTTCCAAACGTTATGGGAGCAGCTTCAGATCAACCCTGGATATCAGTTTATGGGCTCAGCTCTTTACCTTGATGGAAAAGAAAAGAAAGGAAAGGGGCGATGTCACTTAGCAATGCATCAGTAGCATTGCTTGAGATAAGAAATTACATCTTGAATTTCCTTTTTCCAGTGCCTGTGCATTTGTTCCTTTCAGCGGTGACTGTTCATCCATTGGGCATCAGATCTCAACAGGCACATAACCTTGTGAAAGAGAGAGATTATCTTTCTAGGCAAAACCAAGCATAGGTAGTGTCTGAAAGCTATGGTTTGGGATCAAATCTTTGAGTCTGTCCAGGGAAACAAGATCCTTAATCTAAACTCAACTAGGCACAGGACTTTGAATAAGGGTGCTTTGAAAGTGGATTTTCCTCAACTCTGTTTTTAAGCAGGTCCTCAGAAACATGTTGCCATGTTAGAATTAGAATTAGATTTATGAAAAAAACAAAACAAAAACAAAAACAAACATGATTCTTCTCTTATTCACATTTGTTCTAATTGGGTCACGATGCTCACGACTATTGCTGGCTGCCCCAGTAAAAATGCTGGGTTTTCAGACCTATTTCAGCTTCCCAAGGAACAGGTCCAAAGCCTATGTGGACAGGCTTGCAAGGGCATTCACATGGTATTGGACATTTGGCAGGTGTTAGCCATGGTCTTTTGGGCACGGTATTGCTGTTTTCAGCACATAATTTCCAAGGCCATCTTTTCTTTCCCATTTTGACAAGGCCTCATCTAGAAGCCAGGTTAGATGCAGCACCCAGGAAATTAGAAACAGAAAAAGCCAACAGTGGAACCAGACAGACTTACTCAAGGAGATCTATCGGTTAATTGTACAGATCACTCTCAACTGCTTGTGTCAAGATGCATTGCTGAGGTCATGTCCACACAATCGTGAACATTTATTTCCCTGGGAACAAAAAGCAGCGGCACACCTTGGGCCACCACTACTGGAACAGTTGCTGGCCCCAGCAGCCTTACCTGGAGTTCTGGGGCATTCGGGGAGCTGCAGCAACAGCGATCCTGCTCCTTGGAGCCTGGCTGGCAGCTGGAGCATGGCTCTGGCCAGCCGGGCTCTGGTTTTGATGGTGCACGCTGCCCCACATTTTTTTTGCATGAGGGTTTTTTTTTGAGGGGGGGGCAGGGATTATCACCCCGCCACACCCACACTACCTTGCAGCACGGAGAACACCTGAATGCATGGCATGCAGCGCTGCAGACAGGTCTGCGGTGCCACATCCTGCGTGCCTGCACTCGTCTGGCCATGGCCAAAAAATCCAAAATGAGTTTGGGACCCCAGGCTGCTATTGCAAGTCATGACTGCACAGTAAAGAGATGTCCCCACCCTCATCACTTTAGACATAATAACAGACAAAAATAACTAAAATACATTCTGGGTTTGAGGACTGAAGACACCATAAAATTCAGGAACTTGCCCAAGATGGGACAGAGAGTGGCAGGATCTGGGAAACAGGCCCAGGCCTCCTGAATCCCAGACTTTCCCACTAACCATTGCATTTGTCTTTGTTTGCCAATCCATTCCCAAATCAAACAGTTATCCAAGGGTACCTCCCAATCCATAGCCGACTGCTGCTGCCTTGGTCGGGGGTAGCGGGGCATGTGCCCATCCCCTGCGACCAGTCACGCTGACTGGGTGGGGGGGTCCACCCGCGGATGATCTACATGCCTGGGGGAGGAGATCCCCCCTGCGGCCCATCCTGTGATGCTGCAGCCACTTCCGGAAGTGGCTGCAACCACTTCTGAGAATGGCTACAGCCATTGGCTGGTGCTTGCAGCAATTGCAGCCAGTCAGGGTGCACCGGCGCTCTCAGGGGGTGCACGTGCTCCCCCGTACACCCCCTACAAGTCACCACTGTCCCAGTCCCTACCCAGGTAGTCTCTGTTAGGGATGTGCCTTCCGGCGTGCTTGCTAAGAGACTAAACCTCACCCAAAAGAGATGTCTGGGAGAGATGTTTCTTGCAATTTCCTCCTTGGGGCAGGAATTAGCCAGAGCCTTTGACAACACCCTCTCTCCCCAGCATCATTGCTGTTGCTGTCTTTAGCCCAGACAAATTGGCATGAGCATCCCATTTTCCCCACCACAGTCAATTACCTGCTTGGGCAATGGTGCCAGGGACCAGGTGCGCTCAGCACATGGCGCCTGGTGCCCTGCCAGAGAAGCCCGTTCCATCCCAATGGTCCGTTTCTTGAAAGAGACGTCACGTGGCACAGGCCTATACAGAGCAGCCCCTCCCTCTGTGCAGCCATCCCCCGGGGTGGGGGGAGGTGGCATTAGGAGCATTTCCTTGTGCCGGTGCTCACTTTTGGAAGGTTCCAAATTTAAAGATCATGCCATTTCCTCCCCTGCCCTAAGGGAGGGAAAGACAGGGGGGCATCCTGCCCCCATGTCCTCTCTTCCACAGTCCCAGAGGATGGAAAGTCCTACAAAGGGTGTCCTAAATAATGCCTTCTCTCCTGGCTCAGTCCACTGATGCTCCCAGTCTCCTGAGCATCAGCACCAGCTCAGAAAGTTGTAGGGGACGTCCAGACAAGCTGATCCTCAGGTTTAAACTATTTGCACTTCTGATGGCATCACGTATTCTCAAATTCCAAAGGAGAGAGCTCATCAGCAGTTGTGGAGTGGAGAGACTGCTCTGGAATTAAAAGGATGAGAATGTTTTAACAGGTCCGTGCACAGAGAACAGCTTAGAAGTAGCCTGGCTGAAGATACATTGCAGCGTGAAATAGTTTCTTGTCTCGGATCAAAATCATCCCCCAAGGTCTCACCACTAGAAGATTCCTATAGGGATGAAATCCAGCACAATGAAATTAAAAGCCCGTGGCTCATCATAGAAAAAGAGAAGTGATCTACAGGGGGTTTTAGAGAGATCCTCTCAAGGTACATACCAGGGACTCCTCTTTCTAGTACATTGACTGAAACATTAAAAAAAAAAAACAAAAACAAAAACAAAACAAACAAACAAAAAAAAAAAAAAACATCCACCAGCAACACTCAGGCCAGCCAAAAGACTGGGCCGGTCTAGCTTACTGAGGAAGCAAGTAAGTTGGGACATGGTAAAATATGGCCACAGAAACAGAGGGCAGAGAAGGTCTGTAGGGTATTTGGCAGTACCGGTTTGCACTACACCAAACCTGAGGTCATGCCATTCCACATGGGTTGCTATTGGGGATGTTAGCAGTACATCAGACTTCAGCAGTGATTGGATAGTTACCGAGAGTATCCACAGCTACAATACCAAGGGTCAAAATAAACCAGTACATAAACCCCTAATAGCCAATCTTCTTGAAAGGGTTATAGGCTCTCAAACTTGCTTTCTTTAATTTCTGGAGGCTAGAAGATGCGTCTCCTTAGGTTTTCTAATCCCATTGTTTCCTATTAGGATGCTTCTTGCACAGCCTCCTGAGGACTCTGACCATCAGAGACAGGTTAATGAATGAGATGGACCGCAGGGTTTGTTAGTCCAGCAGTTCTTGCTTTACAAAGGCCGCATCTTCCAGAAGGGAAGAAAGAGAGAAGGGCTCTTAGTTAGCAGCCAAAGTTGGGAAGGCTGAACCAGACATCAGTTAGTTCTTCGCATAACTATTTGGGGGCAAGGCTGCAACAGGATTTGGCAATATTGCTCAACGATGATTTCCTGAAGAAAAAGAAACATATGGTTCGGTTCGACATCTGCAAATGTAACGAGGCTGCTCAGGAAACGTGCCAACAATTCCTTACCAAAAGGAACTGTCACACACATCGACACATGGCAGAGATTTACATTCATCTAGCAAGCATTTGGCGCTGTCAGCCTTATTCTCATTGATGCTACCACCGCTTTCTGGCAGCCTGGCCTAGTAAAGGAGCATGAAACTGGAGATAAACTACAGGGTAAGGCCCCTTTATACTGCCAAGCAAGGGACATGCTGTAAATCAAAAGCAGGACCTATCTTCTCCAGAGGAAGGACCTGAGCCAAGATCCTCCAAGTGGCGTCACTCAGAGTAGCTCTGTTCAATGCACTGGGAAAACGCTGAGTAACGCCAGCTGAAAGTGTGGCCCTAAATAGTTAAGAACTCTGAGGCATCCATCCTGAAAGTCCAAATGGGGGCGAGCCGTCCTTACTCGCGAGAGGAGTCCCGTGGATTGAAAGAATGATGGCTTGAAAATCCAGCCCTTACTTCTCAAGCACCTTGAAAGGCAAGGAAAAGACAGAGCCCCATGTCAGGCCACTCTGCCACTGCTTGAAATCCAAAGCAACCCTGCCAGAGTCACACTCTTACACAGACTACGTGAAAATGGAACCAGCTCCTATTTCCCCCTCTATTGGAAAGAGAGGCCTCAATTAAAGATAGGTGCTTATCCCTTCCTTTTTTTTTTTTTTTCTTTTCTTATCCTGAGGCTGTACATGCAGACAGGAATGTAGGAAGGCATTACATTGCAGACCAGATAGGGTTTTTCCCCCCGGTTAATATTCAGCTTATCTCAGCTGGCACCTAATGCTTGTAGCTTGTGGAAATTGGAGTTAAGTAGAAGTGACCGCAAATTAGGTTCAGGAATGAAGGGACAGAAAGTGCCCGGGGGTCAGATTCAGTACTACTTTGCACCTGGGCAAGTCATTTGCACTTCATGCAAAAACTCGCTCAAGCTGTGGAGGGTCTAACTCGGGCACAGACCATTCTGGGTACGAGGTCAGCCTGCAGCATGGCTCTGCAACCTGGCAAGCCAGAACAAATGTCCCTTGCAATAGGGTCAACTGCCCCAGGTTAATGGAATAGAGTGGGAGTTGGCTCAGAGACCCTAACTCAGGTATGCCTGCTGGCACTTGGCTGAAAAACTAACCCGCCTTCAAAAGCAGAGACAAGTCTTGGCCAGCATTCAAATGTGGGGACTTACCAAACGTGGAGACGGCTTCGACCTTCCTGCCTTGCTCTTGTTTTCTATAATGACATGATCAAAGAGCAACAATGTCATTCCTGGAGTTGGGGGGCGGGGATGGCAATCATGCCCAGGAGAAAAAACCGTGGGTGTAATCAATGCAGAGTGTTGGTTACACACACCCAGAAAAAGTGAGCAATTGAAATTCAGACCCTTAGTCGGTGTACAATGGGGTCATTTCCCATGACTTCTGTGAAACACTGCTCTTTTACACCAGTGGAGAACCTAGCCCTGGATGCAGGGGTGTCTAGGGTAAAATCTGACCCATTTTGCAAACGTGCCCTTCCCAGCTGACTGCACCAGCCCTCCAGCTCCTCCAGCCACTACCAACTCCTTGTCCTCATCACCCAGTGCTCGCAACCAAATGCTGGGCTGTCTGAATGGTTATGAATGGCAGGTATAGAAGAGGGCCACTTTGGCAGAACACAAACCTTTATTATCGTGAGCTAGCTCTAAGCCAGCAGCAGGCAGGGAGGGAGGGACAGGATCTTCCGTTGAGGAAGGAAGATGTTTTAGACATGTGAGAAAACTACTCACTAGTAAGTTCCCTCTAACATACCGGGGAGGAGTTTCATGAGCGTGGACTGCAAAGTAGAAGAGTAAGCTACTTAATGTAGGCCTAGGACTCATGGGTGTGCTGAGTAGACAGCTGGTGTGGGCAGCAACAGGAGCTTGATTGCTCACTCAGAAACTCCTCTTTGATGGGTCAATGGCACTGGCTGGCCTCCAATCTGCATGCACAACCCTGGCTGATGCTTGGTTTTGGATGGGCTATGAAAGCGGGCTCCTGAGCCCTCACAGTCCTTGAGAGAGCTGATGGCATGTAGTAGACACAATGTTCTCGACCAATTCCAGTCTGCTTAATCACCTCCTAGGATCTCTACCTCCTGAACTGCTTATAAACTACAGCTGCCTGTTTTAGAGAGGGGCCCGACTCTTGCAAATTGGAGCCCTTTCCTCTTCCACCCCCCACATCAGGCTTTGAAAATTTCATAGATTTCTTAGACATTGGGGCTGGAAGGGACCTTGAAAGATCATTGAGTCCAGCCTTCTACCCCAGGGGCAGGAAGTCAGATGGGGTCATAGGATCCCAGCAAGAAAAACATCCAGGTTTCTCTTGAAAGCGTTCAGTGTAGGTGCTTGAACCACCTCTGGAGGCAGGCCATTCCAGACCTTGGGGGCTCGGACAGTAAAGTTCTTCCTTATGTTCAGCCTGAAATGGTCTTTCAGGAGTTTATAACCATTTGACCTTGTCATCCCTTGGGGCACTCTGGTGAACAAACGTTTCCCCAGGTCCTGGTGAACACCCTGATAAACTTACAGGTGGCCATCAGGTCACCCCTGAGCCTGCGCCCACGGCTCTCAGCCTCTCATTGTAAGGTCTGTTTTCCTGTCCTCTGATTATGCATGTGGCTCTCCTCTGGATTCTCTCAAGCTTCTCCACATCCTTTTTGAATTGTGGAGCCCAAATCTGGACGCAGTACTGTAGCTGCAACCTCACCGAGGCTGAGTACAACGGGAGAATGATGTCCCAGGATTTGCTTGAGAAGCATCTATGGATGCAAGCCAGCGTTTTGGTCTCTTTACTGTCTGCAGCATCACACTGAGTCATGTTCATCTTGTGGTCAATGATGACCCACAAGTTGCTCTCGCCCATAGTGCTAGTCAGCGTAGCACTGCCGAGCCTATAGACATGCTGCAGGTTTTTCCTCCCAAGGTGGAGAACCTTGCATTTTTTGCTGCTAAACACCAGGAGGTTCTTGTCCGCCCATTTCTTGAGCCTGTCAAGGTCAGCCTGGATCACCCTTCTGTCCTCAGGTGTCAATTCTTTACCCCAAAGTTTGGTATCATTGGCAAACTTGGCCAGTCCACTTCTGACTCCAATGTCCACATAGTTAATGAAGATGTTGAACAATATGGGTCCAAGGACAGAGCCTTGAGGGACCCCACTGGTCACAGGGCACCATGACGATTGACTTCCATCAACCACCACCGTCTTGAACATTTTTGTTGTAGTACAACTAGAACCTCAAGGTCGCAGTGAGAGCAAGCCCCTACTGTATGACCATTTGTCACACCCCAAGGCAGGAAGACTGTATCCTCTAAATGAAGGCAGGCACAGCTTAGAAGCAAGTAGGTATTGTGATCAGGATTATGCACAAGGGGGCAAGTGCGTACAGAGAGAAAGAATTGTCAACGGCCACCTGAGACATCTGTAGCAGTGCACAAGTTAAACAAAAGCCATTGCTTGAACCAGGATTTAAGTTAGACTGGATCTGCTTCTTTCCCAGAACTGCACCTTGTCCAACATTTAGTGTAACCAAAGCTGGTCTGTGCCATTGGCCCAATGCCAGAGCTCACCAATGCCACTTCCTTTGCTGCTTGCAGAATTGACCTGAAACCGTTCAAAATTAAGTCCAATTTTAGTGCAGCAGAAGACCGACATTTTTCCCCATACACCTCACTTTGACCTCCACTGGGTCGATAGGGTGGTAGCACCTGCCTGTCTTACAGGAGCGGTGGAGAAAAAAAGTATGTTTGAGATTGTGAGAAAAAGGTGAAAACACAGAGTGTCTGAGACTACAAGAATAAGGAGTCATGTAGAGTATCTCCTCCGATTAAAGCGCCCTGTTCCCAGTTTCACTGGGGACCCGCCTAAGACTTAGCAATTCTTCACGTTTTTTTTCTGCAGCAAAATACACCCCTTCTGGATCCCTCATTTCCCAGCATCCTTATGTTTCCATTGACATGAGGGAGATTTGGAGGGGCCTGCTTTGCTGCGATGATGTATGATTGCCATCTGAAGGGCATCCCCAGGAAGCTTACAGAATCAGCTAAAAGGCTGGAAGTGTTTAACCTTTGGAAACCATCTCTACAATATCACATATCAAATGCTGAAAGAAACCCAGCCACCCAAAGAGGAGCTACCTTGAGGCAGGGCTGGGGACTGGTCTGGATGGAATTTCTGCTCTTCCTTTAGCTCCAGTTATGTGCACACTAGTTCCGCTCAGAAGGCTTCAACTCACAGGTTACCATTCATGAAAAAAGATATATGTATGTCAAAAGGACAGATATCTCTAGGCAGGCTTTTTTTTTTCCCAACATGCACCAGTAACATATTTCCAAACACGACGATAGCAGCTGAGATAACGTTTTGATGACATGCATTCAACCTGCTGCTCGTTATAGAAGGGGAGCCAAATGTTAGGCATGATATTGTTGTGCCTATGAAGAACTGCTGTGCTATCAGCTACTGCATGGATTTTACAGGAAAAGTGTGTTTTCCCCCCAAAAGCAAAGGACACTTCCAATAGATGCAAGAGCCACGTCCAGACGAGTGTGGCCATGTGGAATGGGCCACATCTGCAGTGCCACACATTGCACATTCAGCTCTTGTCCATGCTGCAAGGGAGCAAGGCAAGGTGTTTGGGGGGGGGAGGGGGGGTTGTGTGTTGTGGGCTCTGGATATCCAGGGGTCACAAAAAGCTGCCCGAAACAAAAATGGAACAGTGCATGCGGGGGTAGCGTGTGCTGCTGAGAGCCAGAGGCTGGCTGGCTGGAGCCACACTGCGGCTGCCGGCTAGTCTCTTAGCAGCACGATCACTGCCACTGCACCCCAGGAGGCACCTGGGACCCCAAGTTAGGCTACTGGGGCCAGCCCAGTGCTGGCCACAGTCTCCCTGACCCCACCGGGGGTAACCTGCTACGCACCTCCGCTGGAGACTTCAAAAGCTTGACAGTCATAATGCAAGAAGAGAAACCATAAAGCAAACATTAACAGAGACAGACCTGCACAACTACCAGTCTCTCTGCAGGTTCAGGAACATCAACTAATGCTCAGTTGAAGAGAAGTGTTGGGGCTGACTTGTTTTCCCCTCCATTCCCCTTTGACTCGCAAGAAGCAAAATGGCTACACCACACCACAAACACTGCTGTGCTCACTGTCACTCCAGGATCCAACGGAATACAGAAAGTTGACCTTGGTTTGCTTGAAACTTAAAGTCTCTGCTTCTCCTATGTCTTTGGAATGGAAGGGCACTGATACATGTGGCGGACCTCTGCTCAGGCACAGGCTAAAGAGTACACATTGGAGCACGCTCGATTCCTCAAGTCTGCTAGAGCGTGCTAATTAGCGTGCTCTGGCAGCATCCGCATCATGCGTATTCAGCCTCCCTGCATTTCAAAAGGGTGGTGGGGGTACTTTACAGCTTACTAAATGAGCTTTACTTGAGCTGTCTACCCCTGCTGCTGCTTTGAAGGGTGGGATGCCAAATACAAGGGAGGCTGTGGGTGCTTTACTGCACGACTTTGTCTGGGCCTCTTATGTACAAGCCGTTTACATCTTACCAAGCATTTTCCTGCTGACAGGCACCGTTTGCAAATATTGTTTACTTAAGGGAGGAAATAAGAGTTTGACAGAGGTAACAGATATTTTAGCAACCACGGGGCAAGCTTTGCAATACAAGCATCTTCAAGGTCTTTCCATTGCCGTTATCTGGTTGCACTTGGCTGATAAGCATTGCCTCTTTGTTCCCATCCTGTTGTGTGACCTGTTTTATTCAGGCCAATGCATGGCCTTGTCTGTGCCATTACATCTCTTTCCCGTGGCCTACAAAGACTGGGGCAAGAACGAGACTCATACCCAGCAAAGATTTGGCTTGTCAAAATTGCAGGCCTTGTGAGTTCCAGTTTGGTGCTCTGTTGCCACCTGGGAATTACCTTACTATAACTGACTGCGAGCCCACCTTTTCTGCCACAATGTCTCTGAGAGAGACAGCTGCTAGATTGAAATTCAAGCCCAGGTAAGACTGTCTTCATTACTTTTGTTAGTATCCATGCATGTCAAGTGACTCAACCTAAAGGAACAAAGGATTCTTCTCTCATCTTTTGCGATCACCGTGACTAATCCCTGGTGAACGGTTAGTCTTTACTGGTGTTACCAGTTCACAGTTTGACAGCACTGCTCCTTTAGTGGCCTTCCCCAAGTACCCAAGTGTTATTTCTGAGGTACATAGGAAGTTTTGATTTATTGAGCACTGACTTGCAACAGAAACAGGCTGGACCATGTGACTGTGTCAGTGGAAGACATCTCGCAGCCAACCACTTGGGATGACCTGTTCAGCATTTCCGGTTCAATGGCTAAAAAACACACAGTAATAATATAACGGTACTCTTTTTCATCAAAACTCCATTCCAAATGCTCCATTCAGATCATTTTTTCCAGGCTGCCTCTTTGTCCACGGTACCCCTCTGCATCTCTTCCAGTCATTGCGTTATCATGCCCTCCCAACCTGTGTCGCTCAGCTTGTCGCTTTCCTTCCCTGTCCTCTCAGATTGTACCTACCTTGTTTTCTGGGCTGATCTCTAGCAAAGTGGGGACCTAGAAACTATAGTAGTTCAACCCCAAATCCTTCCCATGGGGCGTGTCTACACGTGTGCTTTTACTGCATGACAACCAAAATCACCACATGGTATGAGCATGTGTCTACATGTGCATGCCCATACCGTGCAGTAAATAAGTCTACAGCAACATGAGCATCAATTTGAGACTTGTATCATGCCGTTCTCACATTTCTGCCCAACGAGTTACTGCGTGGTAATGCACGGTTCGACTCCTCACTGCGTAGTAATCCTATGTGTGTTGACTGACTTGGGACTACCTTTAGTCACAAGTCTGTCCACATGCAGCATCAATGAGCTTGGATGCTTGCATGTGTAGACGTTGGCATATTCCTGCTTATCATGCAGTAACATTAACCCAGTGCACATGCATGCGTGTACATGCTCACAGCCAAGTCATGCCAGAAGTGTGACCAAGACTGGGTTCCAAGACAGACACGTGATCTCCCAAGACAGAGTATCCCAGGAGCCATTTCACTCAGATTGCTCCCAAGTGACTCTTCTCTGTGAGCAGCACTTTGTGCTGTGGGCAAAAAAGAATGAATGGACTTTCATGCTTGGGCTTTCATCTAGGAGATCAGTGACTCCTCCAGGAGAAAACAAATGTCTGTACCTAGTCTCTGCTATCCCAGTCTCGGCTTTGCCACCCGGTCCATATTCTCTGCATCGTGAAATCCCGATTTTCAATTTCAGCAGCATCTAGTGGAGGGGCGCCATCGGCCAGCCCCTCCCAAATGTTCTGTGGGCTGTGCAACGATGCTTGCGATGGAGTCAATACTTGGGTTTTTCTTTTGGCTGCCTCCCAGAGACCTAGCTCTTTCCTTCCAGATGACTTTGGTGATAAAACCTTGTTGAACTCCCTGACAAAGCTTGGCTTGTGATAGAAATCCATTCTATTTATTTGCTGGTATTTCTCTTTGTTTTCAAGAGCATCAAGCCCCAGCTCTATGCTAACAAAAGGTGTGAGTATTGAGTAGTCAAGCCGATCACTTAAAGTCACTATCGATGCTCCCGGTCCCCAGATCCTATAGCATCCCAGCTAAAAAGCTTCTCCCCATTATAGAAAACCTTTGAGAACTTCCAAGTGTAATTCTGCATCGGATACCTGAATAACACAGCTCTGGCCTTTACAGACCCTGCTTTGCCATGGTCAGGGAACAGGAGACATACTGAGATGGCTATCTAAAGGCAAATGGGCACTAGAAACTTTCTTTGATATAACAAGGGCTGGAGATGCAATGCCTTCTGTTCCATACTGGCAAACAGCCCTCCTGCAAACAACGTTAAATTGGCAGACTCTGTTGCTGGGCAGCTCGGTTCTTCTCTGGGGCTGGTATAAACCTCTATATGCTGCATGTCCGCTAGGGCAGGTTGCCTGCATAAGCTTTACATGTGAAGATTTTCAGCATAGCTGAGGACTTCAGCAAAACAGAGGCCTTCAGAAAGAGACTGTTTGCTCCCATTTTCATCTGGCTATCAGCAGGAAAGTAGTCACTGGACCAGAACCCAGAGCTGATTTCAGCTGGGATGTTAGAGGGGAAAGAACACAAGAACAAAGGCGAGAGCACTCACAGCCACAGAGAAGAGCCACAAAATGCTCTGAGGGGGATAGAGAAATATTTTATGGCCAGAGACTAAACAACTGAGCCTGTTTAGCTGATCCGAAGAAGCTAGGTAATTTCATCGTGGTATACAAGTTCATTCACAAGGAGAAAATACCAGGTCCTAAAGGGCAAGAAAGCAGAACTGATCCAGAGATGACCAGCCAAAGAAGTAATTTTTTGTCTACAAAAAAATATAAGTCAGCCAACCAAAATATAGAGGGAAGTCTGGGTGACAGTGACCATGAAACCATCGTGTTCGCTGTCCAATGTAAGGCAGACCAATCGGACAGCAGGATTGGAGTCTTGGACTTCAAAAATGCAAACTTCAACAAGCTGATGTCACCAGCAGGGTAAGTGCTGCGGGACCAGGGACTGAATGGGAAAGATGGGCACAAAGATTGATTGTTCCTTAAGGACATGATCCTTAAAGCACACAGCAAGTCCATTCCCAGGTGGAGAAAAGGTAACAGAAGGGCTGGAAAGCCCTCTTGGCTAAACAGGGAAATCACGGTCCTCTTAAGAAAGATTAAAGTGGTTTCTAAACATTGGAAGCTGGGGGTGGGACCCAAAGAGGACTATTCCATGATGGCCCACATTTGCAGAGAACACATAAGACATGCTAAAGTGGTGACCGCACTTAGATTAGCAACGGGAACTGAGGACTGTGCGGGCCGGGCCCCGATCCCACCGCCAAGTGTGAGTCGGGAGGAGCGATCCGCGGCCCGTCTTTTGCACACGCGGGCTGTGGCCAGCAGCCCAGGCACGCGGGGTCGGAGAAAACCAGTGGTGAGCTAGAATTAGCCACAAACGCGTAGTGGTTGATTGAAAAGATTATTTACTTACACCCAAAGATGGTAGTGGTGTAGGCTGGACAGCTTTCCAGGTGCAGCTCCACATAAATCCTCGCTGGAGGACTACGACAAATTCCTTCCCATGGAGTTGTTCAGGCTCCGCAGGTTCGGCAATTCTTTCCCACGGAGTTGTTGAAGCTCCGTGGGCTCGGTTTGGTTCCCTGGTCCCCCGGAGTTGTTAAGGCTCTGTGGGTTTGAAAATTGGGTTTACAGGAAAGGGATAGATCTGGGATTGCGCTCGGCGACGGGGAGAGGCTAGAGGTGGTTCGTTTTTTTTTCTTTTCCCCTCCAGAGTAGTTAAAGCTCCGTGGGTTTGATTATTAAGCCTCTATTGCCTGCCTGAGACGCGTTGGGTCCGTGAGGATCTGCAGCGCTTAGAGATCTTCACACTGGATGAAGTCTCCTCCTCTTGGTGTTCATGGAGTCCTCCAACTTGGGCAGAAACCACTCAAGCCTTTTGTACGGCTAGCAAGCCAATAGCTAGCCACCACGTGTGCCTACATTCAGAACCGGCCAATAATGTGGCGCAAATCTGAATAAAAATGGCGGGAACTCCTTTGCACCGTACATCTCTGAGATGCAAAAGAAATGCACCATGCAAAGAAGCTGCAAATTGGCGGGAAATCCCCCATTGCACCAGAGTTCTCTCCCGCAGCAGAGAACTCTACCTTGCAAAGAAAGCTACAATTTGGGCGGGAACAATAATTTAGCTGTGCCGAAGCACACACAAACAAAAACCACAACTTTGGGTTGTGACAAGGACAACAAGTCTGTCTTTAGGTACATCTTTAGGGAACAGGAGAAAAACCCATGGGAGTATGGGGCCATGGATCAGGACCTCAGAAGAGCTGGTTACCGGTACCCAGGAGAAAGCTGAACTCCCAAATGACTACTCTACCTTGGTATTTCACCGGACCGAGGGGGAAACCACACCAGGCAGAGCAGAGGATGAGCACAGTAGGACTAATTGCCTTCCTACTATTGTCATAGAACTGGTGTCAGAATTGGGGCAACTGGGGTGGAGGTGGGCAAGAAGCCCCCAGAAGAAAGTGACAGTGGCGCACACAAGAGAACACCTTCCTACTGTTCCCATAGAAGTGGTGTATGACCAATTGAAAAAAGGAGATGGGACTGGATGGTCTTTAGCTGAGAGCACTCAAGGAGCTGGCCAAAGTCATTGCAGAATCCCCAGCGAAACTCCTCACAACTCATGGCACTCTGGAGAAGTCCCTGAGGACTGAAAGAGGGCCAATCTTGTGCCCATCCACACGAAGGGCAGGAGGGAGGACCCGGGTAACTACAGGCCAATCAGCATAACTTCCATCCTAGGAAAGATCCTAGAAAAGCTCATCAAGGAGTCTGTCTGCCATAAGCTTGAAGAAGGTAGGATTCTGAACGGCAGCCAGCATGGCTCCATCGCGGGCAGGTCTAGTCCAACCAACCTCATCTCCTTCTACGATCAGGTACCTCGCTGCCTAGACACGAGAGCGCAGGTTGATGTTGTATACTTTGACTTCCAAGATGCCTTTGATTCAGTATCCCACAATGTCCTCGCGAGAAAACTGGAGGATTGTGGGCTTAACACTGACAGTCAGGTGAGTGAGAAACCACCTGCAGGATAGCACCCAAAGAGTCGCAGTGAACAGATCCATGTTATCCTGGTGAGAAGTGGGCAGCCATGTCCCGCAGGGGTCGGTGCTCAGTCTGGTACTTTTCCAATTGTTTATGAACGATCGGGATGTTGTTACCTCTCAGTTCCATGTTCTTGGGGAACCTTGGCACAGGACACAGCCTGTCTGACTCGCAAAGAATACCCCCCCCCCGCCACCTGAACAAGAACTGATTATGAAAAACAATGAAGATGCAGTGGGAGATGCACCTAAAGCCCTCCAGATAAGGGTGACAAGAGAGAAACAACTGCCCCAGGTCTCATTTGCATCTGACATGGAACCAGATGACAATTCATTTACATGGGAGATGGAGAACAGAAAGCCTGAAGCAAAGACCACAGTGAATTCTGGGATCAGAAAAGCAGGGGAGCACTGCATGATGGCAAATATGTGCTCCAAATGCTAATCAACCCACATTTATAAACATCCGGCTCAGCATTTATCAGACCAATTCTAATCTCGATTTACAAAGGACCTTCCCGCCCCCCCCCCCCACCTCATCTACCCAGAACTAAGCAGAAGTAAAGTTTAATAGGCAACTTGGGCCATACATTCCCCAGTCCCACTATGGGAAGCCTAGTTAAACTTGATTGACTAAAACTTGGTTGCCGGGTTAGGGAATGTTGAGGCAAAGAGACTGAGTCAGGGCGGGTATGGGCAACATTTGAACAATGGTTAAGGGTTCATCACATCATCCAGCCCGTTGGAGCCCTGACCACAAGTGTTGTCATACTTTTCCCGGGAGGATTGGTGGAAGTCCTCCCACAAAATTTATGAATGCTCCAAGTAATCCCCTTAAGTCTGTTAAAAGACTACAGTAAGATCTGGAAAAGTTGTGCTACTTGTTCACAACTACTAATAATCCAAAATCCTGATGCTGCAAGCTATCTATTGTCTTTGAAGAAACAATGAGGTATCCCAATCAGTATATCTGTTATCCATAGAAATTTCAAGCTGGCTCCTAAGTGTCTGGTTACCCATTAAAAACATATGTTTTTCCTGGTGGTTAATCAGTTTCTTGAGATGTTCCAAACCAGATACACACTTCTCAATAGAAAAGACAATTATTTACACTAATAAGAATGCTTTAAAAAAGCTGAAATGAGGGTATAAAAATCTGTAAAAAAAAAGCAGCAAAATGCGTGTGTGTGCTTCAAGAGGAGAAGTCTCTCTGACACCATCCGCTCTTGTTCTTGAGAAGCTGAAAGAAACAGATCGTCTCCCTTCAACGATCGTGCTAAGAACTTTACCCATCAGCATTGAGACCCAAGTGCCTTGGACTGGTGAGATCCAAGCTCTCGCTTTCTCTTTTCTCTCTAGGCATACATTTCTGAACCTGAACTGTATTAGTTAAGCTTGAGCTAAGTTTTCCCAAATAGCTAGTGAAACCAGGGTAGTATTGTAATTGTTTGTGTTTGTTTCCTTTGCATGGCTATTACTACTAGCACCATTATACATTTCATATACTTAGCAATAAATAACTTTTATAGTCAAACTGGTAGTAATTGGGTATACTGTTCCTTCTCTACCTCTCCTTCTCCATTTGTTCTGCAGCAACTCTTCTTTTACCTAAGCTAAAGATCCCTGTGAAGCCCAGAAATACTGTGGGGTCTGCTCATCAAGAGGCTAAAGATCAGGACGTGCTGAGTTTGAAACACATAAGGGGATCAGCTTGTACAGTCTGATTGACCCAGTTTGGCTCAGACGGTTCCTAATGAACTGAATGCTGGCCCACGAGGGTGTCAGCTGGACACCCAGCCAGATGCAGAGGAAGTCTGTTCACCTGTGTGCTTGTGTCTGACTGCAGTTTATTGTTGCTCTGATGAACTGATTCTTGGCATAGGAGGGTGTCAGCGTGTCCATGCTGATCAACCCAGCCGGGTCAGGCATGTCACATTAATCTGTGTGTATGACTGATTTGGTGACTGGAGGAACCCAGCCCCATTGAAACCGAGTCCTGCAACATATCTCCATTGGGGGTGAGGACTGGCAAAAGGGAGAGATACAGATCCGTATAGAAACACAAGTAACACAAGCAGCACACGGACAGAATTACAAAGACCCTAGAAACGTATCCCTAATACATGATCACACCCCAAGGTGAGGAGCAAATCTGGTAACACTACAAGGTGGAAACAGCATAGAAATGGGCCCGGGGACTGTGCCACCACTATCTGGAAAAGGACGTGCGTTCACAATCAGAACACTTCCTCACATCTCCAAATCCTCACCATTCATCGGGGCAGTGTGGAACATCTCAACAAAAACCCCTCATATTTCATTCCATCTTACAATGCTATCTTATTAGACATAAAACTGATGTTTTCATACACAGACTAATTAGCCTCGATTAAACAGCTTTTCAAGCAGGTTATTAGTTCCGTGCGAATTCCTGGGCAGCCCATGAGTTGAAAACTTACAGGACCCTAAGCATAAACAGTAACAGGGAGTACCAGTACTGCATTTTAAATCTTCTAAGTGCTGTTGCAAACATGAATGAATTAAACAAATGTGAAATCATGAATTTCCCCCCTTAAGCAGAGATTTGTGTTAGCTTCATCTTACATCAGGGGGTGCAAAAAGGAACCAGATCTGAATGCAAAGTCTGAAGACTTATGATTATGAGTTGTGTTTCTCATGGAGTAAACAGGCCCAGGCAGGTGCAAGGCTGGGGTGAGAAACTGCCATGCAGTTCGGAGGTGGCTTGGGGAAGTGTCACGGATGAGTCAATGCAATGCTGTTTCTTCCGAGTCTGTAAAAAATCAGAGCGACCACAGCTCTGGGACAGGATACGAGACCAGGCTCTGGCTACTTGCATTCATGAAGAAGCTTCCAGTGTTTCTTTTTGGTGGTGTAAGAGTTTCAAGGCCAGGGTCCATCTGGAGCCATCATGTTCTGCTGGCCTAAATTCTTCTGGAGTCCAAAGGGACGTTAGGGAAAATGCCTGAAGAGTGTGGAAAAAAAGGAGAAGAGGAGTCAGTCCTATCTTAACCGCCTCTGGTTGGTGGCCACTAGCTCATCATAAACCCACTGAAATTGTGGCGTCTTCCCACTGTGGACTCCAGGGAGCAAAGCAGCTGCTCGATTGACAAGAATCATGTCTATCTGTTGGGAAGAACGCTCCACCAGCTTTCCTTGAAGCCTCATCTTTTGTGGGATCACTTAATACTCCTTCCTTTTCACATACAGACAGTCAGATGACTCTGAAACTCATGCTAAGCTTGTGCCTACTCACAAAAATGAAAATGCAGAATAATAATGCCAACTGTATATTGCAAGAGGATGCGAGATCATGGCTAGGCCATCTAAGAAGGAATAATGAAATATCTCTTCCAGCTTATCTTGCTATATTCAGAATGATTCCAAGCACACTCCTAGGTGTCTAATGTATAGCCATATGAACTGTCTATCCTTGATTAATTAGTATGGTAAATATTTATTTTCCAGCTAAATCATGCTTATGTGCAGGAAGAGACATTCTCCATAAATAATACATGTCTCCTCATACTTTAGTATGTTTTTTCCTGGCTGTTAATCAGTTTCTTGGTATGTTTCAAACTGGATCACCTCTTGTTACCGAAGAAGGTAACTCATTCGAACTAAAAATGTCTGATAACCTTGCAAGATTACAGTTGTTCTTTAAAGCATTTTGTGCATGCCTGCATTATCGCGTACTTCCAGAGATCACTTTCCAAGCACAGCTCCTCTCAGGGTATTAGCTAGGGTGAAAGCTGTCATGGAGAGAGATCCAGCACAAAGTCCTGGGATCTGCTCAGTTCTTCTTTAATGATGTAAAGGGCGCACGGTGTGTAACGATGCTCTCACCATGGGAGACTTTCATAATATGAACAGCTCCATTTTCCCTACAGGTTTCCAATCACCCTTCTTTGTACAGCTAACAACTTATTTCAAAAAAAAAAAAAGCCATGTTATTGTGCTCACTCTGTCCCAAATAAGGAAGGAAATGATCAGGGATGGTCCGCCTACTGATGCATGCCACATTATGTCTGGAGCTGAAGACGTACCATGCAATGGATGACTCTGGCACCAGAAGGAAGTGAATGTAAGGCCAAATTATGGGAGGGCACAGAGACAAAGCCAAGCTTGCGATCCAGGGAAGGCTTTTCACTTCAGCTCGCTCAAGATAGTAAGCCACCTCAGCTCCCTCCACACAATGAGATGCAACTTCCTCCTCACATTTCCTTTGCTGCCCATGCAGAACCATTCTTTGGTGAAGTCATGAGGAGATGATGCAATTTTGCGCGTAATCGCATAGGGCAGAACTGGGTTTTGAACCCTAAAGTCCAAGTCTGCCACTCTCACCACAAAAATATACTTCCTCTCAGGCCCTCAAACTGGTCAAACCAGGGGCAGACAACTATTTCGGGCACACAGCTGTTTCCTGAGTTTTGGCAAGCCATCAAGGACTGTGCAATTGGCAGCCGGGGGCAGATAAATATGTATTATCTACATTTTTAGGGGCCCTGCATTTTCCTCGCTCCTGGGTCAGACTATGGCTGATTCAGTAAAGAAGCAGGGTCAGGGCAGGGGAAGGATTAGGATGCTGCCCATATGGAGGCAGTCTTGATTCGCCTCTAAGGGCTGGAGATCACAATCAAAGGGACAGCTAACACTGCCATCCCTGCAGTCTAGCTGGGAAGAAGCAGGGCAGCAGGGAAAAGGCCAGGACTCGGAGCAAACTTCCCAGCACTTCCCGAATGACAGATTTCATTTTGAAAATGCGGGCACTGAATATTTTGGCATTTTGGTGAATTTCTCTCCTCCTTTTTCCAACCAAATCTATTTTTTTTGGCATGTCCTCCACCCCCACCCCTAAAATTTAGTTTTTCAGGGAATTTACTATTTCTCAAACAAAATTTTGCTACGTGCCAGTGCTCAAGGGCGTAGTGCATGACACAGACAAGCCCAAAGGCAAAACAGCAAGCCCTGACCTATCTGAAGTTCATGGGTGTTTGCCCCCAACAGCACTCGGGCCAGCACTGGAGGCCCACACCAAGAGCTTGCAATCTGATGGGAGAAGACCTTGAGCCTGAGTCTGGTATAAGTTCTAGTAACTAGTGACTGGACAACTTAGTCACCCTGCCGCCACGCTGACCATAGCCAACATAGCCCAATTCTTCGGCAAAACCACCTTAGGATTCCATTTTAGTTGTATTGGCTGTAGTTTCATTTCTCTAGACTGTAGTTTTACAACTCCCTTCACTCAACTTAGAGTGACCAGCAACATTGCTTGGTTTGTTTGCCTGAAACCCCTTCTATACAGTAGCACTGATGCTGCTTGTCATGAGTCCACCCCCCCCGTCCCCAATCTTCATAAGTCACTGATTCGTCTTGCAGATTCACTGAGCTATCGCAGGTCCTACACTTTCCCATGGGGCAGAGCACTGTTGGATACTCACACAGTCTCCTGTGTTTCCATCTCAGCAATACTCCTTGCACATATGCAGGGAGTTGCACCTCATGCCCTGTGCAGCTTTGTATCCCATCCCAATCCTGGCCTCAGTCTGCCAGGCAGCCAATGCAACACAGAGCAAGCTGTTTCTGGCCTCGGTGGCAGCCTTTGTCCTCTGCCACACCCATCATGCTCTGTGTGCAGCAAAGTCTTTGGCAAGGGTGCTTTGCATCTCTTCAGTGCTGCCTCCGTTGCATCCAAGCCAATGAGGAAGTTCCTATCGCTTAGTCCAGATCACGCCTTAGCAGAGCTTGGCAGAGGCAAAAACACACTGTCCACAAGCATTCTATAAATAACAGTGATGAGCCAGAAGAGAAACATCAAAAATGAGGGTGGGAAGAGACCTCAGGAGGTCACATCTAGTCCAACCCCTCTGCTCAAAGCTGGAACCAGTTCCAAATAGATCATCCCAGCCAGGGCTTTGTCGAGCCCGGGTTTAAAAACCTCCAAGGACGGAGGTGCCACCATGTCTCTGGATAGCCTGCTCCAGCACTTCACCACCCTCCTCGTGAGAAAGTTTTTTTTTTTTTTTCCTAACATCTCATCTAAACTTCCCTCACTGCAACTTGAGCCCATTGCTCCTGGCTCTGTCATCCGCCACCACTGAGAACAGCTCAGCTCCATCCTCTTTTGAACCTCCGTTTAGGTAGTTGAAGGCAGTATCTGAAGGCCATCCCTCAGTCTTCCCTTCTCCCTATTAAATAAGCCCCGTTTCCTCAGCCTGTCCTCACAAGTCATGCCCTCAGCCCCCTCACCATTTTCACTGCCCTCCGCTGGATTCTCTCCAATTTGCCAACGTCCTTTCTGCGGTGGGCGGCCCACAACTGGACACAGGACTCCAGATGCGACCACAGCAGTGCCGAATAATCACTTCCCTCAATCTGCTGGCAATGCTTCTACCAGGGCAGCCCAGGATGCCGTTAGTCTTCCTGGCAACAAGGGCACGCTGCTAGCTTATATTTAGCATACTGTCCACTGTCACCCCCCAGTCCTTTTCTGCAGAGCTGCCGCTTCAACAGCCGGTCCCCAGCCCGGACTGGTGCACAGGATTGTTCCATCCAAAGTGCCAGACTAAGTTCAACGACCCCATCCTCCCTACAGGCAAGCTCTGAGGAACTTCCCACTGGGGTGCCGTTGGCTGCGGCATCTCTCCCAAGCCAGACAAAGCCTCTAAGCCAAGTGCCTCTGAAATCTGGAGGCATTTCAGATATGGATACAAACTGTGGCTCAGGCCCATCGCTAGCAATGGGAGTCCACCCTTTGTAAATATGCCCAGTGATCTGGGGTACTGCTATTTCTAAGGCACACAGGCCCTATTTCAGTGTCTACTCCAGCAAAAGGAAACAGGCTGTGGATCCTCCACCTTTCCGAATATCAGGTGACTCCGTTTCAGTTCTCAAAACAATAATAGTAGCTTGATAGGTATCACATCCTTTAGGTGGATAATGATAGGATGGCCCAATCCAGGCCAATAGGAGCTGGAACAGGTCCATTGCTGTCATTTGTGGTGTTCTCAACTTCCTCCTGCCTGATGTGATGCTATAAGAAGGCCACCCATAGTGAAACAACAGGAAGGATCTCCGGGCACACAAGAAGAGTGGCATTTCTCCTTAGTGACTCTTTCCTAGTGACGGGCCTTGAAAGGAAGAATTTGCTCCTCAATGGCCAAGTCCTTCTGGCCAATCTCTTCCACTCTGTGAGTGCATCAACAAATAGGTTTCCTTCAGAGCTGCCTAATTAGCTCCACAGTAACGTCTCAGCATCTATGTGTGCAGCCCTATGAGACCTCAGGAAACTAACTCTGCCATAGGTTAGTATTTGTAAATGCAAGTGCAATCCTATGGCAGCATTCTTTAGTGCACAACAATGCATGTGTAGGCACTGATGGGGTTAGCTGGGGCGCGAGGGGCTGCCTTTGAGGGCAGCATGTTGAGCCAGGCAGGAGCAGCACTGGGCTGGCTAAAGAATTGCCTCTTGACCTTTGTTAAGTGCATCAGTAGATGGCTTAAAATGAGGATAAGCTTTTAAAAGCTTACTGGAAAAGGCAAGCTCACGTTAAAAAATCAACTTTTACACTGGTCACTTTTCCCGCTGAATACTTTTCACTAAATTGCCTGCACAGCCCAATACTATTATCCAATTTCATTTTAAGCAAGGTGGCGAAGCCTACATGGATTTCTAAATACATGTGCTTGGTCACATTCCTACAAGTCGCACTTCACAGATTTTATCAGCTTTTCCACCTTCACAGTTAATCAGTCCTTACTAACATGCCCTACGACCCAGATGGGACCACATGGGGAAACAGGAGCCTGTGCTAGAGAATACAAAAGTGTAACTGGAGTCCACATGGAAGTGCTTCTTGGCAAACAGGAGGAGGGAAGGAATGAAAAGAACAAGTTGAATAATCTGATGCATGACTGAGGTTGGGCTAGACTGTGATCTCAGTAATACGCTGGAAATCCAGAGTAAGCAGTCAATGTGCTGACTTGGTTAATGCTATTGTTGATGTGTTGTTTTTTTTTTTTTTTTTTTTTTTTTTGTAAGAGAGTGTGAGGACCATCCTGAAAAGGCCTCTGGGAGGAGGCCAAACTGACATCCCAAAGGGGGGGGGCAGCTTCGCGGAACCCAGAGGCCATGGGATCATGACCTAATGCATCTGCTGATCTGCTAAAAATAAGAAAAAGGGACTATGTAACCAACTGTTCTGGAAAAGTACCCAAAATAACAGCTACGGAAAAGGGTACTTCAGCAAGGCCTGAGGTGACTAGGCAGAAAACTGGGGAAAACTGTGTTGCTAGAAGGTACCGTTTCATTGTTGTAGAAAATGGTGGGGACTATCTTGCCATCAGAGGATCCAGAACCAGGGGCGGGGCAAGCAGTGGCAGCAACCGATCTGGTGGGAGACCAGGGTGGCCAACCTGCCCTCTCTGTCCTGGGAACAGAAGAGGAGACGACCCCTCTGGAGGGAAATTCCTCTCTGGGTAAGGCAGGAGTAAGTGTCATTATGAAATCCAAGGTACAACAAGCTCACAACAGAGACCCTGCCATGCAGGAATGAGAGATGACTCCCTGGAAGCCAAGAGATCTCCAAACTAGCTGGTAGGCTGAGCAAAAAATGCAAAGAAAACCTGGGCCATGTAGGCTAATCAAGTCATGGCCCAGGGGTTAGACAAGTTTTTCACTCCCCAAAAATCTTTAGCAGTGCTAGCAAAAATTTCCACAGGGAAGTAGTTTAAGTCAGCACAAGCCTCCATAAAAATAAATTTTAAAATGTCAAAATATTTCGCTCACCAGCTAATGAAGTTTGCGTTAAAATCCTTAGACACCTAAAAATTGTCCAAGGATCAACACGCCAGTTAGCCAAAGTAGATAAACTGGGGGGAGGTGGTACATCAATTAAGCGAGGGAGTGTTCATTAAAGCAGCTTTAAGAGACCAGTTGAAAAATAACCCCTTGAAAGTCATAGTCACTAAGACTGTAGGAAAAAAAAACAGCCTTCATAAGAGAACAGGCCTATTGCAGGGTTTTCTGATGCAATCATACAATACCTGGATGAACCATCCCCTAAAAGATATTATTCAAAAGTTACAAACTCTAATTAATTTAACCAAAAAAACACCAAAAATTAAAGCAAGTAACTATAATTAAAAAAAAATGTCAACAAATGCAGGAAAAAAATCCCCGCCAACAGCTTAAATTAAGCTTTAAAAAGTGGGAATCCCCTTAAAACAAATTAATAAAAAAAACCCACCAGTGAGTTATATAAACTCTGGAAAAAAAATAACCTCAAGAAAAAGAATAGAAACTGCCGTGCAATTGCAGCTGTCCCCTTCAGGCCCGCATTTAGGAGAGCCCGACACCCAAGTCAGGCTCTATCCCAATCTAAAGAACCTGCACCTAAATTAGGGGGGCCCCGGGGAGGGGATGCAATATACGTCCCCTCCCTCCCTCCCGAAGGGGCGAATCCCCAGGGATTCTAGGGGGTACCTTTTCGCCCAAATTAAAATTGGAGGGAGGGAGGTGGCAAAGTATTTCCTGATAAATACAGGGACAAAAGTAACAATCTTCCAACACCCTGTGCACTCCGGGTCTGATCCCGGGTCGCTTTCGTCGCTCTGCACGCGGGCTGTGGCCAGCAGCCCGGGCAGGCCGGGTCGGAGAGGGAGGTCGCCTAGCTAGAATTAGGCACAGACACGTAATGGTTGATTTTAAGATTATTTTACTTACACCGAGATGGTCATGGTGCAGGCTGAGAACTTGCTTGAGTTGCGGTTACAACAGAAAACACGAACACACGTGGAGTTTGCTAGGCTCCACGCAGACAGAACACGAACAATCACATGGAGCTTGCTAGGCTCCACGCAGACAAACTCCGGATGTCCAGGACAAGTGCGCATAAAACTCATTACGTCTTATAGTAGCCTCCATTCGAAGACAGGAAGAGGTGGGCGGTGGATCAGGACGCCGAACTTCTCTGGGCAACACACAAGGTTTCTATTACCCTGCTGCGCACACCCAGAGTCCCCACGAGATGGATGCGGAGTCCTCTTAGGCTTGGGCGGAAACTGTTCAAGCCTCTTATACGGCTAGCAGGCCAATCGCTAGCTGCCACGTGTGAATAATTTAGCAGTAGCCAATTGCGGGGCATGAATTTGCATACGACGAGCGGGAACTCTTTGCATCGTGCATTTCTGTGTTGCAAAGAAAATGCACCCTGCAAAGACCGCTGCAAAGTGGCGGGAACACTCCTTTGCACACGGGTTCTCTGCGCAGCAGAACTCCTCCACGCAATGAAGCTGTAAACCCATGGGGATAATTCGAGTGCCGAAGCGCACACAAAAAAAATCAGACCTTTGGGTCATGACATCCCCCCTTGCTGATGGCACAATAGAATTATACTTCAAACCTATCATCCGGGTTGTTAACAGCTCTGTCAATGGTTAGCGAAACTAAATGGGCATAAACAAAATCAGTCAACAATAAAAGTTCATCCTCAAGGGATCGAATCAAATAATAACTGACACACACACATATACATAAAATCACATTCTTAACGAAAAACTGAACGATCATGACTTTGGTGGGCGTCATGGTGGAATCACGTGTCAGGCCTTAGTTCCTTTCGGTGATGTTGTCCCTCTCGGGCCTCTCTCCACCACGCACTCTGAATCCCTGATCTGTAAAAGAACTCTCTTAAAATGGTTATTCACTACTATTTACAAAATCACAAAGGACCGCATGATAATGCAGTTGATTAAACTTATCATCACTATTAAATACGAATATGTCAACACGATTTTATACTGGACAGCTCTCTTCTCTTTTCCGACTCAGCAACTCGACGAAATCATCGAGGAGTCATCATCGCCTTTTTCTAGATAGTGAAAACCTAACTCGTAGGCTAGCTGCCATTGTCCCGCATCTCCTAAAATCTGAAGCTGTCTCTTATTAAGTCCAGAATGCTGCAGGAGATATCCAAACATGTATCGCTCCTCTTGCGTTCTCTGGCGTAATACTGGACACTTGGATTCGTGGTGTTTCGTGTTCTGAGCCTCAGTCAGGCGTTGACACTCCTGATCACTGGGTAGTCTGGGCTCCATTAGGACACGCAGTCTTGACAACTGATGAAGGAGACTACTCACAGGATGATCGACCAGTGGGTTCAGCACAATCTGCAAAACCACGATGTTTCTTTGCCCATAGACTTTAAGACAACTATCTATGCTGTCGAGAGTCACTGGAATGGTTCCAGGGTCTCGCAGGTGACGGTGAGGCCACGATCGCATTCTTTGGAGCGGTGTTAGTCCCAACGTGCATTCTCTTGGGTTCCAGGCGCAGTACGAAACTCCGATAATAGCCAGTACAAGCTGTTCTGCACCGGTGTGCTCTGGTCGTCCGTCGTGCCATGCGTGGGCCTTCTGTTCGATCACTCCTGCCACAAGCGCTGGAATCGGAATAGGCCAATGGATGCTAAATGCCACCGTGTCGATGTCAGTGACATGTCCCCTACTCCATGAAGCTTGTCTCACCAAGAAGCTTGCTTCTTCCTGGTCCAGGAGGTCGGACCCAAGTTCCACGACCAGACGTCCCAACCACACAGCCAGAGTTTCGTCAGATCGGATCCTGGATTCTCTACACAAATTCTGCAGTTCGGCTCTGGAACGAGCGTAATAGGTGGTAGCTTGAACTACACTCTGCGGACCGATGACTGGGCTGCTTGATAGTGCAGGCTGATCAATTTCCTCATGAGTTGTTGTTGCTGTTGCTGTTTCTGTCGGAGCTGCAGTCATTGTTACAGTGGGAGTCATTGCTGTCTCAGGCGGGAGGGGTGGATGAGCTCCTCTGCTTGACTCCCCCCCCCCTTCGGCAGAGGGGCGTGGTCGGCGGAACCGACGCTGCGTCGCTGGGCGGAGTTACCGGCCGAACCCTCACAGGCTCTCCCGAAGCTCCATCCCTCTCTTCCGGCTTCTCCACGCGGTCTTCTCTCTGCTCGGCCCCATCTTGTTGGGGCTTTTCAAGATCCCTTTTCTCAGCTGCTTCTCCGACCGCTCGAACGTCCATATGCAGCTGGGTCTTTAAGCTTAAAGTTTCACTTATTAAATCAGCCATAGTTTGAAAGATTGCATTTAGTTTTCCCCCCTTGTCACACCGTAGGACCACTCTATCATTTATGGCGCGGTCCTCCACCTCCAGGTCTTCGCGGAGCTCAGACGGATGATCACGACCCCTCAGTCTAGGCACCACCATGTAAGGGGAAAACCAGCCAATTGGCATCGTCTCTCCCATCTCTCGGGCACACCGTGAGCAACGGACACACTCCCGGGTGGGGTTCGGGCTTACTGCACTTGCCGGATCGACTTCGGCAAGGGTCACAGCATCGAGGGTCCTATACAGGACCCACTCATTGCCCATGATACACCCAAATGCCGCGGGGTGAAGATATATCTCTTTCCCTTCTAGGGCTCCGACTTCTGGAGTTCCCTCTTCTCCCCTTAATGAAAGGTGTCCACGGACACATCTTCGGCCCGTTCCGCCCGCCTGGTGGTACGCGAGGTGCGCCTCCAGTTCTGCGACGCTTGCTACGCTGCGTCTCCCACTTCTCCAAGGGCAGTTCTCAACTAATTCTAACTCTAGCGAGCCCTCTCCTGAGCTCATCGGCATGTGCCGCGGTGATCCCGATCCCATTCTC
The DNA here is from genome assembly GCF_030867095.1 of Alligator mississippiensis. Lineage (NCBI taxonomy): Eukaryota > Metazoa > Chordata > Crocodylia > Alligatoridae > Alligator > Alligator mississippiensis. Next base: position 23,176,823 of record NC_081837.1, on the reverse strand, counting down.
GTCGCCATGTGCGCGCCGGGTCTGATTCCGGGTCGCTTTCATCTCTCTGCACGCAGGCTGTGGCCAGCAGCCCGGGCAGGCCAGGTCGGAGAGGGAGGTCGCCGAGCTAGAATTAGGCACAGACACGTAACAGTTGATTTTAAGATTATTTTACTTACACTGAGATGGTCGTGGTGTAGGCTGAGAACTTGCTTGAGTTGCGGTTACAACAGAAAACACGAACACACGTGGAGGTTGCAAGGCTCCACGCAGACAGAACATGAACAATCACGTGGAGCTTGCTAGGCTCCACGCAGACAAACTCCGGATGTCCAGGACAAGCGCGCATAAAACTCGTCATTACGTCTTATAGTAGGCTCCGTTCGAAGACAGGAAGAGGTGGGCGGTGGATCAGGCCGCCAAACTCCTCTGGGCAACACACAGGGTTGCTATTACCCTGCCGTGAACACACAGAGTCCCCACGAGATGGATGTGGAGTCCTCTTCGGCTTGGGCAGAAACTGCTCAAGCCTCTTATACGGCTAGCAGACCAATCACTAGCCGCCACGTGTGAATAATTTAGCACTAGCCAATTGCGGGGCATGAATTTGCATACAACGAGCGGGAACTCTTTGCACTGTGCATTTCTGTGTTGCAAAGAAAATGCACCCTGCAAAGATCGCTGCAAAGTGGCAGGAACACTCCTTTGCACGCGGGTTCTCTGCACAGCAGAACTCCTCCGTGCAATGAAGCTGTATACCCACGGGGATAATTCGAGTGCCGAAGCACACAGAAAAAAAATCAGACCTTTGGGTCATGACACACCCCAGCCCCACAATAGACGCCCTATAGTGGTGAAAGAAGTGGGGGGGGGGTGGACCAATTAGAGAACAGGAAATTAAAAGTATGTAAAGCTAGAAAAGCTAGAAGTCCCAACGGTAGTAACCACAACTCAAGACCCAATATGAATATTGGGAAACAACGTCCTGAGTCACTATGTTATAAATAAAACCCGCCAAAAAGTAATAGCCCTAAAAAAAAGGTTCCCATGCCCACAAATGGTCCATGTGTCTGCTCGAAGTAGAATGTGGGGAATACCAAGGTTAACATACAAATCAAATTGGAGAAGGGATTAAAGCCACGTTTTGTGTGTCCCTATCCATTGATGCCCGAGGCTGAAAAAAAGGTAAGTGAAATGGTGCAGAAACTATTACAAGCCAGATTGGTAGAGCCCACCATTTCTCAGTAAAACTCCCCTTTGTAGCCTGTGCAAAAGGCTAGTGGAAAGTAGAGAATGGTAATAAATTATCGAGAAGTAAATAAAAAAAAACAAACAAAAAACAAGAAAATCAATCCCAGTAATTAGCACACTTCCCAAAACGTGAAATTAAGCCCAAAAGGCCAGCACTTCCCATTTTACCGTAATCGATATCTCAAATTGTTTCTCAGCAATTCCAGTAAGGAAAATGATTGAGACATATTCGTTTTCGTGTTCATAAGGAATCAGTATCAGCCGTTGCGCCTGCCCCAGTGCTGGTGCAACTCACTGATATTAACACATCAACAGGTACAAAAGGCCCTTAACTCCCAGCTGCAGGTCCAAAGTGATGTACATGACACATTAATTTAAACAAACACTCCTAAGGAGTGTGCCAATATCTCCCACTAAATGCTACAAGCTATAGAAGCAGCTGGGTTCCAAATGAACAAAAAAAGAAATACAATAAATACAGCGCTCAGTAAAGTACCATGTATGCAATTCAATGCACAAAGCCTAAAAATTTTAAAACAGACCAAAAAAAATGTTAACCCAACTTCCTCCACCCCACATCCAAAAAAAACTACAGTCCCAGTTGGGACTGATGAAGTGGTGTAGGGCAGCGATACCAAACTTTGCGGGCCTAGCGCGCCCACTCTATCAAGCACTAAAAGTCAAAAATAAACCATGGACATGAAAAAAAAACAGAAAAAAAATCACCAAAAAATGCTACAAGCTATTTTAAAAAACCCTCCCCTACTCCCTCCGAACCCTAACACCCATAAGCATTTAAGAGCCAAAGTCCAGAAACATACCATCAGTTCAGTATTATATCAGCAAAGTCACCAAAACTGAAAAAAAAGAAAATTATTAGAAGTATAAAACCAAGCAGTATCCAAAACAAAAACTCAGTATAAACCACTGAAAAATAAAATATTCACTCTAGTTTTTAAGCTGGAGAGAAAAAAAAAAAAATCCCTTTAAAAATTGAAGCTCAGCTGAAAATTTTAACTACTTTTAAAAAAAAAGCCTGCCCACGGGGTCTCCCCACTAAACCCAGTAGCTAAAATAAAATTTACAGTTAACTAAGTACGTGCATTAAAAGGCTAAAAAAACAAACAAAAACAAACAAACAAACAAACAAAAACAGTGCTCCCGTGGCTAAAAACCCCTATAAAAAGAAAAACTGTAAGCTCCATAACCTGTGCCAACAGTTTTAACCCTGGTAACCCCCACACTCTGTTCACTAACAGAACAGAAACAGACCAACGGCTACATAAACTTAATATGTCCCCTGCCAAAATTAGTGAAAATAAAGTAAAAAAAAGAAAAGAAAAAAGCTCAATTAGCTAAATTAAAAATAGTAAAAAAAAAATGCTCATTAAATCAGCCAAGGTTAAAAAGAAGTAAAAGTGCACACAAACAGCTAAGTATATACAAAAAATCCTACTAAATAAATCCCCTATTAAAAAAGGCTAAATAACATCTAAAGAACAGGCCAATCTAAGAAATAAAAACTTAACAACATATCTGGAAAATAAGTAGCCAAATTAAAATAGTCATTCAACATGTAACCAAACATCAAAAAAAAAAAATTCTCCCGAAACCCATGCAAATGCTAAGACAAACACATTAACTCTCCCCTCCAACATCAGCTTGTTAAACTAGCCCAAGCTGCCCATGCCTTTCCACATAAAAAAGGAAAAACAATGCAAAAAAAAAAAATCTTAGGCAAGAAAAAAAAATATTTAAAAACTACAAAATCAAAAAGTGCAACAAGCTCTAAAAAAATGCCCAGTGTGTAGCAGTTCTCAGCGGTCCCCATACTCAGAAGAAAGGCAAATAAACATTCAGGTTTTAAAGCGAGAAAAAAAAGGCAAATAAATGTTATCAAACCTTTTAAAATGAGCAAAGAAAAGAAATATATATTACTGGCAGCAGACGTAGCCACAGGCTAGCCAGAAGTGTGGCCTATGGCCAAAGCAACCAAAAAGGCAGTAATACGAGCTGTATTTAAAAATGAATAATAAGTCTCATTTTAAAAATTTGATAGTAGTGTAAAAAAGCAAAGGTAGAACATTAATTCAGCACCCCTTATCACAAAGTCAAAAAACAATAAAGCATTTAAATAAAAAAATAAAATATTTAAATCAGAAAAAAATAATTACTCAAAAAGTTTTTAAAAAAATCCCTTAAATATTACGAGCCTTGCAAACACATGAAGAAAAATTAAAAACCAGTCCTTTCACCCAAATAATAGACCAACCTTGTCAATTCTGCTTAAATAAAAGCAAAATCAAGTCTAAAACAAACACAAAAAAATCACTCCCTCTGACCTCCGTTAAAAATAAAAGTAAAATTCACTTCCTGGCCCAAACAAAAAAAAGAACAAAAAAGTCTAGTTCTAGCATGAAAACAAAGCAATACCGTATTACTCAAACCCTCCACCAGCAAATACTGAGTTCCTACTGACCAAACAATTGTTTTCCAGAAAACGCCGTTGTAACTGCCGGGCCTCAAACATCTTACCTCGGGCTTCCTTTCTCCGAGGGTTTACCGGTATCTGGCTTGCCATTGCAGCTGGCCTTAGGGGAGGTCATTCCATGCGCTGCAGTATGCCCTTTCTTGCCTGCCAAGACTTCGATCTTTCAGTGGGTGGTGCTTCGTGTAGCGCGGTTACCCTCGTCAGGTACCTGCATCGTAGATGTCTTCTGAGAGGCTCCTCCTCCCCTGCTCCTTGCCTTTACCCAGCCCAGCGGATCTTTGGTATTCCTGTGGGTGCTCGAATACTCCCTCAGGCATGCAAATAATGAGCTCACCCCTCGCTCTACCTCCCTGGTGACACACACTCAGCCCCTTCTAACCCAGGGTAACACAAAAGAAAAATCTTTCAAACTCAACTAAGACTCAATGTGCCTAATGAGAGGCATAACCACACCCCTATTAGGCTTCCTAGAGGAGCCAGTAGCCTCGCTACCCCCCTGCTTAACAACTGGGTCACACGCTCGTGGCTCAGTTCAATAGCCCTCTCTTTCTGTGCCAGATACCCGCCACTTGTTGCCTGGTATCTACCAGTGTATCCCTCTCTCTGGGTCTTCCCTGGCCTGCAGCCTTCTCTCCGGGTCTTCCCCAGACCGCAGCCCTCTCTCTGGGTCTTCCTCGGTCCACTGATCCCTCCGCGCCACCAAGGCTCTTACCACTCTCTCCCCCGCCTCACCCGCCACTGTTGTGCTGTCCTCGGGCATTGGTTCATCCTCGGGCTCCTTTAATTCTCTGTAATGAATGCCGTCAGTTCGCTCTGGCATTCCGCGCCTCCAGCTGACTCCATCGGCCAAGCTTCTTCCCGGCAGCCACGTGCACACCCCTCTCCTCTCTGCCACCGGCCCTTTTATCTCTGCCGGCCGAAAATTAGGAGTGATGTCACCCACCAACCGCAGGTGACTTAAGGCATCATCCAAGCCACGCACGAGCTTTTCCTGCCATCCCTGCTCTTCCTCGCATCCTGTGGTGAGTAAATTATTTTTCTTATTTTTTCTCTCTGTTCCGTCCCCTGCCTCTGGCTCTGGGGCTCCCTCCATGGGCTCAGGAGTGTTCCCAGTCTTTCTCCGCCTATGACACAACCCCCCGCTTAAGCTGCCTCGGGGTGGTCCGTTCGAGGGTGTCGTGATCCTTCCTGTACCCGCCAGACCGGTCTTATGCTCTGGGTCCGCTATAGTTTCACAAGAAGCCATGGAGTATCTGGAAAGAAAGTCCGCCATTATGTTGTTTGCTCCGGCCTGGTGCATTATGCGGAACTTGCATGGTTGTAGCGCCAAAGCCCAGCGCATAATTCAGGCATTGTCCATCCTTGCCATGTTAAGCCATTTTAGCGGGGCATGATCCGTGATCAAGATAAATTCCCCCCCCCCAACAAGTAATATTTGAAATGTTCCACCTCCCATTTTATGGCTAGACACTCACGTTCGATTGTGGCATACCTCGTCTCAGCTGGTAGAAATTTCCGACTGGCATATGCCACAGATTGTCGAATCCCACCCTCGTCCTGTGTGAGAACTGCTCTTACGGCCATGTCCAATGTGTCCGTCTGCAAAATAAACGGTTTCTCAAAATTAGGAGCGTGTATCATTACATCCTTACATAAGGCGTCTTTCAGTCTCGTGAAGCTTCTTGCCATGTCTTGAGTCCAACTTATTTTTTGGTTTTGGGGTCCCCTCAAAGCATCTGACAGGGGTGTCATGAGTTCTGAGAATTGAGGAACGAACCACTGATAATAATTTACCAATCCTAAAAAGGAGCGAAGTTGTTTCGGTGTTTGCGGTCGTTGAAATTTCTTGATAGCTTTCACTTTATCCGATAACGGTCGTATGGTCCCTTCTCCCACCAGGAAACCTAATTATTTGGTTTGTTGCTGGGCTAAAGTGAACTTTTTGGGATTGGCTGTTAATCCTGTCATCTTCAGCTCCCTTAACACCGCTCTTAATTCTCTGACATGCTGTGCCCATAATATCAATATCATCAATATAAGCAGCCGCATAATCTGTATGTGGAGCTAGGACTTTTTCTATTAATCGTTGGAACGTGGCCGCCGCCCCATGTAATCCAAACAGCATCTTTATAAATTCGTATAAGCCCCATGGCATGCCAAAGGCTGTTTTAGGCCTATCCCGTGGAGCCACGGGTATTTGCCAATAGCCTTTCGCTAAGTCTAGGGTGGATATAAACTTAGTGGACCCAGTCCTCTCCACCAATTCTGTAATGTGTGGCATTGGGAATGCATCAAATATAGCAATTTCATTCAGCCACCAGTAATCTACGCATAGCCTCAAAGTGCCGTCAGGCTTGGGTACTGGCATGACTGCGCTTCACCAAGGACTTCATGAGAGCCTTATGACCCCTAATTCTAGCATCTTGTCTTTTTCCGTTTTTATGACACTGGTCAGATGGTGGGGTATGGGACTCCATCAGTCTCTTACTACAGCCCCAGGAGGCGTTTGTATCTAGTGGTATGTGCCCTGCACCCACCCTGGCTCTTCTCAAAATGTCCCCTTGAATTCCTTTAGGATCTGTTGGACTTCTTCCTTCTGTTTGGGGGTCAAGGATTCTCCTACTTGTATCGGCGGGCCCCATGATTCTGATTTAACCTCCCTCCCTTGTGGCCCGAAATCTTCCTCCGTAAAAGCCGCCCAATCCTCGGGTTGTTTCCATTCCCATAACAAATTGATGTGATAAATTTGTTTAGGCTTCAGATGTCCTGGCCTAAACACCTCAGAGTCTACGGGCCCTATCCTCCTTACAATTCCAAATGGGCCTTGCCATTGGGTCAATACCTTACTGGAGGAGGTGGGCAGCAACACAAGTACCTTCTGACCAGGTTGGAACTCTCGTGACTGGGCTTGCCTATCGTACCTGTCCTTCTGTTGCTGTTGGGCCTGCCGCAGATTTTCAGTGGCCACTTCCCGCACTATCCAAAGTCTATGATGGAATGCCTGTTGATATTCTAATATATTCTGTTCCTGAGTGACCGGTAGCTCCTACCCTTCTCATAACACTCGCAATAGACTTCTAGGGCGGTGCCCCAATACCAATTCAAACGGCGAATACTTCAGGGAATCGGAAGGGGTATCTCGCAACACAAATAATATAAGTGGGACTAGTAAATCCAATTTTGGGGGATCCCCTTGGAGACACCAGCGCAATACTCTCTTTAGGGTCCCATTTAATCTCTCCACTAACCCATTCGTTTGCGGATGATAAATGGAGGTGTGCAATTGTCGGATTTTCAACGTCTGAAATACTGTCTTTAATACACCAGACATAAAGTTGTGCCCTTGATCTGTCAGAATCTCTTCTGGAATGCCCATTCGGGCAATCCATTTTATTAACTCCTCTGCTATCTTTGGCGCTGTCACCATCCATAGAAGTATTGCCTCGGGGTAACGCGTGGCGTAATTGATTATTACCAGCAAGTACTGGTTACCAGCGCTATTACGTGGCAAAGGACCTACCACATCCATAGCTATTCACACAAACAGGGTTCCTATTACCAGCAAGGGTTGTAGCAGAGCTCGCGGTGTCCGATCCTCCCTGGTTTTTTGGCACTTGGGACACGCAGCGCACCATTTTGCTACATCTCCCAAACCAGGCCAAAAAAACCACCAGGAGATCCTGGCCCTTGTTTTATCCCTTCCCATGTGCCCCCCAGCCGGAGTGGCATGCGTCAGTTGCCAAATGACACCCCGGATACATGTCAGGACTACTAGTTGGGTCTGCTCCGTCTCTCCCTCCTGACCCAGTTGTATATGATAAAAGAGGTTGTTTCTCACCTTAAACTGCGGTCGTCTCAGTGTCATTACGGTGTCTGATGTCGAGGCGTCATCCGGGGGGGCAGACCATAACTCTCGTAGTTCCTCATCTTCCGCTTGGGCTTCCTTAAACCACCAGCTACTGGCCATTGCCTGAAGATCCACCATCCTGGGCTCATCATCACCTTCCGCCCTTTCCTCTGAAATCCCTACCCAGCCATCCTTATAGTTTAGCTTTCTTTTAACTGCCTCTCTATCTCTAATCCTTTCTAAGGTATCATACAGTGGGGGCCAATCACACCCCAACAACATTTCACAGGCCAACCGGGGCGCCAATCCGAACAACATTTCCCCCTTGATGCTCCATTACTTGTAAGGAAACCCACTGCCATGGGAATTATTGCATTTCTCCATGCAAGCATGAGATCCTCAACAGGGTAGCCCGACGCCCAGGGCAAGGCATAACTAACTCAGCCCTCACTAAAGACTGCATACACCAAGTGTCTAACACTGCCCACACCTCGCAGCCACTCACTTGTGCCCGCACTGTAGGTTGCTCCCATACGGCATCTTCCCTACAGTACCCAAAGCTGCAATCCATTGGTTCACCAGCCTGGGCATCCCTGTGGCTCTCATTTCCTCCATGGTTCCACTGCTCTGGTTGCCACCTCTCTTGGATACAGTTTGGGCACTCCCTGACAAAATGATCCATCTTCCCGCAATGGAAACAGATGATATCTTGTACCAGGCTTCGGATGGGTCCCTTCTTCCACTCCACCTCTTTACCACCCCCTCCAAGGGGTTTGGAGTGTGCCTTTCCTTTGGGAAGAATCCCTCTGAGGCTGTGAAGGCCTCCGCTAATTTTAGAGCTTCCTCGCAGGATGAAGGTGAGTGCTGTCGTACCCACTGCTGTGTACACCCCTCTAGATCATTGAGGAATTGTTCCAGGATTATCTGGTCCACCACGGCCTCTCTGTCGTACATGGCCAGATTAATCCATTTTCCAAATAGGTCACGCAACAATTGTAAGAAGAGATGTGGGCGTCTTTCTTCTGCCCCTTTCTTGGCCCGAAACTTGCGCTGGTAATGCTCAGGATTAATTTCAAGCCGGTATAGCATGGCCACCTTAACTGCATCGTAATCCCATGCCTCATCTCTCGGCATAGCTAGATATGCCACTTGGGCCTTTCTGACTACGAGAGCCCCTAACTGGCCTGCCCAAAAAACTTTATCCAAGCCCGTGAGCCTGGTGTGGCATTCAAAGGCCTCAATATAGGCCTTGGGGTCATCTTCACTACTCATTCATGGCATCTAAAAGGCTGAGATGCCCGGTTTCATCCATTCTTGCTGTCGTTGTAACAACTGCTGTTGCGTGTCTACGATGTGTGTAAGCAACTGTAAATTCTGGCTCAAGGCATCGGGAGGGTTAGCGATAGGTGGCTGCATCGTCAATTGTTCTTCTGGACCCGGACCCTCTTGCAGGTTCCCGGTCAATGCACCAATTTGTAATAGCCGGGCCTCAAACATCTTACCTCCGGCTTCCTTGCTCCGAGGGTTTACCGGTATCTGGCTTCCCGTTGCAGCTGGCCTTCGGGGAGGTCTTTCCACGCACTGCAGTCCGCCCTTTCTCACCTCCCATGACTTTGATCTTTCAGTGGGTGGGGCTTCGTGTAGCGCGGTTACCCTCGTCAGGTACCTACATCGTAGATGTCTTCTGAGAGGTTCCTCCTCCCCTGCACCTCGCCCTTACCCAGCCCGATGGATCTTGGGTATTCCTGTGGGTGCTCAAATACTCCCTCAGGCATACAAATAATGAGATCACCCCTTGCTCTACCTCCCTGTTGGCGCGTACTCAGCCCCTTCTAACCTGGGGTAACACAAAAGAAAAACCTTTCAAACTCAACTAAGACTCAATGTGCCTAATGAGAGACATAACCCCGCCCCTATTAGGCTTCCTAGTGGAGCCTCACTGCCCCTCTGCTTAACAACCGGGTCACATGCTTGTTGCTCGGTTCAATAGCCCTCTCTTTCTGTGCCAGATACCTGCCACTCGTTCCCAGTATCTCCCAGTGTAACCCTCTCTCCGGGTCTTTCCTGGCCTGCAGCCCTCTCTCCAGGTCTTCCCTGGCCTGTAGCCCTCTCTCTGGGTCTTTCCTGGACAGCAGCCTTTTCTCCGGGTCTTCACCAGACTGCAGCCCTCTCTCCGGGTCTTCCTCAGTCTGCTGACACCTCCGCGCTTCCAAGGCTATTACCACTCTCTCCCCCGCCTCACCTGCCGCTGTTGTGCTGTCCTCGGGTGTTGATTCATCCTCGGGCTCCTTTAATTCTCTGTAATGAACGCTGGCAGTCGGCTCCGGTGTTCCACGCCTCCAGCTGACTCTACCGGCCAAGCTCCCTCCCAGCAGCCACGTGCGCGCCCCTCTCCTCTCCACCACCAGCCCTTTTATCTCTGCTGGCTGGCGATTAGGAGTGACATCACCCACCAACCACAGGTGACTTAAGGCATTGTCCAAGCCACGCACGAGCTTTTCCTGCCATCCCTGGTCTTCTTCGCATCCTGCGGTGAGTAAATAATTTTTCTTATTTTTTTCTCTCTGTTCCGACCCCTGCCTCTTGCTCTGGGTCTCCCTCCATGGACTCAGGAGTCTCCTCGGTCTTTCTCCGCCTATGACACCCATAAAGGCTAAGATACTGTTGCTAATAAAACTAATCTAAACTAGCTATTAAAAATCAAACATCAAAAAGCAACCGTTATTAAAAACACAATAGCCGTCAGGCTAAAAGAGGCCTGAAAAACAGGCTTATTCCCCCAGTCGTTACCCTGGCTACTAAAAAATGAGGGTTAAAATACAGCCACTAAAAGTAACCTGGCCCAATACTTCTTATCTGCCTATAGCCCGACAAAAGTACATATCTAAAACAGTTATTTCACACCAAAAATTCCAGCAACCTCCAAAGATAAAAGCTAACAAAAAACACCCACAGCCCTTATGAAGCACACGAGTGTGCCTAAATCAACGCCACAAAAACAAAGAAAGCACAACTGTAGAGAACTACCCGCCGTACAGTACATGTGTCCAACCTCAACGAAAACATTACATTCCTCTACAAAATATCTGTAGTCCCGAAAACAATTCATCTCTGTTAGCCCACAACAATAATTATATCACCAACATGGAAGAATTTCAACAAAGGCAAAGCAAAAAATTTGCAAAACTACACAAAAAACCACATAAACATGCCATGCGCGACAGGCTTCAAATAAACTTTATATTAATATTTGCCATTATCGCAAAATCAATTGCAAATCATATGGCCAAAAAGCATCCCGTCCCGGCAAAGGTATAAGAGGATATAAATACAGCCCAAAACCTAACCAACTAAATACAAAACAAAAACTAATACTAATATATATCTCCTTCAAAATTTCGAAATTTCTGTCGATCCTACCCACTCAAAAAAAAAAATACCCACAATTATAAAAAATAAAATTCCCAAAAACTTTTATAATGTTCCCTTCATTGTTGTTTTTTTTAATTGTAATCCTACAGTAAAAAAGTTAATGTCACCCAAGTCCATCCGTAGTACGACAAGTAAACAAAACCAATCCTGTCTGCTTAGCAAACAAATCCCAGTCTACATCAAAAATGCCACAAAAATGTCACAACCATCCTAAAATCATTAAAAACTACCAAAATGGAGCTTAACCAAATAAATATAAAAGTATTAAAAAATAAGCTTACTAAAATAAAACAGCTTACCCAAGAAACCTTAAAAAATCAAATAGTAACTAATGCAAAATACCAAAAAAAAGTCAAAACCTTAACCGTAACAGTCCAACCAGTCAAAGAATGACACACGATCATGCATTCAGTGTTAAAAACAATACAAAACCTCACAAACAAAACAAGTTCTGCCATACTTACATTACCATACAAACCTTTATATTGCACCAAGATAAAAAACAAACACTTTAAATCACGTCCAAAAACCCAGTGATTATATCCAGTTCCTATACAAAATAGTACCCAAAATACAAACCCCTTTTTACAAAAGTTTTCCTCAAAAATAAAAACACCCTTAAAATATATATATATATATATATATATACACACACACACACACATAAAATCAGTAAAAGTAAAAACCAAAACTTAACCCCTCTATAAGTATGTCCCCATCCTTATAATATTAGCAAAAAGCTTAACCCCCAAATCCCCTCCAAAGTAACTCTCTTTAAAAAACTCTTAAACCCTAAAAAATATACACAATACAAACAGCCCAAATAAATATACTATCGTAAAAACTTCCTAATAAATCCTTGTAAATGAAACAAAAAATATAAAACATTACATTTTAAATAAATTTTTCAACCAAACAACAGTAGTAATTAACAATACCATTAAATATCTATGTTTAACTTCAGTAACCTAAAATAACAAAAATATCTCTGAAGCTCCTATTAAAAAATGCCATTGTAATGCTACTGCTATAAAAAGTAAAAAGCGTATCTATACTCAACCTACTTATTCCCAATCTTTATCCTTAACAAAAGTCTTCCCAGTAAATTAAACAATGTCATTAAATCCTTCATAAAAAAAACTGTTTACCAACAATTTAAAAAAGTTAAAAAATAGTACTTATACTAACACTCTAAATAAAACAAACAAACCTGCATATAATACACCAAAAAAGTAAACTCTTAAAACTAACAGCAACATTAATATCAGAATCTAAACACCAATAATACATTTTCCTTAAATATAACCCCATGTAGACAAAATTAATAAATGTTATGTTACATCCTATAATCATTATTTTATTATATATCGTTATTTTATGTTTTTAATGTGTATACTTACTTGTTATGCCCAAAGTCTATATTAACAAATAAAAAGTCTAACAAATTACGTCAACAACTATATCACCCTAAAAAAAAAAATAATCGGTATAAATATATGCAAATACAACTAGTCAAGAAAAAATTGTAAAACCCATCCCAAAAAGACCTCTAAACAAAAGCCAAACTAACACCCCCCCAAAAAAACAAACATCACAAAACCCAAAGGCCACAAAATCATAAACTAATACATCTGCTAATCTGCTAAAAAAAAAAAAAAACAACCAAAAACTCCTTTATATAACTATTCTACAAAAATATCCAAAATAACAGCTATAAAAAACCTTCTACAAAGCCCAAAGTAACCCTGCTTTGCAACATACATTAAAGCTTACTCTAACCAGTAAAAAAGTTATAAAACTAAAAATGCATATAATTAAAAAATCCCCTAAAAATCAAAAGCAAAAAAAAAAAATTAAAATCATAAATACAAAACCTTTAACAAAACTACTTCAAAAAACCAAAACTAAAAGCCCAATTAAAAAAAAATAATAATAATAATCTCACCACCCTGAACGCTGGGTGGAATTCCCAAAACTCATCAAATAATAATATAAAACAAAGTAAAACGTGCCTTTCCTCCTACCCAACATGCTAGCAACATATAAATATAATAATAATAACCATGTATATATATATATTATATTCATAACATTCTTAATTCATACCTAAGTTTTACCTTAACATGTAACTTAAAAGTTACTCACCTTCTCCCTTAAAAAAAAAAAAAAAAATCCACAGAGAGATCAAGAAGCCTCTACTCAAGCCCAAGCCTAAGCCTGCAGGAAAAATACCATTTATTGCAGCACGCCCGACAGGGTCCCCATGCCCACCTCTAGCACACTGTGGGGCCCAGCAGCCACCTCGGCGTTAGCCTCAGGTAAGGAGGTTGACACTCGGAGGAGTTTCCATTTCGAGGACCTTTACGGATAACCTCTCTGTCCAGGCATCACAAAGATTTGCAGGAGTGCTCAGGGGACGAATCCCCAAGCCACGACCAGCAGAAAGGAGAAAGACTGAGACAGTGATTCATAACACGGCTTGTCCCTTAACTTGCCACGATATTTTGGGTCAACACGGGGGTCAGGAAGAAGAGACTCTCAAGCCCCTGGCCACCCGCTGTGTTAGCCTTGCTCTCCGAGTAGGGATGCTGTCCCTAACGTGTAGCATATTTTTTTTTCCTAGCTAGACATGCTTGCCATGCCCCTGAATTGATTTAACGAGTCGTCTTTGGAAAGAAACTAGATGTTGATATCCTAATGGGTCGGCATCACTTCTGGCTGGTTTTTAAAATCCAGGAAGACTACGCTTGCAGCACACAACATTGAACTTCTGGACGGACACCCCTGGGTAGAAAACTGGAAAGAAAAGTTACTTCCCAACTTCAAGTGACGGTGTTTTTTTTCCCCCCATTTTTCCCTTGGGGTCAGCATCCTCAAATCCTTCCTGTGGGACATAAACAGAGAGATCAGGCAGACAGACTGAAAACAGCAGCCCTCAGGGGAGAAGGCTGAGAAACCACAGAGAAGACAGACTTTTTTTTCCCCTTCCCTTTCAACTACATTTATAAATCTGTGCAGGGGCTAGCAATCAAAAAAATTGCTTTAAAGACATGAAAGCAGGGAACAAGGAGACCTGGGGGAGGAAGAAAAGGACAGAAGAGATTGGGTTTGTTTTTTTTTAGGAGCTTTGCTATTACAAAAGAAATGATTGGTGAATTTGGGTGTTAAGGAAAGTTGGGACCGTGGATGAAATTGCAAGCATGAGAAAAGACCCCAAAGTCTTGCAAAAGCCCCAACAGCTTGAGCAACATTTATGTGGTCAGCGCAGTTCCTCTGCAGGAGGCAGGACAGAAACCTGGCAGCACTGGATATATCCACATGCAGAGCTGCTGGATGATGCGACATGTCGAGATCATGCCTGGACTGTGCACCCATTGAACAAGAGCCTACGGGCAGGGTTACCCCACTACATAATGCTCGGGTTGAGCATTTCTGCTGGAAGGCACCTTTGAAACAGGAAGTGAAAAAGGCCCAAAGGATGGATTGGGCGCAGAAATGCGCCGATGTCCCAGCTACAGCAGGACGCATGGGTGGAAGTAGCAGAAAGGGAGCAAAAGACCTCAGACAGCCTGCTTGCCTGTCTTTTCCAAGAATGCAAGGAGAGGTCACGGGTCACCTGACTGCACCCTAAATGTACTGGGAAAAGGAGGGAAGAGCTCCCCTTGTTGAATGAGAAGATGGAGGGCAGGAGTAATTTCCAGGGTATCCATGGCCAGCGGGCTGCACTTTTCCAGAAAAGAGGCCATCTCAGAAGTAGCAAACACACCTCAGGGGCAAACGCGTTGCAGTGGCCAAAACAGCTGAGCGTGCTCCAAAGGGAGCCTTAAGGACAAGGCATGGCAGTAATCTAGCCTAGTGCTAACAATGTCTGCACAACTGGAAAGACATCTCACAGGAGACTCAAGTGAAGCAAAACAAAAGAACCCCTCCAGATCAGTGCTCGCCAACCTTTTTTAAGGCGACAATCACTTTTTGAAGTAAAGGGGCAACCCAGGATCTAGCAGCCAGCAGAGGGACATGAGCCTGTTGGGGGTGGGGGGAAGCCCTGCAGTGGGTGACCACTGCTCTATGTAGATAGCACCAAGTATGATTTTCTTTTCACTTGATGTAAAACTGGAATAACTCACCTGAGGGCAATGGGGTTCAACTAGGAGAACAAACGAGGATGACATTGGTTTCTTTTGGTGAGAAGAGCCCATATCCAGAGGCAGAATTTGGCTCTTTGATCACCTTGACCCAAAACAAGCAAGCCTTTATTCTTTTGTGGGATGGCATCAGAAGCCACTGTAAATCAGGCACTGGGAAATGCCACTGCTACTCCTCTCCGTGGCCAGAAGGAACTGCTGAGCTTCTAGGAGAGATGCCATGGGCTACACCTGGGAGGGCTCCCTTGCCCATTTTGTTTCACTTTTGTAAAGTTTTTTTTCATTCAACGTGGGGTAATCTTAAAGACCTGTAAACCACAGAGCAGCGGTTCTTGGAATTGCCCAAAGAGCAAAGGAAAAAATCTCTCTTGTGAACTCAGCAATTTTGCCAAGGAGTAAGGAGAGTGTCAATAGAGCTATTATTTCAGCACACTGAGACGCCGACAGAAGCATGCCACCTTCCATCACAAAGTGCTGCTAACTTGCCCAAAGGTCCTCGTGCAGCGGGATGGAGCTGCATGACGCCAGCTTCATTTGCTCTCTTTGTGGGGACAGCAGAGAGTGGCAGTGGAAGCTGACCCTGTCTCCCCAGAATCTCTCACTTGGTGATTTCTTACTGGAGGCTTCATACCGCAAAAAGCTGCCTTGTGACTGTAGCAACTCCCAGGGCACCCTCCACCCCACCCAGACCCAGGCAGGAAACCTTCCTCCCTCCTCCTTTTTCTACCCTGAAAAACTTCATCTCAAAATTCCTAGGTGAAATGTTTTGTCCATATCCATCCTTTCCAGGATCTTTGATGACTCCCTCACCATTGGTTGTAGTGACATTTTTTTTTTTATAACATGCTAACCAGATCTTCTCCCTCTAAAATCAGTGGGTGCTAAATATCACACACTGATTCATGCCAAATGTCATCGCTGAAGTTGGCCTGATGACAGGAGCACTCTAGAGAACATGAACATGTAACCCCGCTTACTAATTAAGATGCTCACCAGGAAGACGATTTCATGCTGAAGAACAAGCTACAGAGAGAAGTCGCTTCAGCCGTTATCTACAACAGCCCCTGGAAGCACTGCAGGAGTCAGCATTGCAACATGAGGATGCCCATTACAGACCAACAAGCTGAGTGAATGAGGCCAGGCCAGAGAAAGGTGTCTGCATTCATCTTGCGTAGGTTAGTGGTGCACAGTTATCCTTTCTACCTGTTATGCAGGATGCCATCTGGCTCGGTGCTGAAGAAAGGCTAGAGCGTCTTAGACAAGACAACACTGTGGTCCAGCAGCAGAGCAATGGAGCGGTCTTCCAGCTCCTGGGAGATGAGATCCTTCTGATCTGGCACTGCAGCAGCTACATCTGCTTTCAATAAGCTAAAAATAACAGAGGCTTTGGTGGCTTTGTCTGAAAACAACGGGGAGAAAAATCTGGAACTACAAATGACTTTACAAACCGATACTGAACACATTGCAAATCTGCTTCACAGTTCATTGTGCAAGGCCTGCTCCAACATGCAAGATTTTTGGTCAAACTAATGCAATGGGACAAGTTGCATTGATGTCACTGAAGGAATCAAGGTAGGTGTCTCAGACCCAAAGCCTCAGACCAGGAGTTGGAACAGCATGTGACATCGGAGGTCCATGCAATGCCAAGGCTTGATCAGAGTCTGTATTTAAATCCAGCAGTATTAGGAAAGATCAACGGTTCCTGAAGTGGGGCAGCAGAGAAGTTCCCCATCCAAAGCAGCTGGGATCCACCCCCTTTCCCAGTCTTGGAAGAAAGGCACATCATGATGGGGGCAGGGCGTGGAAGGACTGGGTCCTGGCTGTTCTCTGCTAAGTCCATATTCCAATGCGGCATTGTCCATGAAAGACTCTATCCTGATGTTGCAAGTTAGAGCTATATGGATGCTCACCATGCTGAAAAGCATGGAGTTGGAGCAGTGTTCTGACACCCTGCCTTCTGCTCACCTGCTCAGGCACTGAAGACTCAACCTCACAGAACGTCAGCAGCCACTTCACAAACATGCAAAAACTGGGAGGTGGATAAAAATAATAGTCCCAAAGTCAATGGAGTTCAACACAAGTAAGAAGAACTTCTGCTCCTTCCTGAATGGATCCATATTTGTGGCTGCCACACCAACTTCAGCAGAAGATTACAAGATGAAACCAGAGCGCTTTGTTGTTTTTTTTTAAAGGACCCTGAAGAGATACTGCAGCACCTCAACACTATAGGTACACTGGGATTCAATTAATCTAATCTAACTTCAGTCTCATCTTCACTAGTAAAAGGCTCGCCGCACAATGTACTTAAAAAAAAAAACAAAAACAAAAACAGGGACTGCCACAACTGATCCCCCTATGATTTATTTGGAAACCAACCAAAACTGTGCGGTTCACGTTAACTGTCCCCTGGCCAAGTGGAACTGTGAAAGAACGAGCTGTACATGACAGATGCTGATCATGGCTTTCTAATGCACTCAGATGCTACAGTGACAAATACGGTGTTACAGTCTGTGTAAAACAGAATGAGAGACACCAGCTTCCAAAGGAAGCAGATTGCTGCCGGCCAGTTTAGCGAGAGGGATTAGACAGTAAAAACTGCTCTTGGGTTTTAGTATACGACATCCAAAGATCTTGTAAAAGGCACGCCTCCCTGTAAAACAAGGTAATGGGACACCTGGAAGAGAAAACTGATCCAACTTAGATAAGAGTTGAGTTTGCAGAAGAGCCCAGGCAGTCTCTGATTAGTTACAGCTGGGCCACTGAGCAGCTGTCCCAGCCTTGAAGGGAAAGCAGAGAATTGGGAGACGGCACCTGATGCATGGATATCAGTATGCTTAGTAGAAACTACCCTACAGATTGCACTTGATCCACAGCCATGCTCCTTCTGAAATCTGTGGGAAAGCAGAGCGTGGGTAGCTCTGAAGGCAAACAGTCCCTGGCAAGGGAGGGTGGAGGTGGATTGTTCCTTCCCTATTCGGGAATAGCCGGGAGTCACGGAGGTCCTCGGCACAGACTGTAGCTTTGCAGGAATCAGGAAGCTCCTCCTTAGTCATGCCCCTTCACCTTGCAGTAGGCTGTCTGTTCCACTCTGAACCTCCTCTGCTGCCCCGCAACAGCTGGAGCAGCTCTCCCTAAGGGGTCCAAATGCCTGTTCTGAAACATCTTCTAGCAGATATCGCCCCAAGGCTAGACTGGGCCCTGCACTAGCCAGCAGGTAGAACGGATACATTGGCAATAGGGTAGTGCACAGCTTATGCAGCACGCTCTGTCTACATGCGCGTGCTTGTGCACCCACCACGCAAAGGAAGCTAAATCACTACCTCTGTATCAGTGCCAAAAACTCCACCTACACAGCTAGAATACTGTCGTCTAGGGAGCTTGTACACATGACAGGGGTTTAGTCTTCAATTCCCTGTAAATTGAAAGAGTGGGCTTTGAATTGAAACCCACCATTTCAATTTAGGGGTCTATTTTTTGTCACGTTATGGCGAGGGGCCCGATCCTTTTTTCTTTCCCAGCATAGCCTGCCTGCAGCTGGCGGGCAAGCTGCCAGTGGGCCAAGCAGCCCCTGAGCTGCGGGGGGTCCCGGTCTTTCCCTCCTCGGCAGTGGCGCATCCAAGGGAAGAGTTGGATCAGGCTGGGTGCTGCCTCTGAGCTGGCAGCCCACCTGGGCAAACCGGGGCAGGGGGCTGCCACCATGGAGAGAAGGACTGGGGTCCCCCTGCAGGTCAAGGGCCATCTGGCCCAC
Source organism: Alligator mississippiensis (assembly GCF_030867095.1). Taxonomy (NCBI): domain Eukaryota; kingdom Metazoa; phylum Chordata; order Crocodylia; family Alligatoridae; genus Alligator; species Alligator mississippiensis. The sequence continues at coordinate 23,157,930 of NC_081837.1, read as the reverse complement.
TGGCAACTCACACCCCAGGCATGGGCAGGCTCCACCAAAGGAAAAAAAAAAAGTATTGGGCTCCTCAGTGCTTCTGCCTTCAACATGCACCTGCTGAAGGCACAAGCGGCAGGGGCCCAATTCTTTTTTTTGGTGGAGCCTGCCCGCCTCTACCACGTCTGGGGGAGCTAGCTGACTAATAACTGCAATGCATCATTGCAAACTCAACTACATCAGGGAGTAGTTTAGTTTGCAACAATGCAAACTCATCTAAAACCTCAAAACTCATTTATATGCAATGAGTGATACCATTAAGCCACACAAAGTGCCATTTTTGTCACGTGTCCATCGTCATGCTGTCACATGTACGAGCTACCCTAATTGTACGTAGGAAAGTAGAATGGTACATGTAGTGCTGCTGAGCTGAAGGTGCCCATTCTGGTCCTAGACCTGGAGCCCTCTGTCTAAAGGCAGCAGATAAACACAAAGAGGAGGAGATGCTGGTGCCCGTGGAGGAAAACTCACCGTTTCCTTAATCCCCATTTGTAACCACCAGAGCCCACCCCGTAAAGGTCTGACTCCTAGCAGCTTATTGAAGGAGAAAATTCAGACTCTCCAAGATGCTGGCTTTTTTTTCTTGATGTGTCTAGCTGTATAAAAGAAATATGTCATGTCTCATCTGGAAAACTCTGAAAAGCTCAGAGCTGCTGTGATGATAGGAGCAGGAAAAAAGTTCTGTATGCAACCTGGATTTTTCTTTTAGGTGAACTTCTTCTAAAGAAAGGATAGAGAAACCCCATCTATATGGGTAAACAAAGATAATGCACACAGAAGTGCCATGATATTTAACAGATGATGAATCAACCAACCAGTAAAAAGACGGGCATTGAAAAATAGCTACACACTTGACTTGGTACGCGGTCCAGATTCCAGTTTGGATAACTACATTCTCTTCACCTGACAAGAGCTGGCATACTCAATCGCAATACCCTGTTTTACAATCATTTCTGTTGTTATAAAGCAGGTGAAAGAGGACTGACTTTAGAGCATAAAATCTCCACCACACCTTTTCTGTCGTGTTTGTCAGTGACACCAAACCCGAAACACAACAAAGGTCCTAGAACACTTTTACAGCAAAGGCCTCAGCACACTCCCTTGCTTAACTTGTAATAAAGCTTTTGATTCACTTGACTCCCGCACAGACTACTGACCTGGCATTGTGAATGTGCTACTCAGTGCTCCTAGTTAAGGACACGTTTGTGATATCACATGAGGTCCTTCCCCTCAGGTGGCTTGATTTTGCAGAATAGTCTCGGGCCTGACTTATTTAATTGAAAGCTCATTTACATCACCTACGCAGCATAAAAGAAGTGTTAAAAAGGGGTTGGCTATATCCCCTTTGAAGCTGTGTTTCAATGCACTCCTTTTCCTTACAATCATTAGTCATGAGATGGGGAGGGAAAGAGATAGGAATGAACTGGGGACTGCTGATATGGGCTAGAAGTGAAGATAGTTGACACTAATATTTACAACAAATGAATAAGCCAGCAAAAAGTAACAGCTTGGCGTGCAACAGAAATAAAGGCTACGGACACCTGTCCTTACAATGTGTTGTGATTTAGGATGTTCTAAAACATCATTAGTCTAATAGACTGCATGTTTAACTGGATTGTGTCAGTGGTTCCTCTGAGTGCACAGCTGGTCAGAGACAATGAACACCATCTCTCTACATTAAAATGCAGTGGAATAAGCAATTCTACATCACTCACAAACTACAGTATGGCATGTCCCACAGTATGGATCACCGAATCACGTGGGCTGTGTAATTGCTGGCAGGGATAGAACTGCAACCTGGGTATACGTGTCAAAAACACCACTTCGGTGGTTAGAAAAATGCCGTTCAGTTGCACTAAAGAGAACAGCCTTCTGCCCTCAGCTCCCACGCAGCACATTCCTTTTTCCAGCTCAGTGCTCTCCATGAAACAAGGAAGTATCAACATCCCCCTAGCATAGGTGGGGAAACCAAGTCCCAAAGATTTGATGTGACATCACAGCAATAATTTGCAGCTAGCGTTCTCGCGTCTGACCCTAGTGCCCTTGGCAACAAGGTGACAGCACTCAGCAAGGACGCCGCAGTCCTACTTCTGGGATCACAAACCAGGATCAGAGTCGGTAACTGAGGAAAACCGTCCTTTTAACAAGTGTCTCTGAAAGAGACTTTGTTATCCACACTGGACTGTCCCCAACAGGTTGCTGAACAAGATGTTGGATTGAAGTAATGACCTCCAAGACTTGAGTCACATTGGAGGAAATAAGCAGAAACAATAAACATCTGCTATAAATGCAGGATGTTATTTAGCCAGAAAGAAGCTGGCAAACAATGCTGCCAGCTCTGTGTGCTCTCACTGCAGTCTTGCATAACATCTATTCGCCAAAAAGTTTGATCTGCTCTGCTTTGCTCAGACCTCAAGGGACTAAAGTGCCTGAGCTCAACTTGTCCCGTTGAAATGAATGATACCACTGGTGGGTTCAAACACAGTCACACGCTCAACGTGTTTTGCTGGATCAGGGGTTTTACAGTTGCATGGATCCTGACCACTGAAATCAGTCATCAGGAGCTAGTTTGAGAGGCAACTTTGGTCAACCAATAAATTAAGGGGTTGTTCTTTCCACAATGCTATAAATGGGAGAGGGATCCCTGCTGCATGGGACAGGAATCCTAGGGATAGGTGTCAGGATGGACACGGCTGAGATAAGAGCTGGCTCCACCACAGATGCAGTGCGTGACCTCTGGCAAGTCATTTTGGCCAGATTTCTAAGAGCGCCTCAGCATGAATGGGCATTTCAAATATATGTTGGAACCTGGCTCCTGCTGATGTTAACAAAGTCACTTTTGAAAAACTTTCCAGGCTCCTGTGCACCTCTTTTGGTACCCAAATACCTTTATAAATTTGACTCAGTCCCTCGGTGCTTCATTTCCTCATCTGTAAAATAGGGATCGCATTTCACTATTGTGCAGAGTGTTATGAGGAACAAAATACAATCAGAGGCTGCGAGGTACTTGGGTACAATAGGTTTTGGGGACTCAGATATGATAGGTTTGGGGGAGAGGCACAGAAGCCCTCAGCTAGATATGCAAGCCTATGAAAGTGCTAGTCCAGTGAAGTAGGAGACTATGTCTCATAGGACCTGGTTTGGGTTTTCTTGTCCCCTCGCGGAAAGCATCATTCAGTACAAGTGTTAATGCAATATTGAAACATGAGAACAAGAGGACTATGGATGCAACAGTTAGTACCACTGAGTCATTATCATTAAAGGGAACATAACTAGTTTTCCTTATTTGTGAATCTGCCGAACAACTAAGCATGCATTTTGAAATTATTTATATGAAAAAAAGGCTTCTTTCCCTCTCTTCATATAACACAAGAAGTGTTGGCTGTAAGAAACCGCCCACGTAGAATATCACTTGGGTTCAAAATGGGTGTCTGTTCCTAATATTTAATTACAAAGATCATTCACCCCCTAGAGCTGTTGAGGAGATTACGGGAAAGAACGTCAATTTGTCTGCTTTATATTGCCCTATGATGGTCATCCGTACTACTTAGATATCAGCTCAGTATGTTTTAATTTGGACACTTTTATGTTACTGTACTTTTAGGAAGACAATTATGTATTAATGAGACAACCAGTCATTCTGGCAAGCAGGTTTCCCAAGTAGACCTTTAAAATATAGGCATCCCTCACAGAAGCGGGTTTCATTGTTCTGCAGAATGAACCTAACCCAGAGCCCAGCGAATCAATGCGACAGAATTCGACACAAGAGGGATCAAGGCTTCAAATTGTCGAAGGCTTTGGTATGATGCTTGTGCCACTTTGGCCAATAAGCATGCAGACAGCCACTTTATTCAAGGGAAGAGCTCAGTGTCAAAAAAAGGGAGAAAGGTAATGCAGGATGAAGACGTTCATCAAACTTGTGAAGAAAAATGACTTTCTGCATTACCTCTCCAGGCATTTGGGCTTGGGGTTTATTCTTGGTACCTGTTAAAATAAGGAATTGCACCAATGAAGATGCACCCGTTTTACAAACAAATAAGATCAGAATTCGGTCAGGCAGTGTTTGGTGAATTGAACCAAAGTAGTCCAAGGAGCTCTGGGACAGATCCTGAGAAGCAAAAATAAGTAGGGCTCCCCTGATTTCACTAGAGCAACACCAGTCAGCACCTGCTAAGAACTGTGTCTCACTTACATTTTAGAGCAAAGGACTCCACATACCAGAGCTCATAACGCAGCTATTAAACAGTCAGCATCTGCCAATTGGTACCAGGCTGCGGTAACTGAGAAAACCGTAAGTTGCCTCTATGAGCTACTAGGAAATACCAGAGGTATTTCATGTCACTGTTGTGTGGTCTGTTGACTTTTCAAACGACTCCCATTGTACTACCCTGCAAACTACATTACTCGCCTGTGGGCTCCAAATTATTATTATTTTTTTAAAGCTAGTTTTTAAAAGCAGTTAAATGTCACTATTAATGCTTGAAAGGCTGAGTGCGCCATGCAGGATTAACCTTCAGGGTTATTTAATTCAGCTATCAAGCACTGGCCATATCAAGCAATAGCCTTGGTATCTGCCAGTTAACCAGTAGAAGACATTTCCCATTCACATACAGAGTACACAACGCTGGAACACAGCACCAGGGGTTTTGTCCTCTGCCCTGTGTCAAACAATTATAGCATACAAGAAAGGAAGTCACCACAAGCGGGAACCTAATACAGCACTAGGTGAAGGTCCACAGTTCCCACTGAGCTGGGTAGCAGTCATGACCACCCCGTTCATGGTATTATGAATGCCCTGGACCCAGCTCCCTACTCCTTTCATTTCATTATAAGATGGTATAAAGCTATAGAAAGTGCAGGATTGAAGACCTCCCCCTTCCCACGAGGATTATTCCAAACTGAGTATGAGAGCCTGGGGATCAGCTCCTGAAGTGTCAAATGGGCAAAATATCAGTAGGAAGTCTTAAAAAGTTCAAAACCATAGAAGATCCTTTCCTCTTACCTCCTGTAAAACAGGAACAACAACAACAACAAAAAATCATCCAGACATTTCTGTATTGAGCTTCAAAGAAGAGCCACCCATATGATCAGAGGCTTATACAGCAAGCCATCCGAGGAAAGGCAGAGGGATCAGTGATTCTTCAGCCTGACAAGAAGAAGAGTGAGAGGAGACCTGGTAGCAGCTTAGCGCTGCACTAGGGGAGCACACCAAGGGCTTGATGAGCAACTGTTCACCAGGGAAACCGAGGGGAAAACCAGGAGTAACAGGCACAAACTCCCAGAAGACCGATTCAGGCTCAACATTAGGAAAAACTTCTTCACAGTCAGGGTGGCCAGACTGTGGAATAAGCCCCCTCCAGAGGCAGTACAATCGCCTTCCCTGGAAATCTCAAGAGGAAACTGGACGGTCACCTTGCTCAGGCCATCTGACCCCGATTATCTTTCCTTCTTGGCGCAGGGGGATGGACCCGATGATCTTCCGAGGTCCCTTCCAGTCTGACAACCTATGAAAGATAAAGACAATCCATCCTGCAGCCGAAGTGAATAGATAGAATCACGCAGAACAGGAGTGATGGCAAATGGATCACCCAGCTAGAATAGGAGAGAATTAACAATAACATAATCCATTAATCACCAATGATTTACTGCATTCCTTCAATACCCAGGGTTGGCAAAGACTAAGTAGAAGATGCTATCTAACCTAATTACCCTAATGAACTTATGCTAATAGACCCAATTAACCCAATCAAAAAATGTTACTCATCTCTTCAAACCAAAGCCCCTCAGTGCGCCACCACTGTGCCCCAAGGGTGCCCCTACTGTGTGTGCCCTGGGGAGAGCACAGTGAGCTGCTTGTGCAGGCTGAGGGGTGCCCAAGCCATGACGCCCTGCTGCTGCCAATCATCCTGGTGCCCCAGGCTCACCTGCGCTCTTGGTTTGGGACCCTGAGCTACAACGATCTGGGGCACAAGTCTGGGGTACCCTACAACCTCCACTGCCACCCGGAGGGCTATCTGTGGCACCCCCACTACACCTCCCTGATGCCTGCTACTGAGGAGGTCATCGCTGCCACCATCACTGCCTTCCTCAGGGTGGGAAAGGCCCATGCCCACCGAGCTGCGGGAGCAAGGGCTGCTCAATAAAGTTTGAAACTGTGCCCTGCCTTTCTGCACACTGTGGTGGTGGGAGGGGACGACCCGGGGCCAGGGGAGTGCTGGTGGGCCAGGCAGGCAGAGGGGGCAGGGCCTGTGGCCTGGCGCAGGGGCAGGGAATGGGGCTGGAAGGTCCCTCTCCCCAGCATGGCACATATCACATGTCTGGGGCTGGTGGCTTGGTGTGGTCCTCCTCATTAGTGACGGCATCTTAACTGTACCCAGTGTCCATGGTCTGCATTGCACACCGTACAGGTACCCAGCTGAGGGCACCCCGGGGGAGGAGCTGGTGCTGCTGGTGGCCAACAATGACATGGCCAGCGATTCTTCATGGAGGGGTCTGGGGCTGTGCAGTAGCTGAGGCAGGCAGGTGCTGGCCAGGGCTCCCCAAGCTGCTGCTGGGCCCTGCAGCTGGGGAGCTGGGCAGGATGGGGTGCTCCACACCCAAGGGCCCCTCCTATGATGACATGTCACTGGAGGGGGCATAGCAGGGCAGGGCGGGCCACCTGTGCTGATGAAGACAGCCAAATTGTGGCCTGAGCCCCAGGGTGCCAGAATATGGGTCAGCTACTGCATAAAGGTCATGGTCTTGTGGGCACAGGTGAACCAACAACTGCAGTCGGTCATGGCCACTTATTGTGCCTGTAAGGCCTCGACCTTTATGTGGCACTGCCGTGCCAACCTGGAGTGACCTCACTCCCGCATCCCACCCAACAGGGCCTCATAAATGTGGGTTCGAGTGCCTGTCCCACTCAAACTGGCGCAGCACCTCTGCATCACCCCAGAGCACCATGAGGTCACCAACCTCCTCCTGGCTCCAGTTGGGTGGACAGCACAGGTGTGCGCAAGCAGGCAGCGGTGGGCCTGGATGGGGATGACAAGAGGACATTGTGGATCCCTCATAGGGTCTCTGGGCCCCCGCATGTCTGTCCCTGAGGTACCCAGTGCATGGACACGGTGTACGACAGGGAGCTGCACAGCTGAGGCTACGCCCCACAGCACATGCAGTCACAGGGCAGGCTGCTGGGGGTGTGCGGCAGGGAGGTATTGCTAGCCCCGATGCACTCGGCTGCCTGCAGGTGCCCCTGGGGGCTGGCAGGCCTGAGTGGGGGCCACAGGCTCAACTGCACCCCTGGGGTGGAGACGGGCAGGCACAGCAGGGATGTGGCCTGCCCAGGCCCCTGTGCTGTGTGCCCCAGGACAGAAAATAGCTGCAGGCTTTTAAAGCCTGCAGACAGGGGCTGCCAGCAAGGCAGCCCAGCCCTGGAGCAAGAGAGACTCCCAGCCACTAGCCTTGGGGCTGGCCTTAGTGGCTGCACAGACCCAGAAGTAAACTTGCTGCCTGGTAACATTTATGTATGCGTTACTGCACACATACTAAGTGTGATTAAATTTGCACCCTAAATTGGCAGCTACTAAATGTAACTGTGATTCGGGGAATTTATTGTACAGTAAGTGCACACACGTTTAGACGCGCACACTTACTGCGCAGCAAATAAGGCAACCGTATAGTAATGCATCTCGTGTAGACACGCCCACTGATGACAATATTTCCATCACCATTGCTGGCATCATCTCAGTGGGCCATGAGATTGCCGGCAGTAAGGTACGATGGAAGAACACAGTAGCTGTCAGAGAGCAGACAGCACCCATTTACTCAACACGTTAGCTCCACGCAGAGGGCCAGCACATAAGAGCTATTTAACTAAGGACACAATAATGCTTTACGCTAGCCCTCTGCCTGGGGGAGAATTACACATGAAGCCTATGGTCTAGCACTGCTCTCAATCACGTTTCTCTGAAGTCAGTGGGACTTGAGCAGTTTCTTCAATTAAGCAAACAACCAAGTGTTTTGCTAAAATGCCAAGTCCCTCGCAAGGCCTTCGTTTCTGGATATAGCTTCCTATTTCCTGTGAACTGACAAGCCTACAGTGTGTGATCACAAGCCAGCTTTCTTTTAGCCTTTTGTGTACAATAATACACTAGGCAGATTTGTACCTCCCTGGTTTCCAGTGGCAAGACAAAAATAGGCCCAATGCCAGGGGTGAAAACACACTCCAACTAACATTCTCCCTTATCAGCACACAGTCCCCTACACACGTGCAAACCAAGCCCAGTGGCTATGCAGTTCTCTTTCTGGTGGGTTATTGGTGAATAAGAGGCAGAAAGAATGTGGCTTCCTAAACAAATCCCGACTGACAACGAGCAAACCACCAAGCCACCTCTGGGACTTACAAGCCGAACACATTTCATCTGGGAGTCATAGAGAAAGGTATGGTGCCTGCTCTACCTTTTATTTTACACAGCTGTTTTTCTGACTGCAGCCACATGCTAACTGGTAACTGAAGAGAGCCACCAAGCCTGGTAAATCATAAGGAAAGCCTCATGGCTTCTTCATCCTCCTTGACTGAACAAAACATATTCAACGTGCAAAAAGAAGATCTAAAAAAAAAAAAAAACAGTAACAAAGATTTTTCATCTCGTCTTATCCATGGTGGCCTCCAAACAATATGGTGCCATCTGTGCCTACCTAATTTTAGGATGAGGCAATGACTAATATAGTGTTTGGTTATATCTAGGAGCTGTGAGGTAGGAGGGCTGAACAGCTAACCCAGAATTAACTGAGCTGATCATGCAGAAAGATTAGAGTTAGCGGGTCTACTCCTGACCTCACTGCTGCCAGTATACAAGGGGAGCAGCTCTACTGAGATCAAAGTAACCTTTTTTACAGAGGTGAGATCAGCTTGAGGCCCATGGGCTCCTGCCCAATTTCTGCTGTCTGTTTTAGGAATAAATATAGCTTCTGATGAAGTCAGTCCATCTTAACAACAGTGCGGCTGGAAAGAGCCTCTCCTTCGCTCCCAGTCTCTACCTCAAATGACAGAATTGCTCAATTCCATTATTTCATCCACGTGACTGCAAAACTTCAAACATTATTTTGCACCCTGCTTTGATTTCACAGAATCACAGACAATGAGGGCTGGCAGGGACCTCAGGAGGTTTCATCTAGTCCAACCCTGCGCTCAAAGCAGGACCAGCCCCAACTAGATCATCCCAGCCAAGGCTTTGTCTAGCCAGCTCTTAAAAACCTCCAAAGATGGAGACTCCAACACCTGTCTGGGTAGCCTGTTCCAGTGTTTCCTCAACCTCCTGGGGAGAAAATCCTTCCTAATAATTAACCCATGCTTCCCTTGCTTCAACCTGAGCCCATTGCTCCTTGTTCTGTCATCTACCATCACTGAGAACAGTCCTGCTCCCCCCTTCAAGTAGTTGAAAGTTGCTATTAAATGCCCCTAGTCTTCTCTTCCCCACACTAAATAAGCCCAGTTCCCTCTGCCTCTCCTCTTAAGTCACGTGCCTCAACCCCTCGCCACTTTTGTTGCCCTCTGCTTGATTCTCTCCAATTCGTTCACATCTTTTCTGGAGTGGGAGGCCAAAAACTAGACACAGGACTCCAGCTGTGGCCTCACCAGGGCTGAATAGAGGGGAAGAATCACTTCCCTGGATTTGCTGCAATGTTCCTACTATTGCAGCCCAGGATGCTGTCATGTTTATTTGCAGCAAGGACACTGTTGGTTCATATTCAGCTTATCATCCACTGTGACCCCAAGGTCCTTTTTGGCAGAGCTGCTGCTTAGCCAGTCGGTCCCCAGCCTGTCGCCATGCCTGGGATTGTTGCCTTCTAAGTGCAGGGCTTTGCACTTGTTCTTATTGCACTGCATGAGATTTCTTTTGGCCTGGGCCTCCAGCTTGTCGAGGTTTCTCTGAATCCCAGTCCCACCCTCCAGAGGATCTATTTATCCACCCACTTTGAGGGCATCTGCTAACTTGCTGAGCAGGCACTCCAGCCCAGGTTGCCAAAGACAATATTGAACAAAGCCGGCCCCAGGACTGAAACTGGTGCACTCCACTTGGGATCAGCTGCCATCTAGATGCAAAGCTGTTGACTACTGGCCTCTGAACCCAACCATCCAGCCAGTTTTCTATCCACTGTATAGTCCATTCATTCAAACTGCAACCCATTAGCTTGCTTGCAAAAATGTAGTGCGAGACCATATCAAAAGCCTTGCTAACGGCAAGGGATATCATGTCCACTGCTCTCCGCACATCCACAGGGCCAGTCCTCTCATCGCAGAAGTCCATTAGGTTGGTCAGGCATGATTCGCACTTGGTGTAGTGTATCCATGCTGATTGTTCCTAATCACTTTCTTGGAAACAGATTCGTCAAGGATCTGCTCCGCGATTCTTCCAATGACTGAGGTGAGGCTGACCAGTATGCAGTTCCTCGGGTCCTCTTCCTTCCTTTTCTTAAAGATGGGCACCATTATTGGTCTTTTCCAATCACCTGGGACCTCTCCCAGTCACCACGAGTTTTCAAAGATAATGGCCAGAAGCTCTGCAATTGCATCAGCCAACTCCTTAGCACCCTCGCATGCATCCCCTCTGGCGCCACGGGCTTGTGCATGTCCAGCTTTTCTAAATAGTCCCTAACCTGGTCTTTTGCCCTCCTCCCCAAACTGTACTGCCCAGTGCAGTAGTCTGGAGCTGACCTTGCCTGTGAAGACTGAGGTAGAAAAGCCATTGAGCCCTGCAGCCTTTTCTGCATCCTCTGTCAATAGCTTGCCTCTCCCATTCAGTTAGGGAGCCATACGTCCCTGATCTTCCTCTTGTTGCCATATTTGTATAAACCCTTCTTTGTTTCCTTTCATGATACTTGCTAGCTGCAAATCCAGTTGTGCTTTGGTCTTCCTGGTCTCATCCCTGCATGCCTGAGCAATGCTCCTAGACTCCTCCCTAGCTGTTTGTCCAAGTTTCCACTTCTTGTCAGCTTCCTTTTTGCGATTTAGCTCACAGAAAAGTTCCCTGCTAAGCCAAGCTGGTCTGCTGCCATACTTGCCAGTCTTTCTGTGACTCTGGATGGTTTGTTCCTGCACGCTTAGTAAGGTTTCTTTAAAATCCAACCAGCTCTCTTGGACTCCTTTCCACCACAGCCTGGCCTCCCAGGGAACCCTGTCTATCAGTTCTCCGAGACAAAGTCTGCTTTTTTGAAGTCCAAGGGCCTTACTCTGCAGGTCTCCTTCCTTCCTTTCCTCAGGATCCTGAACTCAATCATTTCATGGTTGCTGCTGCCCAAGTGGCCATGCACTTCTACATTCCCCACCAATTGTTCCCTGGTTGAGAGCCGTGAGTCAATACCAGCATGGCCCCTAGTTGGCCTCCCAATGCTTGCACCATGAAGTTGCCCCCAACACTCTCCAAAAACTTCCTGGATTGTTTGTACAATTGCAGATGGAAAGTACAGATTTTCATAGCCATTATCCTTCTTCTCAGCAGCCTCATGAGGTTATTGCTCTCCAGTCCTCTTGTTGCTCACTCGGACAACACCAGTCTTGCTACTGCCACAGACGGTTCAACAACCTTCTCCTCTTCAGCTTGTACAATCTGGTCCTTAACTCAACTGAAATCATCTGTCCTTCCCATAGGCAGAGGGAGAAAAAAAAAATTTGGGGGGGCTGAGTACATGCACTCCTCTCCATTCTCTCCCTGTCCAGCAGGTAAGTCTGTGGGGAAACGGGTAGGAGGAGGGGTGTGGGGTGGAGCAGATCGAGGCCCCCATGATGAGGGAGCGAAGGGCCTGGGGTGAATGGGGCCCCGGCCATGCCCTGATTGGTGGTGGGATGATCAGAGCCTGGGCATCTTGCCTAGAGGCGCTGGGGCTCCCCTCATTGTGTGCATCCCAGTGGAGGCCCAGGGGGTGCACGCCCCCACAATCTGTGTGTAGGGTGGAAGCAACTGCAGCTGTGGGCTGTGTTTTGCACCCAGCTGCAGCTGCCACTGCCTCCAGAGTCACGCAATGCCATGTGTATCCCATTGCTGGGTAGGCAGGGGGCTTGGCTCTGAGCTCAAAGCACAGTGCGCAGGAGCAGCCACCTCCTCCCCTTGAACAGATCGGGGACATGTGTCCCCCACGACTCCCCCAGGGCCTGCACAGGGGTAGGAGCCCCCGGCACCCCTAGACAATCTGCTCAGGCTCTAATTGTCCCATGACTCAGCCCGACCTGGACTCATTCACCCCAGCCCTTTCTCCTGTCTGCACACCACTCCATCTCTTACCATGGGGGCCTGGATCTGGTCCCCCTCCCAGCCCCTTCCCAGAATAGATTGATGCTTGCTGTGCTGGGCAGCCAGTGATCCACACATGGGGCTATGATCCTGGCTGCGTGCATGCCTCTCCCCACCTTCACTGCAGCCACCCGGAGCCTGATGCCCGTGCTTGGTGGGGCTGAGCCCCCTTAGCCCCTGCCTTCCACCACCTATATTTCCTCCACTGCTTCTCCCTCCCCTTTTGCCATTGCTTACTATCTAATCCTGTTAGGCATTCTGGAATGTGGGTTTAATGGCAGGAACTACATACAAACCCACAGAGAGCTATATTCCATTCTCTTCTTAACTCACTGCTTTTCTGTGGCACACGTTTGAACAACAGAAGTTCAAAGGGTTCAAAAAGGACAAGTTTTGGATCCCTCTAACATGTTTCCCATGAGGACTTCTACCCAGGTCATAAAATGAGGATGCTCAACTCTCCATCCTCCCCCTCCTTTTCTAAAGTCAGTAGGCTTTGTCTCTCTCTTTCAGTTGAGAAAAGTGAGTGCAAAAGGTGAAAAGGCATTGTAAAGGTCACAGGCATATTATTTGAACAGTCATGAATGCACAAAGTCTAGGAGACAACACATCTCATAAAAGTGAGCTCTTAACTCCCTGTCACACATGCCTATCTACCTACATATCCCTGGAGAGGATAAGTGGGGCAGGCAAAGTCTGGCCCATGGGCCAAATCTGGCCCACCAAGCCATTCTATCTGGCCCGCAGGGCCCCTAAAAATTTTAGAAAATTAATATTTACCTGCCCGTGGCTGCCTGTCAAAGATGCCAGGAACCAGGGACAGTAGGGCCCAGGTGAAGTCAGGGCAGGATCCTGCAACAGCAAGTATAGCTCATCCTCCCCACCCCCCAGCCGGAAGCCCCTGCTTAGTCCAGTGGTCCAGCCATGCACCCCAGAGCCATGTGGTGCAGAAAAGCTGGCAGGTGGGCAGAACAGTGAAGAAGGCAGGGGAGGAGGTGGGGGGAGTTAGAGGAAACGGGCAAATAGGAGCACAGCAACACTTGGATGGGAGTGCCAGGCTGCACCAGTGTCTGGGCCCAGCACTGGCACAGCCCAAAGCAGGGTTCGTGGGCTGGCAGGGGACTATGGTGTTGGGCCAGGCTGCTCCAGCAGGAAGAGGGAAGCTGGCCCAGTTCCAGGCAGCCCCTGCTGGCCAGGATACCACCCTCCTACCACCCCACTCTGGGCCCCACTGGACCCAGGACACTGGTGCAGGCCCCACACTTGTGTCTGGCTGTCACTGGCTCCTGCACTCCCACTCCCTCCTACCCAAGCCCCACAGTACAGGTGGGGACCAGCACGTGCAGCACCGATCCCATGCTCTCTGCAGTCGCCCGTCTGGGTTGAGCAGTGGCAGTACTGGACAAACTGCTGCTCAGCAAGGGGGAAAAACAGCCCCTTTCCTTTCCAATGCCCAGCACTTCCTGGTGCAGCTTCTTGGAGCCCACATGGGGCTGTCAATGGGTGGCGCTTTGACATCTTGCCAAAACTCAGTAAGTGTCCCACTGCCCAAACTAACTGCCGGCCCCGGGCTGAAATTTTGATAATCAGAAATACAGTAGGTACAGAATACAGACCCAGTTCTAAAATCCCTGAGAAAGTTAAACTGTGTAATGAAACTAATCAGGAAGAGGAGTTGCCAACTGCTCTTATTCCTCTAACAAGGAAATGACAGGAGAGACTTAGTTGGACTTTAATGGTCAGTGTTGAAATGAAGCAGACAGCTTCTGGGGTTGATAGAGGCATGTTAATTTACTTACTTAATTCTGAAAACAGCTTGTGCTCCAATGTAAATCCAAATGAAAGAAAGGAGGAGAAGTGAAGGCAGAGCAGGAAATGTGTATTCGTACATCAGAAGAAGGAATCCGGGCAAAGCACGCAACGCCAAGGTTTCACATGTGTGTGCACACTCATGTACACACACTGAGCAGTATCCTCTGGACACCAAAGGACCCCAGGGTTGCATGCTGAGGAATAACCGGGGTTCATACAGAACCTGTCACTCACAAGAATGATAAAGCACTGAATGTACACATGCGCACAGGTCATTCACCTTTCTGACAACTGCTTCCTGCAAAGCCACACGGCAGTGTCTGAAGAAGAAAGCACAGCATAAATGCTACAGGTAAAACTGCCCCGAATTTCCAGGAAAGTGGAACGGGATTAGCCAAAATGGCATTTAACACAGACATTGAGCACAGAACCCCTGGCTTTTGCAATCAGAGCCATGTGATCTTCCATGACCACTAGCGGCAAAGATAGATCTTGAATTGATATCTCACCTGGAGGGTGACCTCTCCCGCAGAATAGCGCATCAGAAACCACATGCTATGTTTTGGCTGATATTTTCAAAACTGCCTTATGTGGACTTGGGGTTGGCCAGCAGAGTGCAAGTCTCCTTCCATTTAAAGTTCAAGACTCTGGTTCTCTTAAATCACTTCATCCCTATAGGATATCTCCCTGTTGGGCCCCATTTCCATTGCGCCACCAGATCCTTAGATAACCTTGAAACGCTCAGCCCTGATGCCGGAAGAAGGAAAGAACTATGATCAGAGACATTTGGGTCATAAAGTGCATGTCAAAACTACAGAGTGGGCTGAAGGGATGGACCTTGGACAAGCCCAATTTAATTTACTGGGCTTGGGGAGCTCTTACTACTAACTGATAACTATTTACTCCTCTTTTACCATACAGACATGCCATGCCATGATACTGTGATCTCTTGATGCCAGTTCCCCTGAAGCTTCTTTCTATTTGTTGTTAAGAGTATAAAGCAAGGGGAAACATGACTCTGTTACAGGGTTGACTGGCTCCTGGTATGGTCTGGGGCAGGAATCAGATAGTTTGCCTAATGAAGATCATATGGCTGTTGCTTCTTTGCAGATTTCTCTAATACAGACTTTATTGATGCAGCATTACACTGCATCTTACAGTGATCAAATACAGCTGAAGCCAAAGGCACCCTGCGCTGAAAATTGGAGCATGAGCTAATAGAGATGGGTCTACTGGCTTCTGAGATACATTTCACTGGGTTGGCTGAGCAACTCAAAAGCTGAGCAGCTCTCTGGTTGCTTCCTCCTGATGGTCAGTTGTGGGCGACGAGAAAGAACGGTCAGTTAATCACCTCACTTCATGCATTTCTTCTCCTAAATCCTGACACCTCTAACTTTTCCAGCTTGCCTCATTGATGATACACTTGACCAGCTCTTCTGTTTTCTGCTCAGCTACTGGGGCTCAAACAGCCACACTGCAAAGGGAATGGCATCCCAAACCATGTGCAAGTGCCAATAATGGTGGTAAGACAGCTGAAAGCCTGCCATTAATGTGAAATGGATATTTCCTGGAGTGGCTACGTGGGCAACCAAAATCCTCTGAATTAGGAGGCATGGGAAAACTTGGGCCTTTATCGTCAGCCATTTGGTTTATGCTCCAGTTTTGGATTTGTGTATGATCGGACTTCTTTGGAGTACAACCTACAGCCTTTCTGGTAGAGTGCTCAGTTTATTCTCCATCGTTTTCCAATTCATCCTGGCTCCATTTGCATGCACCTAGACAAGAGCAATGAACATTTATGACTTCGGGTGACAGTTGATGGTAACAAAATGGAGATACAAGTTTTTTATATAACAACATTTCAGCAGTTGTGCAAGCAGCACTTCAAGGGATTGTAACATAAAATTTTGCCCAGAAGAGTTTACGTTCCAAGGGCCCAGTTCCAAAAATCTTAAAACCAGCAATTTTTAAACTGAATAAAGAAGAAATCCTGTGGGCAAAAATATGCTCTCTGAACTATGCCTTACACTGAAAGCTGGCTGCAATATTGATCATGGAGATGCTATCATTTCCCTGTAATAAGGATCTGAAGAAGAACCCCTGAATCCAGATGTGTTGCACACTGGGCAAGTCTAGGTTTGGGCCAAATCAAAAGGCTTCGGATTAGCTCTAGCATTAGCCAGTCTTCAGCTTGAAATACCACACCCCAGCAAGACTCAAATGCACCAATATTTGATAGAAGAAATATTAGACAATGCTGCCCTTGGAAACATACTCTTCTCTGCAATGTTCAACACGTTACCTTGCATCAAGCTACTGAAATATCACCTCGAGTTGTAGTCAATCAGAAGCTGACATGTTGCAACACGACAAGATACAGTTTAGCAGAACAACGCTCCTGTTCACGTTTAATCCAGGCTCCGTTTACCTTGGATGCAGATTACCTTTGAGATTTAAGGAAACAGCTGTGATGCATTACTTGACAAACAAGATTAAAATCCCTCACATTCTTTACTGTTTCCACTTGCTTCCAGGCATTCAAGTGCCTGGTCTCATTACCTGAAATTCCCTTTTGCTCATTTTGCCTTTATGTGTCAACTCTATTGTTGCACCAATTATTTTAAAAGCATCTCGTTCTTCATTGTTCACTTCAAACAATCCCTTGACCCACTGTCATGATATCCCGTCCCTTTCCAAGGTGACAAACTGTCTTGAAAACTAGCGTGCAATCAAACTGCAGTGCTGTGACTCAATGGAAAGGCAAGACCTAAAGTAAAACTTAGAAAAATTGCATCACCTGGATGGAGGGAAAAAAAAAATAACACTCTGTTCTCATTGATACTTGCTTTGAAATGAGTACTCAGTGCCACTTGCTAACATTTACCTGCTGGCTGCTGCAGTAACACTGCATGAATTCATGCTCTGACAGTGCTGTGTTGTTGCAAAACTTCTGCATGGATCAAAATGCAAAATAAGGCACAAAGTGGAGAACATGACAGATATTTCAATTGGGTTTGGAGAAACCGCTTGCTTATCTTTTGGAGTCTAGGGCCTGGTATCTAACAAATGATGATGACAGGCTGAGAGCCCTGGGGCTCTTTAGCCTGGAAAAGCGCAGGCTCAGGCGTGATCTGATGGCCACCTACAAGTTTATCAGGGGTGACCACCAGTATCTGGGGGAACGTTTGTTCACCAGAGCGCCCCAAGGGATGACGAGGTCGAATGGTCACAAACTACTACAAGATCATTTCAGGCTGGACATAAGGAAGAATTTCTTTACTGTCCGAGCCCCCAAGGTCTGGAACAGCCTGCCACCGGAGGTTGTTCAAGTGCCTTCATTGAACACCTTCAAGATGAAACTGGATGCTTATCTTGCTGGGATCCTATGACCCCAGCTGACTTCCTGCCCTTTGGGTGGGGGGCTGGACTCGATGATTTTCCAAGGTCCCTTCCAGCCCTGATGTCTATGAAATCTATGAAATCTTACATCTCCAAATGGCACAGGAGTCTCATTGGGAAAGGTTTTTCTTGGATTTCCAAGTCTTTTTCAAGATGTTTCATATGCCCTTGCTGGCTTTTGGTTAGGCTGAAAATGCTGCCACGACCTGGATGTAACTCAGGTCCCAGATGATGACTGACAACAAAGAAACCACAGTATCCCCAATCACGACTACAGGCCCCAACCAGTATGGCTCTGTGTCCATAGGGGATGGCTCCAAAAGCAACAACTACCACACAAGAGTGTTTTGCCAAGATCCTCCTCAGGGGCCAGGAATTTCAGGAAGAAACTAGTCTGACTGCAAAAATCTGGGACAGAAGTCTTGTGACATCAGTACTTTTGGTTAAAATCCCACCATGACCTTGGTCCTGACGCAGTTCCAACTCAAAGCCTAATATTAGCCTCTCTGCTTCATTTGTAATTTAATCTGAATCAATTTACCCATCTCTGTCAAGCCTTTTTTTTTTTTTTTTTAACATCTAAAGTTTTAACAAAGCTTTACAAGGAGTACAGTCAAGGATATTCTTTGCCCAACTCTTCTCTTAGGCTGCAACAGGATATTCACAAAGAAAAAGTTATGGACATGCCATTATAGGATAAAACTCGGGTTAGGGAACACATGAAAAGATTACACAGTTTAATGAACACACACACACATTATATAATTAAAACTGCTTGTCTTAAAAGCAGTCCGACTGCTCCGTGGTCATACCCAGAGGGTAGTAATTGATACAAGTCACTCATCGTGGTGTCCTGTGACCAGTGGGGTCCCCCAAGGCTCTGTCCTTGGACCCATACTGTTCAACATCTTCATTAATGATGTGGACACTGGAGTCAGAAGCGGACTGACCAAGTTCGCCGATGACACCAAACATTGGGCAAAGCATCCACACCAGAAGACAGGCGTGTGATCCAGGCTGTGCTGGACAGGCTCAGCAAGTGGGTGGAAGAGAATCTGATGGTGTTCAATGCTGATAAATGCAAGGTTCTCCACCTTGGGAAGAAAAACCCACAGCATCCTTATAGGCTCGGCAGTGCTATGTTGGCTAGCACTATGCAAGAAAGAGACTTGGGGGTCATCATTGACCACAAGATGAACATGAGCCAGCAGTGCAATGCTGCGGCTAGTAAAGCAACCAAAACGCTGGCTTGCATCCATAGATGCTTCTCAAGCAAATCCCGGGACGTGATTCTCCCCTTGTACTCAGCCTTAGTGAGGCCGCAGCTGGAGTACTGTGTCCAGTTTTGGGCTCCACAGTTCAAAAAGGATGTGGAGAAGCCTGAGAGAGTCCAGAGAAGAGCCACGCGCATGATCAGAGGTCAGGGAAGCAGACCCTATGATGACAGGCTGAGAGCCCTGGGGCTCTTTAGCCTGGAAAAGCGCAGGCTCAGGCGTGATCTGATGGCCACCTATAAGTTTATCAGGGGTGACCACTAGTATCTGGGGGAATGTTTGTTCACCAGAGCGCCCCAAGGGATGATGACTAGGTTGAATGGTCATAAACTACTACAAGACCATTTCAGGCTGGACATAAGGAAGAATTTCTTTACTTTCTGAGCCCCCAAGGTCTGGAACAGCCTGCCACCGGAGGTGGTTCAAGCACCTACATTGAACACCTTCAAGAGCAAACTGGATGCTTATCTTGCTGGTATCCTATGACCCCAGCTGACTTCCTGCCCTTTGGGCAGGGAGCTGGACTCGATGATCTTCCGAGGTCCCTTCCAGCCCTAATGTCTATGAAATCTATTAAATAAATGAAAATAATCCTGAGGTTGGAACATACAAAGAGAAAATGTTACGGGTCTGAAATAAGCCCCATGCAGCCATCTCAAGACTCAGCCACTTCTGGTCACTGCAAGAGCTTTCTCGTTTATCTTGGAAGTGGAAGCAGAATGCTAATCCAGGCAGCTTGGTAGCAACCCAAGGGGTGATGCATGGCTGGACCTGGTCCTGGCCATGGGGGATGACCTGGTGAGGGGACTGCATGTCCTTGACCACGTGGGCAATAGCCATCATCACCTGCTGGATTTCACTATCCAGCACAGGGTGTCAAGGGCTTACAGCAAGACTAAAGCCCTTGACTTCAGAAAGGCCAACTTCAATTAGCTTCGGAGACTAGTGGGAAAGTCACTGAGGGCCTAGAAGGTGGAGGAGATGGGAGTCCACGAAGGACAGTCAAACCTTAAGGGGTGATCCTCCAGGCCCAAAGGATAACAGTCCCTGAGAGAAGCCAGAGTGGTTAGAGTGCTCAGAAACCCCCTGGGCTCAACAAGGGCATCCAGCAATGCCTGAGGACTAAAATGGGGGCATGCAAACAATGGAAGGGAGGGGCTATCACCAAGGAGAAGTACTCCTCCTCAGCCCAGGAGTGTAGGAGGGCTATTAGGAAGGTAAGGTAGAGATGGCATTCAGCCTAGTGTCCAGGATTAAGGACAACAAAAAGTCCTTTTTCAAGTATATTGTGGGCAAGAAGAGGGCACCAGGCAATGCAGGGCCCCTGCAAGATGCAAACGGCAATCTTGTGGCTACGTCAGATGAGAAAGCGGATATTTTGAAGAGTTTCTTTGCCTCTGTTTTCTTGAACAAGGACTGGGACATCCCTTCTACCAGAGGTAGGGACAAGCTCGGGGATAGCTCTGTCAGTCCTTCACTCAGTGAAGATGTAGTGAGGGATCTTCTGCAAGGCCTGGACATTTTTATATCTGTAGGTCCAGATGCCCTCCACCCAAGGGTACTGAGGGAGCTGGCAGGGGTCATTGCAGAGCCCTTGGCCCACCTGGATGAGCATTTGTGGTCATCTGGCCAGGTGCCAGGGGATTAGAAACTGGGTAAAGTGGTCCCAATTTTCAATAAAGGGAGGAAGGAGGACCCAAGTAACTATAGGCCTGTAAGCCTCACTTAGGTGCTCAGGAAGATCTTGGAGAGGATCATCAAGGAGCATATCTGGGGGGTGGGGGGGGGGCTGCAATGGAGATCATGCTCAGGGGCAATCAGCATGGGTTCACCAAAGGCAGGTCCTGCCAGACCAACCTGATTGCCTTTTACGACCAAGTAACTAAATGCTTGGATGGTGGTGTTGTCATGGAGGTAGTCTTTTTAGACTTTAAGGAGGCCTTTGACACTGTCTCTCACCCCATCCTCATCAAGAAATTAGGCGACTGTGGCACTGATGCCTGCAAAGTTGGATGGGTAAAATTTTGCTGATGGGGTGCACCCAGAAAGTAGTGGTGGACAGGTTGTACTCAACCTGGTGAGATGTGAGCAGTGGGGTCCCCCAGGGCTCGGTCCTCAGGTCCGCACTGTTTAACACCTTCATCGGTGACTTGGACGAGGGGGTTGAAAGCACGTTGTCCAGTTTGCTGATGACACTAAGATGTGGGGCAAGGTGGACACACTTAAAGGGAGAGAGAGGATGCAACTAGATTTAGACAGGCTACAAAAGTGGGCTGACAAGAATAGGATGGGGTCCAATGTAGACAAATGCAGGGGGCTGCACCCAGGGAGAAGGAACCCACAGCATACATACAGGCTGGGGAGTTCCCTTCTTGAAAGCACGGAGGCAGAAAGGGATCTTGGAGTCATTATTGACTCCAAGATGAACATGAGCCGGCAATGCCACACCACAGCCAGCAAGGCCAGCCATACCTTGTCATGCATCCAAAAGTGAGTCTCAAGCCGGTCCAGAGAGGTGATCCTCCCCCTCTATGCAAATTTGGTCAGACTGCAGTTGGCGTACTGCGTCCAGTACTGAGCGCCGCACCTCAAAAAGGATGTGGCCAGCCTGGAGAGGGTTCAGAGGAGGGCCACCCACTTGGTGAGAGGGCAGCAGGACAGGCCCTACAAGGAAAGACTGAGGGACCTGAACCTGTTCAGCCTCAGCAAGAGTAGGCTGAAGGGGGACCTGGTGGCTCCCTACAATCTCATGAGGGGAGATCAACAGCAAATAGGAAGAGCCTGTTTCTCCCCAGCACCACCTGGGGTGACAACAAACAATGGCCATAAGCTGATGGAGAATAGGTTTAGGTTAAAGAGCAGAAGGCAATATTTTACAGCTAGGGTGGCCAAAATTTGGAACCAACTTCCCAGGGAAGTGGTCCGTGCCTCTATCTTGGGCAAATTCAAGAGGAGGTTGTATGTTCACCTGTCTGGGGTTTTGTGAACCCAGCATTCATTTCTGCCTGTGGCAGGGGGTCAGGCTAGATGATCTATTCAGGTCCTTCCTGATCCTAGCTACTATGAAACCCAAGGCTGCTGCCCCTTCTCACTGCCAGAGACAAAGAAACCTTCAGCTCAGCTGTCTCAGACCCACAAGAGCAACTGATGAAACAAGTTCATTCCTCAATCTCTGTCCTTGTCCCATTGTATCTGTTCTCAGTATTTCAGCTGCAATGGTGATAGGACGCACAAGATAGAACCCATGTTCTTCACACTACTCCAGACTATGGCATCAACGCTGTCAGTGCAGGGGGTGGGAGCCAGGGATGGCCCTATCATGGACTTTGGCAAAACATATCACCTCTCTGTAACATGTTCCCATTCAAGAAAATGGAAATAGTCTTTACCTTCCTGGGACTTGCATTTGTAGGGTCAGTCAGCTATACTGATTCAAAACACTGCTTGCAGAAAATTGGCTTGGCAACTCTGCTAGTTCTTTGTGGGAAGGATCTACTTTCATCACAGACAACAAATTTGCCTGACATCTGATTATTTGATTTCTCTGAATTTTTGGTGAATTCTGGGGGGTTATTTGGGAAAAAGGAAAAGGAAGGGGAAAAAAAAAGAGAAAGAAGATAAAGAAATACAGAAGAGAAAGAAAAAGACAAAAAGAGAAAAAGAAAATCTATAACTTACTGCAGGGGAAAAAAAGTCCTGACCACGGTGGAATATAAAATATTTAGGAGGCCTTGTATAGCATTTTAAGAGTTCCAACATCGCTGTTCAAGTCCAAACCATTTGTAATTCATTGTAGAAGGAAAGCATTGGCAGGTGGGTCCGTCATGTTTCACTGACATTACTCATTGTTCGTTATAGCGATCCACAAGCATGCATGGTGTTGGATGGAATACATCATCCTGACCCACAGATATGGAGCCAGCCGTTAGTGCTGATTTAAGTACCAAACATTATCATGCTGCATGCAACTTCCATGTCAGCAGAATGGCTTTATTGCAGCTGTTACCCAGACATGTCTCCTTTTAATAACTAAATGTTATCTCTGGAGCTAACCCCCTCGGGTCTAGTTATAACATAACGTTGTGTTATGCAGAGGCTCTATCTAGCCATCTGTCTTAACATGTACAAGCGCTGCGGCCAAAGATGTAACTAAAGCACAGGGCGGTCCCTAGACTACAGCTAGCCCAGGAAACTGTAACAATGGTGATGTGGACGCACAGGCTTCAGTGCAGAAACCAGAGCATACACCCCCTACACTGAAGTCTCTGCTTTTTTTTTTTCTCTTCACAGAGAAATTAAGTGATTTGCCCACGGTTGCATAGTAAGTATGTGGCAGAATAAGGAATTCAATCTGGGTCTCCTGGGGCTCAAGCTGGTGCCCTGCTCTTGAATCACCCTTCCTCTTCCACATGAAATGGAGGAAGCTAAACTTATAAAAGTAATTTCACAGCAGTGTTTTGGTTTTTATTGGCAACAGGTAAGTGATTTCAGCTAAGGAGGTGATGCCTGGTGCTTAGAAGTGGATCAGATGGTTTAACAAGAAGATTAGTATTTACTTTTCTCTGGCAAGGATCTCAAAGCTCCTTACAAAGGGTCAGCATTTGACATTACTCCCTGTTTGCAGATTGTGGAACTGAGACAAAGTCTGTATGGCTAATCCAGTGTCACACATGCGTCAGTGGCCTGCCATCGTGGGCCCATTTGATCATTAACTTTGCCTGCATTTGAACTACAATTATTTATAGCTCCACAGAGAAAATGATAACAAGTGAAGAGTCCCATGTCCAACAGAAAGCACAGAAGACATTTTGCCTGGCAAAGCACAAAGGTTTTCATCCTTGCTCTTGTGAAAATTGCAAGAAGTTCTGTTTTTGATTTTTCTCTCTCTCTCTCTTCTTCCTCCTTCTTGTTCTATTATGATCATGTTTTGGTCCCTCCCCCCAAAATCATATGCCCCTTCAGCAAGGCACAGGACAAACCCAAAGATCTTGTCCAGGCTGCCTTTTTTTTGCACTAATCTCTAGTTTGAATTGAAACATATGGCTTTACAGGTATAACCATTGCTGGATAACTCTTTGTCTGGCAAAAAGAGTAATCTTTATGGTTTTAGCACCTGGTCACTCATATCCTAGGCCATAGGAATTCAGAAGGGACTGAGTGACACCCCAAGCACACTACATTGGTATAAGGCAGGGCAGAGTGACACTTCACTCATAGCACGTGGCAAAGCAAGCTGATTTAATTTAAGGTGCCACTCTGCTCTGCCTTCTACCCAACTTCAAAAGGACACAGCTAACTACAGTGAGGTAATAAGACTAGTCGAGGAGGCACTAAGGTCCCAGAGGGAAGAGGAGTTCAGAGTCCAAGAAGAGTGGTTGTTCCTTAAGTAGATGATCCTCCAAGCTCAAAGGGAGATAATCCCCACATGGATCAAAGCAGGCAAGAGTGCTCAAAAGCCCCCATGGCTCACCAAAAGCATCCAGGAATGGCTCAAAGCCAAAAAGGAGGCATAGACCCAGTGGAAGGGCTGGGCCATCACCAAAGAGGACTACACCTCAGTTGCTCAAGACTGTAGGGGGGCTGTTAGGAAGGCCAAGGCAGAGATGGAACTGGGACTAGCAACCCAGATCAAAGATAACAAGAAGTACTTTTTTAAATACATAGGGGGTAAAAAAAAAGGTACCAAGTAACGTGGCACCTCTACAGGACATGCTTGGTAATCTGGTGGTAGCATCAGATGAGAAAGCTAATCACTTTAACCGATTCTTTGCTTCCATTTTTCTGAGCAGGGACAGGGACATCCCCCACCAGGATCCCGAAAGGACCCAGGGGAGGCACAGCCAGGTCAAGGTTCAGCAAGGCCCTAGTCAGGGAACTTCTGATGGGACTGATCCTAATGCTCTCCACATCAGAGTGCTTAGGGAATTAGCAGAGGCCATTGTAGGACCCCTGGCACGGCTTTAGGAGCACTCATGGTACTCTGGCCAGGTGCCAGAGGAATGGAAAAGGGCCAATGTGGTCCCCATTTTCAAACGAGGGAGGAAGGACGACGCAGGAAATTATAGCCCTGTTAGTCTTACCTCAGTCCTGGGGAAAATGTTTGAGAAAATTATCCAGGAGCACATCTGCAAGGGGCCAGCAGGGGAGATTATGCTTAGGGGCAAATCAACATGGGTTCTTTGGAGGCAGGTCCTGTCAGACCAACCTGGTGGCCTTCTATGACCAGGTCACAAAAGCCTTGGACACAGGTGTCACAGTGGACATAGTCTCTCTGGACTTTAGGAAAGCCTTTAACACTGGCTCTCACCCAATCCTGATTAAAAAAAAAAATTAGGCGACTGTGGTGTCGACGCTTATGCAGTCTGATGGGACAGCAATTGGCTGAGGGCCGCACGCAGAGAATGGTGGAGGACGGGTCTTTTTCAACCTGGAGGGATGTGGGCAGCGGTGTCCCCCAGGGCTCGGTCCTCGAACCTGCACTATTCAATATCTTCATCAACGACTTGGACAACGAGGTGAAAATCACCTTCTTCAAACTACCTCTCTGGAGGGCTAGAAGCTTCTTAGTGATTTAAGAAGGCATTTTCCACAGGCAGTTTCCTTATGCTGCTATTGATACGTCCATCTGCTAAAAGTACCCTACTCTGTATACTTTCAGGTCATTGGCAGTCGCTGAAAATGGGCTGTTATGGCTCACAAAGGGGAGAGGGAGAAAGTACAGTGGAGGTAGTTGCATGTCTTCTCATTTCCCCCCTGGGTTTTCTGAGGATAGTTTAAAACCCATCATGTACTTTAAATTGCTGAAGCAAAGCCACATAGTCAATGTCAGGCAAAGTTTCTTGGGTGAATTTGATATCTTTTATTAGACCAACCATAAAATATATCAAATTCACCCAAGGAACCTTGTCTGCCTATGTCTTTAGACCAACACGGCTACAACCTACACCCCTGCAACATAGTCAATGTAGCAGTCACCAAGCACAGTTGGTGGGGCAGGGAACAGATGAGGTTTGAAGGAGGAAGTTGACACACCAGGTTAATACACAGCGGGGGACAATGCTTGGGACAAGTGACATACTAGGTGGGTTTGTGTGCAGCTGCTCTACGAGGGAGATTCTTCTGCCCGAGCTGAGAGTTCTTGCTTTGTTTCTTGATGTTCAAAAGTATTTCTGTGCTAAAACGTGGTGCTAGTGGCACTTACAGCAGACAAGACCTTCAGCTGGTGCATGCCATGATGCAAAGAAGAACTCGGATGAAGGCTAATTCTGATTACATCCCTCCCACCTGCATCTCTAAACTATATTTGCTCTCACCTGTGCCACGTGGGGGGAGTGATCCTAGCACATAGTTCCTTTCTGCAGCAAATAGACAGCAGATCTACCTTGAATCGGGGGCAGAGGAAGGACACTTGTGCTATCATCAACTGTATCCTAAACACACAAAGCACTGAAGTCTTGAGGACCATGACATTATTAAGCCCAAGACTTCAAAAATGATTAAATCAGACATACCAGGAAACTAGTTTCCAAAAAATTGCAAGGTACATCAGTTTTGTTTTAAAGAGAACAATAAAAGTGGTGCTTTTTCTTTGCTTTCAGACCCATCAGGGTGTCCATGAGTTACATTTTCAAGTTTTCATTCCTGCAAATAGCTAGGATTGTTTATGCAAAATTGCAAGTTGAGATTCCTACATCTTCCCGCATCAGACACCTGGAGCTAGGATTTTACAGGACTACATCAAGCATTAGAACAGCTGGCAATATGGGGGCTACCACAGTGGGCAAGCATGACATTCATTGACAAAGAAGCCAGGCTTGCTACAAATACTGACTAAAAGAAAGCAACATAAGTTGACTGATTCTTCCATCATGTTCTTTCTGAAATAACCTGACAACTAAATTGCTCTCCCAATGAACGAATGGCACAAAGATTGAAAATGATTCTTTTTGCTGAACGGCTCCTACGTTCTATCTTCTGAAACAATATTTGCATTTCTCCCAGTGCACCCATAAAACAGCCACTTCTTTTTGTCAAGCTTGTCTTTTATTACCAAAAGAGCAGCAGCTGGGGAAATACGAATCGTGTTCCTATACATAAATAATGTAACAATAAATGCCTTCAACATAAAATAAAAGCTCAATTTGAAATATTAAGGGGAAATGAAGGTGTCTGGGACTCAAAATGCATAAAGACAAGGAAATAAAAACAGTCCACAGTGATAAGCAGTCATAGATAGTATGTACATTTTCATTAACACATGGGAAGAATAAATGTGTGCCAGATGTTTGATCTCAGCATAGTGCATTAGGTTTATTTTCTGTATTAACTGGAAAATGGACTGGAATTTTAAAGGGATTTTAGGTGCCTTTAAAGATAGAAACCTAAATCCGCATTGTCAGGGTTACTGACATTTCTAAAGCTGCAGAGCAGGTGCTGCATACTAGATGGTCCCTGGGTTTCACAGTTTCATAGTAGCTACAGTCAGGAGGAATCTGATCATATCATCTAGCCTGATCCCCTGCCACAGGCAGGAATGAATGCTGGGTTCACAAGACCTCAGACACGTGATGGTCCAAACTCCTCTTGAATTTGCCCAAGGTAGGGGCGAGGACCACTTCCCTGGGAAGTTGGTTCCAGATTTTGGCCACCCTAACATAAAATATTGCCTTCTGATGTCCAACCTAAACCTATTCTCCATCAGCTTATGACCATTGCTCCTTGTCACCCCAGGTGGTGCTGGGGAGAAAAGGACTCTTCCTATTTGCTGTTGATCTCCCCTGATGAGTTTGCAGGCAGCCACCAGGTGCCCCCTCGGCCTCCTCTTGCTTAGGCTGAACAGGTTCAGGTCCCTCAGTCTCTCCTCGTAGGGCCTGTCCTGCTCCCCTCTCACCAAGCGGGTGGCCCTCCTCTGAACTCTCTCCAGGCTGGCCATATCCCTTTTGAAGTGTGGCGCGCAGTACTGGATGCAGTACGCCAACTGCGGCTTGACCAAAGTCGCATAGAGGGGGAGTATCTTCTCTCTGGACTGGCTTGAGATGCACCTTTGGATGCATGATAAGGTCTTGCTGGCCTTGCTGGCTGTGTTCTGGCATTGGTGGCTCATGTTCATCTTGGAGTCAATAACAGTTCCAAGATCCCTTTCCACCTCTGTGCTTTCAAGAAGGGAACTCCCCAGCCTGTATGTATGCTGTGGATTCCTTCTCCCAAGGTGCAGCACCCTGCATTTGTTTATGTTGCATCCCATCCTATTCTTGTCTGCCCAGTTTTGCAGTCTGTCTAAATCCAGTTGCAGCTTCTCTCTCCCTTCAAGTGTGTCGACCTTGCCCCACATCTTGGTGTCGTCAGCAAACTTAGACAGCGTGCTTTCCACGCCCTCGTTCAAGTCACTGATGAAGATGTTAAACAGTGCAGGCCCGAGGACTGACACCTGGGGGACCCCACCGGTCACATCTCGCCAAGTTGAGTACAAACCATCCACCACTACTCTCTGGGTGTGCCCCATCATCCAATTTTTTACCCATCCAACTGTGCAGGCATCAGTGACACAATTGCTTAATTTCTTGATTAGGATGGCGTGAGAGAGTGTCAAAGGCCTTCTTAAAGTCTAGAAAGACTATGTCCACAGCAACACCATCATCCAAGGATTTAATTACTTGGTCGTAAAAGGCAATCAGGTTGGTCTGGCAGGACCTGACTTTGGTGAAGCCATGCTGATTGTCCCTGAGCATGATCTCTCGTGCACACCCCCCACAGATACGTTCCTTGATGATCCTCTCCAAGATCTTCCTGAGCACTGAGGTGAGGCTTACAGGCCTGTAATTACTTGGATCCTCCTTCCTCCCCTTCTTAAAAATAGGGACCATTTTAACCAGTTTTCAATCACCCAACACCTGGCCAGATGACACGAATGCTCAGACAGCCGGGCCAAAGGCTCCACGATGACCCCTGCCGTCAGCTCCCTCAACCCCCTAGGATGGAGGGCATCTGGACATGCAGATTTAAAAATGTCTAGCCCTTCCAGAAGATCTCTAATGACATCTGTGGTGACTGAAAGCTTGATAGAGCTATCCTTGAAATTGTCCCTACCTCTGGTAGGTGGGATGTGCCAGTTCCTGTTCAGGAAAACAGAGGCAAATAAACTGTTAAAAATATCAGCTTTCTTGTCTGGCATGGCCACCAGATTACCGTTTGTGTCTTGCAGGGGTCCTACATTGCCTGGTGTCCTCTCCTTGCTCCAAATTTACTTGAAAAAGGACTTTTTGTTGTCCTTAATTCTGGATGCTAGCCTGAGCTCCACCTCGGCCTTGGCCTTCCTAATAGGCCTCCTACACTCCCGGGCCGAGAAGGAGTACTCCTTCTTGGTGATAGCTCCTCCCTCCCACTGGCTGTACGCCTCCCTTTTAGACCTCAGGCATTGCTGATTGCCCTTGCTGAGGTACATGTCTACAGCACGCGTGCAATGCCATGCAGAGATACCCCTATCTAGCTGTGAGCACAACACCTTGTGTATCTTCCTAGGACTAATAAGACATAATTCTCAACAGAGTTAATTAGCTCGGGCACAGTACCACATTAACACAGCGTTCCTGCTACCGTGTGCAGAGCTAGCAGGCGTCTCTCCACATGGTGTTACTTTGCCCCATGCTGATATATATTCAGGCCATAGCGACACGGTAAGCTTTGCAGGTTCAAAGTGGCGCCCTAAAGTAGACTGTGTTGTTCCTGTCAGACTGCTTCCTATCTTGAAAATAGCCCAGCCATGTCTGTGGTGCTTCATCCTGCTTGATGATCGACAGGACCAATTACTCCACTCTCCTGCTATTTAGCATGCCCCTAGGACTGCAGGGACACAGCTGCATTATTTCCAGTGCAGGAAGCCGTCTGCCTGCAGCATGGTAGTTTGAGGACCCTGCTCTGGTGCAGAGTACATTTTCCTTTGAGACATGGCCTTAGTTCCCCAAAGTTTCTGCCATTCTGCGTTTGGGCCTGAGCACTGATGCCCTGCCACATCTAACAAGCTGCTCAGGGCACCCACTCCAGATGCCCAAACAGGAAACTTTTTCCATTAGGCAGGACATCCACCTATAGGCATGCTCTCATCGTGTCTGAGACCTTGCAATAGGGTTGCAGGCAGGTGGCAGATAGTCCGAGGAGCCACACAGCATTGGCACAAAAGACAGGTGGGGGCTTAGGAAATAAGGGAGGGTGAGCAAAGACAAAGACAGAGTGCCGTGTGGGGTTGTGTCTGTTGGGACTCACCCAGAGCCACCTGGAACGGGACAGAGTAAAGCAGAGCTGCTGCCAGCATCTCCAGCACTGACTGCTCAGTGAACAGTGGAGACAGCTCCAGCTGCTAAGACGTGAGACGCCTAAGCAGCTGCCCTGGCTTAGATGTTCCCTGCAAGCCTAGAAGGTTTATGGATGAGGATCTCAAGCAGAGGGAAGCCCCTCTCGCCATCCTTTGAGCTGCTTAAGCCCCTCTCCTCTGCATTATCCTCAGCATCGGGTTCCTGGCTTACTTGGGCAACTCCTCACTCAGCTGGACCATTTCTGAAAATCCATTTCCTGGGCACCTCTCCCCAGGCACTCCGCAGGGAGCCTAAGCAATGCAGAGAAGCCTGGCTTAAGGCTGCAAATCCCCCCATGCAGAGGGCTGTCTGCTGGGCAGGCACGGTCCTCTTGATAAAATGCACATTGCCAACCCTGGAAACATCTACAGCTTAACACAGCACATCAAAAGGGGCACAACAGACATGACAGAGCCTCAAAAGCTGCTTCTTATGCATTTGTGCATGTATTTGTCTGACAGTGCAGTAGATACTCAGGTGATTTCAAATGTGGGGAACTGCACTTTTAAAGAGTGGTTTTATACAGAGCCTCACCTCATGCAATGCTAATCAGACAGGAAGACCCAGACGGGGAGTGACACAGGATTTATTCCTTTAGCATCCATGACTGAGTGGTTACTGAGTAATGCAACAATGAACTATAGTACGGTTAATATAATATCCTGATCATCAGGAGTTCAGTATCTTTTTCCATGCAATCAAACCCCTCTGGGTACTTGATGGTGATGACCTGCAAAAGAATTCAGGATTTTTTTTTTTTTTTTTTTTTTGCAAACCCCAGGTCTCTATAACTTATGCTGCAGAAGTGCCAGAATTTTTGTTTGTTTGTTTTTTTTGGGGGGGGGCGGTATTTCTACTTATAATTCCCTAGCAAGCTCATGTATCTTTACTTTTACTAGTAAGTTCAAAGACACTGTACTGACAGCACAAGCTGGTTAGGAGTCAGATAGATGTTGATTTACTGACAGCAAACCTGTAATGGGAACTTACCCATTTCAAGAAAAGAAAAAAAAATTGTCAAGGTCCAAGATGGAATTTGCAGAGACAGAGAGGGCACCCGTGAGCATGTGTGCACGTGCACCAGCCCAAAGTTGCTGATAGCCCACACTTTC
This sequence comes from Alligator mississippiensis, assembly GCF_030867095.1. Taxonomy (NCBI): domain Eukaryota; kingdom Metazoa; phylum Chordata; order Crocodylia; family Alligatoridae; genus Alligator; species Alligator mississippiensis. The sequence continues at coordinate 23,126,677 of NC_081837.1, read as the reverse complement.
ACGGTCTCACTTGTTCTGCTCAGACTTGGAGTAGATGCTTGTGTGTGTGGCTCTCCAGCTTCCCAGCTGAACACCTCAATCACTAGCTTTTACTACCAGGCTCTTACTGGCCCAATGAATTTTTATACCAGTGATAAACTGGAATGTTTTGAATGGGAAGGATTGAAAGAGATCCATACCGTTCATCTCACCAGACACCATGCTGCGATAGCTTTCAGTAACTGCTGGAGCAAGTTTGAAGTCAAAAGATTAGGATGTGACAGGAACTTTGGACCAGTCACTAGCCCATGAGCGTATGGCTGCAATCCGTGCAAAGAGTAAATTTAGTTGAAGGCTACTAAAGATGGCCTTTCCTAATGCCCAGCATAACACCTATATTCACTGGTTGATCGACCTTGTTAATGACGAGAGCAACAAAAGTCCCATAGAGTTAAAAGTCATTGCAAAGTTAGATTAATTCTAGCAGAAATTTACAAAGCAAGGGGTAAACAATACAATAAGATACACCGTTAAATTGTTTTTGCTTTTCACAGAAATTTAGCATTTAGTGAACTAGTATTAGGTTTTTAAAAAAAGAAGAAAAATACCTTTGATCTGATGAAACCTTACAGCAGATAGTTCTGCTGTCAAAAACCACGAAACCATAGCTCATATGATCAGATGAAAGCTGGAATCATCATGCCATCCCTAACTGCCTGCACGCATGCATCACCTGAAAGATTCAAGAGGTTTAAACTATTATAGAGCTGAATGGACATCATGTTTCCAACAAATGTCAAGGAGCACAAAAGCATCTTGCTCTCAACCTGGCAGATCTACAAACAGAACATATTTTAAATGTCCACAATGAATACATCAAGCACATTTCCAATCTCAAGTGCATCGGTTTAAATTGCTTCCTAACCTGTTCTCATTTCTATTCTTTTTCTCGACACATATCAGACCGAGACATTCAGGCCAAGCTATGCAGAACTGGCTAGAGGATTTAGCCACAAAAACTTATCAAGGTCAGTGGAATTCAAGCAGCTAAATTCCCTGGACAAACCTTGCAATTGTTAACCATGGGTCTTCTTGGAGAATTTGCTCTGGTGGGATCCAAACTGAGAAAGCATACTAAATAGACTCTGTACATGCCATAATTTTAACGTGTTGCTCTAACGGTATTTAGGTAGCCCTGGGTAAAAGCTTTGCTACAAGAGAATGGTAAAGACCTTTTCACAGTTCTGATAATGCTATCACATCACAGAGCAGATCAGTTAGTTTTGTCACGACTGAATGAGGAAGGATAATGAATATTCTATTCTCTGATAAGGAGCAAAACAGCATTTGAACAGGATACAGTATGCCGACTCCAGATGTTAAGAAGGAAAATATGCAGCACCAGTTACACGAGAGGCCAACAAATCTCTCAGTGCTGATAACGACTTAGAGGTGTTGACTAAACCCAAGATTTCCACGGTATGCACCATGGTCTGAGTAGCTAGCATGTATGGGGAAGGGCAAAGGGGAGACGGGGAAGTGGCAGAACACTGTTTTTTCCTGCAGCCTGTTTCCCTGTCCTTCTGAACAGCTGCCACTCATAACAGATGCACCATCATAACACCAAGTGCTACAAATCTCAGAGAATTCAAACTCGACCAACGTGTTCTCCATATCAAAATTGAATAACAGAGCCCTTGATCATTTTGTAAGAACCAAGCGTACCATTGTATAGATGCCGTGGTGCTCGACTATATATGTGAACCCCATATACAACAGCTCCTTCTCACTGCAGTCTCTCATCTTATTAGACATGACGGCAGACATTTATTTAGGCCTTCTTATTAGGCATCACATTACATACTGCTTTCTTATTAAAGGGAAGAAAGTTCCCTCTGTACCCAAGGAGACAGACTGATAGCATTTGGTGTATAATGCTTTGAGATGCCTGCTTGAACAAGTCCTATTTTGCTCTCTTTTCTAAGAGACCTGTCAACAGACATCACCCCTGCTGAGACTTCAGGGCATAACATGCTGGTGATTCTTGGCGTGCACTGGCAAAACGACACCGTTCCTATTTACCATAGCAGATGATCCAGCCAAGTCAATTGTTCTGTAGCACAGCTGGAATCACATCACTTTTGGTCCCCAAAAGAGAGACAAGACTCCATTGAGAACCTGTGAATGCAAGACCCTATTGACTTGAGCGGGCGTGGGACCAAGGTTTAACCTGAGACCAAAACACTACCAGTGCTCTCTTCTGGGATTTGCAAAGCAGCACGTCACTGTAGAGAAAGTCTCTGAAATGGGACATAGTGCTGTGGCACATTTTAGTACTCGGGAACTGTGCCCAATGCTTACTGCCAGCACTTTGTCTAGTAAGATTTTGATCTTGCTTTGAGGGGGTCAAAACCTTAACACTGCTTACCATAAGCACCCTATCTATACCACTGCTGGGGAGCCCTTACTCTACGTAAGCTGTACATTGAAGCCAATGGAATTACTCAGATGAGTGCTTGCTAACTGATATTCACAGATAATCCAGCCTAAGATGATTAGCCATCATATTCCCACTGGCTTCAGTGAGAGTACAATCAGACCCTTAAATAACCATAGGAGGTCAAGAGCCCATGCTCAGATGAGTACTTTCCAACATATCCCAAGCACGCTTGATATAATGCAATAGCCTTGACATTATTGTTGATTTTAGTCATCCATTTTGCTGTTAATTTGTAGTGTTCTGTAGACTGCAGTGGGCATAAAGCTGTTACCACCAAACACATTTAACCAAGTGAGCAGAGAAAAAGGGTTGCAGTGTAACATTTCTCTTGCAGGTTTCCCTTGTATCCTTCTGCTAGGAACTGTGTCTCCTACCTAGAAGATATGCTGCATAAAATACGACATTTGAAGAGTGAAATTCTGCTGTATGTCTCAAAGGAGAGCTTGGCTGAGAATGACACCTTGTGGAAAAGCCCTGCAGAACCTAGCAGAAATTGAGCATGCATCTGTAAGAGCTCTGAACACTCCCATAGGATTTGACAGAGTTGCTTATAGGATTTTTAAAGCTCCAGAAAAAAATCCCATTCTTTTCTCAGTTATGTGGACCAGATTCTTGGTGGAAATCAGCCTGAAACTATATTGATTTACATCAGCTGGAGAGTGGCCTCTATTTTCAAGAGTCATTTCTATGGAAGTCTAGTTTTATTGCAGAAACCTACTGTAATCAATAGGATTTGGTGGTCTTCTGTTGCTGTAGAGGTTATTCCTATTCCCAGAGAAATCAGCAGCAAAGCTCTCATTAATTACAGGCCAAATCATGCAAATGCCCTGTGATGCTCCAAGAGTTCAATATATCCCAATGATTACTACGTAAATTGGAAATGTGCGGTCTCATTAAAAAATAAATGTTTTCTACAGAGAAAATATAATAGAATTTTGCCAGCATTATCGTGCATTAACTGCTTTTACTTTCCAGCACATAATTTGATTGGGTTAAATGCAAACATCACCAGTTAAAAGTCGCAAATGAGTTAATAAAGTGATTACTTTCAGTATTTGTGTGCTTACTGGTAAATGTTGGTCATTTCACCTCTTAAGGGCATTTAAAAAGGATCCTGGAGGACTCCATTTATATTACCTGTCAATGGTGCTACAGGACCAAATTTGCTTCACTTTTGCAGCTTTAAAAAGTGGTGCGGATCTCTTGGAAGTGTGCTATGGTTTAGCTCCATAGAGAATACTGTAAAATGCCAGATTAGCTAACAGTTTTACATGCTAGAAAAAAGACACCTGTTGATGGATTACAGTAGAGGCCACCCCATGACTGGGCATCCTAGGCACTACCTTGCCCTTCTTATCATTACTATTAACTACTTATTTTGCCATTTCCTGAAAAAAAAAAATTACCACTCATTCTACTGGGAAAAAGACTGGAGATGGAATGAATATTGCGGCTTCACAGTGTGTTTCCATACCAGATGATCCACTGAATCAAAGGGCTCTCCAGAAACAGCTTATTTTGCACTGATTATTCATTACAATTAAAAGCAGATACTATCCTATAACTCCTTTCTTTCTAGCAAAAATAGTAAGTCAGGGCAGTTAAGGAAACTGATGAAGTGGCCCAGAAATAGCTTTGACCCTTGGTTGAACAGGATTCATTTTAAAATGCCCTCTGTGCCTTTTTTGGTCCTTCCTGTGAAACAGCTGGTACTAGCCACTGTCAGGAGCAGGATTCAGGATAAGTCTTCTCCAGCCGTGCCAGCCAGCATTGTTCCTGGATCTAAGCACCAATAACTGCTAAATGAAGCACAGGGGTGCAAAAGGAAAAACAAAACAAAACAAAACAAAAAAAAACAACAACAACAACCCAGATTGTGACTCATCATAGCAAACACATTGGTGTATCTTTACATGGGAAGCAAAGACCATACCAGCAATACGTCTCATTACCCACTTCACCAGCTTAGAACCACTCAGTGATTATTCCCACCCACTCTCCTTTTTCAGACCAGAAGCCACGGGTACTGCACTAGCTCTCTATGAAGAATTAACATGAGGAGGCAATAATACAAATAGCTAAGCAGAAGAGATGGTTTGATGGACTTTCCCTGGGGAATTGAGAACAAAGTTCTCAGACAAAACCTTGGCTGGGGTGATGTAGCTGGGGACGGGCCTGCTTTGAACAGGGGGTTGGACTAGATGTGACCTCCTTTTCTATGCACACTGAGTCATGGAGAAGGTAGAAGCATTTCAAAATCTATTGATGCTTAGATCCAGGCATGATGCCGGAGCCTGCCACTCCTACCTTTGTCGATTAGTAAAACTGAAAACTGAATGTGAAGAAAGATGATTTTCTGAAACACCTACAGAGGCGTGACTGCTTACAGGTCTAACTGAGCTCCTGTGTACACATTTACTGCAACTGCACACGTCCCTAGTAAAAGCATGTGCAGATCTTTACACTTGCCTGGAGTCAATGGAACTGCACATTTCTAGTCACTTGAAGAAGGCTTAGATGCGCCTGACATTTGTCCCACAACATCTGTAGAGAGCAATCTATGGTCAAACTAGGAGCAGAGCTCAGCTCTCTCAAGTTAAAGCCCATTCCCTTATCAGCTGTGGCGCATGGCCCCTTAGAGTCACAAAAGCCATATTTTTGCCCTGTTAACTCTGTGCCTAATTCCCATATTACCTTAAAACATTTGTGTAAATCTCGTTAAAGTGTTAGACTGAATAAGGATGACACGAAGAGTAAGGCTTGAAGATGATCATGCGCTGAAGTGTTGTGCTGAATCCTGGCCTCAAAGAACAAACCATTTTCCCTCCCCGCTTTCTTCTTATTCCATCTCTCTTATTCTTTCTTTCTAATCAAACAGCAAAGCCTCAATTCACAACGATCTCTGCAGCAGAAATCTCATTGCATGCTTCCTAAAATTTCATTTGCTTACCTTTTCACAACTCCATCAACACAGAAAGCATCTAGCATAATGCAAGTACAAAAATGTCAAGATTATCAGGAGAAAGAAAATCCCCAAATCCCCAACAGGGAATTTCCCACGGGCAGTAAAATAAATTTAAAGTAGATGCAGGAAACAGTTCTTACAATACTCATTTGTTTCATCATAATCTAATACAAATAATTACTTAAGCACAAAATCTAGAGGACTTTTTAAGGTTTATCTTTCATTGAACTTTTAGGCTACAACTTCCATAACTTAATTGAAATTATCAGCTCAGTAATCGCCACTGTCCCTGCATACCAGATACGGTCACAGTGAGATGAAAGGATGAGACAGGTTCCCAGCAATATAAAGTATGGTAGGTTAGTGCTAATACAAAACTATATTTTATGCTTTTCTTAACCTGTTTCCATGCAGCAATCTCCCAAAGGCCCCTTCCAGTCCTGTTTTCTTGTGTAGCCTCTTACTATTAAGGCTGTCCTCACTGTAATCTACTTTGATGAAACCTCATTATTTAACATGCTTTCATTGTTCAAATAGAAACCAAAGAAAGCTGGCCTTTTTCAAAGCAGGGACCAAAAAGCTTTCACCAACATTTTTTGCAAGTGACTGGCAATTTGGGGTATGCAACTTCAGAGACCTGATTTCAGGGAAGGGGGCTGGCAAAAAAAAGCCATGCTTTAGTTGGGGAAAAAAAAAAGGTTGTATGTAAAATTCAACAAGTTCTCATTTTCTTAGTTAAAAGCTTTGGTAAAAAAAAAAAAAAAAAAAAAAAAAATCCTCTCCCTACCCCTCCACCACCTTTTAAAAAGAAGGGAAAACTCCCCTGAAGACATTTCTTTGGGAATCCCCTCTATATTCTCTGATGATGCTTCAGTCATCCATCTGAGTATCTTGAAGCATGTTACAAATATTTAAATGAGCTAATCTTGTCAGACTTTTTTTCAGTTTATTTTACTACCAGAGTATTTTACTGTTATGGCAGGAATTACTAACAGCCTCACAAGTTCTTTTTTCTTCACATAGGAGTATGCTTTTACTCATGGAAGGGGCAGCGTATTGACAAAATTGAACAATGTATAATATTATTCCCTTCAGTTTAGCAATGAGATAACCAAAAGAAACAGACTGCAAGTTTGGATGAAGTTGATTTTTGAACAGAGTTCCCAAGCTTGGGATTTATTAATTTGCCTGGTACTCGATTCTTTTTGGAAACTGATACTGTTACATTTTTTTTCTTTCTTAAACAAAGGTGACCGTGTTGTTCAGAGCATCAGAGGGGAAATCTCACTAGTGTTTTGCACTGACGTTCAAGAAATATCAGATGGCATTGAAAAACTATTGCTATGTGGTGATCCTTTGAGAGAGGCACTGCGGCAGATGGCACAGAGTTGACTTTCTGCTTTGTAACATATTGATAGGCAGTTACTAGGAACCATAAACTGATATGCAAACCCTGCCCAGGTGCCATTTGTGACCTCCTCTGTTTCAGGGCTGGGTATAAAGAAAGCAAATGAGTTAGACTGCATCACTGCTACCCTTGAGGTCCTTTCCAAACCAACAAGTCTATGATTTCCTTCTCCATTGCAAAGCTGAAGTGTAAGGCCCCACAGTTCTGCTAGTATTTGAAGAAGGACCGACGCCATTGCCAGCAGGAGGACAACACGTTCAGAACAGGTGATAATGGCATTTACAGACGGAGGAAATGAGGGATCAAGTAACACATCCACAGACATGCAGCAAATAGGTGGAAAAATGAGACAAGAATCCAGATCTGATGTCAGGCATGACTACTTTCCCAATGCCCCTCTGGACTTTTCCCAGGAGACCATCTTCCATTGGGTGTGAGCATCTTTCTAATAGGCTTTCCCGGTTTCAATTGTCACTTTTCTCTAGTGGAACAAGCTTCATTTAAACCTATATCCCATTGCTTCCTTGTTACCAATCTACTTATTTATATCCCTCATGTACATGTTATTCCATTACGGGAGTCAATCCGTAAATCAATTAGAAGCACAACACATCTACAGCTTGCTCTGAAAGAGATTGTTAGCACTTGATTTGCTTACTTACATGTCAATTTAGCGCTCTTAGCTGGATTTCAAATGTGTCAAGACAGGCAGGCTTAAGAAAGGATTGCATCTTCTCCCCTCACCACATCCTTTGTAGGAAGAGAAAGATCACATATTATTACAACTTGAGACCACTCACGAATTTGGTACATAACAGTCCAGCTCACCTGCCCATCTTTCTTTCTAAGCTATGAAAGTACCTAGTGACCAAGCCAAATATTGCTTGCTTGATTACGGTACAAAAGCAGAAAGTCCCTGCTCTAGATAAACCAAAAAAGGCATAGAAGGAGTAGGGGGAAGGTATAGAGGTAAAGGGCACAGACAGAAATGCCAATTTTTGTCCCATCTGGCCCCTGAAAGCGCTCTGAAGCCATGACCAAGCAGAAGTGTATGGGTGCAAAGCACTGTAAAGGGGCCCAATCCTGCACAAATCTGAACCCCCCAGTGCATGAGGGTTCAGAGAAAGAGGTTTCAAAATGGCGTCTTCAGTAACTTGTGTCTGCTCTGCCTCCCAGCCTCTCAGCTGTTTTTAGAATGGGAGGGGGAAAGTGAGCAGAGGGAGTTTGGTCTGGGGTTTTTTCAGCCTCCGCTGGAAGAGGAACAGGTGAATTGGAGCCATCCTAAGGTGTGGGTAGAGGCTCCAATCCACCTACCCCACCCTCCAGTACTGGCTGGGGAACACCTAGAATGAGCTCGCTCTGATCCCTGCCCCCTCCCATTCTGGAAGCAGTGCCTGGGCGGGGGGGTGGGGGGGAGGAGGGGTCATTGCTAAGGGAAACCACCTGGAGGCTGGCAGCCAGCAGCTGGAATTCCCAAACCTCCCTCCTCCCTGGACGCAAAAATTAACTTCTGCTCTGGCTGGGGGTTCAGTGCAACTCAGAACACCTCCAACAAAGTATTATGAGTTACAGTGGGAAGTTGCTCTTCTATCTGTGCCCAAAAGCACGCAACTGAACCCTCTTGTAGGGCTGTGCGAAATGGCCATTTCGTTTCAGGTTTGGATTCAGCCATTTCAGAGGGACAGGGATTCATTTTGGTGTTTTGGATCACCAATATATTTCAAGTTGACCAACTCTCCTTCAAAGTTTCAATGCTGTTTCAGATATTTGGATCAGCCAGGGAGAGGCAGGCACAGCTGGGCAGCTGCAGTTTCTCCCACAGCTCCTCCAGCTGTGCCTGTCTTTCTCCAGGTAGGGGGAGCCATGGGAGAAGCCCCCATGGCTGCCCTGCCTGGTCCCAGGCTCCTGGCACTTAAAAAAAAAATAATATATATATATATATATATCCCCACGCTCACCAGCTCCAGCCGCAGTGATTGGGACCCTTGGGGCTCATGGCAGAGCTCCCTCGCATACAGCATGGGGCAGTGGGAGGCAGCAGGAATCACCCATCCCTGCCTGGCACCTGCATGAAAGCTACCCGATGGCATGGGTACAGTGCAGCTCGGCCTGGGAGCTGGTGCTGCTGAGGCTGGGTGGTGCTAGGCTCTGGCTGACAGGTGGAACCACCCCAGCTCCCAGACAGCGTGAGGTGCCCTGCCGAGCCGCGCTGCACCCGTACAATGTGACAGCTGCCGTGCGGGTGCCAAGTTGGGGGGATCATCCCCACTACCCCCCACTGACCCATGCTGCCACCAGCATCCAGAGGTCCTGATTGCTGCTGCTATATCTCTTGAGTGCAGGGCTCTTTTTTTTTTTTTAAATAAGTGCTGGGATGCTGGGGCCAGGTAGGGTATGCGGCCAGGCAGGTCAGCCATGGGGGCTTCTCCCATGGCTCCTCTGACTGCGCTTGGTGCAGACTGCACCGAGCAGACTCGGGTGCTGGTGCTGGCCCTAGCCAGCAGCATACTGTCATCCCCCACGCTGTGTTCACCGGCTGTGTGGGTGCAGCTGTTGCCACCACAGAGTCCAGACTTCTTGCAGGGCAGTGGGCAAGCAGCAAACAACTGCGTCTGGGTCTGAAGCCCTGGCCTGGCTCCATGGCTGGTGGTGGCTGCACGTGCGCCTTGGGGTGAATGCTTGAGGAAGGGGGCTAGGGGCAGCACAGCCCTGGTTGCTTCCCTGCTGTGCTCCCCAAGGTGTGCATGCAGCTGCTACTGGCAACAAGTTGGGCCAAGCCAGTGCAGCCACGTGCAGGCTCATTGCTGCCTGCTTTGAGCAGCCCAGGCTCCATGGTGGGCAGCAAGGGCCAGCCCAGAGCCTGGGCTGCTTCTAGCAGATAGCCACAAGGCTGCAAGTGGCTGCACCGGGTACCTTAGCCCCAGCCCAGCTCATTGCTGGCAGTGCTTCGCACATGCCTTGGGGAGCACAGCAGGGAAGGGACAAGGGCTGTGCTACCACAACAAGGATCGGGCCCCTCATTGCTCCCCCACCATCGGCCTCTGGCACACTGACATCTTTCAAGTCCAGGTTGCAGGGTTCTTTTCTCCTCTGCCCAAAAACATTGCCGACCCCTGAGCTACAGGTTTTCAAGCTAGAGGCATCTCCACCCTTTCTGATCTGCCAGGAACAAAGAGACTCCAACTGAGCCACAAAGACAGCAAAAGAAGGGAATGGGATTCTGCAGCCTGGCTTGATAGGAAGAGCAGGAAGTCCTGGGTACAGACCCCAGTTCCCAGGAGTGTTTCTGCATTTTATCTTTTTGAAGAAAAGTGCAGACACTGTGCTGGGAGCAGGGACTAAACCCAGGACTCCCTTCTCCCAGCTGCCTGCTTGGTCACTCTGCTAGAAGCCTGCACCCTCTTGCAGTTACTTTCTGGCTTATTGCATCTGGAATGCTTTTCTGCACAGCTGCACAACATGAAGAGGACCCCATGGAAGTCTCTCGTATCCCAGCTTGGCATCCTATCAATTAAAGCAGACTTCCAGCTCCTGCCACTTAGTTGGAGATGCATTACATAACAGTGTGGCTCAGTCAACATGACAGACCAGTACTGCAAGCAACAGTCGACTTAACAAAACTTTAATAACAAACGCTGTTTCTAATTTCCTCAGGGCCATGATTAACAACAACAAAAAATGTGACATGGGGTGGGGTTGCAAAAAGGAGCTCTCAGCTTTTGTCTATCTGTTTAAAAAGTATGTTTTGGGTTCATTGTCTGCAAACCCCACGCTGAGCCTGGAATAGAGCATTTGCCCTGATGGAAGTATGAGCAGGTTTACTGGTAATTATATGGTTATGGATCCATTTAGTATGCTAGTAAAGAGTGAATTAATTCAGTTCAGATGAGAAAACAGGAACAAGTCCTAAATCACTTTGCTTGGAGATGTGCTGCAAAATATTATTGCTATTTTACTCTGAAACAAAAAATATCTTTGATCGTAACCAGATTCTGAATCACTTGCATAGTGCTTTCCTGATAGATTGCAGTAAACTAATTTAGTAGCCTGTCAAGAAAATAGTACTAATAGAAATAGCATTTCTAACCTGGTCTGTTTTGACAAAATGGTGAGAGACTTAATCTTGAGAGGGGCTTCTTCCTTCCACTGATCACCTTTCTCCAGGGGCAGGGCAGCCAGCTGTCCTGTGGTCAAAGAACTATGCTTGGATGCTGAAGAGCAGATGTTAGAGAGCTTCTCATCAAGACCCCACCCCTATTTAGAAATATGGAAAAGGAATCATGGTCATGACCCTGCCACCTCTTTGTGCTCCTCCTCACCCCTTCCTAGGTCTTTGCACAAGGCAGAAATCCCAAAATCACTGATAATGTTACCTTGACACCAGTGACCCTAAAGAAGTACAGCACTTCAGTGGGGTGAAGGTCAGGGAGCAGATTCAAATTCCAAAAGCCAAATTTCAGAGCAGAAAAGAAACACCTGACTGCCAGCCAGAGCCGGCTGACCTTCATGCCCATTGATGCCTTGGGAGGAATGGAATAAATCTCATCCCTTTACTACTTTTGGTTTGGATCAAAGTGTAACAAAGTTGAATAGTCACAATTCAAACTAAGCAGCAGCAGTTCAGCCCAAGAGCCAGCTCCACTTTCTGACATGCAACCAATGAACACAATATAAATGTGCAGGAAAGTCTCATCTTGCCCTGTGGACTAGAAAAACTGCTGACAATGAAGCCCAAACCCCTAAGCAGCAAGGGACTGGTTGGAAGTCCATTCTCACTGAGAACTGATGCTCCGGTGATTTAAATCTAGCCAAGATGCTCCAAATGAATCTTTACTTTTGCAGAAAGCTGCATGTTGAGAGGATAGTGGGTAAGTCACTGGGCTGAGTCCCAGAAAATCTGGGCTACTATATTATACTAGACAAGTTACTTCATCTCTGCTTTATAGGATTTCTGTAATTTTTTTTTTTATTTATTTTAAATCTTGATTGTAAGCATGTCTTATTTCCAGTATGAATTTCAATTCAACTTGCTGTTCCTTTCCTGGCTAGGTAGCCAGTGTGACTCTATAAAATAGTGACAAGTCCAAGTCAATCAATTTACTGGTCTTTTTATTCCTTATTCTTTTCAGTCTGATCCAAGCTGAGGTGGATCTTAACACATCCAAGGGGCATACACCTCCAGTTAATATTCAGATGGCCGGAAGTGTTTGTATCAGTTTGGAGCACACAAGAGGTGGATTTTCAGGGCTGGGGACAGACACGCAAAAAGCCAGAGCCTGAACTGATTCATTCTTTACAGGTTAGACTAACCTGCAGAGCGTGAACCAGTTTGCAAGTGGATAGATGTCTGGCACATGCCTGCGGTGGGTCAAGCAAGATGCCGTGGGGTGCTAGAGCAGCCCTCCCTTTCACAGGCAAGGTGAGCTGAGGGGCAGGAGGGGCTTATGGCCAGGCCCTGGTAGGCCCACCTTTGCGGCTCTCTTTAGCCTGGAGCAATCTGGGCATGCAGGGCTGCCTGGCCCCAAAGGAAAGCTCTGTGTGGAGCTGCAGGCACAGTGCAGAGCCACAACAGAGGCAGCCAGCACTGTGCTGGGGTCAAGGAGCGCAGCCCCATGCAGCCTACCTGGCTGCCTCTATCCCTGTGGCTCTGCGCTGTGCCTGCAGCTCCACACTCACAGAGGGGAAGCCCCATGCTGGACTCTGTGGGGAAGCAGGGGCCGGGGCTCCCTCCACTCCAAGCAGACTGCGGGACCTGCACAGCAGGGAGCAAGGCAAGCAGCTGCCTCCTGTGTGGGGTTGGAGCTGCAGGCTCAGGCTCAGGGAGCAGAGCCACGGGCATAAGGCAGGCTCCACTCCCTCCCCCCATGCAGCACTGGCTGGTGCCATTCATGGGAGTTCTCACCTCCCCACCTGCTGCTGCTGCCAGGGGGAGGGTGTGGGGGTCCCTACACCCTCTCTCACACCCCACACACCCACACCCTGCCCAGCTGAGCTCTGTGCTCCCGCTGCCCTTCTGGGAGAAGGAGGAGAAGAGGGAAGAGTTTCCCCCAGCATGGAGCAGAGCCTCCCCCTATCCCCCACCCCCACTCTGGGGCCAGGCAGCATCACATGGAGCCTCCCCCACCACCATCCCAGCCCTCCAATGGCAGGGGAGCAAGGGGAGGAGGAAGAAGCCCCCTTCCCTCTGCTCCCCAGCAGACAGCCTGACCCTGGCTGAGGTGGGGGAAGAGGGGAAGGAGGGAAAAATGAACCCCCTCCCTGCCCACTTTACCTTAACAGGGCCATGCTGGCCACTGTCTCTGCTAGGACAGGTCCCTGCTCTGGCTGGAGAGCAGAGAGAGGGGCCAGCCCTGCTGTGGAGCAGAGAGTTCTGCCCAGCCCAAAGCACATGCTGGGATGCTGGGGGTGTTTAGTTTATCCGAAACCAGCAAAGAAGTCTGAGTACCAGCTCCATATAACTGCAAGAGACATTGTAAGCATCTAGCTCCTTGCAAGAACCCACTGCAAGAGGTTTTGCATGTTCCCAATCAACTGCAAGGTTTTAGAGGTTAAGCCTTAAAAAAAGGGGGGGGGGATGGGAGGGGGAGGCGGGAAGCAGGGAGACAGACATAAGACACATTCAGAAGAAAAATAATTTCTGCTCAAAAGTTCAAGTACCATTTTAAATTTCAGCTTGCTTTCTGCAAGAAAGGTTGTGCCCGCCATCCAGGTCTCGGGAGCCACTTCTGAGCACCGCGCAAGGAGGGTTGCGTTATACAGAAGCACAAGGTGCAAAAGGAACAAGACACATTACTTTGATACAAATGGAAGGTTTTTCCTCCTATTTATTTTACCTCTCCAGCCTGATGCTATTAACAGAGGAAGGAACAGATGCAAAAACTGTTTGGATTCGACAGGCCCTTCATTGCAGCTGAAATTTGTTCCAATCTCTACCAACAGCAGGGATGCAAACACAAGTGGGGGCAGGATGCAAAATATCTTTATAAGCCAAAGGGATTTTTTTAAGTATCTACTGGTTTGGGGATACCCAGTCTGAGAAACCTGTGAGAGGCCTGCTTTTCCAGAGCGGAGAAAGTGCTCAACATAATCTGAAAAGCAAGGTCTGAACCCTCTTCCAGCACTCATAGAAAGGACTATTTAAGGTGTCCTGTGATCTGACACCTTTGCATGTGGACATCAAGTCAGGCACCACTACACAGGACAGCTGGCCTGAATGTAAACTCCAAATGTCTGTCTCTTTTCAGCAACCAGCCTTGTTTCACAAGAATGAACACATGCCTCTCCCTCTAGTGAAAGCCAAGTCTAAAGCCCTAGTCCTCCTCGATCTCCTCCTGGTGTGATATAAGCTGAATTAAGCACCCACTACAGGCTGTCTTGAATCAAAGTGATTCACCCTATTTTTAAAAACTGTAATCAGTCTAAATTTTGAAGTGAAACATCATCGTTCTTCTTAAAAAGAGGCAACCTATCATGCTTGACCATTTCAATTTTCTCTAGTTAAAATAATAATCATACAAAACTCGACAAGGAGTCCTTCCTGAAGAAACACTGTAGTTTCAACATAAAATCAGCTCTTAATGAAAATCTTTGCGCTGAAGAAAACCTAACCTGCACTTTCTATCACATAGCAGTTCTCGACCATTTGTACCTTACGTCCCATTAACCATTTTGTCAAAAAACCCTAGTAACACCATGATAAAAACAAAACCCCATTTTTTCTAAGAAGCACATTTTTATATTTATATGCATTTTAGTATTATATTAATCATTAATGGACTTTTTTATGGACATTAACAATTGCAGTCATTTTGTGGAGAGTAAGCTTTATTGCTATAATTGTAACTTCCCACCTACCTGACCTTTGCATCCCACTGGTTGAGAAACACTGTTATAAAGCCACATCCATTACCGCATCACTGACGTTACTGGGATTGAAATGGCTATGGGCCCCAAGCCATACAGTTTCTGCTTGGATCCATCCCCTCCTGCCCCCCAAGTGAGAGGACATGTAGCTGAGGCTCACTGGTTAATGGTCATTACGCTTAAGTTTGAACCTGGATCTGAATGGTCCGAGTTTGGGGTAGGATGTTTAAATCCACACATTAGGTCCTAGCCCATCCACACATTAAGGCAAAGGTTAAATCCACCCATTTCACTTTCTTGCTTCAGCCAGTCCACAACATAATAATAAAACTGGCCCATCAAGTTCAGCCCCTGTATCCACAGGCAACCAGTTCATAAGTCCCCCGCACCCCAGATCAAGCCCACTCAGAAGAACAAAGTGAGGTATAATTTGAGCTTCTTATCCAGCAGCCAAATACCACTTTTTGCCCCACCAGACTCTGCCCGTTCAAAGGTTAATTGTCCACTAAAAACAGGAGCTCACAATTATTCACTTCCATTTCACCAGAACTACAGTGATGCACAGTCCAAACTGGGATTCACGATGAGTCTGTGTGGGTAAGACCTCAGCTAGCGTAAGTTGGATTTGTTTGACTGAAATCAAAATTGCTTCAGTTTACACCAGCTCAGGATCTGATTCCTTTTTACCTCTTCAGGTCCTTGCTAAGAAAAATACCAGCTATTTCCTGGCTGCCACCCCCACAGCAGCACATAAAACAGTCTGAAAGCTTCTCTTAAATTGCTTGTTTACACATTGCTTTTTGATCTGAGAAAAGCACTGTCTTGGGTACAGCTACTTGTCTCATTGGTTGCAGGCAATATTTAAAAACACTATCGTGAAGGTATGAGCTTTATTGACATGACACAAGGCCATCATTGGTGAGTTCAACCAGTGTTTATGGAGTTAGTGCTGCCAGGAGGGCCTTGGGTTCCTAGATAATGACCCATGCTTTTGGGCAGGGGACTTGCTGGGGCGGGGTGGGCTTCACCTCTCTCCTAAAGGCAAGCGGGTCTTCTCTTCCAGGTTGGCTGGTCTCGTACAGCAAACTTTAAAATAGCCTCGCCGGGGGAGGGAGCCACAGGAAGACATGGAGACACCACCTGAGCAAGACAGGTGACACATGCGAAGAGTGCCAGGTAAGACACAGGGGTCCAGATAGTCTTCCTAATCGGGGGGGGGGGGCACGCACAGCTATGCAAGGCCTTAAATGCCTGTATACCAATGCTCATAGTATGGGGAACAAACAGGAGGAACTCACCCTCAGAATAGCCAGTTCAAACCCAGACATAGTAGGGATTACAGAAATGTGGTGGGATTCATCCCACGACTAGGCAGTTAGCATTAGGGCCTATAGGCTTTACAGGCAGGATAGAGAAGGAAAGAAGGGACGGGGTGTGGTGCTCTATGTCAAAGAGCAATACACATCCTCTGCCAGCAAAATGGGGTCAGAGGAGGGGCAAGCTTAAGTGCTCTGAGTCAAGATATAGGGGGGTCATGGGGAGAGCGATTTAACGGTGGGGGTCTACTACAGACCTCCCAACCAGGGGGAGGAGCTGGACCAGGAATTTTTGGACCCGCTTGCAGAGGCACTTAAGGCAAGGCATGAAGTTGTCAAGGGTGATCTAAATTACCCGGACATCAGCTGGGAGGAGCAGTCAGCCAGGTTGGACCATTCCAGGAGGTTCCTGGCCAAGATACAGGACCTCCACTTAACCCAGGAGGTGCACAGTCCCACCAGAGGAAATGCCTTGTTGGACCTGGTCCTAGCCACAGGCAATGATCTGGTAAGGGGGCTCCAGGTCCTGGACCACCTGGGTGATAGCCATCATTGCTTGCTGGAATTCATCATCCAGCACAGGGTGTCAAGGGCCTGAAGCAAGGCGGTAGCCCTAGACTTCAAGAGGGCCAACTTCAACAAGTTGAGGAGATTGGTGGGAGAGGTGCTGGGATTCTCAAGGGCAGAGGAACTCAGTGCCCAAGATGAGTGATCGTTCCTTAAAGAGACGATACTCAGGGCCCAAGGGGTGATGATCCCAACAAGAAGTAAGGGGCCAAGAATGCCCAAAAACCTCCCTGGCTCACCAAGGATGTCTGGGAATGCCTGGTTGCCAAAAAGGCAGAGTACACCTGGTGGAAGGGGTGGGGGGCGCTATCTTCAAAGAAGAGTATACCTCCACTGCTCGGGCCTGTAGCGGGGTCTTAGGAAAGCTAAGGCAGACAAAGAGCTAGGACTAGCATCCAAGATCAAAGATAATAAAAAGTCCGTTTTCAAATATATAGGGAGGATGAAGAAGCCACCGGAAAATGTGGGGCCCCTGCAAGATATGTGGGGCAATCTGGTGGTTGCAGCAGAGGAGAAGGCAGACTTCTTTAACAAATTCTTCACCTCCGTTTTCTTGTGCAGGGACCGGGACTCCCCCACCGTGATTCAAGATGGACTCAAGGGGAAAGCCTCAAGACCTAAGGATGAGGAGGACCAGGTTAGAGTGCTTCTGGAGGAGCTGGACGTGTTCAAGTCAGCAGGTCCAGATGCTTTCCATCCCAGGGTGTTGAGGGAGCTACAGGGGTTATTTCAGGGCCCTTGGCACAGCTTTATGAGCACTTGTGGTGCTCGGGCCAGGTGCCAGATGATTGGAAGATAGCCAATGAGGTCCCTATCTTTAAAAAAAGGGAGGAGGGAGGACCCGGGCAACTATAGGTCCATCGGTTTTACCTCAATCCTGGGGAAACTCTTTGAGAAGATCATCAAGGAGCACATCTGTGATGGGCCGGCATCAGGGATGATGCTCAAGGGCATTTTTTTCATTAGGGGCAGGTCATGTCAGACCAACCTGATTGCCTTTTACGATCAGGTCACAAAAAACATTGGATGCAGGTGTTGCCATGGATGTAATCTTTCTGGACTTCAGCAAGGCCTTTGACACTGTCGACCACCCCATCCTCATTAAAAAAAAAACAAAAAAAAACTAGGCAACTGTGGCATTGATGCCTACACGGTCAGATGGATTGCTAATTGGCTGAAGGGTCATACTCAGAGGGTGGTGGTGGACGGGTCATATTCGACCTGGGGGGAAGTGGGCAGCAGAGTCCCCCAGGGCTCAGTCCTTGGGCCCGCACTGTTCAATTTATTTATCAGTGATTTGGATAACGAGGTGAAAAGCAGCCTGTTCAAATTTGCTGATGATACCAAAATTTGGGGTGAGGTGGGCACGCTGGTAGTGAGGGAAAGACAGCAGAAAGACCTGGATAGGTTGCAGGGGTGGGCAAACAAAAACAGGATGCGTTTCAATACTGACAAGTGCTGGGCGCTGCACTTGGGCAGTAGTAACCGGCAGCAGACTTATAAGATGGGAAACTCCCTTCTTGAGAGCACGGAGGCAGAAAGGAATCTTGGAGTCATCATTGACTCCAAGATGAACATGGGCCAACAATGCGAGGTCACGGTCAGCAGGGCTAACCAGACTCTATCGTGCATCCACAGGTGCATCTCAAATAGGGCCAAGGAGGTGATCCTCCCCCTCTACACGACACTGATTGGGGCACAGCTGGAGCACTGTGTCCAGTTCTGGGCACCCCACTTCAAGAGGGATGTGGACAACATTGAGAGGGTCCAGAGGAGGGCCACCTGCATGATCCGGGGACAGCAGGGCAGACCCTACGATGAGAGGCTACAGGACCTGAACCTATTCAGCCTTCACAAGAGAAGGCTGAGGGGGGACCTGGTGACCATCTATAAACTCACTAAGGGGGACCAGACGGGTTTGGGGGAGACCTTGTTTCCCCTAGCGCCTCCTGGGATAACAAGGAATAATGGCCACAAGTTGTTGGACAGTAGGTTTAGATTAGACATCTGTAAGAACTACTTCACAGTTAAGGTGGTTAGGATCTGGAACCAACTTCCAAGGGAAGTGGTGCTGGCTCCTACCCTGGGGGTCTTTAAGAAGCGGCTTGATGCCCACCTGGCTGGGGTCATTTGAGCCCAGTTTCCCTCCTGCCCAGGGAGGGGGTCAGACTTGAAGATCTACAAGGTCCTTTCCGACCCTACTTCTACGATTCTATGATTCTATGATCTAATCTGCAGAAATCCACAGCACCGCAGAGGCAATGGAGTCCAAATGCGGGAAAATGATATTTAGCAAAGCCAGTGGGGGAAAATAATATTTACCCAAGTCCAAATGCGGGGAAATGATACTCAGGTGAAGCCAATGTGGGAAACTAAGTTACAGATGGGGCTTTGATATGGATGGTCAGAAAAGTTGCATTGGGACATTTTTCTTTTGGAAAAAGTCAATGAACTCAGTGAAATTTTGCAAGGGGATGTATCTGTTTTGACAGAATCTGGTTAAAAAAAACATAAATTAAGAGTGCTTCTTGTAGAGCTGAATGTTTCCCTTTTCCACTGCAGTACAAGTTTTTATTTTTTTTCTTCTATATTTTGAAATGTCCCAGGGGAGCTGGGGTCGCAGGAGGGCCCCAGGCCAAAGGACAGCCCCACACACCTCCTGCAGAGCCCGAAGAGCCGGAGGAGACATGCACGGCGAGACCCCCATTGCGGATGATTAACCGCACGTATATTCAGCTGCAGCCAAGCAGCATGGGTGGGAGACACCGCCCGACGGAGATAAAAAGCGGCTCCAACGATGCGGCGGGGCAGCTGATGAGCAGAGGCTTGCGGGGAGAGCCCTCACCCGGAGGGGCTCAGCTGCTGCACCCAGCAGCGTGGAGAGTCGGGGGCGGAGTCTGGAGAGGCTCCGACTGGAGCCAACAGAGTCGGCAACGACACTGACAACAGAGCAGGCAGGAACACCAGCAGCAACTTTGCCAGAGAAGCCAGCAGTGAGGCCGGCAGCGGAGCTGGTGGAGTCAGTGGTGACGCCATCAATAGAGGTGGCAGCAAAACCGGGAGTCACACTGCCGAAGGAGCCGGTGGAAGCCACAGTAACAGCATCCGTTGTAGACCCGGCAGCAGCACCGGCGGAGAGACCAGTAGCAGACGTGGGGAGAGAGCAATGTCAGGGGCACGCCGGCAGTAAGAGCAAAGAAGGAACCGGCATTAAAGCTTAGGAGAGGAGGTAACTGGGGGCGTGGCCAACGAGGCCTCATCAGGCCGCACCGGAGGGTGGCCGAACACCCAAAGAGGGACTGGGCAGGTGACGTACGTGGCCCACTGCGGCCCTAGGAAAAGGCAAAGATTCAATACCCAAGTGGGGTGAGCTGCCAGGGCTATGGAACCCGGGCCCAGGGGAATCCACACAGCCCGTAGACCAGAGGCACCCTTCAGGGCCTCCTGGCCCAGTAGCTTGGGGGCATCAGTTGTCACGGTGGTGGGATTGGCATGTCACGTCACAGGGTGATCAGTATAGGGCGGTAGAGAGTCGGATTGGAGAGACTAGGTCCGAGGACTTTGAGGACCGTACACCAAGGCCCGAAGAATCAGGCATGTAGCTGGCTAGCCATGGGCAGAGTTTGGGGAGAGCTGAGAATGCCAAAGGGGTCCGAAGATCGGCAACCCAAGGTGGCGAGTGGCCAGGGTGTAGGGGAGGTCGGAGCCCTGTGAGTGCCCACCGGGAGGCACAATGACCCTGGAGACTGCCCCGAAGGGGAACCCCTCCACTGAAATACCATTCCAAGTCACGGCAGGAAAGTTAAGGGGACCCCCTGACATCAGCAGGGGTAACCTGTGGGGTCCACCCGCGAGCCCAGGACAGGTGCAGTCCATAGTCTGGGCTAAGGCCGCACAGGAGCACCTAATCGAACGGAGGCGGGCACATGGAATAAGTAAAGAGAAATCAGAAATGGACTGAAATGTGTTCAATGAGCTGAAGCAAACTTTTTTTTTTACTTTTGTTCCATCATGGAAAAGTCTTCTGTTGTTGCTGCTATTTTCATTCTGCTTCACAATGAAGAAAAATGTTGAAACATCAGTGTTTTGCAAAAGGGACAATCTGGTTCCTGCTTCACTCTTGTTCCCCAATGCAGCAGATCTAACGTGTGGATAGCAAGCAAGATATGGCAAGGCAATAAGAGAAGGTGCATTCAAGGGAAGGAAACACGTGGACCGCACGCATACGAATGCATCGATCTTGCAAACCAGAGTCATAAACGTGCAATTGAGACAAGTTTAGATGGGGTTCTGGACAGAGACTGTAATTCATTCTGCTAACCATCAGCACATGAAGTCTAACCACAGCCAACATGTTGAGGGGAAGAGAAAGAGAGAACGAGACTACAAACTGATACAGTAATCCAGTTTACTTCTTCATACAAATCGTTGCTTGCTCTGATCTCTTGGCCTCACTGTTAAATTGAGATGGACGCCAGATTGTATTCAAAGGGTCACTTCGATACGGTTTCCCACCCCATACTGGTGAACAAGTTAAGAGGCTGTGATGTGGATGACTACACAGTCCGGTGGGTGGCGAATTGGCTAGAGGGTCGCACCCAAAGAGTCATGCCTCGACCTGGAAGGGTGTAGGCAGTGGGGTCCCGCAGGGCTCGGTCCTTGGACTGATACTCTTTAATGTCTTCATCAGTGACTTGGATGAGGGAGTCAAATGTACTCTGTCCAAGTTTGCAGATGACACAAAGCTATGGGGAGAAGTGGACATGCCAGAGGGCAGGGAACAGCTGCAGGCAGACCTGGATAGGTTGGACAAGTGGGCAGAAAACAACAGGATGCAGTTCAACAAGGAGAAATGCAAAGTGCTGCACCTAGGGAGGAAAAATGTCCAGCACACCTACAGCCTAGGGAATGACCTGCTGGGTGGCACAGAGGTGGAAAGGGATCTTGGAGTCCTAGTGGACTCCAAGATGAACATGAGCCGGCAGTGTGACAAAGCCATCAGAAAAGCCAATGGCACTTTATCGTGCATCAGCAGATGCATGATGAATAGGTCCAGGGAGGTGATACTTCCCCTCTATAGGGCGCTGGTCAGAATGCAGTTGGAGTATTGCGTGCAATTCTGGGCGCCACACTTCAAGAAGGATGCGGATAACCTGGAGAGGGTCCAGAGAAGGGCCGCTCGTATGGTCAAGGGCCTGCAGACTAAGCCCTATGAGGAGAGACTAGAGAAACTGGACCTTTTCAGCCTCCGCGAGAGAAGGTTGAGAGGCGACCTTGTGGCTGCCTATAAGTTCATCACGGGGGCACAGAAGGGAATTGGTGAGTATTTATTCACCAAGGCGCCTCCGGGGGTCACAAGAAACAATGGCCACAAGCTAGCAGAGAGCAGATTTAGATTGGACATTAGGAAGAACTTCTTCACAGTTCGAGTGGCCAAGGTCTGGAACGGGCTCCCAAGGGAGGTGGTGCTCTCCCCTACCCTGGGGGCCTTCAAGAGGAGGTTAGATGAGTATCTAGCTGGGATCATCTAGACCCAGCACTGTTTCTTGCTTATGCAGGGGGTCGGACTCGATGATCTATTGAGGTCCCTTCCGACCCTAACATCTATGAATCTAAGACCCTGGTGTATGTTTAGAGAATCCTTTTATTTATTTATTTATTTTATTTATTTATTTATTTTATTAATGAGCCACTTTCATATAGCTAAGGTCAAGATGCAACCTATCATATGAAATTCCTCTCTCTATTATGGTCAATGGTAGTAAGGAAAAAAAAAATACCTGGGGACTCATAAACTAAAGAGAACCAAAGGGGCTAAACTCTACTTTCAGATACCCTTTCACAGCTTCCAGGTGCTGACTACTAACTTGACTGTTTTCCTGAAAACTAGCAAAGATGCACATTATGTCTTTTAGTGTGACACATAAAGCATATCTAGACTAAAGCTGAGTTGACAACTGATGATTTTCCTGGTCTGGTAGCAGGTCAAAAGAAAAAGAAAAAGAAAGAAACGAAGGCCGAACACAAAACAAAAACTGTATGTTTGGGGAATGACCCAGAATTAGTTTTTACAGCTTTTGACAAAAAAAAATAAAACCTTGAAAGAATATCAGTTTGGGGTTCTCTGAAACATTTTGTTCAACCAGAATTTAAAATAAATTTCAGATCAAAATGTCACTTTGAATAAAACACGCCAAAAGGCTTCATTCTAATAACATCATAACTAAACATTTCAGTTTTTCAGATTATTGTTAAATGACAGTTCAGGGAATAAATGATGATTTGCAAAATGTTTTACTTGATCTGAATATCTATTTTTCATTGAAAAAAAAATTTTTCGAACAGATAACTCCACCCTAGAAAAACAAATGGCCACTGCAGAACAACAGTGCACATTTCTGTTAAGTTTGCAAGGGAGGATTGGGGCAAAGGGTTTTTGCTCCTTGAATGCTGCATTTGATTCGGCTCACCTTCCGCCAGCACTATCATAATTTTCTTATAGGTCCCACTTAAACAAGACAGAGCTGATAATGGGCCGGTTTCCATTCTTGCATTAATGTAAACCCACAGTAGTTGTATCAGTTCTTTTGGATTGACTGCGGCTTGAGTGAGAGCCAACACTGGTCCAATGACTAACCGCGATAGAGCTCTCTCTTCTGAAAAGCTCAGTGTTTTATAAACTGATTTATCAACTGTATACACTGCACGACAAGTAGATCAGATGATGTATCTACAGCTACACACAGAAAGAAAACAGGTAGCCCAGCCCTGAAACGTAGGCACCTCTGGGGTGATTTATGATGACTGCTACGTAATGTATAGTATTGCTGTATTAATGTAGTTTAAAACTGAAACAGAAAATAAAAAAGAATCAACTACTATTCAATTTAAACTGTAGAAGCAATTTTAAGGTAGAACATCTTCAAATGTGATTTTTGGTGCCCTGTGGGCTTAGGACAAATGTGGTGCCTGGATACTTTGCATCTTCGGTGTTGTAACAGGTTTGTGCGTAGGGTTTAGGGCTGCAGCGTGTTGCAAGTCAAACACCTTCAACGCCCACGGCAAATGGCTTTAAGGTGTGAAGGTCCCACCCAAATGAAATTGCTAGGTGGTCTGTTTATTATCACACTGACTTCTCTGAATGTGGAAAGGCACTGGATAAGTCATAAAGACAAAGGACAAAGCCAGTGATAAAACCCCTGGTTCTTTCTCACTCAGCAATACCAGATCTTCAGTTCAAGCCATACCCTTCACTCTCTTGCACTTACTAGGAGAGGAGCGTGAAAGACACTTAAGTGCAACAACCCAGGACCTTGCATATCCCAGAGTGGTACACGATCTGTGTGAAGCAGAGGGGCTTGATAAATTCAAGGTCATCCCCTGCTGGATATTTCTTGGCCTTCAGGCTTATAAAGCCTTTTACCCCTTGGTGAAAGGGGTGCTAAGCAATGACCCTGGCATTCAAGCTGTTAGGGTTGTTCTCTAGGGGCTATTAGCTCTGTGGATGCTGCTGCTATGTTGGGGCTTGGCACTGCAGCGCAAACACTTCTTTTGAAGACCCAGTTGTTAGCTCAGCCACGATAACCTTGCAACATGACAACCTCATAAAAAATACTACAGGTCCGGCTTGATCTTGCTTTGCAGAATCCATCAGGACAAAATAAAACCCCAACTAAGGTGCGACTGCCTGCATAAACAAATGGACTGCACGGACACTAAATATAAAATGAATGCTTGGCACCTGGGTCCGACCGCTGCTCTCCAAAGCACAACAATTCAATAGGACAAGCTCACCTTGACCATCTCAGAACAGCCTCACAAGGGTGTTGCACTCAAAAACCAAATTTCTAACCTCGTGCTTTACGAATTGACATAACGCTAGGTTCATGAATAGCAGAAAGGCTTGCTTTGATAACTACCAACAAGTTACAAAACTAAATGACAGAAAAGGCTCTTTCCCAATATAAAATAAGCTATTAGTCCTTAGTATTATCTTAGATGCATTGAGATCTTTACCCAACGCAGGAGGGAAGCAGTTCTTGTCCAGCTTCAAAGTGTGGGTCCTTCACTTGTTGGCTGGGTGGCAGGATGGTTTCTGGTCTGGACTGCGCACAACTTGCTGACAAATCTGCTTAGTTCTTCTACTGTTTCTTTGAAGCATTTCCCTTGATGATGGGCTAATTAAAGTCCAAACAAAACAGGAAGCAAAAGGTCAATCATCACAGCATAACTGTTCATTGCCTGGCTCCTGTTCTTGATGGTCTAGGTTTAAAGACTGTGCGTTTCTGCGTTTATAGGTCAATCACAGATGATGGGCCTTGAGGCTTTTAGAGATGTCACTAAACTTGTTTGGGGGTATTTGTGTATCAATGGGGTACATTTGCAGAAGCTCGTGACTTTACACATACACTGAATGCCTCAGACATTTTTAACGCCTTAGGGTGACATTGGATGCCTGTTTTGAGAAATGTGAGGATGTCACATGCAGAACATCCTCCCTGCATTCAGTGCTCCTTTTACAGGTTGCTTTTAAAATGGATATTTAGTCTCTTGCTTTCTTTAGCTGCTGGGTCAATGGAAATGCTTATGCAGTTTCCTGCCTTCACTGGCTCAGCCTCCCTTTAAAGGGCTTTCTTAGGTACACACGTGATGAGTGCATCAGGACTCTGCCAACAATTTTAACCACTTTTATTATTGTATGGCATGGGTCTGGTATTGGGTACTGCAAGCACCCCACTGTTTCAATGTCTAATGGGTTGCCAGCCATTAGCAGCATTTGATTTTCTTGTGGCAGTCTTGTCACCCCCATCCAGCAGCCTGGAGGAAGGGGGAATTCAAACTGTCGAGACCCCAGGGTCCTTAGGAAAAGGACCAGTGAATCTAGCAGGAATGACTAAATGTTACCTCTGGTATGGCACAGATCAGGCAGCTCGTGTGAGCCTACAGCCAACTGATTAGGGCCAACCATAAAAGAACAACTGTGTCATAAAAAATGTCAAAGTTTTGAACCTGTTTTTTTTTTTTTAAATAAAGGGTGACATTTTTGAGGGGAGGGATGTGAGCAAGAAATGCAGGCCTTGCCTACCCAATAATAGAAGTGACAAAAAAAATGCCTGGTAAAGACAGAGAAGCAGGCACTGAGGCAGCATCTGGAGAAAGAGGGAAGGATGGAAATTAGATGCAATGGGCTAGATTCACTCCAGGGGCCGCACAGCCTTCGACTGGCACAGAAAAGGAGAGGATCACCAGGGCTGAAAGATCCTCAGAGGTATGGTCAGCACCAGACATCTGATACCTGCTGCTCCTGCTAGTAATGGGGGTAGTGGATGCCTTCTCTAGTGACTGATCCTCTCTTCTTATTTAAAGCACATTATGAAGATATCCCAGCATCTGTCTCCCTGCAACCCACACATCTGTTATTCTCGTCCCCTTGGTCAATGCTTGGATGAATGGGACCTGGTGCCGTGTCACTAAAGGAAAGGCACGCTGTGCTCCCTCACATCCTGAGCCACGGGACATTTGCACACACATCTCTCATGTGCAACAGGGTGAAAAGCGACAGCTCACATGTGTATGGTGTCTTCTGCCAAAATGATCTTAACTGAGGGGCCACGTCAAGAAATATTTCAGACAAGATCTCCAGTGCTCAGAGCTGAAGCCTGAGCCCCATGTGCTCCACTCGCAGTGGAAGACTAAAAGCTTGCGATTGGCAGAAAAAAGCCATTTCCATCATTGTCACTTGGCACAATCGCCTCAGCCCAGTGCTTGCAATCTGGCAGGGTTGGAGGGCTGTGGCTTGGGAGTGAGGGGCAGGGGCAGAGCACAGGCGTATCACTGCCCCACCACAATCATATACCCCCAACCCCGCTACAGGTGTACTCTTTTTTTAATGACCTCAATGCTTGCAACCTGGCCTCAGGCAGAACTGCTAATGATGGTGGAAAACAGATCAGAGGAACAGCCCCCAATACTCTCCTCTCAAGACAGTACAAAAAGCAATACAAAGTTATCGCAGCACTAAACAGTTTCAGTTCCACCACAGCAGCTGCACCCGAGATGAAAGCCCTCTTCTACCTGTGGATGAAGGCCGTTCCTCCTCTGCCTCCTCCAGTTCCCACTGAAAGACAGGCAGGCTCCAAGAGTTATGTGCAGTGTGAATTCAAGTATATCAATCACTCCCATGAACTGAGGAGCAGAGAGAAGAACCCGGTGCTCTTTCAGCATTGAACCAGGGGTCTCTGTTTAATTGCAATGCTGCCTTGGTGCCCCACCATGCTAAGTGCTGCAAAGATACAGAACAAACACCTGGTCGGCCCCAAAGTGCTTAGAATCGACAATCTGTCACCACTCGATATAATCCTGTTGAGAAGCGATAGCAGGTGTTTTCCTGTGTATGTCTGCGAGAGAGCCATTACAAGCAGCATTCACGTACTCGTGCATGCCAGACAAGTAGATGACAGTGCTCCTTCATTCTTTCCATGTATTCTGCAGTTACAACACTTTTCCAGTTGACAGCCTTCATGATTGAATCTCTCTGCTTGTTCACGGAGGAGATGGATTGCATGGCAGCAGCACAGGACTCCCCATCCGTGTGCCACACAAAGCTACAACAGTGGCTCCCAAACATTTCCATGGACTCCTGCTAGCCCTCAAAATATCTCATAATTCCTAGGCACCCTTATCATCAAACTTTAAACAGCAAGTAGTACAAGGACCTGGTGCAATCCAGACCATTTTCTATTAGATTTGCAGATCACCGATAGCACCTCCGTGCCCACAGTTTGAGGACCCCATCTTTTGAAGGTCAGGATAAGTTCAGCCTCAGATGTACTACTCCATCTTTGGGCCCTACTGTGCTTGGAATCTTATTTGTGGGCAGCCTATGTCTTCATTTCTCAAATGTTAGGGTGCCCATTTGGAGACACTTAGGGTATGTTGTTTGAAGGAGGCGTTTAGCATTCAACTGGCAGCATGAATGAACAGCCCCCTCTCAAAATCATGCCATGGAAGCATCTAATGTCCAGAGACTTTTTAAAATTTGGGCCAGGTCATACCAGGAGATTCAGACTACAAAGGACTTCCCATGGAGGTGAATACATTCCCCCCACTCAATGAGAATTGTGTTTCCAAGTGCAAGTCAGAGCCTATCCATGTTAAGACTGTATTGCTGTCTCGGAGAGGATTCCCTCTTTGCAGGTTATTGCAGGAGTGAAGTGGAGGCTGCTTGAGACTGCCATGTCACTGCTGCTTTTCTCTGACATGTTAATGCTCCCAGACTCTTGCTTCTTGTGAGGCTTCAGCAAGACTCCGGATTAGAGGGAACAAAAGCTTCCGCTCTGGAAGTGACAAGGAACCTGGGTCGACATGAAGGGCATTACAGCCCCAAGCACTGATCCTTAGCATGGAGAAAAATGGGTAACTCTGGTGCAGACACAGACAAGATACTTATCTGAGATGCAGGAGGGATAGGGGAAGATTTCAAAACTGTCATGGAATACAAGGACAAGAGGCAACAGGAGAATGGTTAAACACAATGAAACAAGGCCATTGCAACATTCAAAAGTAGACCTTACTGGAAGTACCACACTCCACTAAACCTGGTCCTCGCTGCATAGGTGGCAACTTCAATTTTTACTAGGAGTGGAGGGGACGGGGGGACAAGATGATGGGCAGGTGGAAAATTTTACACATTTCTGGTGACTGCGCTCTTCCCTTTGGGGGCCAGGGCCTTTGGGCCCCCATATACTTGGCTTCTCTGCCTCACTGTCCCCCTTGCTAGTGATAGGAGAATGTGTCCTGAAAGCAGGAAGGTGATAGATAAAGAAACCCATCTGTTAAAGGAAGTTATGGTTAATCCATCTGCTACTTCTGCTGTCCACGTTTTATATGACAAGCACAGGAGAGGAGGGAAAAAAAAACCCTCTCTCGTTTCTGGCACTGTCCAAGGGTGAAACCATCCACACTGTCAGCTAGACCGTGGCTTTCTTTTTAACTTCTCCTTGCCTTACAAGTGCCCAATGTGAAGGCCACAGGGATATGGTCAAGTCAACCAGGTATTCCCTGCCTTAGCCCTTCACTGCAGGACTTGGCAGCATCCATAGGAACAACTGGCAAAATTTAAAGAGTGCCAATATTTTGGTAAATGAGAAGCTCCCTAAAGAGTTGAGATGTTCATCTACATCACTCTGACACCCATGGTTTAAAAATGGACTCACAATTCCCATCAGGACAGATTTGGTTGTGAGACTTCTGTAAGAAGAGGGACAGAAGGACAGTGAATTGGACCTTACTTCTGAGGAGTCTGGATTACCCTGTTATACGTGCAGCAAAACAGCTATGTGTTGTGCCCACATAGCAAAATGCTAGCTGATTGGAAGCCATGCCTGTAGGAAGAAGGACAAATCTCCAAACGATTTCAAAGCTAGCTGAAGAATGACTGACTTTGTACCACCCACAGGCAATGACGGCATCAAGCAAAGATGTGGGGAAATACCATGATAATTGGAATTGGATGCTTGGAATGACCCTATTTCCAATTTCAACAAAGAGTATGCCTGTGGGGGGTAGGGGGTATATGATGGGGGGAGCAGCAGTGATATGTCCGTGGCTCTGCTCCTGCCCTTCACTCCCAAGACACTGTCCCCCCAGCCCTGCTGGTGCCCTTCACTCCTGACCCACAGATCCCTGCCCCACAGACTTGCTGCCCACACAGCTCTCTGCTGCCTCTGAAGAACCCCCTACCCTCTTCCCCCACCTCCACTGCCCTGTGGCCCCAGCGCCAATCCACACACACACACACACACACACACACACTTACTTGCCTACAGCTGCCAGGGCATGCACAAAGGCACGTGATGCTCTTGCCTCCAGTTGCCTTCCCTCGCTCTCCCCAGGTGCAAGCAGCTCCTTCCTGCAGCAAGCTGGGAAGTGCCAGGGAAGTGGACGCATAGCAAAATCCTGGACATTTGCAGATATGTTAAAAACAAACAAACAAACAAACACCTGGATGGAGATGGGAGGGCCAAAAAGAGGATGCATCCGGGAAACCCAGACGTATGGTATAACCTTACTGGAATATCAAGGTTAAAATGGTGGTGGAACTGCCAGGAACCATGGAGCTTGATTCACAGCTGGTGAAGTCCTGTTGTACTGTCGTGTGAGCCAGTTTGAATAACTGATAATAGCAAGTTTGTTGGCACATGAAATCTTGAACCTAGGGCCTGAACCACAGACAGAGAAGTCAACCCCTCACACCATGTCAGCTGAACTGTGCTCACATCTGTTATAGACATTGGATCAACAAGGATATCAAACCACTTTTCCTTCTCAAGGGATACTAGACACAAGTTCTTTTTCAGCACAGGCTTTTTGCTTCTGCTGCCAAAATCCTAGGGGCTCTTTGCTACAGATTGACCTATGGATGCCTTGGCCATATGCTCTTTTCTCCTGGCTATGCCTTACATCCATTGCCTTACACACACACACACAGACACACACACACACACACACACACATGCACACACATTTTATGTGCAAAAACCTTCTAAATCCTACTGGGAAAACATCAGTAGTGCTTAGGATCCAAAAGTGCCAAGGTAATTTTGCAAATGTTATCCTAGGGTACAAGGTTATTTTTATATATATCATGACATGCAGATCTAGAAAGATCCAGCTTCACAAACAATTTGCCAAGATCTTTCCATAAAACAGGTGTAACTTTAACATTAATACTGACAAATTGAGTGCCAAAGACCAATAAGCAGCACATCAGGCACTAGGACAGCTTCTAACTACCACAGCAAAGACGCTGTGGATTTTACTTGCCCTGCTCGCAAAGATCTAGCACTGTTAGTACAATGGGGTCCCTATCTATCTAAGGCTTTACCATTAGATATTGTGTTAATAGGAAACACAAAACTGATCTTAATAGCTAGTATTGGCAGCTGCCAACCTGTGAACAACCCATAGGGGAAAATATGTTCATCCTTCTTATTTATGGATCTATTCAGCGTGCAGAATTCCTCCAGCTCTAGTCAAAGCCACGAGGGTGCCCTTTATTATTTGTTTGATGGGAGGAATCCTTTAATATTTACTGAGTGCTGGAAAAGCATGGTAGATCTGGGTTTCACGAATGTCAAGTGTTGGTTTAATGTCTCCCATTGAAGCCAATGATAAAATTCTCCCTGGTTTTGATGGGAGCTGAATGGCATGATACTTTTGAAAGGGTAGGGACAGACATCACGCATGAAGTACTCTGAAGTGCAACTGCAGCTGGTTTGAAATGGGAAATGGCTGCTTGACTTCTGTACCATCCTCTGAAAAAGACCAGGCAGAGTTGTGCATGCAATTCAGACAGTGCTGCCAGAATCCCTTCCTTGCAGGCCCCACAGTCTCTTCCTGTTTATCATCTCACAACATTCATCTTGAACATGGAAACCTGCTCTGTCTGATGCCTCCAAACTGCTTCTTTCTTCATTGTGCAGTTAAAGATGGCCCAAGATGAAGCGTGTTAGCAAGGAAATCTGAAGCCATATCAGAAGCTCCAGAACAATATCAGCAGTGCCAGAGAGAAAACCATGGTTCTTTTACCTCCCCTTATGTCCTGGGACTGTTTTCAGGAAGCTCGCATTAAAATGCCTGCTAGCTCAGGGAGCAGTGAAAGGGTAAAATTCCTTGGGAAGTTGATTGCATGTCAACCCAAGGCACTCCTTGACTTCCAAGTTCAGCTTTCTGAATGTGGTGCACGCTTCAGAATAAAATTAATTGTTAGATGCTGTCACTGTTGCTGTCATCTCTAATCTATACTTTAGAGAAAAATGAATAAGCAAAGCACCAATAGCACCCTATTAGTGTAGCAGCAGGTGGCAGCTCCAAAAGTGTAAAAAAACGGAAGGTCAAAAATGGTCTCTTTACAGAGACAGACAGAAGTCTGACTTTGGTACCATGGGATATTTTTAGAAAGGATGGGCCTATATAACACCATGCTGCTTTGGATCTCATACACCTCCCTACCCATGAATCTCCACAACTCCAGTATTTCACAGGTATTGAGCCAAGCTTTTGACTTAGCACATTAGAAAGATAGTCAGCTATTATAAACATGACTATTTTGCAGCAGTTTACTGTAAAACCAAGAGCCAGTGTGAATGAAATGTCAGGGTTGGGGTAGGATTGAAGCAGGGATGAGCAATTATTTCAGGCGGAGGGCCGCTTATTGAGTTTTGGCAAGCCATCAAGGGCCACATGACAGGCAGCTGGGGACAGATAAATATTCATTTTCTAAATTTTAGGGGCCCCGTGGGCTGAAGAGAATGGCCTGGCGGGTTGCGGCTGGCTTGCAAGCCACGTCCGGCTCATGAGCCACATTTTACTCACCCCTGGATTAGAGGCTGGTTGTGCTTGAAATCGGTCTCCACATATCACCAGGTGATAGCATCCTTAGCTTTTGGTAACATCCACTGAAATTGATACTAGTTCCAGGTATGGCAGAATCAGAGGAGCAATTCTTAACTATTTCTGAAAACCAAATTATAGCGGCTACATTCACAGTTGCTTCTGTTTCTGTGGCTCTGCCTAGAAAGCTGATTTACGTATTGGAGAGCCCCAGGTCTCTTGTTCAAAATAAATTTGACTCTGCAACCAAGATCTGTAAAATTCCACCTGCCCTGTCGACTGAATAACATTCATCTATAGGCATTTCTATATTCTCATCACAGGCATTTCCAAGCACCTTCACTAAGCTCTTAGGAAAATCGAGAGACATTCCTCTTGCAAGACAGGTGGAGTTTTAAGGCAGGACGAGTGTGTGGGAAATATGTTCCATAATGATTGTTCCCAAGGAAGTGTAATCACAACCAGGGATCTAAAAATGAAACAAAATGCAGTTCAGACCAAATATAGCAGCACGGGAGCCAGATTTTCAAAAGAGCTCTGTGCTTTGGTGCCAAACTCTTTTGAAAATATTTTTCATTAGTGTCACTGTGGGAGCCACAGGGCTTTGAGTTGTTTTGCAAATTGAGGCATTATTCAAAGCCTAAAGGAGAACTTGGCTCTTTTGAATATGTGACTCCTAAAGTACAATATATTATGATGACAATACCAGATGAATTTACAATTGGTAGAAATGCCCTCCCAAAAGTTAACTATGTTGTGTTATGCCATACATAGACAGTATTTGGTATCTATTACACATTCAAATCAAGCCTCAAAATAGGATTAAGTGAGAGGAATTAGATCTGGAACCTGGAATTAGATCGATGTCCAGCTCTGCCCATCAAATGACCTGCCTCTGATAAGTGCTGTGTTCACTCATTATCTGGGGACTTGAATGGGAGTGAAAGATGTTCAAACCTGGAGCATGCTGGAAATTTTTCAGCATGTTTTTTTTGGCCAGAACATTACAAAAAGGATTTGCAGGAAAGTGCAATTAGACACAACTCAGACTGAACTGGGTTTTTCAGGACCATTCCACTAAAACAATCAAAGGAAAAAAGGGCATATTCCATGCAATTAGGGCCAACTTTGATGAAGTCTCCCACTTCATGCCCCTATGTCTGATTTTTTCATCAAAAAAGAAAGAAAAAAAAAAAAAAGGAAAAGAATGTTTCAATTCCAACCAGATGTGAAATTTCCAAAAATAAAGAAAAAAAATCACAGCCCAGGAAAGCTGTTTCCCCTGCCCCTATCTCTATCCAATGCCTCTCAGTGGTAGTTGACTCCTGGGCTAAGCTACATCCAGAACAGAGTTCAACCTTTTACAGGAGTACATGTCCGCAAGAAGGGAATATGTAGGTATGAGGCGTGAACTGCTAGCACTGACCACATGGGACCTAAATATAAAACCAAGACTTGAGCTGCATGTTGCCTAAAACATAAAAGGCACCTCTGGAGAAGCTCAAGAGAAAGCCAGAGCATAGTTTTGAGAGATAAAGTGGGATATTAGGAGACTGTCAGCTGTGTGAGGATTCTCTGCCTAAGGGTAATTTTTGTTCTAAATGAATATCTGCCCTAAGTATTGCCCTAAAGATCAGATTACATCTTCAATACATAAAAATCCTGCTGAGACCAAAGTAAATCAACACTGATGAATATGAAGACTATGGCTAGGGACAGAAATTACATATAAACCAGTTGAAGAGATCAGAAACTGGTTTCAACCTGTAACAACAGAATCACATAAACCCATTTCAAAATGGCCAAAACTGGTTTAAGATAAACCTGCTTGAATGTAGTATCCAACCTAACTGATTTGAGTCAGACTGGTTTATGGAACATATGTCCTAGACCTCTTCTGGTTTACGTTAAATCAGAGTCCCCCAGCATTCCAGCATGATTTTCAGCCCTGGGCTGGGTGGGGTTGGGCTGGGCTGGGCTGGGCTGGACTGTCTGCTCCAGAGAGTAGGGGTGGGCCCACCCCTCTCCACCTTAGCCAGAGCTCCGTCTGGCTGCAAAGCAGGTGGGGGACTGCACGCAAAGTAGCATCTGCCTGGTTTACCTGTGCCTCATACTCCCCTTGCTCACTACTCCATCAGGGAACCCTCCTCTCCCACAACAGGGACCCCAGTGACACAAACTCCAGCCAGCTTCTGGCTATGTCACCCCTATGCTAGCTAATGGTGTGTGTGTGTGTGTGTGTCCAATTTCACAACAAAGGCAGACAGAATGGTCTCTGCTTAAGGATTTTCGGAACTAATCTGCAGGTCAGCTGGTAGCATCCCTCTGTTCTTCCTCACAAATGCCTTGGAAGAGCTTGAACTAATGAGAGAGGCTTTGTTTTCTTGATGGGCTGATAACCTTTGTGTTCTGACAAGCTCCCTGCTGGCTTATTTCAAAGACCACAATCTGCAGTGTTCAAGAAGGGACAGAAAAGTACGAGAAATGACCTGGTTTGCAATGAATGCAGTGCCTGTCAGTTTGCTGCAGACAGTATGAAAAGCTCAGTACCATCAACAGATACATGCACTCCACACAAACAGTCCTCCCTCCCACACCCACCTTTGCCTCAAGTGCTAGCCACAGGCCAGGATCTCACAACATTCCTGCTCCTTGAGCAGCGAGCTGGAAAAAGCCTGGTGAGGGCTGCTTCTTTCTCCCCCTCCAGGCACGCCCCAGCTGGGGACTGTGCAGGCTAGCATTGGCGATGCATAGGGGGTGCATGTGCACCCCCTGAGATTGGCCGTGCACCCCCTGGAAGTGCCAGCTATGAAACTGGAAGTGCCTGCCTAAATGCACTTCCAGTTTTGCCACTGGTGGTTCCATGCTTGGCGATCGGCCGCTGGGGGACCACCTCCTGGTCAGGGATCGTCCACGTTGGATCCCCCACCCTCATCAACAATCTGGTGCCCCTCCAGACTCAGAAGACACCAGTTGCCCATGCAGGCCAGGGTGGGGGTTTGAAGTCCTCCCTTATCATAGCAGCCTGCTGGGGTTTGGCCACACACCCCCAAAAGGGAAGGGAGGTCTTGCTCTAGTATCCCCAGCTTCTAGCCTGAGCCACTGCAGGCATGCGCTGGTATTCCCTGATTCAAAAGTGAATCTCTATCCACTTGCAAATCAGTTCAATCTCTGCAGTTTAGACTAAACTGCAAAGATTGAATCAGTTCAGGCTCAGGCTCTAGACTTTAAACAAAGTGCACACCATGGGTGAAGGAGGCCCTCTGAGTGAAGTTGTACAGGATGCTAACGTACATCTATTTTCCAGGCTATACATTAACACAGTGCTCCTACATACTTAGTCAAGTATAACTGTGGGTGGAGACAGCTAAATGACAGGAGTGAACCTGGCAAAGTTACTGATGTTGTTCAAGTATGTGTACCACATTCAGTGGGCATACATTATTTCTGCGTGGAGCCCACCATGAAGCAGCCAAGAAAGCATTAGCTGGAGGGTAAAGGTAGACTTGCTGCAAAAAAGAAATTAAAAGGGAAAAAAAAAGGACCTGATCTTGAAAGATTTAAATAGAGAAATACAAGCTTTACATCCCAGATGACAATGAGGCATGGATCAATTTACAGGCTTCAAGGTGACCATCATCCATGAAACCTTCAAGAACCATTTCAGAGACCACTTCTTCCTCAGCAACCCATCACGAGACCCACAATTTCCAGGGTTTCTGCCTCAGAGAGCCTAAGTAACAATGCCTGGACTATGCAAATGAGCTTGGAACTTACCTAGAATTGATAGTTGCCACCAGATACGAATTTGTCTAGTCTTACACTTTTGATGTCCAAACAACAACTTAAAACTGAGGTCTATTTCTCCACCACAGGAATTAGAAAAAAACAAATTCCTCCCACAAAAAAAAATAACAGTCCATCAGAGAAGTCCCAGGACTGGTGTGTATCACAGTGGTGGGGTAAGGTAATCTTCACCAAAAATACCCTCTCATGTGAGATTCTCTTTGGCCTTTAAAATAATCTTGCCTAATGTAGTTAACCTATTCATAGTGCTAACTTGCAGTACCAGCTAGGCAGACAAACCTCAAAAACCCAAATCTAAATTTTGTGGGGAGGAAAGTCAAACCTTGAACTGACACCCAGAGCCAAGTTTTGCCTCTGGCAGTTTTTTTTGTACCGTCCAATTGACTAAAGATGTCAGATGCAAAATCACTCCTTGAATTTGAGAGCATTCAAGTTTAAGACCCATTTCACATCTCCATACACAGCGTAGCATGTTTAATACCAAGATTTTGTCCAAGGCTCATCACAGAACACACACTTAAGGAAATTGTTTCTCTAAAACTAAATATCCTTTATTATTATTATTAGTAGTAGTAGTAGTAGTAGTTTATGGCTGCTTTTGCTTGGAAGACCATGCCAGTGCATGCAGGAGATACATTTTGTTAAAGAGCTAAGTGGGTCTTCATTAATGTGTGTTGTATAATCATGGAGAAAACTGGTGTAGTGACTAAAGCACAGCATTAAAAACTAGGATAACTGAGATCTAGTCTCTGTTTCATCCATTGACTCAGCGCATGACTATGGGCGAAGTCATTTAACCATCTCCGTGCCCCATCTTTAATGAGAACAATGATGTCTATGATACCAGCTTCACAGAGATCATGCTGGATTAAAGTGATATTCTTTGAGTAGAGCTACTGGTGTACAGTCATATCATCATTCAGAATTTAAATGCCTCATGGCAAACTAGTTGTTATTGCCCAATTTAAACAACACTGCACACATCAAAAGCTCTAGTCCACATACTCTCTAAGCATTGATCACGTCAGTGAAAACTCATTGATGCAAGCACCTTATCTGACAATTGTGGCTGACTATCTTATATTTCCCTCCCATTCCTGCAGAAAGCAGATCAAGAAGTATCTTCAATAACTTCCTACTAATGCTTTTTACATCTTCTGGGAAAGCAGGGACTCTTGTTTTTTAGTTGCACTGAGAAACAAAAATTGGCTTTTAGCTGGTGCCATTTTAGAGAGATGGGTTTCAGTGAGCACTGTCTTTTCCCATTAGCGCTGCTCTAGTGCTGCTGATAGGTGCCAGATTGACAACTGCAAACATGGCAAAAGAAAGAGATAAGTCCTCTGTGTATTCACGAGATATAGGTAGGAAGACATGTGGCAAGCTCCCCCAGCTTGCCTTAGTCTGGTTCCACAAGCACAGCACCCTGGGGTAACTCTTTGTGACAGATTTCTTTTTTTTTTTTTGATTGAATACTACTAAAGATGCCAGTTAGAGGATTACCAAAACCCCAGCTGAAGCCACCCATCAGCTGCTAAAATAGACACATAGGGAAGCTTTACCTTGTGGACCATCACAAGACATTAGCTTTACTTCATCTCTGAGAAAGCTCAAGTTGGATTGTAAAAGCCTCTGCACCAGGACAAGCTTGATCCCCTTCTTCTGCTCAGTGAAGTCTCTCATCTGAACATTTTTCACCCGAGAATGTGCAGTTTGGGGTCAACTGAAATGCTTGATGAGTTCCTGTTGATTTCAGTGAAACATTTCCCTCTGTTAAAATTACATTCCCCCTGCCCCCCTGCCACAAAATCCCGACTCATTTTCACCTTTTCCAAAATGGTGTTTTGTTACGAAATTTAACAACTTTGTTTTGTTTTGTTTTTTAATGTTGCTTGGCCTGAAACTTTTTTTTTATTTTTTCTACAATTTTGTGTTTGGATTAAACATTTCAAAAGGTTTTGCTTTCAGGTTAACTCAAAAGAAATAGGTGGTCTCCTAATACACACACTATTCTAACACCAAATTCTACCTTCCTC
Source organism: Alligator mississippiensis (assembly GCF_030867095.1). Lineage (NCBI taxonomy): Eukaryota > Metazoa > Chordata > Crocodylia > Alligatoridae > Alligator > Alligator mississippiensis. The sequence continues at coordinate 23,088,846 of NC_081837.1, read as the reverse complement.
CTTGAATAGTTGCATTCACTTTGCTGGGATTTGCAATAAGAGGTCTGAGTGACAGATATGGATAATTCCCACTGAGTTTCTAGTTTTACCACATGGGAGTTTGATGTCCGGTGTCCTAGGAAGTGCACAAGTAGGCTCACTGATACTCCTATGCAAATGCAATATGACCTAGCAAAATAAACCCTGGACCTGAGTTTAGTTTCCAGCCATGACTCGGGTTTGTTGCATGAATCCGGGCCTCTCTGCTCTTTGGCTTCTCCATCTGTATGGAATAGAAATGCATAGATTAACCTCCTTTGGAAAAGTGCTTTGAAATGTATATAAAACTAATATTATTAATGTTCATGAACTTAAGACTAGCTGGGGCATTAAGCCATTAGAGAAGAGGGACCATAGAAGCACTGCCAGAGCATATAAGCACAATAAAATCATCATTAACCTCTCTTGACCCCACTTTCTCCCTCTGCAAAATAAGTACAATCATCTGAGCTTGCTTATGGGATACAGCAAATCTTACAACTTGCAGAATCATAGATAGTGAGACTGGCAAAGACCTCAGGAGGTCACATCTAGTCCAACCCCTGCTCAAAGCAGGACCAGCCCCAGTTAGATCATTCCAGTGAGGGCTTTGGCGAGCTGGGCCTTAAAAACCTCCAAGGATGGAGACTCCACCACCTCAACAGGTAACCTAAATTGAAGGAGGAGAAAGTAGAAGGATTGTGGGTTAGGTTACATGGGGGGCAAGGAAAAAGGGATTTGGTGGTAGGGGTCTTCTACAGACCCCCACACCAAGGGGAAGAAATAGATTCAGGGCTCCTGAGGCAGCCCTCGGAGACCATAAAAACTAAGGAGGCGATAGTCATGGGGGACCTAAACTTCCCAGACATCTGCTGGGAGACACAGACAACAAAGTCCCACCATTCATGCACATTCCTATCCTGCATACAGGACCTCCACCTGATGCAGGAGGTACACAGTCCCACTAGGGGGAATGCCTTACTGGACCTGGTATTGGCAATGGGGGATGATATGGTAGGGGACCTACAGATCGGTGGTCACCTGGGGGACAGTGATCACCAAATAATAGAATTCATCATTAGACATCGAGTGGGTAAGGTAACTAATAGGGTGAAAGTGCTAGACTTTAGGAAAGCTGATTTCAATGAACTCAGGCTATTAGTCAAGGATGCACTGCAGAGTAGGAGTTTTGAAGAGATGGGAGCCCAGGAAGGGTGGCTGTGCCTTCAGGAAATGATCCTTCGGGCACAGAGGGAGACGATCCCGATGCGAGGAAAAAGAGGGAAAGGGGCCAGGAGGCTTCCTTTGCTGACTAGAGAAATCCAGGGCAGCCTATGGGCTAAAAGGGGAGCATATAAAAAGTGGAAACAGGGGGAGATTACCAAAGAGGAGTATACCTCCTTTGCTCGCGCTTGTAGGGAGGCAGTTAGATGGGCCAAAGCTACCATGGAGCAGAGGATGGCATCCCAAGTAAAGGATAACAAAAAAAAAAAAAAAATGTTTTTTTTAGATATATAGGGAGTAAAAGGAAGGCCCAGGGAGAAATAGGACCCCTACTAAATGGGCAGAAGCAATTGGTGATGGACAGGGGGGACAAGGCTGAACTCCTCAATGAGTTCTTTGCCTCAGTGTTCCTAAGTGAGGGGCAAGACAAGGCTCTCACTGGGATTGTAGAGAGGCAGAAGCAAGGCACCAGACTGCCATGCGTAGACCCTGAGATGGTGCAGAGTCACTTGGAGGAATTGGATGCTTTTAAGTCGACAGGTCCAGATGAGCTCCATCCGAGGGTACTGAAGGCACTGGCTGACATCATTGCACAGCCACTGGCAGGAATATTTGAACACTCATGGTTCACAGACCAGGTCCCGGAGGACTGGAAAAGAGCCAATGTGGTCCCCATTTTCAAGAAGGAAAGGAAGGAGGACCCAGGCAACTATAGGCCAGTCAGTCTCACCTCCATCCTTGGCAAAGTCTTTGAAAAAATTATCAAAGCTCACATTTGCGAGAGCCCGGCAGGACAAATTATGCTGAGGGGAAACCAGCATGGGTTCATAGCAGGTAGATCATGCCTGACTAATCTAGTCTCTTTTTATGACCAGGTTACAAAATGCCCTGATGCAGGAGTAGGGGTTGACATTGTATACTTATACTTCAGGAAGGCCTTCGATACGGTATCCCACACCATACTGGTGAACAAGTTAAGAGGCTTTGACTTGGATGACTACACAGTCCGGTGGGTGGCAAATTGTCTAGAGGGTCACACCCAGAGAGTCGTAGTGGATGGGTCGGTATTGACCTGGAAGGGTGTGGGCCGTGGGGTCCCACAGGGCTCGGTCCTTGGATCGATACTCTTTAATGTCTTCATCAGCAACTTGGACGAGGGAGGGAAGTGTACTCTGTCCAAGTTTGCAGATGACACAAAACTGTGGGGAGAAGTGGACACGCCAGAGGGCAGGGAACAACTACAGGCAGACCTTGACAGGTAGGACAAATGGGCAGAAAACAACAGAATGAAATTCAACAAGGAGAAATGCAAAGTGCTGCACCTAGAGAGGAAAAAATGGCCATCATACCTACTGCCTAGGAAATTACCTGCTTGGTGAAATGGAAGTGGAAAGGGATCTTGGAGTCCTAGTGGACTCCAACATGAACATGAGTCGGTGGTGTGACAAAGCTAATGGCACTTTATCGTGCATCATCAAATGCAAGACGAACAGATCCAAGGAGGTGATACTTCCCCTCTACCGGGCGCTGGTCAGACCGCAGTGGAATACTGCGTGCAGTTTTGGGTGCCACACTTCAAGAGGGATGTGGATAACCTGGAGAGGGTCCAGAGAAGGGCCACTCATATGGTTAAGGGCTTGCAGGCCAAGCCCTACGAGGAGAGACTAGAGAACCTGGACCTTTTCAGCCTCCTCAAGAGAAGGTTGAGAGGCGACCTTGTAGCTGCCTATAAATTAATCACGGGGACACAGAAGGGAATTGGTGAGGTTTAATTCACCAAGGCACCCCCGGGGGTTACAAGAAATAATGGCCACAAGCTAGTAGACAGCAGAATTAGACTAGACATTAGGAAGAACTTCTTCACAGGTCGAGTGGCCAAGGTCTGGAATGGGCTCCCAAGGGAGGTGGTGCTCTCCCCTACCTTGGGGGTCTTCAAGAGGAGGTTAGATAAGCATCTAGCTGGGGTCATCTGAACCCAGCACTCTTTCCTGCCTATGCAGGGAGTTGGACTCGATGATCTATTGAGGTCCCTTCTGACCCTAGCATTTATGAATCTATTAACCTATTCTAGTGCTTCACCAGTCTCCTACTGAGAAAGTTTTTCCTATTATCAAACGTAAACCTCCCTTGCTGCAACTTGAGACCATTGCTCCTTGTTCTGTGACTGTTTGCTCCATCTGACTATCTGCTCCATCCTGCGACCATTGCTCCATCTGACATAGTGGTGATAATCCTGGGAACATCTTTATGCCCAGTACTGGTGAACAAAAATACGATGAGCCAACAACCTAATATAGCTCAGTATAGGGTGAACCCCATGCAGTATGGATATAAGTTCAATTGGCCTTCACTTCGCTTCGCACAAAGAGCATGTACAACATTACCAGTCCAATTGCCATTTTGCATGATTGGCTCCCTACTCTGAAAAGCAATACATTCTCCCAGACCATTCAGGTGTTTCTGCTCCAGGGCCAATCAAAATGTGAAAGCGCTGAAAAAGAGCAAATATCTACGCCAAGGTTATTTCTGCAAAAACAATTCCTCTGCACAAACACAGAGCACCACTGAAACATGGTCACCCCTGGCATGTGCATTTAAAGCCTTGAGAAGAATAGCACCACAACAGAGCACATCTTAGGGAGCGTTCAGCACTTTGAATGCTTAATTTAGTCCTATGCTCTATATAGAATGCATGTGAACATTGACACACATCTGTAAAGCCTGGTAGATGAAATTACTTAATGACATTAAAATGTTTCAGATATCTGAATAATTTATCTTCTACTCTCCCGACCCCCAGCTTCTACTGATCTACTTCTGCCAGCACATTGTCTGTAAGGTCTCAGGCACCGGCATGATTTTGACAAGGAGCAATTCTTTTTTCTAAATAAATAAATAGATGAGTGAGATGCTCTGGCAAGGGCTATCATGATGTCACATGATCACTTCTAATTCAGTTTTCCAGGGCATTTTTTTATAAGCTTTCATAAACTATCTCCCTATTTGTCCAGGGGTGCTTTGTTCACAGAGACTGCAAAAGGCACTCCAAGGGAAGTACTGAACACAGGAGGATGAACTCCCTCTTGAGGGGGTTGCTTGCTAAACGCTGTTGTGAAGAGCTGCAAACAAATCCCATTGTCAGAACTAGAACCGAGCTATACCGGCACATGCCTGCGACTGGTTGTTGGACTTAACCTGTCTGATTTTCACTTGCCTTGAAGCCTCATTTGCTTATACATTGGTACAAAATGCTACAATCCCAATTCAGAAGACGATTTTTTTAATTAAATTTGTATCCGAGGCCACCTTAGCCAAAACTAACTCCAAATTCAAGAGTCCAGACCCAAAAGTGGCCCTACTACCAGCAAACATCTTCCACCCACATCTGGGGCTTCAGAGGTTTCCAAAACCTTTGGTGGGCATCCTACTTGCAGGCCCAAGCCCAGAGGCTTGGGGTTCGGATGCTCTCGAGTTGTGCTTGCCCTTAGCCATAAGGCCCTCGCAGCAAGCAAGGGAGGAGACTTCCATTTCCATAACCTGGGCTTAAAGAAGCTGCACCTCGGTGGGTACTGAACCACGCCACAAGAGCAGCACACCAATCCCCATTCAAAAGCAGCCCTATATATTCTCCGGCAATTTAAACACATAAGGTTTAAATTCCTGACAGGACAGAGCTGACACACTTTATAATGAAAGAAATTACCATTGATTGCCTGCCAAGAGACGTTTCTGTAGGTCACGTTGAGGCCAAAGCACCAGATGTCCTCCTGAGGGATACCGCAGGCAAGAATGGATTCTCCCCACTCGACACTTTATTCTCTCCAAGTCACCGCTGTGATCTCAAGCTCAAGAGAGCGACCCAGGTAAAGGAGAGGGAGAAGCCGGCTGTGCACATGTTGCTGGGTGACGGCACATATTTAACAGACACAACACCCAGGTAAAAATCAAGTAGGCAGCACTTGTGCATAGGTGATTATTCATGTGAGACCTACCACCAACAGCTAGACAACTTAAGATAACAAGCTATCGTATTGCGTTATTCACCTCCTTTACATCGTTTCCCTATCCTGTTAGCATAGCACAAGGCAGGCAATTATTTCAAGCAAAGGGCCAGTTAACGAGTTTTGGCAAGCCATCAAGGGCTGCATGACGGGCAGCCAGCGGCAGATAAAGATTATTTTTCTAATTTTTTTAGGGGACCTTTGGGCCAGATAGACTGGCTTGGCAGGCTGCATTTTGCCCACCCCTGGCACAGCAGAATGCAAATCCCAGTGCAGGATGGCACTGGAAAATAAAGAGAGTGCCTGAGTGAGTACTGGCAGGAAAGATTTCCCTGGAAACATGACATTGACAAGGAAAGTCTGTTTTGACAAAGCAAATTTGTCCTGACAAGAATGGTTCCATAATAACCCCAGGTTCCTTCTGCAGCCAGCAGCACAGGCAAACACACCCTACAAGTTTAGAGAATTGAGTCGTAGAGAAGTCCTACTTATTACATCACAAAGATGCCCCTATGAGTAGGAGCGCTCAGAGAAGCACAGCACATGCATCAAATCATAGAAAATGGGGGTTGGAAGGGAGCTCAGGGGGTCACATCTAGTCCAAGCCCCTGCTCCAAGCAGGACTAGCCCCAACTACATCATCCCAGCCAGGGCTTTGTCAAGCTGGCCCTTAAAAACCTCCAAGGATGGAGGTTGCACCACCTCTCTGGGTAACCTGTTCCAGTGCTTGCAGAGGTGGTGCCAGCACAGCCAAATACATCCTACAGTGCTAGAGACCAAATCACAGAGCACTCCTGCTTGTCCCATCACAACGATGTCCCTACAAGTAGGAATACCCAGAGAAGCACGGCACGCTCAAGGACACAACAACTCAATAATGACTTTTCAGTCTGGCTATCAACACCGAGACTGACTTAATCATGCTGCTCCGACCCAGCTGCTCATCATTTCAGCTCACTCTGCAATGATGACACGCAGTGGCTGGCTACCTCTTGGCACAGACCTGGCATGGGGCAAAGGAATGGTTTGCTAAAGTCATTTTGAGGCATGGAGGGTAACGGTAGAGGGCATTTTCTGAAAACGGGCTACGTTTTAAAGCTGATGTTCACTTACGAGTCCAGGGACAGAGGTCTTGGGATACGCAATTCTTTCCAACTTGAGCAACTTGGTTCTCTGTATTCTCCGTCAGTTTTGAATGCTGACATCAGATCCTCCCAGCATCCACAAGCATACGTGATCATATTCTCCTGAGAAGCCTTTGGAGAACAAAGCAAAACACCTTATATTATTGCTTATCCAGCAGCTTACGTCAGCAGCTTATCCCATTAACCATGGCAACTGCACATCGGGATATGCCCTTTCAAGTGCAACCAATACTGTGGAATGGATAAGCAATGTTCAAACCCTCTCTTTTGCTATGATGGAGACACACAAGAAGTCTTATACTACACAAACTTCTCCACAGATGAGCCACTGTTTTGTCTCCAGGGGCAGTTCTTGTGCACCTATGACCTACTTACCCGAATCTGGACTTGCAGATGAAACCCTCTTTTTTAGTCCGTGCACAAAAAAAAAAAAAGAATCTTAGTAACTGTATGCTTCTTTAATTTTTTCCACAAATCAAGCCTCGGGTATTTGTCCCGGTTACAATTCATGATTTGCCCCATTCATAGCCAGTTCCAGATGCTGGAGAAACCCCTCATGCCAACAGGATGAAGAGCCAGGAGCCATCAATGTGCATGGAGGGAACATAACTCAGTTGCAGGAATGGGTGCATGGGAGCTTTGCCTTGTTTCCCCCAAAGTCTCTGCCTTCTTGGTCAGCCATGGGTTTAACAGATTTAAAATATCTATTAAAATTAGCACCAGGACTCGGGTAATTCCGCTAGAAGGAAAAGTGGCCATTCGAGCTAACACAATGAGGTCTGCTCATGCTCGCCTTGTAGAATGAGTTAACTGACAGCTTTAACCAATCCCACTTATTACATGCTTGGAAAACACTCACTATAAAGTGCAGATCCCTCATGCCCTGCAGTAAAACACAGGTCCCAGCTAACTCAATTAGCCCAGCATGGTTGTTCCTGGGCAATGTGCTTCGTTTGTGCACTACAACACATGCAGAAGCGCCATGCAAAAACTGAAAAGCTCTATTCAAATCAGGCTGACCTTGGGGATCTCTGCAGATTAGACTGCAGGGAGAGCACACCGGTCAGCTGTAAGAGAGACAGCAACTGTGAAAAAAAGAAAGCAGTACATGAATTGCTTTCATTTGTCCGGGTATAAGGAGAGAGGAAAACAGAACCTGAATGGTACAAAAGAGTGGACAGGAGCCAAAAACTTAAAAACACTAAGCCATGATTGCATCCAATACTTTTGGGAACACAACTGCTGTGCTGAAAAGGACAAAACACCTATTGAGTTCACAAAGATATTTGCTTCGTTAAGTACTACAGCATTTGGTCCTTTGGAGTTAGTTCTGCAACCAGACACAGCTCACGTGATCCTGAAGGGACGCTGCCATTGAAGGGGCCTTGTAGTTCACCCAGCAAGTTCAAATCATCATTGCAGCACACCCTACAAGTATTTTGTGCAGCACAGCAATAGTACCGAGGGGAAAACCAGGAGGAATTGCCACAAACTCCTGGAAGATGGATTCAGGCTCAACCTTAGGAAAAAGTTGTTCACAATCAGGGAGTCCAGACTATGGAAAAAGATCCCTCCAGAGGTGGTGCGATCAGCCAATCACCTACCCTGTAAACCTTCAAGAGGAGACTGGATGGTCACCTTGCTGGGGTCATTTGACCCCAGTTGTCTTTCCTGCCTGGTGCAGGAGACTGGACCCGATGATCTGCCAAGGTCCCTCCAGCCCCTTACAAGCTATGAATCACGCACAGACGCTCCAGCTGGGGAGTGAGGCAGCAGTCTGTACGCCAGTCCGTGGCTGAAGCATTCAGGTTTTTGAAGCACTTCCAAGTGAAGCACTCATCAAATCTCAGGGTGGGACAGGCACAGATTTGGCCTTCTGCACCAAGCCACTTTGACAACCCGATTCAATGTGAAATTTGCTCTTTGCAAACATTAAAGTCCAAGGCATCCTATTAATAGGGTTCAGCGTGTGTAAGTCTGCATGACATAGAACAATACTAATACTCACACACTCAAAGGGCTGGATTAAACACACACACACTTTTCAAACTCTTTATACAGATAACACTCAAATGCAACTGCCTGCCACCCCAACACTCCCGCACATATGCACGCACTCTCCACTGTGCTTTGCTCCAGGAATACTGGCACATTTTACAGTGGGGAGTGGATGCCATCTGGGTACATAGGCTCAATTAACACGTGTTGACTGGGGGGGGGGGGAGGAAGAAACACACAAGCATCCTTCTGATTTCTACTTGGCCTATGCATTGTACTATAAGGATACCAAATAAGAGCAGGGCCCCACGGCACTAAGTGCTTGATATTATAATTGGTCTCTGGCTTAAGCTCCTTATGAACTACATAGACAACAGATGGCGAGAGTTAGAGAAACACAGAGAGAAGAACTGACTTTCCCCTGGATGACAAAAGCTGCAGGGCTGATAACAAAATCAACATCTCCTTAGTTCACGCCTGTCCTCCGTCCCTTCAACCACTCTGCATTCAACAGGGACTTGCAGATTGATATACTGATCAGTAGCTCTATTAAGTAAAATAGCTTTTCTGTTCCAGAAGCCTTTGCAAGAGGTCTATTGCTGCAAGCATTTTGATCATTAAATATCAGTACATAATCTCTGGTTGTATCAATCATCTACAAAGGGTTCCTTCCCTCTTCCTGTGTTGCATTTTTTTCTTTTCCAAATAGTTGTAAAGGATGCTTCTGATGATTTTGTAAATATACTCAGACCAACTAATGGTGTATTTATTGCCCCCCACTCCCGCCCCCCCTGCCAGCATATTTACTTTTCATCGTAGGTCTTTATAAAGGACATCAGTATCTAGATTCCCTTTTACAGGCTGGGAATTAGGCACAATAAGGCAATGTGATTTATCCACCACTTAGCAGCAGCAGTAGATTCACCCTTGGTCTCCCCTAAGTCTGGAAGTTCATAGGAGTTGGGTACCGAACCTGCCTAGCAGGATTTTCCAACAGCATCTGCAGATTTGTGTGTTAGGCACCTAAATCTCTTTGAAAAACCTGATCATCCATGCTCCAGCTCTCCATTATACCATGGTAACAGTACTTCACAATCATTTACATAGATATCCTCATCCAGGAGAGGCAGGGAGGTGCTAGATACCATAGTAATGGAGACTGTATAACAATTTCTGAATTCAAAACAAGATCCACGGATCTGGATTAGGTCAACTGAGTTCTTCATATCTTACATGCTCTTTCATATCTATACTGGTGCCAGCTCCCCTGCAGAACAGGGAGAGGAACAAGATAAACTGGTACCCAGTCTCAAGGTACTTCTCCTCTTGCTGCCAGTTGCTCTTCGCTTTGAAACATCAAATCTCACATAGTAACAGCTGCAGTTTGCACTCCCCCTCTAGTTAAAGACAAGCCCTGCAGTGGATCTCCCAGAGGTTACAAGAACAAGAACTAATGTACTAAGCTGCTTGAATAAGAACATAAACAATGGTAGAAAGTAATGGGCTGAGACAGAGACCGCTCACCATTATTATCCAGCCACAAGTCCAGAGCACAGGGCTCTTGCACTAGCATGAGTCATTACTTACTTTTTAATTACTAAGTGCAGTTTTCAGCACTATTTTAATAAACAGATTTTTTGGGTTTTTTTGTGTTTTTTAACAAGGATGGCTCTGGATGTTCTCAGTATAGCATCCTGTCTTTACCGGAGATGTCTTGCTTGCTGCAAGCGAAACTAACCAACTGGAATATTGTGCTTGTGATATGGACATTTTGACCGGCTTTGTTATGCAACACCCAGCACATATTTTGTCTTTGTGGAAACTCCCTCCCCTCAATAACAGCAAATCAACAGCTCCCTGCCAGATCTCTGACCTGCCTAGATCTTGGGCAGCCTGCTTGGTTGCGCACAGGCTTTTTCATTTCCTTGATCACTGGTGCCAACACAGATGCACGAGAGGCCAAATCATACCACAACCACTTGGTACCTAAACAGCTTATTTCATCTAATGATCTCAAAGCATTTCACACACCTTGAGTAATTAAGCTTCACAGCAGTATGCGGAGGCAGTTAAGTATTATTCCCATAGAAAAAAAATGGAGGGATAAGGATGAATTGAAGATGACAGTTTAATCACAGACCCCCAGAGCAACTCCAAGAGCATTTGACCTTTGAATTCTACTTAGGGACCGATATGTCCCTCCTTGCCATGCCCTTCAGATTCCTGTTCAAGACCTGCATTGAACAGAGAGGTTAAAACACAGTCAGCCAAAGCCACCAAATTTTCCCAAATCAAAGCCAGAAACAATAAGTTACTCTGGGATCACTCAAACAAATGAAACTTGGCCCAAATTCCTGGCCCTCAGCAGAGCTTCCCATTTGTCATTAAAGGAGAAAGCATATCACTCCCTACTGATTTCAGATAGCATAGGGAAAGTTTTTCTGTGCAGATCTATTAATAAAGTATAGCTTGCTGTTGCTGTTACTGTATGGTTTCAAAGAGCGACAATTTTCTGCCAAGCTAAATTCAGGAAGTGGCGGGACATACATAAGGAAAACTACGTCCAAAACGGAAAAGGGAAGGCGATTCCTATCCGTTGCGACAAAAACCTAGATAGGGCACAAAACCACCTAAGACGATGGCCTTGAAAGTGTAGAATCCAAACTAGGAGGTGTATTCAGATCTGCAGTTTTTCAGGCATGCTAACGTTAGCAGGACATCAATGTACTCCAGCTGAAGAAAAGTAGGAACACCGGTCTAGAAAGGCATCCCAAAGCCCTTATTTTTCTTTGATGAGTCGTTTCTGACAAATTGTGCTAAACGGTTAAATTTAATTTAGTTCCTGCAACAAAAAGTAAAATTGAAAAGCAATTTGTCTATTATGTCTGAGAAAGTACATTTTATATACATGTAATTATTTTAACTATTCATCACAAAACTTCAAAGGCAGCCCTCACATGTCATAAATCAAAAACCTTCAGGGCAAATGTCACCAAACCTAGTTGTTATTAAATGCCACCAGTGTTCAATTATCCCTTTTGTTTTATTTTAACATCATCATATTGACTATTAGTCTTTTAAATTAAAGGTGGCATCTCTGGGAAAGAATGATTGTCTTTTGCAAAGATGGTAATGTTTAAAGTACATCAAAAGGAGCTGTATATTTCAGTCCCGTATAAGACTGAAATCCATTATATTGCAATGGGGGAAAATATACATGGGCACCAAGAGTCGCTCAACAAAAGATTTCTTTTGGTGCCCAGAAAAATGAGGGTCAGGCAGCAAACATCACAAAAATATGTATAGGGCAAAATGCAAGGTTTCCCCCCCCCCCCACGGGGACCTTTAAAAAAAAAAAAAAAAAAGGTTGTTTGCTTGTTTGTTTTAAATGTAGCTGTTTATGAAGAAACCAAGGGAAATAGTCCATCAAAATTAAATGGACTTCCATGAGATCAGGTACAGTCATTGGCGTTATTAAAAATATAATCGCACCTACGTATTACATGCTCGATTGCAGTGCTATTGAGTTAGGCACAGCACATGCAAATCAAAAGCTTTCATGCCACATCCACAGGACAGACCAAGTACACAAGGGAAATTACGGAGCGACAAAGTGGCTCGTGTAAGAAGGTGAGTAGCAAAGCTGGGAACAGAAAACCAGGTTTCCTTACTCTCATCCAGTACCCTGTGAAATAGGTACTTTGCCTCTGATTGAGTTTCTTAGCTTAAACATTTCAGTATCAATCCTTCAATCAGATCCTCACCCAGAAGCCCTTGGGCTTCAGTGTCAATGTGAGTGGCCCATTACAGTCACCCCATAGCCCAAGCAAGTCAGTGAGGCGCCGTACACAGAGGTTTAAATTGACTTTATGGATCTGGGCTGCATTTTAGTTGTGTGTAAGTGTCTAGACTGCATGTGACTGTGACTGTAGAAAAAGCTCACGGCTTTCTCAGCAAGTTATGTAAACTAGGGTTAATATAATGTCAGGGTTAAATGAATGTTTGCATTGATAAGTAGATGAGAAATCCCAGTGCTTGCAAGCATTGTATGAGCTAATTCCAAATCCTGACTTGCAAATATTTACAGAGCTTTAGCTCACTCAGTAAATACTCACAAATCATTTGTAACTCACTACTTGATGTAAACTGCAGTTTTCATACAGTGGAATTCACTGACAAAGAGCAGCTGCACTTCCTCACTGTTTTTCTGCAAAGTTGCGAAGCAAGGTGGTATTTATGCACCCTAGCTTCATCACCATACCATGGTCTAATGCTTCACAGCTTCTGTCCAATCCTAATCTAACTTGAGCAAAATAGATGAGTTTTTAAACTGATATTTCCAAGCAGGTTTTCATCACTGCTCCTCCCTCACGCCATGGCAAAAGACAGTTGGAAGTACGGGACTTACCACTGGACCCTTCACTCTTTGAAGAGTCTTGCTAACTTAGTGGCCCCACTCGTGGTGGGCTGTATTATTCAAAACCAGTAAATCTAATACAAAGTGGAATTCAGTGACTCCCATATCAAACACTCGGTCACATTTCACATTAAAAGCTTTTTTGGTAAAAATGTAATAAATGAATAGATGCTATACAGTTGATAAAATACACATGGCACACCGAAGATGCTTTTAATTTATGTGCATCAGAAGCAAAGTGTTATAAATAGTTATAAAACCCAGCAGATCAACAGATGGCTCTTAATGGGCCCTAAGTGTCAAGACTGGTTCTAAGGGAGAAGGTACCTTCTTTAGCTACCTATGGCCCATATTTTGTAGGGACTTATCAATCAAAATTAGTGCCTTGAATTGGGCCCAGAAAGCTAGGGCAGGCTCTGGAGCAGCAAAGCAATGTACCCCCAGTGAGGCACTCACATCAGAGGGCAGGCCCCCATATTTTTCACCAGGTGCAGCTGCTGGAGAGTCATCAATGGCAGAATTACATAGAAAACACAGCAGCAGTCTATTCCCTAGGTTATGAAGGTGTGGACAATGGTGGCCAGATCTGACTCGGCAAGAAAGGATCAGAGCCTTCTCACTGGGTGGTGGCGTAAAACATTTCTAGCAAATGCCATCACCTGAGCATACAGGTGTGGGCAAGGATCCAGGAGTGCCCCAAGACTGTAAAACTGAGTCAAAAGGGGAGGTCTGAACACCATCAAGAATGGGCAATCCCTACGCTCTGCGGGTTGACCATCAACCTCTTGTCATGCACAGAAATCAATTGAACAGGCTTTTACTATCAAATCAAGGGGGAAATGTGAAGGGAGTTGTTGTTGTTGCTGTTTTACTTCAAATTACTTTTGGGGAAAAAATACCATATTGTCTTTGTGGAGCCTTTTGCTATGAACAAAGGAGGGAGCTGTGATAACGTGCACAACTGCAGCTCTTCTGAAACGTAAAGGACCTCTCTATGCGCGATACTGAACGTCTAAGATCTAAGCCCTACAAGGAGAGACTAGAGAAACTGGACCTTTACAGCCTCCGCAAGAGAAGGTTGAGAGGCGACCTTTTGGCTGCCTATAAGTTCATCATGGGGGCACAGAAGGGAATTGGTGAGTATTTATTCACCAAGGCGCCCCTGGGGGTTACAAGAAATAATGGCCACAAGCTAGCAGAAAGCAGATTTAGATTGGACATTAGGAGGAACTTCTTCACAGTTCGAGTGGCCAAGGTCTGGAACAGGCTCCCAAGGGAGGTGGTGCTCTTCCCTACCCTGGGGGTCTTCAAGAGGAGGTTAGATGAGTATCTAGCTGGGGTCATCTAGACCCAGCACTCTTTCCTGCTTATGCAGGGGGTCGGACTCGATGATCTATTGAGGTCCCTTCCGACCCTAACATCTATGAATCTATGAGGATTTGTTCAGAATTAAGCTACTACCAAGAACGCGTACAGCGTTCCTCTCCAAAATGAAAAGCATAAGTGAAAATGAATCACCATTTTTAGAGGATCCAAACCATTTGGCAGGTATAATAGAAACAGCATCAAAAAACTGTTGACATTTCCTTAGGACTGCTGCAGAGGTAAACTTGCAATAGCGATTGATTTGTTGTTTTCCCTCCAGGTATCTATACATTATTTAATGTGACTGAACATTTTTAAACCCATTTGTTGTGTTTCTGAAATATCGATGCCTTTTACAAGGTCGAGACTTCTCCTGTAAACCTCACTTCAGTGTATAAAGTGTATTGGTCTAAAATACTATAGATTAAGCTATACAAGAAAGAAATCAAGGAATTTTCTTAATAGACAGGGTGACCTTTGCACTGCTTGTGTGGGATAATCTTTGTCACACTTCACTTCTCCCCGAACTTTCATGCTTATTTTATTTCCCTTTCCCTCCCTATGCAAAGGCCTCTCTTTCTTCCGAAAAACTTCATCTCCTGTCACCCTTGAGAAAAGAGTTTGCCACGAGCAGGAAGCCAGGAATTGCCAGTCTAGGTCCAACCAGCAGGCCTTTGAGTCAAGTGGCCTGCCTGGAACAGTGGCCAGTACTAGCAGTTTAAGACAGCTAAAGAAAAAGTTTGGACAGGTAAAGAAAAGACATAATGGACAAGTATGTAATAACCTGACCCTGACAAAAATGTCTTTCCAGCTCCATCAACCGAAAGGGTCAATGTGCTTCCTGCAGAGTGTGCATTGATATTTCTGCCAAGGTATTTACAGCCAGACACCACTGTGGAGCTTTCCACTGGTATTGGCATTGCAGTCTCACCTAGACGGCTCTGTTAAAACGAAGCTCCTGCTTCAGTGGGTGCTATATAACACAAAAGCCGTGCCTCCCAGCATGTTACAAGACCCAAACCTGAACATTTTTAAGCATTTCTGCAGGTAACAAGTGGCAAATTTAACTGAGTTTCACTTATCCTTCCAGGGATCTAGGGAAGAAAAAAACCCTCTTGCCTTGCATGCGTCTCTCCTATCTTTGTAGTGCTGGATTCTGCTTTCAAAGTTATGACACTGAGCAGATAACTGGGGGCTATAAAAAAATGCTAAACAATGTGCTTGCATTCACTTCCATGTACTAGGCACCAGAAAATTGGGGTGCAGCTGCTATAAAACAGAGAACGGGTTCAATTGTACTGTCACCGAGGCTGCTAATTGAGTCCTACTAGCCACAGTGAGAGCAGGGAGGGTATTTTCCTCACCAAGAAAACGAACAAAAAACTCACTTGCAACAGCTTAGGTTAAATGGGGGGGGGGCAAGGAGAAAGGTATTTGGTGGTAGGGGTCTGCTACAGACCCCCCACACCAAGGGGAAGAACTAGATTTGGGGCTCCTGAGGCAGCTCTCGGAGACCATAAAAGCTAAAGAGGCGGTAGTCATGGGGGACCTAAACTACCCAGACATCTGCTGGGAGACACAGACGGCAAAGTCCCACCATTCACGCAGGTTTCTAACCTGTGTACAGGACCTCCACCTGACACAGGTGGTACACAGTCCCACTAGAGGGAATGCCTTACTGGATCTGGTATTGGTAATGGGGGATGACATGGTAGGGGACCAACAGATCCGTAGCCATCTGGGGGACAGCGATCACCTAATAATACAATTCTTCATAAGACATCGAGTGGGTAAGGTAACTAGTAGGGTGAAAGTGCTAGACTTTATGAAAGCTGATTTCAATGAACTCAGGAGATTTGTCAAGGACACACTGCAGAGTAGGTGTTTTGAAGTGATGGGAGCCCAAGAAGGGTGTCTGTGCCTCAAGGAAATGATCCTTCGGGGACAAAGGGAGACAAAGTGGAAAGGGACCTTGGAGTTCTAGTGGACTCCAAGATGAACATGAGTCGGCAGTGTGACGAACCCATCAGAAAAGCCAATGGCACTTTATCATGCATCAGCATATGCATGACGAATAGATCCAAAGAGGTGATACTTCCCCTCTATCGGGCACTGGTCAGACCGCAGCTGGAGTACTGCGTGCAATTTTGGGCACCACACTTCAAGAGGGATGCGGATAACCTGGGGTGGTCCAGAGAAGGGCCACTCGTATGGTTAAGGGCTTGCAGGCCAAGCCATATGAGGAGAGACTGGGGCACCTGGACCTCTTCAAACTCCGCAAGAGAAGGTTGAGAGGCGACCTTGTAGCTGCCTATAAGTTCATCATGGGGGCACAGAAGGGAATTGGTGAGGTTTTATTCACCAAGGCGCCCCTTGGGGTCAGAAGAAATAATGGCCACAAGCTAGCAGAGAGCAGATTTAGACTGGACATTAGGAAGAACTTCTTCACAGTTAGAGTGGCCAAGGTCTGGATTGGTCTCCCAAGGGAGGTGGTGCTGTCCCCTACCCTGAGGGTCTTCAAGAGGAGGTTAGATATGCATCTAGCTGGGGTCATCTAGACCCAGCACTCTTTCCTGCCTTTGCAGGGGGTCGGACTCAATCATCTATTGAGGTCCCTTCCGACCCTAACATTTATGAATCTATAAGCTCTATCCAAGCGTGGGAGAAAGTTCATTCCTGCTTGCCTTCCTAATATAAACATGCTCATCATGCTTGCCTTGCACAGATTTCACAGCCCTTTAACACAGTTGAGCCACCTTTGCAAAAAGGGGCAACTGAAGCATGGAATACAGGATTGAGCTGACTTAAATGAGAACTGGAAAGGTATCCCGCTGTCTAACTCAGTGATGCACCATGCTGGACTCCATGTGCTGATTTACCAACTCAGGATTGCCTGTGAAATGCAATTGGGGGCAAGCAGTCTAAAGTACGAGGCTGTCTAAACAGGGATCTACCCCATTTGCCAGATGGGGTTTTCTGTGACCACTGCCAAATGGTGAGCCCTGGGATTTTGGCATGGAATAACCTGGGGGCTGGGGGGAATGCCACCATGAGCAGCCTGCAATTTTTCCCCTCGCTTCAGCAGGAATTAATTAGATCCCTATGTCTAAAATCAGAGAATCAAATGAGAGAGAATGACACATTCACTTACATTCCTAGGGCCATTGTCTCCTCCAGCCTTTTTCACCCCAAATCTGATCCTCTGTCAGTAGTTCATGTCTCTAGCCTCCTTGGGAGAATGTAGCCTCTTTGTCCTGTTATGAACTTGTTATCCCAAGTTGGGACACTGAGATATGCAGAGCCCAAGTGACTTGCTCAAGGCCATAAGTGAGGGCTGTTTCAGAGCATAAATGGTCTCAGATCAATGGAGCTGCAGTCACAACCCCTGTTACTCAGCCCCCTTCCCTCATACAAATCCTATTATGTGCAAATCTGCAGTCCTCTCCACCTGCTCCTATCATGCATTGCCATTTACGGTAACCGTGAACCTGCAGTGTCACAGTACCGCACTTCTACTTTCCTGACCCACCTGTCTATCAACTCGCCTTAGCCCACATCCTTGCCACTAGTTAGTGAGTGCTGACAGCATGCACAGCCCTGCACAAAACAAAGATGAAGGCCTGGGTTTTGCCCAGAGGAGTTTACGATTTGAAGATGCAAGATGCAAAAAAAGGAAAATGTACATCACAAAATCTGTCAAAAGGGATTTGATGAGAGAAATTCACTGGCGCTAGATCAATCCACCCAAGCTCATCACAGTTATATCTGAGACCCGATGAGAGGTCACAGATGCTCAGGATGCAGGGATGTCTCTCAGCTGTGAAGCTTGAATGGGTGCTGTGCTAAGGTTGCAAGATCATTTCCTTGCTTGAGATATCTGACATTTTTGTATGTATTAACCAGGGCTATCCAGCAACATTTCTTGGGTGGTTACAGCCAGCAGAACTCTAATGCTGCACATCAGTCCTACACAGGCCTCTTATGTTGCTATCCCCATTTACCTGAACATCCATAGGATGTTTTTGGCAGCAACAGAGCTAAGACTGTCACTCAGTGACAAGCACTATACATAACTCCATTTAGTGCGAACACAGTTCTACCTCCCCCTGCAGCGACGTTTCAGAGACAGGCATTGTGATGGAAATGTCATCAGTTGAATAATGCACAGAAAATTCTCCATTTTCATGTTAGACAAGGACTTGCTCAAAAACTTTGAAACTCTGGGAAAGATCCCCACTTTAATGAATCAGCAGAAATTCAGTTACCATCTGCTTTATTTTGTTCTTTTGTTTTACCTTTGGACTTGCCCTTTCAAGTTGCTGCATTTCCCTTGCTGTAAGCTGCCCCGATCCTTCCTTGGAAAGGGTGGCATGCAACTCAAATAAAGTGGTTGTAAGCAAACACACACTTGCACTTTGCCTTAGAGAACTCAAAATTGAGGTTTTTGGTGGTCCGATGCATACATCACACAACAAGGTACTTGGGGCTTTTCAGATTTCTCTCAACCTGGGCAGTGAACCCAGCATCCCTCTGTCCTGAAGGCTCTTATTACCGCAAAGTGCAAATGAAACTTGATTAGAAGGGCTAATCTGATTTTAAAAAATAAGGGGTATTTGGGGTGTCACATGCTAAGGCGCTCACTCGAGGCAGTGACTGTCTGTCTGTTGGGAAGCTCCTAAAACAGGGCCAAGTTTTTGGGCAGAGTGCCAAGAACACCCACAACTTCAACTTGTAAGATGTTGGCATGCCAGGGATGGATAGCGGGGGAGCCTGATCCTGGTGGCCAGACAGCCTCGGACCATTCCCTGCCATCCACCCAGAGGCACGCATGCCAAGCAAAATGTCTTTGAGTGCCACACTTTGGCACCCGTGCCGGGAGTTGCCTACCCCTGTCCTAAAAGTTGTGTCAGCTCCTCTGAGTTGGGCAGGGTCTGGAGACAGATACAGATATAGGCAGTAACTCATTAAGCCAGGGGTTTTCAACCTCCTGGGGCCATCATACCCCCGGTGCCTGGTCGAGAAGGCAGGAGTCCCCCAGCGGCCAGACGAGCGGGGGGCCCCCCACGGCAGATCGGCGAAAAGTGCCCCAGGTTGAAAACACCTGCATTAAGCTAAGGCTGCTGCTCCCTTGCTCCGGCTTTCCTGACAGAGCCTGCTCGGTAGCGTGAAAAGCCTTTATTACCAATGCAAGCAAGGAGATGGAGTCCACCCACTCCGTCAGGGCCGGACTAATGCAGAGCAAACAAGGCACATGCCTCAGGCCCTAAGTGAAGAAGGGGCCCAATTGTGCTTATTTTACATACTAGAGTGAAAAAAAAAAGCCATATAAATATACAGTATTAAGCAGGGGGCCACGAGTTTGTTTGCCAGGGGCTTGCTAAAGGGTTAATCCAGCCCTGCACTCCTTGTCTCTCAAACAAGTGATAAGCCTTTAAGGGCTAGAGTCCCCTGTCAAGTAGAAAACATCCTTTGTTTGTAAGGGCTCTCAGAAGCACAAAGGCAAGCTTAGGAAATATATTACGGGCGAGATTTCTCCCAGGACTGAGCAGCACCTGGAGTTTGGGCAATAAATGTTGCTAATTCCTGAGAGCCTTGCAAGATATGGTGGCTTTTGCTCCCCACCCTTTAGAGTCGCAGCTCCAAGAGCGTGAGAACATCCTGAGGTTTCAAGATGTCTCCTGCACCGAAATCCATTCCCAGCCCTGGGGCAAAGGTTGGAAAACTTCTGAGCCCTAACAAACCAGGGAAATCAAGACAACCACACACTTAGTACTCGTTAAAGCTGCCTTTACACACACACGTATACTAGTAGGCACACACGTATACATACACGTGCATATACACGCACACTCCTGTATACATACATGCATGCATGCACATGCACACCCACACACATGCACCCTTTGCTCTGGAAACCATAACCAGACACATGCTTGTGTTATGCTTTAGAGAACACAATTGAAAGTCCTCCGACAGTCCAATGTACACATCACTCAAAATGCTACCTCGGGCTTTTCATATTTCTCTCAGCCTGGGCAACGCAGCCAAGTCTAGGCCAATCTTCAGCGCTGCCACATGCATTTGAAACCTCATTGGCTAAGGCTTACCTCCCCACATTCACCATGTGTGCACAGTGCCCGTTGCTCTCTCAGGTCAGTCAGGGCAGATCACCAGCCGTCCCACAAACCAAAGTCTCCAGTCAGAGGGCACAAGTGAAGCCCAGACATCCAGCTCATTACTTGAACAGAGGAAAATGGCACATGTACACCCCAGACTTGCTTGCAGCAGGGGAAATTGGGGAGCCTGGTTGTTGGGGAGCTTCTCACAGTGGCTTGGACCTACAGGCTCATCAGCTCCTCTGGGCAGGGCAGTGCAGGAGACAGATACAGGTGTAAGCAATAAGTGGTTAGGGTCAGCCTCCTGCCACCCTCTCTGGGATCCTCCCCAGAGGCTGCTCTGCCAGCACAGAAAGCTTTTGGCAATGCAGCAAGGAGCTGGAGTCACCTTGCTCACTGCCTGTCTCAAATAAGTGATTAGTATTTAGTGGCTAAAATACCCTATCAAGGACAAAGCCCCTTTAGTCTGCAAGGGCTGCTCAGGGCTCACAAAGGCAGGCTTAGGAAAACAGGATATGGCTTTGATTTCTCAGAGGGCTGAGCAGCACCTCCAGGTCTGGCCTTAAGTGTTGCTAATCTTTGTGACGTTTGTAATATGTAGTGGGTTTTCTTGCCCCTTCTTACATTGCCAGCTCCTACAGGCCCAAATTATGTGTGATTTTCTGCCTTCACTTGAGCAACCACACACTTCCAGCTGTGGGTGCAGGCAAAAGCTGGAAAACTTTTGAATCAGAAAGGGCCAAATGAAAAAGAAAGATACAGACAGACAACCACAAGTCTAGGGCTTGTAACATTTTAATTTTGGTGGTGGGTGAAGGGGCAAGGGAGGGAGTGAGGAGCTGGCCTCACCACCTGCAAGCACACACATGCTTGTGCTATACCTCTGAAAATTCAAAAGAAAAAAAAAAAAAAACAGTTAGAGTCAGAAGTAGCCATCACTCAAAGTGGTACCTTGGCTCTTTTTTGGATTTCCCTCAACCTGGATAATGAAATCAGTGTCAGCTCTGTTCAGTCGACTTATCAGGGAGTCCTGCTGTGAGCATTGGATCCTTTGCTGAATAAGGCTTTGTCACCCCAAATTCTCCCCCTGCCTTGCCCATTATACACCTAAGTCAACAGAACATGCCCACAAACCAAAGCCCCTTGCCAGAAGGGGCAAGCAAAGCCCAGACCTCACACTGGGTCCATGGACCAAGGTGAACAGTACCCACACACCCCAGAATTGTTTGCAGCAAGGTAATTGAGGATAAAGCACAATTTGTATCACAACAGGCACCAGCCCAGCTTTAGTGTATTTTGGGTGTCATGCATTTTCGGTCCTCTCTCTGCCAGCATGGAAAGCCTTTGCTAATGCAACCAGGTGCAGTTCACTTGCTCGCTGTCTCTCAAATAAGTGGTTAGTATTTCATGACCAGAGTACCCAGTCAAGCAGAAATTCCTTTTAGTTTGGAAGGACTAGTCAGGGTTCAGAGAAGCACAAAGGTAGAAACACTGTAGGCGCATCCACACATGCTGGCACGTGCGCTTGCAGCAGCTCAAATAGGAGCAGCACAAATTGGAGCAGGGGATTTTTGCTTCCATGCATGCGCCTGGACATGCACTTTTGTGTGGGGCAAGTTGTGCCACTTGGGGCAAAATGACCCTGCCCAGGTCCTCCCAGATCTGCAGCCAAGGAGAACTAAAGCCAGGGGCCAGCACCTGTGCTGCCCCCAGCAGTATGTAAACCTGCTCTGGCACACAGCTCAGGACTATTTGCCCTCAGGAGCTTCTGAGGGCCAGGCAGGTGGTGTCTCGGGACACTACCCCTTGTGCCAGCTGGATTCCTGAAGCAGCTGTGACCTGGAGTGGCCCCTGCCCCCTCTACCCATTGCAGCAGTCTGGCAGCAGGGGCTGCTGCCTGGCTGTGACCTGCTGCCACCTGCAACAGCATCCGCCCCCTTGGACCTGCAGCCCCATGGCTGTGCACCTGCCAGACCCAGATGGGGTGCCCCCGGTCTGCCATCTGGGCAGCTATCACCCAGAAAATATGCTCCTTGCAGTGGCCTGCATTGAACTGTCCAAGTGTGTCCTCTTGGCCCCAAATGGCCAACAGGTCAGCCACCTCGTCTGCCCTCCAGCTGGATCCCCAGTGCTGGCCCTGGACAGGCTCCTCTGCCCCCGTCTCACCACCTGAGATCCTGGTGTTCCCTGTTTAAAAATTGTAAACTCTCTGATAAGAAAGCCAAATTCTCTCTTTAAAATACCCAAACTAGTGTTCTTTCGCTATCAAAATGAAATGCCACTATAGAGAGAGAGATTGGTTGGGCAACGTTTTATTGATCTGTTTACAAGTTTAAAGCAATTTGGAAGCCTACCAGTGCCTCTATCATCATCATAAAATACATTCTAGATATCTATACACATCAGCATTTACTTTTGGCTTTTTTGTCATAGAAAAAATCAGAGCTGCCCCTACCCCCTCCGCTCACCAGGATGTGCAGGGCTGAATATGCCCCTCCCTCTCAACCCACAGCCTGCCCACAGCCTGCCCCAGCATGGAAACCCATGGCTAATGCACAAGGAGATGGAGTTCCTGAACTCCCTCTCTCTCTCACAGCTGGCTAATATTTAGTGGCTAGAGTTCCCAGCAAAGTAACAAGTCTCCTTCATTTGTTAAGGCTCCTAAGAGACACAAAGCCCAGGGGCAGGCTTAAGGGGATGATATTTTTCAAAAGCCTGAGCAGCTATGGAATTTCTGTCTATATGTGTTGCTAAGTTTTGCAGTATATTGCAATATATTTTTACTTAGTCAAGATCCTAGGATTAAAAGAGACTCTCAGGATTTGCTTATAGCCCTGCATGCAGACAGGAACTAAAAATAAAAACCCTTTTGAATCTGAAAGGAGCAAAACTAAGAAAGCAAATGAAGACAACCACAGGCTTCGTGCCCCTTGAATGACGGTGATTTTTTGTTGTTGTTGTTTGTGTTTGGTTTGGTTGGAGGAAGGGAAATGAGAGAGAAAATGAGGGCCTGACTCAAGAAGTCTAGCCAAAGACAAGTTCATTATGCCTTAGAGAATTTAAATTAAAGTGCTTTAATATTTCAAGGTACACATCGCTCAAAACACCAGCTTGGCCTTTTCATATTTCTCTCAACCCAGGGGATAAAACTAAGGGAAACCAATGTCACTTCTGTTCAGTCATATCCTTAGCACTGCCACACATGCATGTGAAATCTTGCTGAGACTAGCTGAATAAATAACCGCCTTGAGAAAAAGTCATTAGCTGTGTTTTACTCCATCCTCCCCCCAGTACATGCACACCTGCACTCCTGTTGCTCAACCAGGCAAACTCAGTAGGATTTCACTGACATGCCCTCTGACTGGGTGTGCTTTTCAGTGGGCTCAAGCACAGTGCAAAGCAGTTCAACATCACCTAGACCTAGTAATAGTGTTTGCATCAGTGGACTTGAACCTGGGACACAAGTCTGTACCACAACAAGTCCAAACCTCTGCAGGTCTGGTGTGTTTGGGGTATGACATGCTTTAGGTACTCACTCTGGAGGCACCAGCAAGCCTGGCTGTTGAGGAGTTCCTTGCAGTGGCTTTGTCAGCTCCTCTGAGCAAGTTGAGGTGTGGAGCCAGGTAGACACAAGCAGCAACTCCTTAGAGTCAGCTCTGGGCTTCCCTGGAAGAGGCCCCCAGGCCCCTCTCCATCACCAGGTGTGAGCAATAGCTCATTAAAATTAGCCTGCTTCACCCACATCTGGGCTTCCCTGACAGAGGCTGCTCTGCCAGCATGGAAAGCCTTTGCTAATGCAGCAAGGAGATTGGGTGAACTAGCTAACTCCGTCTCAGATAAGGGATGAGTATGTTATGACTAGAGTACCCAGTCAAGTAGAAGAGCCTCTTAGTTTGGGAGGACTCTTCGAAGTTCAAAGAAGCCCAAAGGCAACATGATGGGTCTGGTTTCACAGAGGACTGAGCAGCACCTCCAGCTCTGGTTATACAGGTTGCTGACTGCTGTATTCAGCAAGAAGGCAAAGTATAATAGTAATAATAACCATATCCCTCAGAAAAATAGTAAGTATATCATGGTTAGAGCAGCTTGCCAGATACAAAGTGATGGGAGTTTCTAAGGGCTTCAAAAAGCTTAGGGCCAGGACTACAGAGTGACATGGGTCTGATCTCTCAGAGGAGAGACTGGCACCTGGAGTTTTAGCTGTAAGGGTTACTAAGTTTTATGCAATTAGGTTATTTCCTCTTGCAGCCTCAGCTCCAGGAGAGCTATGACTACGTAAGGTGCTCAGCCTTCACTTAGAGCAAAACACACTTCAAGCTAGAGAACATGTGAGCTTTCAAAGGGTCAAATCAAATGACTCAATAAGGACAACGACAGATGGACAGCCAGAGTGCCACAGCTAGACCTGGAGCATTACAAAGCAGGCAGCTAGAGAAGTTACAGATACATGCTGTCTGTGTACACCCCCACAGATATGCAGAGTCCTTTAGTCACCTAAACAGGCTCATCAAAATTCATGGAAGTCAAGTCCCTGCTCAAGGGGCACAGGCAAAGCACAGACCTTCTTTGCTGCAAGATAAATACTAGCTGCACAAGAACAAATTATTACAAGCAAAATGCAGCCTGGAACTGTTTGTACCCCAACAGGAACAAACCTAATTAGTCCCTGTGGACTATCACACACTCACACTGAAGTGCTTCCATTATCACCCCTGGGAGAAAGGAAGCACTCCTTTCTGGCTTGGGTTTATAAGTGAACTGAGCTGCTCTCAGAAGAGCAGCATGTGCCTCCAGGTACAGGTGAAAGCAAAAGGTGGTTAAGTTCTGCCTCATATGCCTCAGCTGTGTGCTTTTGTGCCCAATACTTTTCTTCTCTGTCCTTCCTAACACAAAAGGTGGCGAGTTCACCAATTCACTGTATTGTTCAAAAAATGATTCATGTTTAGTGGTGAGAATCACCTTCAAGGTAGAAAACAGACTAAGATGAAAAGGCTCCAAGGGGCTCTAAGAAGGCCGAGCCAGACTTGGGAAAATTGTATATGCTTGATTTCTCAGGTCAGCACCTGGACTTCTGACATTAAGTGTTAGTTTTTGCTCTATGTATGTATGTATTTATTTATTTGATTTATCCCACAAAAGGCTCAGGGCAGTTTACAGTAACAGCAAATAAGTCATTTTATATGTATAAAATGCCTAGCACAGAAGTTCAGTACACATAAACCTCTTTCAAAATGGCTGAAACCAGTTTAAGATAAATCTGGATGGATATAGTATCAAACATAATTGATTTAGGATAAATCGGTTTATTGAACTTGTGTCCCAAATCCCCTCCAGATATTATATATATATAGACTTATTTGCTGTTACTGTAAACTGCCCTGAGCCTTTTGTGTGATAAATCAAATAAATAAATAAATAGGGGGAAAAACTAGAGGTGCACCTATACACTGGTCCAATATCAGATTGGTACAATATAAAGAAAATTGGCTGTATCAGAAATTGCCCAATGCAGCTGATAATTTGGCCAAAAAATGCTCCTACGTGTGCCCACCCATGTGCCCCTCCATGCCTCTGCCTACATGTCAGCAAGAGCTGGATCTGTGCTGGACATGCAGTGGTGGTGCTATGGGGCGCTATGGCAAAATTTGGGGTAGCTGCAGCCCCCTCCATAGCTCCTGTCCTGAGCCCAGCTCCTGCCCCAAGCCCAGCCTCTGCCAAGAAGAGTCCGGCACAGCCCCAGCTCCAGTTTGCAGCTGCAGCCCGCCCACCCTGCCCAGCCCTGCACACATCTTGGGGGTACATGCTCTCCCCATGCCCTCCCAGCAATGCACAGCAGTGGGAGCTGCCCACCCCCCCCCCCCCCGCCAATGAGCTGTGGCTCCATCCCGTGCCCTGGCCCACCCTGGCTGGGCAAAGCCTGCCCCTGCCTCCTCCCTCCCTCACCCCAGGGGGAATTGATCTGCCGCCCACCATACCCCTCCCTGACCAGAACAACAGACTTACCAACTGCATGCAGCTCTAATGAAATTGGATAGGTATTGGCTGATACACCTCCTTAAAAAATCGGCTGTCAGTACCAGCACTCAAAATCTCTATCGGTGCATCCCTAGAAAAAAACAACACTTATTGTCAGAACTCCAGATGCTGATCTGAGAAATCAAATATATAAACTGTTCCTAAGTCTGGCCTGGCCTTCATATAGATATACATATAGGACATTATAAGACAACTCCCGTAAAACAGATAGAACTTGCAGGAGGTTGCCTTTGGTTATCCTTTGTGGTCAGAATGAGACATAATGGTGGAAGTGGTCCCTTTGGTATATAGGGCCCACACCATTAGGGCTCCAAAGATCAAAACCATCCCTTTGAATTGCACCCAAAAAGCTATTGGAAGCCAGTGAAGACTCTGCAGCACTGGAACAATTTGCTCCTGACATAACACTCCTGTCAAAAATGTGGGCTGCCATGTTCTGCACCAGCTGCAGATTTTGGAGGGTCTTCAAAGGCAGCCCCACGTAGAGCAAACTGCAGTAGGGCAACGTCTGTGAGCCTTGCTTTATGTACTGGGTTTTCTCCCTCCCTCTCAGAGATAACTCTCCTAGAGCACAGTGATTATGCAAGAGTCTCAGCTTGCATGTAAATAAAAGGAATTCTATCTCTACGCATGCACAAAAGCTGAAAAACTTCTGAATCCTAAATGTTCAAAACTTAATAGAGCAAATAGAGAAGCACAAATTTGGTTCTCTTCATAAAAGTATTTAATTTCACCAATGAAATCTAGGGAGACAAGTCTTTGCCTCAAGGAAAATGCAAACTACATACTTTACTAAATAGGGGCCTCTGTTGCAGAAAAGGCAACCATCTCACAATAATAATCATTGCTGTTGATGAGGGTATCTGCCATCCCTGGGGATCTGAAAGTATGTCCTAAGCCCAAAGTGTTCATGAAGTGAAATGCAGCTGCTTCTGGGGTGTAGCACTGGTTGTTTGACAACACACAGCAAATCCGCATCAAAGAACAAACCTAGACCGAGTTTAAACCTGAAGGGGATTTTTATTGAGGTGAAATCTGGCCAGCCTACTGTGGCTCCCACCCTTAGTGTTCTGAAAGGGTGTCAGGGGGCGAGTCTTAAAAGCCATAAGTAATTGAAATATGAAGGATCCAGGTTAGGCAGTAGCATAATTTCATCTTTATGGGAGAGAGGATTAAAACAATAACTTTAGAGTTAAGGCTCATTGTACTGTTTAATGTATCTTCACATCCCATCTTTGCTTTTTATCACTATTACTTCTACTGCACTATTGCACAAAGACCTCAGTGCAATTCAGGCTTTCATTGTGGGCTAGATACTATATAAATAATGAGTGGGAATCTGGCCTGAGGAGCTTACAGTTGAAATAGGGTAGGGAAAAGGAAATGTGGTATTCTAGTACAAAAGGTGGAGAACAAAGGGATCTGATGACTTGCTCAGGTCAGAGTGGAGGCCTGTGGCAGACCTGAGGGTTGCATCTATCACGCTGCTTTTCACTTAAGTCTGAGTTTTCCCAAACACGTTCCCACTGTCATGATCATTCTTAAGCGTGTGCTGCCCCGTCCCTCAATATTCAGATACATTCCTTGCTAGTCCCTAACCCCTTTTTCACACAAAGGCTGGAGCTGGCCTTCAGCAAAAGTCCCTTCTGCTATACAGATAGGCGAGAAGTTTGCTCACTCCTCATATGGAAAAAAAAGAAGCAAAATCAAGGTTAGTAGATAATCTGTGTTTAATTTCAAGCTCCAAGCTGCCTGGGCTAGTGAAAAGAGAAGTGACCTGTAAATCATTCCCAAAGCACTTGTAGATAAACTGTAAACTAATTAATATCAGCATTATTGATGCATGGCACATATTTTGCAAGGGATTTATATGCAACCCTGTCACCACTTTACACATCACCGCATTTATAAATCACTGAACAAACAGTGGCATGTCCAATAAATACTTTATGAATATTTGCCAACAATTTATCTTACATAATGTGCTATCCATACATTGCAAATACTGAGTAAGTTCTTTATAAATTGCATTTTGCATACTATCTATTATGGCTCAGAAATGCACTCATTCTTTTACCACCTAGTTGAAATTTGTCAAAGGACAAATTCACTTAGGGTTTAACAACAGGCAATTCTTGCCTTCATCACCAGCTATTAAATAAACAGGCACTTTCATTCCTTCTCCACACTGCTTCTCAAGCATAGCAGCAGCACCTCACTAGCCTTCTTACATCCCCACTTAAAATGCTCCTTTAGTGCCAAATACTTGATTTATCAATTCTAACATCAGTTTCAATGGTACTGCCTCTGCACTCCTTCCCTTGGCTGGAGCCATCTGCTCTCTTTTGCATAGATAAAAGATCTTTGATGGCAGAGACCATCTTCTTGTTCTCTTTTTGCACAGGCTGTTGAACAGGGGCCTGGTTCATGACTGGAGCTCCTAGGCAGAAAAAAAATGCAACTAATAAATAAGGGTCTAATCACTCCAGGCTCAAATCATTCTTTTTCCACTTCCAGCTGTAAAGTTCATGCCCTGGCTGTCTTCAGTCTTTGGCAGCTGGGGAATAGCTAGGGAGTGATGCCCTGATATTGGGGCAGTCATAGTGACATCAATATTAAGGCCAGGAAAAACCATTATGATCATCTACAGGGCAGAGAACTTCATCTCATAATTTCTGCATCAGCTGGGTTACCCCTAGTTTTGGCTTCACTAGAACTGGTCAGAAAACCTTTGATGGAACAAGAGTCCTTAGAAGATGCAAGTCCGTTTAAATTGAAATTCATAGCAAAAATCAGGTCAACGGTGTCATAATGTATCCATAGATAAGGTGATAACAAGAAGCAATTGTGTTCTGAAAGCCAAAAAATCGATGGCATCCCCAAGTGAAGGGACAGCAGCTTTAAGTAGAAAAAGGTATTTTCCCCATGCTTGGTGCTGCAACAGAAGTAATGTAGTCATCTTTCTGGTAGACAGCCTTCTCCCCATTCTTTCTTCCTCTATGTCTCGGAGGAAAAACGTGTTAGTGTGCATCCA
The DNA here is from genome assembly GCF_030867095.1 of Alligator mississippiensis. Taxonomy (NCBI): domain Eukaryota; kingdom Metazoa; phylum Chordata; order Crocodylia; family Alligatoridae; genus Alligator; species Alligator mississippiensis. The sequence continues at coordinate 23,059,492 of NC_081837.1, read as the reverse complement.
GGCCCGAGTTAAGATGGCTACATTACCTCCATGGTAGGACGTTACACCTTGCTGCAATCTGTATTTCCCTACGGTCTTGATCATCTTTTTGGATTTATAATGCTTAACATCTACTAATAAAGTCCCCTAGCACACTACCGAGGTGCTGTAGATATGTAGCCCCCTCACCCCATGAATGGAATATTCATTGTTCGAAATGACTGTGGTGTGCTCAACTCCCACGCTGGGCTAAAGCGATCCTTGTTTAAGTCAAAATCCCAAGAGAAATTTGGAAGAACAAGCTTTTTCCCCTCTTCATCAGTGTATCAAGCTCTCCTAAGTCCTACCATGCTAAAAGTACTCTCCTATCAAAGATGAGTGCTTCAGATCACTAGGGAGTCTAGAGCACCAACTGGAAGGAAGTCACAACCTCCCGCAGCCATTGTATTAACACAGATTGAATGGACTGTATCAGTTTCTTTTTAGGCGTATAAAACTGCACAAGGGAGATCATGTTTTAAAAATCTATTTTTGCATCGTTATTATTTATGCTTGGGTTATGTCCCAGCCCTCCCCAGAAGGTCTCATTGAGATCAGCAGCCCATTGTGCTAGGCACTGTACAGAGTCAGAGGCCCTCCCAGCCCTGAAGAGCATGCAGATTAAATAAGAAGAACAGACAAAAGATAATAGGGGACACTGAAACAACATGGTTCTCCCAAAGTCCTGCAGCAAGAAAAAAGAACACAAGCCTCCCACGCAACACGTCTAACAGGAGATTACAAATAACATCATGAAATTAGGCATGTTAGAAGTGACGTTTTTCACACGAGTGAGATTAAAAATGACATTCACATTTCTAACATGAGATTGAAGTACTAGCGCTCAATTGAAAAATAAAAGCCAAAAAAAGGAAAATAGAAATTTAAAAAGCAGCAAATGTTTTTGTGTGTTGAAAAAAAAAAAAGAAAGAAAAAAAGCACTTAAGAGTAATAAGCACTTAACAAAGAAACCATGGCCGACCTCCTCCCTCCCCAGTGCTTTCCCCCACTTTTTGCCCGTGGTTCTCCTTCCAAGGAGCCGCAGGCAGTTATGCTGAAAACAATGTCATACCTCAACATCACATCCTCGGCAAGTCCACATTCACTATGCTGCACTCCGCTTCCGAGCTCTGTAACAAAATCATTTCTGCCTGCAGCCACATTGTATCCAAGTTGCCAGACCCGAGACCTTTCAAAGACAGGGTTTTTTTCTGGGTTTGCAGTAGTGCTCGAATGCTGCACGCACCTCTGCAAGGGTGCTATCAGTAGGGTCTGCAAACACCCCTGGCACGTTGGTGTAGATTTCTAGGGCTTTATCCCCAGTGCAGTAAAGCACGAATACATTTTTACAATCCTCTGCCTCTTCCTCAGCTTTTGTGACTGCAAGGGATAATCACAGCTTCTGTTCCCATCTCCTCCAGTTCACTCCAAGATTTCCAATAAAGGATAATGCTGGTGTAGGTTGGAAATGCTCCATTTTTTTTTTCTCTTTGAATGAAAACTTTAACCCCCTTAATCAGGCTGCTGGTGACTCCACCGAGAGACAGGTCACTTCTGACACCACATAGTATTTAATCTGTGCCATTGGGTTCAGGGATGGGGTAACGCAGTCGGACCTCAGTGCCTCTGGGGTCCTGTCCTCGAGTCACCATTCAGCAGAGCCCAATGGGGTGGGAAATAGCTATAACTTAATTAGGAACAGGATTCAGCAGCTCCCGTGCTCACAGCTTGCAGGGAGAACTACTGCCACCCACCACCACAAACCACATGCACAGGGCAGATGCGGGGAAACTGAGTCAAGAAGCTGTCTCCATCATTGGTTTGTTCTTCTCTTAATGTAGATGGCTGGAGCAGCCGAGCTCACAGTTGTAGCTATGAAGTGTGGTCACGACTGAGTTCGAATTTGCTGGTCTCAGCCTGCTCCCAGGAGATGGTGCCATATTCCCTATTTACATGGAGCAGCTTATGAGCCTGGCAGTATCTGATCACTCATTGGCCATAGTTGTAATAGGGCAAAGTCTTCATGTGGTGAAGAACCTGCGTGAGAGGGAGAGAGAAAAGGGAGCACGGGGAAAAAAACAAGAGAGTGAGAAAGAAATGCATAAATATCATGCACATAGTGGAATGGGGTTTCAGTTACATTGGCCTCCAGGCATGATCACAGTATAAATTTTAAGAATCACAAAGTGTGCACAATACCTTTTGGATCCCTTATGAGGGCCTTATGGACAGTGAGTTTTGTGTAAAACATGGATTTTGCATTCACAGCACATGCAAGCAATTCTGCAAGTCACTGGGGCTCTCCGAGTCCCACTGTCGTCTGTGGTTTGACTGGCTGGAGGAATTCACATCTGTGAATTATCTCATGTTAGAAATGCGCTACAGCAACCACCAGGTAACACTTGCAGCAGATGAAAGCGTCTGTATAACTACACTAGCTGCAATGGAGCGGTGCCAATCTTCACTTGATATAGATCCTCCTTGTCTCGGATGGCCAAAGCCAACTCGAGGTGATTTTATAATTGTTCGTTCATCGGGCGGCCTGGTGAATAGAGAGGCCGAGAAAGCTTTATGGTTGTAAAACTTTACTTACGTCGCTTGCGGTTGTGACAAAAACGGTCCGGTCGTCTGAACAACTAGGTTAGTTGTTCCAGCTGGCGGGGCTCAGGCCAGCATGTCCGTCTACAAATCAGGCCGGCAGGGAAAAGGATATGTCTGGTATTGCACTCAGCGACGGGGAGAAGAATCGATATTTGATCAGTCTATCGATCAGCTCAGCCATGAGTCAGATCTCTTCAGAGGCACTCTGCAGCATGCTCAAAGTTCTCCGACTTGGGCGGAAGTAGCGCTAATTTTTAAACAGCTAGCAAGCCAATTACTAGCTGCTACGTGGGAATAATTTAGAGCTGGCCAATAGCGAGACACAAATTTGCATTTGAATGGCGGGAACTCTCTTGCACCGGGGGTTTTCTGCTGCAACAGAAAACCTTTACTTTGCAAGAGGCTCTCATGTGGCGGGAAAATTCCACCGTGCCGAGGCACCAAAATCACTGGGTTGTGACATGCCCCCTTGCCAACAGCACAACTGGAATTTTAGACACATGAGCACATCATACGGCATCTTTGTTTCAGGACTCACTGACCTGGCAAAGCTTTAACAACCAGTAATATATATATATATATATATATAAACAAACAACTTGATAGACCGGTCTTTTCAACAAGTTACAAAATACAATAACTTTGAACATATAACAACAACTGTCGATCATCGTCTGATTGGAGAAAGTCTGCTTGGGACTCTCCTCATCTGGTAGTCAGTCCATCCTCTCCTATTAACAGACAATGTCAATAAAATGCTTAATAGAATAAGAAAACAGTGTTATAGCAAGTCCTGAGCAAATGGACGTTCGCCGTCTCAGTGTCTCCTTCACAACCATCACTCTATTGACTCGAACGAACTGCAGTCTGGTGCTTGATGAATCTCACAATCAGGCGGTTGAGGATTATTACTTTTCTGGGGTTAGACCTGTGAAGAAAGAAAACAACAACACAAAACAAAAGAGACTTATAGTCAAATTTACTGTAAGGATACTGGGTGAACGTCGGAACGGCGTGTCATCCAGTTGTGATGAACGATAATAGGAGGATGATTGGGCTTCTCTTCCAATTGGACAGAATAGGTGTTGGGATATTGTCCCGACCGCTGAACGGTCCCTTTGTGAACTTGTGGATGAGATTGATGGGGGTGCGGTATTGAAATCCACACTAACTCGTCTGGTTGGAACTTGGGCTCCCAAGGTGGAGGTTTCTGGACATTAGCTTCATCCCATAATGGTTTAACAGTATTTAGTGAAATAAGAACATCATGATAGAATTTAGTCCAGTTCTTAAACGTCCCTCCTCCCCTGAGGCGAAGTTGTTCTTTGTACAGGCCTATGTGTCTTTCCACAACACCGTTGGACTGCGGGTGGTACGGCAAATGAAGATGCCAGGCTATGTTGTGAAGATGAGCAAATTTGTCTAGAGCATTAGAGTTAAACGGGGGTCCTCCATCAGACTGAATCTCGTGAGGGGGTTGCCAGGTAGCAAATACAGCAGTCAAGGCTGAAATGACAGCAGTGGCATTACTTTTCCGTAGGGGGATAACCTGTAACTGTCTTGTTCCCAAGTCGACAACAACTAGTCTTTTATTTGGTGGCTTAGACCCTGGGAGGGGTCCTAGCAAATCCACCTGCCAAACTTTTCCTGCCTGAAACTGTGAAGGATTGAAAGCTCTGAGTTGGTGCTTGGTTCTATGGCACTTTTATTTAGCACATATCTCACAGGCCTGAGCTACCTTTTCCCAATAGCGTCGAGCTCCATATGAAGCCAGCTCCGTAAGGGTTCGGCACCAACGTTGATGGCAAGCTCGTGGTCCCGGGTGACCCCAATTTTCATAAAGCCACGCGAGGAATAGATTTACTTCAGGACCGGAGGTAGATGTGATAGGCAAGACTATGTTGGTCCAGAGTGGATCTTCTAAGAGCTTATCAATGACCTCATGTACTGGATCGGTATCTGGACGATGGGACTTAGTGTGCCTAACCAACGGGAGGTGCACAAATTTAGTTAACGTTTCCCAGATATCTTGCCAATCGTTCAAATTTTCAGAGGGAAAAGCTGTACCAGTAAGAATTTTATAAATATATTGAGAATCAATTGCGATGATTGGAACGGGGAGTGTATCGTTATGATGTGTCAAACAATGTTCTAGTACCTTAAGGAATCCTAATAATTCACATTTTTGGGCCGAATTATCATCTGGGTCGGCTTGAAATATCTCGCTATCGTTACAAGCTTTGCAATAATACCCATAGCCTCCGCCATGTCGGGTGGTTCCATCTGAGGCCATCCATGCCTGGGCAGAAGTTCCATACAGTGTAGGGACCTTCTCCTCATCTTCTGGGCTTGGATCAGGTACCGTGTCTTCCAACCTCCAACAATGCCAGTTGTAATGGTGAGTAAGCACTAGCGTATTCCAGGTCTTAGACTCCCCCTGAAAATGTGGGTCAACTCTTCCCGCATCCAGCAAGGGTAACAATGTGGCACTGGGAGCGCATAATGTCCCATGCCCTCTTGCTAATGGCTCCACCAATTGTTCGGCTAGGAGGATTTTCCCTACAGCTCCATATCGATATTGTGCTGCCTGAAGCGTCTTATGGGCTGTATATACTAGCTCATCGTGAGGGTTATGTGCGACGGCCCACACGTGGTTGGTGGTGAACCCGAGGGTTACGGTTAGTGACTCACCCAGATCGATGGCATGGAGTTGGGTATCTTTAATCATGGCTAGCAGGCGAAGCAGGTTCTGCTGATCTCCTTTTGTCCAGGGCGTGGACTTTGGGGATTTGTTACTGATCTGTCACTGCAATTTGGTGAGGAGTGCCAAATCACTAGGTCCAACATAATGCCGATACCAATTTAAATGACCCAAAAGCTGTTGAAAGTGCCTCTTGGTAGTAGGGAAGGATGTTTTTAACAGATCGATGATAGGACCCTCATGCGAAATTCTGTGGTGGATGGAACCGATGTATCGAGTACCAAGGAACGTAATGTCTTCTACAGGATGTAGGCATGACTTTTCCTTGTTAATTGTCCATCCTTCACTCTGGAGGTGAGCGACTAGTTGGTTAACTATATTGGTAACTACGGAATTATCACGACCCATGATGGCGATATCATCGACATAACTCCAAATCTTTAGTTCCTTCTCTGGGGAAAGAGAGTATGAAGCTTGAAAGTTCTTTAGGGTGTTATTCATGGCACCAGTGGCTAGTGATGGAGCGTTACGATATCCTTGTGGACAAACCGTCCACCTGTACACGATGCCATCAATACACATGTTTAGTATTCCTTCTGGGTCAGTTATCAGGATGGAAAATAACATATTTTTTAAATCCAACGTGTTTCCCACCCACTTTGTTGGAACTGTGCCATCTCAAACATACATTGTGGCAGAGTAGAAGGATTAGGTTGTTGAAGTACGTGACACCTTTTGTTAACCTCTCTATAGTCTACGACTAGCCGGGCTTCCTCAGGTTTTCCATGTTTCGCAACTCCCCATCCTGATGACAGGTAGGTGCTGGCCGTTACGGTCTTAATGCAGCCTCATTGCTCTAGTCACCGCAGGAGGTCAGTAAGGGACTGCTTTAGAGAACCCTTAGTCGGGATTGGTTGATATCGCCAGGTGGAGTTGTTACGAAGCGTTGGTCGATGTCAATCCTGTTCTGGGATAATAATGGGTAATGCTTGTAGCACGTGTTCTTTAAGGTCAAGCGCTTTTATCCCCGGGATCCCCAAAATGTTGATGCCCCCTAGGACAGCCTCCAGCGGGTATCGGTGGCCTTGGACCCAAAATTTGACCTTCATTGTGACGGCAATAGCGTTAAGCCCTTTTACCTTGATCGTTTTGGTGGTCTTTTGGTGAGGTATCGTCGAGGTAATCACATTGGTTTGAGCTCCAGTATTGAGAAGGAAGAATGCTTGTTGTTGGTCATCCGGAACGATAGGGTTGCAAACAGTGAGTTCGGCGTATGGGCGAGAATCAGTAGGGTCAGGTCTGAACTGGAGAAGGCCGGCGGCGGAGCCGACGGCCATTACTCATTTTTTGATGGGTCCTCGAATTTAAATCCTAATGCTTCAGCTATACAATATTGGGTTCGTTCTTCCAAAACTCGCAACTGAGATTTTGTAAGTCTGGTGCGGGAGAGAAGAAAACCAAACATGGTTCTTTCCTTCAGGATCCTTTCCTTCGGGGTTCCTGGAGGTGACCACCCTTGCTCTCGTTGAGGGATAAATTCTTGCCGTCTGGGTCTCAGTGTTCCGGCTGGGTATGCTGAAGGTCGGTCCCTTATATCATCAGAACCTTCTTCACCTTGCTTCATAAGTGCTTGTAGACGTGGGAGATGGCCTAAGAGATTTCCCACCGGTTGACCTGCCATTGGGTTCAAGAAGAGTCGGAGTGTAATGGTATTTGCTCCTCCATATACCTCCACGCAGGCATCTATAGCTTCCAAGGGCGCTGGGATTGCCCCAGGGTCTGATAGGTGGCGATGAGCCCATCTCTCTTTTCGTTGCATGGCGGTTAGTCCCATTGGATTTGTTCTCAGGCTCCATGAGAGATATGACACCCCAACTATAGCCAGGAGGAGTTGCTCTGCAGTAGCCTTCTGTGGACGACCTTCGTGCCAGGTGTGAAATTTGTAGGTTACCTGTCCCACTACGAGCGCCGAGAGCCGGATGGGCCAGTGGGCACTGTCTGTGACCACATTCAAGTTGGTAGCACGTCCTCCGCTCCATGCCGCTTGTCGGGTCAAGGCACTCGCTTCTTCTTTGTCTAAGGTGTCAGATCCAGATTCCACTATTAACTGTCCTAACCACATTGCCAAGGTTTCCTCTGATCTTATTTTAGATTCCTTGCAAAGCTCTTGAATTTCTGGTTGGGTGCGCGTGCGTGAGATAACAGTGGTACGTGTAGCACCATCTTCATCCGCAACATGCTTCATCACAGCTATGGGGTGAGCTGCGGTAGAGAAATAGTTAATTTCTGCGTCTGGGAGCGTTGGGTACATCTCTCCTCCCATTGCCCCCTCCCCTTGGCAAGGAGGCGGGGATGCCGGGAATGATGTCACCTCAGGGGGCGGAGGCGCTAGGTTGATCCCCGCCGGGTCTTCTGAAGCTCCGCCCCTCTTTTCTGGGTTCCCTGGATGGCTCGCACTTCTTTCGGCGCCATTTTCTGCTAGCGGCATCATGCGGCCGGCGCTATTGATAAGCGCCGCTCCGGAGCCTTTTGCTGTCCGCTCCAGCGACTCCTTACCTGCCGTATGCATCTGTGCCTCTAAATTTGCGTATTCCCTTAGTAGACCCGCTACTGTATGGAACAGCACATTCTTCATTTTTCCCTTCTTCCATTTAGTTAGACCCCATCTCAGCACATGACGGCCCTTAGTCTCCAAATCCTCCCAGAGCTGAACGAGGAGCTCATGGCCTCGCGACTCAGGCACCAAATCCGGACAGTTGAACCAGTCCGTGGGGGTGGGTTCCCCTCCTTCTCTTAAGTATCGAATGCATTGAGCGATCTCCTGAGTGGGGGTCAGCTTTTCTGCCTTCCGCGCTTTCACCCAGGCTAAGGATATGGTCGAGGTTTCCTCCAGGGGTCGATAACAGACCCAGTTGCTCCCCATTATGCATCCGAACTTCCCAAGGGATAGCTTAGTTCTCCATTCCTTCACTACGGCTTCTTCTCTCTTTACGGAGTAGTAACCATCAATATTTCTTTCATCCCCTTCTACCACCTGGTGGTAAGCGATATGCGCCCATAGATCATTGGCATTCTCTATGTGGTGAGTCCCGGTGTGCCAGAGGCAGCACCTGATTAGGTTCTTCTCTATCACCGTGCCATTTAATCCCATCCTCGTCGCCATGTCTCAGACAGCAAAGCCGACTCGAGGTGATTTTATAATTGTTCGTTCGTCGGGCGGGCTGGTGAATAGAGAGGCCGAGAAAGCTTTATGGTTGTAAAACTTTACTTACGTCGCTTGCGGTTGCGATGAAAATGGTCCGGTCGTCTGAACAACTACGTTAGTTGTTCCAGCTGGCAGGGCTCAGGCCAGCATGTCCGTCTACAGATCAGGCCGGCAGGGAAAAGGATACATCTGGGATTGCGCTCGGTGATGGGGAGAAGAATCGATAGGTGATCAGTCTATCGATCAGCTCAGCCACGAGTCAGATCTCTTCAGAGACACCGTGCAGCATGCTCAAAGTTCTCCGACTTGGGCACAAGTCGCTCTGTTTTAAATGGCTAGCAAGCCAATTACTAGCCGCTACATGGGAATAACTTAGAGCTGGCCAATAGCGGGACACAAATTTGCATTTGAATGGCGGGAACTCTCTAGCACCGGGGGTTTTCTGCTGGAACAGAAAACCTTTACTTTGCAAGAGGCTCTCATGTGGCGGGAAAATTCCACCGTGCCGAGGCACCAAAATCACTGGGTTGTGAAACTCCTTAGCCTTGAAAACTCCCCCTGAAGGCAATAAGGCCCATCCTCAATCCTGTTTATTCTTTTACTTAAAATTGCTTTGTAGCACACCTCTGCCGAAAACTTCCACAATGAACACAACCACCTTTGAAAAAAAATAAAAATCAAAGTTATAAAGGTTAAGCCTAAAAGTAAATATTTCTAGTAAAAAAAAAAGGTTGCTAGAATTCTCTTCCTATCTACGTTTTCAGGTCATTCTCCTGTCTGCAGGAGATGTGAAGATCAAGATGAAAGAAACCTAGTCTTTGGGAGGAAAAAAAACAAACCCTGTACACTTCAAGGTATACGGGCAATCAGCTTTTTCTACAACTACCAGAAAACCCAAGCTCGTTCTAGCCAGGGACATTGTCTGTAATTTCATTCTGTAACCAACACCTCTTCATTTCAAGGGCAGAAAAGGGAAAATGGAGACCACTGGTATGATTTATCATGGGTTCTTATTGCTTGGTGCACTTCATCTAGGGAGGTAGGAACAAACACTGTATATTAGAAACAATAAAGCTAATGATAACTTTTGCAATGGTAGAGCAAATTCCTCTGCTGCTCAGAGCTAGTAAGTGGTTAGTTCTTCCTTTTTCTCTGAAAGCTGATTGGAGGAATTCCAAGACTCCCCGTAGCTGGATTTTAAATGAACATTTTTTTCACCTTACATGACAGCCTAATAGCAGGAATGCACAAGACAAGTTGCTCAGTGGACACTGGCAGAGCAAACTGCAATCACTTGTGGAGAAAGTTCAGCCCTGGTATAAAGAGGTATAATTCCCATTTGATTTCCTAGGATTTGTGCCAGTTTACACCAAGCCTTGGATCTGTCCTTCACCTTCAAAGGCAGCTCTCTGATGCTATAGAAGTCAGAGACTGTGTGTCTGTGGAGCTTAGAAATTGAGGTCCTGTGCTGCACAGTAATAACCTACAGTACACTAACCACCTGGGTCCCTGTGTACATTTACTCCAAGCAAGAGTAAGAAGGATCAGATGTCCCAAACAGACATATAAATGTGTTTCCCTTGTCAACCATTTCTCAGTGCTTTTCCACACCACATCTTGCTCCACACAACATGATTTCTCAGGGTCCCTCTTAGCAGACTAGTGGCAGATAAAGCAAAACAACTAATTGCTCACTCATCCGATCACGCTCAAGGCTGGCCGAGACTGGGAATATCTGCCAGGATGTCGCTACACTGATACAAGAGGGTGGACACACTGACCCTGTGCCAAAAGTTATTTGCAGGGGGTAAGCCCCCTTGTTACCTGGTGCAACCACAGGATAAAGACCCTCCTAGTCATCCTCCTAGAAGGAGCAGTGCCATGACCTGTACAAATGGAGGTTGTTTTCCATGCTCCAGGGATAACTCTGGGTCCCATCTCCAATTCTGCTCCTTACCTGCTTCCTATCAGGACCTAAACACCTTCTGGGGAACTGGCCAAAATAAAAGTTATTCTACATTCAGGAGGTACCTTGAGAAATGCCATACACTTCCTGGGAAAGCTGACACTTGTAAATGTAAGCCCCTCACCCCAGCACCAGGTGCTACACCAGATTCAAGATCCTCAGGGTGTCAGTAGTGTTGGGCTCTCTGGTGTCCCACCAAAAAGGCCTGTTCCTCACTCTCAACTGCCCACTCCAGCCTAAGGAACAGATAGCTTTGGTTATGTTAATTATAAGCATTTACAGAAGAGAAAAGATTAATATAAAATCTAATACACACATTTACATATCTGCATTACATATGTGAAACAACACTCATTCAAACCCATAACCAAAATATTCTCTGTAAGCCCAACATTAGTGAATACTCCATGCAGCACGTGATCCCATGTACAACGGCCCTGTCAATATATGTCCAGTCACAAATTTTAGACTTGAACCCTCAGCTCCACCAGAAATTCAGTTCACTCCCATAGACATAAATAGCAGCACTGCTGTTGCTGTGAGTGGTCACCAGACAGCAGCGCAGGGCTCCTCTGTTTCTTTAAACGGTAACCTCCGTTCAGATGGCAGCGAGATGATTCCTCCCTGGAAATCAACTTCTTACAAGCACCAAGAGGCTGAATGCCTCCCCACGTTCCCTTTCCTTGTGAAACTAGGGCTGCTTAATAGAGACTGCCTCCCTTTACCGGCAGGTCCCCTGCTCCTGCAGCCTGAACTCTCCCATGGCTCCGACCCAGCCACAAGCACAAACTCCCCGTGGCATCAGACTCTTCCCTTTCCCGGGGCACCCGAGTCCTGAATTTGCACAGCTCCTCTCCAAGATAGGGGACTCAGCTCCTTAAAGCCGGGCAGCTGTTACAGAAAGTTGTTGGGCTGCTATTACTAAGGGGACTAGCTGTAGGACTACTCGTATATAAAGGAAGGGTCAAAAGTGTTGGGAAAAAAAAAATCAGTCCACCTTGTCTTCCCGACTTGTCAGTTTAACAGCCCCCATCATATCACCACTGAACTTCTTGCCACCTTTATCTTCCCCCAAAATAAACTGAAAATCCCACACCTCCCTCCTGGATCAGAGAAGTAACTAGATTTTTGACAGACAAGCCAGTGCCACTTCTCTTCCCTTCTCAAACACAGCATGTCCTACATTTGATGTTCCCACTCGAATAAAAGAGTTGTCGCACCAAGTTTCCATAATAACAATTCAATCATACATTTCTTTACAGGCTATGACTTTTCAAAGTGCAAAAAGCAGGTAACCATAATAAAATAGCACTTAGCATTTTAACCCCACTTGGAGCAGAGTTTATTTGAAAACCCTTGATACAGAGACGCCAAAATGGAATAACTCATATTGAGATGCATAAAGTTTACTTATTAGCAAATCAATGGCAAAGACAGTGGAAGATTCCTGGCTTAGTACCTGCCAGTCCCATCATACCACTCTGAAGCTTATAGTTTCATAGTAGCTAGGATCTGGAGGGACCTGAACAGATTGTCTAGCCTGACCCCCTGCCACAGGCAGGAATGAATGCTGGGTTCACAAGACCCCAGACAAGCGATCGTCCAACCTCCTCTTGAATTTGCCCAAGGTAGGGGCGAGGACCACTTCCCTGTGAAATCGGTTCCAGATTTTGGCCACCCTAGCTGTAAAATATTGCCTTCTGATCGCTAACCTAAACCTATTCTCCATCAGCTTATGACCATTGTTCCTCATCACCCCAGGTGGTGCTGGGAAGAAAAGGGCTCTACCTGTTTGCTGTTGATCTCCCCTGATGAGTTTGCAGGCAGCCACCAGGTGCCCCCTTGGCCTCCTCTTGCTGAGGCTGAACAGGTTCAGGTCCCTCAGTCTCTCCTCGTAAGGCCTGTCTTGCTGCCCTCTCACCAATTGGGTGGCCCTCCTCTGAACCCTCTCCAGGCTGGCCACATCCCTTTTGAAGTGTGGCGCCCAATACTGGACGCAGTACGCCAACTGCGGCCTGACCAAAGTTGCATAGAGGGAGAGGATCACCTCTCTGGACCGGCTTCAGATACACCTTTGGATGCATGACAAGGTGTGGTTGGCTTTGCTGGCTGTGGTCTGGCACTGGCGGCTCATGTTCATCCTGGAGTCAATAATGACTCCAAGATCCCTTTCTGCTTCTGTGCTTTCAAGAAGGGAACTCCCCAGCCTGTATGTATGCTGTGGATTCCTGCTCCCCAGCTGCAGCACCCTACATTTGCAGCATCCTACGTTGAACCCCATCTTACTCTCATCTCTCAACTTTTGTAGTCTGTCTAAATCTAGTTGCAGCCTCTCTCTCCCTTTAAGTGTGTCCACCTCACCCCACATCTTAGTGTCATCAGCAAACTTGGACAGCGTGCTTTCCACCATCTTGTCCAAGTCGATGATGAAGATGTTAAACAGTGTGGGCCCGAGGACTGAGCCCTGGGGTACCCCACTGCTTACATCTCACCAGGTTGAGTACAACCCATCCACCACTACTCTCTGGGTGCACCCCATCAGCCAATTTTTTACCCAGCCAATTTTTTGCCTGCATCCAACTATGCAGGCATCAAAGCCACAGTCGCTTAATTTAATGATGTGAGTGGGGTGAGAGAAAGTGTCAAAGGCCTTCTTAAAGCCATTTATTGAAGCTGTTTAAGGTATGATACTCTTTTAAAATTTGGCTCTGGAACACAGTGAACTATAACAAAGTAAAAAAATTGCTCAGGCAAAAATAAGACAAATGTAAGGAAAGCTGCTTGGCTGTGTATAATCTATCAGAGTATCCGATTGAGTGTTTGGCTCACAGTGAAGCTCCATGACAGCACAGTCCCATAGACTGAGTCAAGTCACTGTACAAAATGTAGGGTGACAAGATATTTATCACCAGACAATGCACTAGTACCCATCTATTTACAGCATTGGCTACAAAATGGATTTCATATACTCTTTTGAAAACTGTACCATGTATTAATATTGACTTAGTTTTAACTGATGCTTCATTTACTTAATGTAGTGAAATGTATGTACTTTAATAAGGAAATATATCCCCATGCCGTTCAGCTATGTCGATGACAGCACAGTCTCTATTTTGACTAAACTTGTATGATCAACCAGGGACAGTTTAACTTTGCCCTAAATGCTATTGTGTAAGAACATACCCTGTATATTAAAGTGTTGCAGAGTTCATCAAGTCGATAAATGAATCTGCTCTGAAGTGAGTCGTGACTCTATTGACAAAAAGAAGCTTATTACATTAGAAGCGCTTTAAATGTTCAAGTAAGGTTTTGGGCTAATGGACTGGATTCATTAACTGGAATTTATGCCTAAAGCCTTCAACTCTGTAGATCTTCTCTCTAAACAGTATAAACACTATAGTCCTAAGGGTAGTGCACTTGAAACAAGTATTCCTTTACACATGGCATTTCTGTATAGTTTCTATCCATGAGATTAACATAAAAGATTCAGAAGACGAAATTTAGGGACACAAATCTTCCTTTCCAGTGCAATTTTGACACTGCAGAGGTTGAAGTCTCACTATTCACATTGCTGAATACCGGCTCCACAGAAAATAGCAGAACTCAGGAGATTTTACCCGAAAGCAAGTGAAATCCTACAGCTATGTCAAACATGGGATTCCCAAGGTTTCATTGCTGTTTGATTCCTCTTGCAGGCTCGGTAGGGAGCTTCGTTTAAGCTACAGCTCATCTGCGCATTCGTGCTTACGTATATGCTTACTTTGTTGATTATGGGCGACCACATTTTATCACGAGCTGCCTTTTATCCATGTGCTTACAGCTCTTTCCTGAACAGGGATGGACTGAAAAACTGGGGCTTCAGAAGCATGTACGGTGGCATAGATCCACTGAAGTGGAGTTATGCTGGGTATAGCTTTGCTTTTCTAATGAAAAGGAAATTACACTATCACCCTTGATGAGTATAATGAAGTCAGGCTTCTTTAAACATTTTCCGCTTTTTGGAATTGAATTTGGATATGGGTTTCCCCAGAGGATGCATTTTTAACTGAACATCTGCTAGCCGGGATTGCGAAATCTGCCACCTAGTCCAAAGGTTAAGGACATTACAGTAAGGGTGAAAAATCTGCTGTTACCAAAACATACAAGCATGAAGACAAAATCTTTAGCAACCATATAGGACCTGATTGAATGATCTAGAAGGCAGACACAGGGTGTTGTGTGTGTGTGTCCACACATTACCACAAATGTTCCCCAAACACAACACAAAATCAACAGCTTGCCACCCAAGAAAGCCAACACGCTTCCTCCCACATTTAAGAAGGTAACAAATCACTATATTTTTACACTTTTTTCACACAAATGTTCCTAAATCACCCTGGTTCCAGAGACAGTTCCCAAATCAGCACACCGTTGTCCACAAACATTTCTGTATTCCCACACACCATTTCCACACCAAGTTGCCGTAGGACCACACAAAGTCCCCAGTTTTCACAAAAAAAAGTTCCAATATTGCCTCACAATAGTACCGAATCGCCCCAGGTGTGCAACCATACTTCTACGCATAACAAAGAGCATGGTAAAACCCCACTGAACTGTGGGCATGGCCTCATTGTCTTCCACAAAGAGCATCATACTCCCATGCACACCTCTATGCAAATTCCCCAAATCACCGCACAAGATTGCCAGTTTCAAAGGAAAAATATCCCCATGTTTCCACACAGTATTACCCCATTACATCTCCATGCATGTCCACAAAGAAGTTCCCAAACACCCCAGAATAAGCACATCAGAGGAGTCCTTCCAGAGTATTCCCCCTAATTCTACCGTGCAGTACCGTGTCATGGCAAAAGCCGTGATCAAGTGCTAGGGCTCAGAAGAATTAGTCTGCTGTGCACTAGCATCACGTAAAAGGCACATGGGGAAAATGAGTATTGTCTTGTTTTCTCCATTTGACAAATAGAAGCCAAATTTGACAGAAAACCAAATTTTGGAGAGGTAGAGCAACAAGAGCCAAGGTCAAGAAGCAAACCTGCCAAGCTGGACACTGAACTCAGATGTCCCACTTCCAGCCCAGCGCCCTAGCTGTACGATTGTAAGAACTGCACAGAGCGTCAGTTGAGTGAGAATGAGCCAGGCGGACAAACCATTTTCAATGGGGCACATCTGTCATGTGATATAAACAATAGGCCTGCATGAAGCAGCTAGTATTCACTTCGGAGTCGGTTGATTTGGGGGACAATGATTCAATTTGGCAATTTGAATCACTGTCCCCAATCGATTTGGCTGAATCTGATTCAGAGATTCAGCAGCAGCTAAGTCTCCGAATCACCCAGGCCCATACTCCATCCACTCTTCCAGCCTGGCAATGGCTGCCCTGCCTGCCCCAGCTCCTGGCACTTGCAAAAAAAAAAAAAACACCAACTCAGCGGGTGCTGCTGCGGGGGGGGGGGGGGCATCCCTGCTGCTCCACACTGCCCTGCACTGCATGGGGGGCTCTGCACGAGCCCCCCAACCCCTCTTTGCTCCCCAGCCCCCACCATGGCTACCTCGCATGCCCCAGCTCTGGCCCTTTAAGGAAAAAAAAACAGCAGGTGGGGGTTTGGGGGGGACTAGGGGAGCAAGCAGGGGATGGGGCCTGGCACAGGGGTCCCCCTCCATGGTCCCCTTCCCCCTCCCCACCCCTGCTTACCAGTTCCGAGTCCACCTCCAGCTCCCTACTGCAGCCTCCGGGGACTGCCTAAATCATCACAGCTCTTCAGATCTTTTCCAAAGATTTGGAGAGCTTAAATCTGCTGATACATTCATCCTGGGGGCGCAGAAGGGAATTGGCAAGGCTCTACTCACCAAGGCGCCCCAGGGGGTGACAAGAAATAATGGCCATAAGCTAGCAGAGAGCAGATTTATCCTGGACATTAGGCGGAACTTCTTCACAGTTAGAGTGGCCAATATCTGGAATGGTCTCCCAAGGGAAGAAGAGCTCTCCCCTACCCTGGGGTTCTTCAAGAAGAGGTTAGATGGGCATCTGGCTGGGGTCATCTGAACCCAGCACATTTTCCTGCCTATGCAGGGGGTCGGACTCAATTATCTATTGAGGTCCCTTCCTACCCTAACATATATGAATCTATGAATTGACTTGGACTTTTTTATTGGCTCCCGATTGGATTCGGACTGGGAGATTTGGCCACCAAATCGGGCTGAACCTCCTCCGAATCAAATCGGCACCAGGAGCTTTGCACAGCTCTAAGAAACAACTGGCAGGGGCTAAGGGGTGACAGGGGAATCTGGCAACACATGACTGTTTTGGCACGCATCGCCTATGACCCTAAAGAATGCGACCTGAGCAGAAGACAGTAAAAACTGGAGTGACACTGCGATTTCATCAGGTCAGCAGGACCTGTAACACCAGCAGCACAGGAAAAAGAACTCTGCTGGTAAGCAAACACATGTTTTATTCCCCCTACCCAGTGACAAAGATGAGCCCACCTGGGAAGTTTCTAACTGTCCACCCCTCCCACCAAAACAGATTTCCCTGCAGCAACCTCCAATCTTCCACTAGGGAACAATTTTCCCCCTAAAGTGGCTATATTTATATATATATATATGTGGCTACTAGGGCTAAATAGAGATTGGCCACATGCCATTTTAATGTAAAATGCAAGGAACATGGCATGCATAATTCTTTCAAATTGCTTCTTCTAAGATGAACAGTGGAGTCTTAACAAACACAGTAGAAACCTTCCATATGAAAGATAATAGTCTAATATGCGTCTAAGGAAAAGGCCTTCAACTTTGCAGAGAAATTCATGTCTTTCTTAATACCTTGGCAAATAGGGCTCCTCCTCCTTTTCTCTCCTATTGAAAGTCACTCATTTACAAATAGATATATACATGTATAGCCATTTTCCGCTGCTGAAACAACTCACTAGAAAGACTGTTAGCTGCCTCTAGAAACTACATCAACATCCTGCTTTACTGAGTGAGGTGAGTACAAAGAGAAGATGCGCTCCATCCAGCCCTTGGCATCCTGTCTCTATCTTGTGTTGCTGTGTCAGGAAAAAATATTCTAAACCAAGCCCAGGTGAATTGTGTACCATTGACGTTCACCTTAAGTAAGGTGGGCAAGATACTCCTTGAAATGACATGGAAGAAAATCTGGAGCATGTAAACCCTGAATGTCGATGCAAATCTCAAGTCTGACAGACTGGGCATGTTGCATCTGAGAAGCACAACCTCGTCTGCTACATCCAGTGTATTTTTCTCCTGCACTTCTACATTAAAGCAGAGAGAAATGGCTAGAGTAAGTCTTTTTCTCTAGCAGGAGCTCTCACAGGCTATTGTATTTTACTAGCGCTCGCAGCAGCGGAAGCAGTATTATAAACACAGATCTAGCACAGAACCAGTGCCCACCGAGCACTGTCATCTCAAAGGTGGTTAGAATAAAATGCATAATTCCCACTGCCTGGAGTCCTGTCTGCACTAGTTTTCCCTGCACCAATGGGAGGAGAGGGTATGGTGGAGGATGAAAATGTAAGGGGGTTCACTGTGAATATAGAGTAGATGTGTTTGGCAGGAGGCAATAAATACTTCATTAGGATTAAATAAATTGTTTGGGCAGTCAAAACAGATCAATGGATTCTGGAGTTGTCACACTTTCCAAATTTTTTGTGACGTGCATTAAAATGTAAACGCTTCTTACTGTACACATTTATTACAGTTACTAGAGAAGGGAGTAACAGTGAAAGACTGCTCTAAGAGATCCTCTGGTCAAACCTATTCTTGAAAAGAAAAGCAGTGAAAGGTCACGTTTCTGCACATTTAGGGCCTGATTGGTAATTCCAATGAAGTTGAAGGACCTGGACCAAGATACTAATTGGTTCCTGGATCTTTCCTGCTGAACTACTAACACATTATTCCATATTTGTATTTCTCTGGCACTTTGGCAACCAGGTTGTCCCAAAGGGAATTGAATTAATTGTGAAAGCTGCTGTGATTTCAGAGAATCATAGTAGAAATCAAGTGTCATCAGTTTAATACTCAAGATGTCCCTCTATTGGGGGGGCGGGGTTGGAGTCTCCATTTGCAGAGGGATGGACTCATTCCAACAGACCTTGTCCATCTAACAACTTGGATCCTCATGTGCTTCAGCAGCTTTGTTTGCTGCCTGCAGCACACAAAATGCACAGGTACCACCGACTGCATACATACGGTATATTCTGGAAAATGTGAGAGCTGCATAGATGAGTCCTGGTACTACAGATAAGGGCAAAACAGAGCGACTCCTCCAGGAAAGAAAGATGATGCATTTTTTTCTGTATTTTGATCGTACATCCAACTTGTGTGTAGCCCTTTGGCCATGACATTCCTCCTCCCCCTGCCCTACTCCTCCAGTAGCAGTTACATACACTGCTCTTAAAACTACCTCTAGATACTTGGCTGATGCTGCTTCCAGGAAGCCTGCATCTGAGACATTGCAGAGAAGATCCGTGAGCTCCTCCAGCCCACTGCCCACTACCCTACGCTCCTTATCCATGTGGGCACAAATGACAGGGCTCGGAGTGCTCCCAGCTGGGTCATGAAGTGCTACAGGGATTTGGGAGCGGGCCTAAAAGGGTGGAGACACAGGTGGTGTTTTCATCCATTCTCCCAGTTTCAGGCTATGGCCTGAGGAGGGAGAGGAAGATCAAGGCAGTGAACCAATGACTGCGGCACTGGTGTCATCGGGAAGGCTTTGGCTTCCATGACCACAGTCTGCTCTTTGGCAAAGAGAGGCAGCGAACTGCTGGGAAAGGACTGACTCCACTTCTCTCCACCGGGGAGAAAGCTCTTCTCAGCCAGACTGGCTGACCTGCTTCACTGGCCTTTAAACTAAGCCCGCCGGGGGATGGGAGGACACTTGCCTGCCTGTAAACAAATGCCAGGAGCTTGAGGAATAAACAGGAGGAACTTGACCTCCTGCTTAACACAAATAACTACTATGTCACAGAGATAACAGAGACCTGGTGGGACTCCACCCACGACTCGACCACAGGTATAGTCAGCTATCCCCTGCACAGGAAGGATCGAGTGGACAAAAGGGGCGGGGGTGTAGCTCTCTATGTTAAGGAAAGCTATGTGTCCCTGCACACCGACATTGGCACCCTGGGAGGATGACTGGAGATCCTCTGGGTTAAAATCCATGGGGAACATGGCACAGGGGACACAATGGTGGGAGTCTACTACAGACCTCCCTCCCAGGATCAAGGGCTTGACCAGGAGTTCTCCCAGGAACTGCCTGAGGCTGCACAGTCCCTGGAGGGTAGGCTGTATGAGGAGAGCCTTTTCTTCCTGTGGCAGGGGGTCAGACTTGATGATCTGCTCAGGTCCCTTCCGACCCTACCTACTATGAAACCATGAAAGACTGAGAATCCGGGACTCTTCAGTCTGGAAAAGAGAACTCTCAGGGGGGACTTGCTGGCAGCCTACAATTACATAAGAGTTTCATAGTTGGTAGGGTTGGAAGGGATCTGAGCAGATCATTAAGTTCGACCCTCAAGGGGGGTACATCAGGACCTGGGAGAACAGCCGTTCACCAGAAATCCCCAAGGGACAACAAGGTCTAATGGTCATAAACTCTAGGAAGGCCAATTTAGACTAGACATAAGGAAAATGTTGTGGAGCTTGTCCAGGGTCTTGAATAGACTCCCCCCAGAGGTGGTGCAAGCACCTACTCTGGACTCTTTCAAAAAGCATCTGGATATTTTTCTTGCTGGCATCACTTGATCCATCTGACTTCTTGCCTATGGCAAGGGGTCTGGACTCCATCTCACATGGTCCTTTCCAGTCCCTAATGTCTATGAAATCTATGAAAAAAATATCTTTTTTCTTGGGTCTTTCAGCTAGATTGTAGACTCTCTGGGACAAATACCATCTTAGCTCTGTGTTTGTACAATGGGGTCCTGAATCACTAGTGGGGACCCCAGTTCTTATGATCATTCAGATAATCTCTAGACTCCCATGCCTACCTCTGTACAACATCCATTAATTCATGACTGAGGGAGGGGAAGTGAGCCTTGCACTGAACCCTTAAAACTCAGCTCAGGCCACTGCAGGCCTGGGAGGGGGTGCCCACGGTCCTGACAAAAAATGTCACATCACCCCCTTCCCCTTCTCTTGCCTTCACCTAAAATACCATACTCAAGCCTGAAAATTAGATCGTATGGAGGGCCCAGGTTAAAACTGTTTCCATTGCCTAATTGTGGGCCTGGGTAAGTAGGTTTTATTTCTTAGAGGTGGGCCCAGGCCCTCCCAGAGGCAGTGTCACACAGAGAGACATCCCTTGGGTAAGTAGGTGCCCTGCCTTTGACAGTGCAGGTCGATTTCTCATCGGCAACCTTTCTAAACAGGAACAGTAATTAAAAATATACAGCTGCAACTACAGACAAATAGGTAGCTCCAGTTCTAATTCTGCCCTTCATCAAGAACCAAACCTCATCTGGATTCTTACGAAGCCCACAAAGCCGCCTAATGACTAAAACATATACAGCAAGGAAACATCAATATGAAGTCTTACCCATCTTGTTGGGAAGGTCAATTTTATCGTAAGGACAAACCTCACTCCTACAGACTTCACCTAAGGACTCTTGGGATCAGGCCCTATTTCAGGCAAATGCAGATTATTCATACCCTGGCTCAATAAACTTCCTCGAAAGTTTAGCCAAACAACAATGACATCTGAGCCAAATTCACGTGGCAACTCATCTGGTTTATCTCAAAGTGCAATTATAAAATATCCTCTCA
Source organism: Alligator mississippiensis (assembly GCF_030867095.1). Taxonomy (NCBI): domain Eukaryota; kingdom Metazoa; phylum Chordata; order Crocodylia; family Alligatoridae; genus Alligator; species Alligator mississippiensis. The sequence continues at coordinate 23,038,225 of NC_081837.1, read as the reverse complement.
AGATATCTGCTGAACCCATGGTTACCTAGATATAATATTTTTCATCCAAGGATCTCAAAGTACTTTATTATGTACAATCAGGGTTCAAGTAATGTCTTGAGATGGTATAATATTTCCAGAGAGTCTTAAGACATTCAGAAAATTTAACTTATCTATGACAGTCTCCCCTGCTAGATATGCACTTGAAATCCTAAAACACCCAGAGATTATTATGGTCTTTATTTAAAATCAACATCAACATCGTGTTATTTTTAGATAGCCTTTAAATCATTTTATTAAGCAATGAGGGACATGAGATTTGATCAATTAAAATATATTGGCAATTACTCACAAGAAAGGCCAAAGCCCCTCATACAATTAAAAAAAAAAAAAAAAAGAGCCAGTTAAGGTCCATAAAAACCACAGAAGGGCAGAATAAGAGGAGACTATTGATAGAGATAATCTTTTAAAACAGCCATAATTTTTCTTATTTCCCTTTGAATTAAAATAACTTAGATGACTTCCCTCGTTCAAGAGTCTGTGCAATACTTCTGGCTCTTCCTGGTCCCTTCTTTAATTACCCTGCTTGGCAATCATAGCATATAAAGAGAGCAAAATAGGTCCCATTATTTAGCAGGTTGTTTCCAGATAGCATCCTATGAGACCCCACTGGGCACCAGAGAGACAACTGTTTAGTGATAACTTGCTCACATGGTCATGTGTTGTCTACGCTTCTAAATGGCACCAAGAGATAGGGAAGGGTGTTGTGAAAAGGGCAGGTTTATGATGATTTACATTACAGTAGCATAAAGCTCCCAATGAAGATTAACAGCCCGTTGTGTAAAAATCCATACAAGGCACCTTGTCCCTTCCCAAAAAGCCCACACTCAGAGCAGACAAGGGATAGGAGGAGACACTCAAGCAGATCAAATGCAAGAATTTGCTAACAGTCGCACAGAGGTTAGCAGAGAAGCTGAGAATACCACCCGAGGCGCCTGGTTCCCCAAACGTAGTGGCTATCAGCAGATCCCAACTGCATCCATTTTGTTACAAACCCGTGTGCTTCCTACCGAAGGAGCTGAAAGGTACCCAAGTATCACAAGGCTTTCTCATAATCTATTTAACACATTACTTAACCAGTCATAAGGAAACGGGAAATATTGAGGACTGGAGCAGAAGCACATTCTCAAAGTTAGACTCGACACACCTCTGATCTTTGTAGCGCAGGCTAATTTTGTGGTAGTTCAGGATCAAGATCCAGACCCACATTTTGTAACTTAAGTTCACCACTAGGAAATGGGAAAGAATAGGAAGGCAAGAGGTTTGCTCCTGTGCTCAGACATGGCTTAATTTTGGTCTTACAGATATTGGCACTCCAGGAAGACAGATTAAATTAAGACACATTTTAAACAAGTAATGGGGGAAGACAGAGCTCCCGAACAGTTGGTCTTACCACTGTGCCAGTTGCAAGCATACAAAATGGGTCGAGGCCCCTAAACACACGACAGTTTCAAAAATAATACATTTGGAGGCCTATATTCTTGTCTTCTCCTTTTTCAGACTTCAGTGTTGACATTTCTTAGCTTTTCCACAATGACACAAATGTTAGAAACTTATTTAAGAAAAGATAAATGGCGAGATTCTCAAGTAATCCTCTGCCTCTAAGAAAAGAGGTTAAAGAAAGACACCAAACAGCATAAGGCTGACTTAAAATTGGACAAGCTGGCAACTCTGGGTACTAAAGAAGTCAGAAGAAGCTTATCTTTTCTTCTGTATTTCTAGGGAGGAGGGAATTGTAAGACTAGGTATCAAGAAATTTCAGGATACAAGAACTGATTAACTTCCTTGTTGCAATCCTAGTATTTAATGGTACAATCCTGAAGCCTGCTTATTCTACTGGCAATCAGGACTCATGCTAGAGATGAAATCTTTTATTAGACTAAAAAGATGTTTGCCAAAGAATGTCTTTAATTATTCTACCATCCATAAAAGGGGTACAAAGCGTGGGAGAAGCTCAGTCACTTTTTTCATTTAGTACAGATTTAAATAAGCTACATAACAAGGTTGGAATATATATTGCTAAAGCAGATGGATTCTTTGTGCGGGAATTTAATGTTCCTGAATGCCTCCCAGACTAACAGCCCTGGAGACTGGAGTCCTTGCTGTAGCCACCAAAGAGGTGCCACAGCTATGTTATCCCGGCCACAGAGAATTTCAATCTTGAGATGCAGGAATAATTAATTCAGTCCTAATGGTTGATGTGTCTTCTGTAGCTGCCAACATATTTTCCACTTGTCCCAAGCAATTTATACCATTATTATTAATATCATTTGTTGTGCAATTGTGCCTCTAATCCTTGTGAACAAACCCTTGTCAGGTGCTGTACAAGCAGAAAAATATGAAGACCTGTCAGATGAAAAATGAGCTAACAGAAGTAAACTCCTTCTATGCAGCCCAGAAAAAATCAGCCAGTGCTGAAACTTTCACTCACTAGCCGCCATGACAAGATTCAAACTGACAAAGTAGAGGGAAAAAATGATCTACTAATTACCCATCACTTCTGTCCCTTTGTCTTACAAAACTGCATCAATGCACAATGATTGGAGTATCTTCCTCTACCATACACCCCTTCCATGTGATCCCACGCTATCTCTGTGTTCAACTGATGTGTTTAACTGATCATGTTTAACTGATTTATGACCCAATTTTGAAAGGTGCCGAGTGCCTCACACAAAGCTCTGAGATGTTTTAGCCCCTGCTGACTTTAAGAAGGGACTCAATGAATTGCATGATATGGTCGACAGCTCCTAGAATTGAGCACTGTGTCGGGTCCTTCATTCTCCCTCGGCTAACTTTCTGTTCTGTAACATCTGCTGAATCAGTTGATGAGTTGATCATGCTATTTATGATATCTAAGGTTTTTTTACAAAAATACAACTTTGCCTTGGGGATATTTTTATAGCAATTCACAAAAGGTAAACGAGTGTTTCTCCCCCGAACAACATATCCCCATGATTTTCAGAGGATCAGAATAGTTTCTTAATTACCATGTTTCCCTTTCTGCCATGGTGAACTAATTAAGAGGGTTCTTTGGTACCACTTGCTGTATGGGTACTTGAAGGAATGGCCATGCAGTTCAATGTAAGGAGAAACCTGGATTCATACCAAAGGCAGTGGGCGGTAGAGCTCAAGTGAAAGGCATACTTGTGCTTATTAATTAAAGGGAGTCCAGAAGAGGCCTAAGCCTTCAGTGATCCCCACGGTTAATGGGATACTCAGAGAGGACTGAATGTCTGCAGTCCAGAGCTGAAGTCTCAGAGCTGCTACAGAGTTTCAAAAATTTGACTCAACTGCTTACTGGCAGGAATGGAAGCAAGGTGCTGCTAAATTACAAGTGTGAACGGCATGCTGATCTCAGCTGAAAGTAAATGCGTCTGAATTTCCTATGCTGGGTGTGAAGTTTGGCAGAAGCCCTGGCTGCATGGGGCTCACCACACAATGGAGGAGGTGACACTCAAAACGATGGTCAGAAAAGGAGAAAACACAAAGCTGTGCTTAAGACAAAGAAAGCTATTTTACATCAAGTTGTGTACGATTTTTCCCTAAGAAAAAGGTTTGAGGGTGAAAAAGGGAAAATTGGGGAATCCAGATGTTTTAGTATGGGGGGGGGGAAATATGGCCCACAGGCCAGATTCAGCATGCCAGGCCATTCTATCCAGCCCCCAGCATGCTTAAAACACTTAGAAAATTAATATTTAACTGCCCCTAGGCTGCCTGTCAAAGACTATCCCCCCAACCCTGCTGGCACAGCCCAGCCTGGCTCCATCAAGCCCCAGCCAGCCCAGGGCCCGTGCTCCTGCCACCACACCCTGGGCCCTAGCAGCACTGACCCTGGTGCACCAGCACAGGCCTCGCTCTTCCACCCAGCTGTTGCTCTGCTCCATGCACCCGCTTGCTGCCCTTTCTTCCTGCCTTCTGCACCCATTCCCTGCTCCCCTCTCCTCCCCTCCCAGCACCACGTGGTTCCCAGCTGCAGCGCTGGCACTACAGGAGCAGCTGGGATGTGGTGCTGAAGCAGCCTGAGGGGGGGGGGGGTGGATGGGGAAGTGCCAGAAGGGCAGCGGTGGCAAAAGGGGGAGAAGTGTCTGCAAGCCGCAACACGGGGCCGGTGCCTGTGCCAGTGCCCTGGGGCCCAGAGCGCAGAGCCTAGACTTGGAGCAGCAGTGGCGAGGGCTCTGCCTGCTGCGGGGGACTGTGGGCAAACCCTCCCCCTCCACACAAGCCACAACTCTACCCAGCCACCCTCCCCTCACACACTCAGAGCCCCCCACAAACCCCATACCCACCCATAGCCCACACCTCCACACATCCCCACATGCTCTCCCTTCACAAAACCCACACCCCGCCATAAACCCCCCACCCCCCACAAATCTCTACCCACCCATCCACACTCTCCCACAATACACAAGAGTAATTTTCATTTGAAGCTATTATACCATCACAAACACATGTAAATCAAGACAAAAAACTATTTTTTTTAATGAAATTAATGAATGTTGTAGTATGTTTGATTTTTAGAATATAATTTGGTACATCTCTGGTTCAGAGATGACAAATCCCCTTGCTGAAAGGAGTACTTCTGTGGAACAACGGTAGGGACTTCTGGTGGCAAAGTTCGGAGATTAGGGGACAGGACTTCCAGTCCCAAAATAGTGACCAGGGGGCGGGGCACCTGTCAAGGGGCAGGACTACCCATGCAGGCCTCAATGGCTTGCCAAAACTCAGTCAGCGGTCCACCACACAAAATAATTTTCCACTCCTGTTTTAGTACAGTCCCTCGAATAGAGAGTCTGTTTTCAGCAACTGGATACGTAGACCCAATCCTGCCACACGATCTATGTGGTTGGACTCCCTCACCTGCCAGGAGTCCTTTTGATTTTATTGGGATTTTGCACACATGTAAAGAAGCTGTGAAACACTGTAGGGTCAAGATCTTTGTTCACTTACTAGCTCAACAGGAAAGAGCCTGGCTGAAGAATGATGGCCTGGTGGTTAAAGTGCCAGACTGGGACACAAGGGACTGGAAATAAATCCTTGGCTTTGACACAGACTTTCTGCGGTAAATCAGTTAAACTCTCTCAGTGCCTTCGTTCTACATAAATGAAGCTAAGAGATGCTCAAGCATCATGTGATACCCAGATGCATTAAGCAGCGAGATAGGACAGAGAGGTGATTTTACCTCTATATCCAGTATTCACCAGGCCAATACAGACATGTTGTCAAGAGTGAATGCTGCATGCAGGGTGCTGCCTTGCAGAGATGCATCCAAGGCATCATACTGAAACTCCTGAAAGTCGCCTTATTGAAAAGGCAGTTAAAGGACACCTTAATTCCAGTTTTAAAATACCTTAAAAGGGAAACAACCCTAAAAGGACTCTTTAATCTCTCAGAGGCGTACCATATTAGAATAAATGAATAGAAGCTGGAGCTGAACAAATCTAAAATAGAAATAAGACAAAGGATTTAAAACTAGTGAGGAGCATGCTGTCAAGAAAAGTAACAGATTCATCATCTCTTGATGCCTTCAAATCAAGACTGGATGTCTGTCTAGACTAGAAGATATACTATAGTTAAAAGTATTTTAGATTGTGTGGGTCTTCATAGATACATAATGCACATATGGTTCAGCATAGAGATAACTGCAAAAATTAATGACCTAGGACACACGATTTAAACTGGATGACTTAATGGTTGCTTCTGGCTTTAACTTCTATGAATTATTTCTTTTTCCCCACCCTTGGTTGTCCTACCTATTGAGATTACAGACTGTTTAGGGTACAGAATGCCTCTCAGTACTCATACATAGCACCTTGCCAAAATAGGGTTCAGTCAGATCTGAGACATTTAGACCCAACTTCAAATATTATAAGTAGAAATGACCATTATCCATAGCCAAAGGAAGAATGCAATATAAATCCCAATAAATCTTTTCAGGACATATTAAATTTTGGAGCAAAGGATTTCCTATAGCCTTGTAAAATAAGAGGGGATAATATCATATCGAGCTGCCTTAAAATAAAATGAACGGCAAAATAAATAAATAAACAAATAAATAGGCAGCAACAGTGCAGTAGCCTTTTCACGGGATCCTTCCTACAAAAAAAGCTGGCAGGTTCAAGGATCTTCCTTAAAGTAATCAGCCAAAGCTCAGAGGTAGGCAGAAAGAGAGGCCAAAAAGGGAGAGGGAAAAAAACGAAATGATTCAGATGATAAAACATCAAAAGGATGAAGAAGTGGAAATGAAAAATCAGAACTGACTCATTGGAAGAAGAAGGGTGGCAAGCAAGCTCTTTCTTCAATATTCATGCCATTGCTTGATGCAAAGATGATGATGGCATAGTCCCAAGCCAATACTTTTGAAACCAAAGAAAGCAGACCTTGCATCTACCTGATTAGCAACCAACACAAGGAAAGCAGAACAAGTACCTAAGCGCCTACCTGAGCAGAGGAGAATAATATCACTGCATACGGAAACAAAGCCATGGCCTGACGCGCAGGGAAAACTCACCGTGACATTGGCTTCCAATGAGACTGGGATGTATCAATATTGGCTCAGTAAACATAAATACACAGAGGGAAAGCTTGTTTCCTTTCCCTGGATCTGAAAACACTGCAAATGCTCAGTGGCCTCTTAAAAGCAAAGTTCACACATTTCTAACTGAAAGCTATGTATCCCTTTGCACCAAATGCAGCAGTTTGCACTTGGATCTAATGAAAACAGTGGCTCTTTCCTGGAAATGATTACTTCATTTTAAAAGGAAGGTGTGGGACAATGTTTCTGGAGGAAACGTGTTAGGCTAGACTTCAGCAGATGAAACCAATGGTCCTTATCACAACAACCCAATGGCCTGTTAGGCTAGTGTAGGGCTTGACAAACCTATTTGAATCAGTTTTACTTCCATAGATGGTGAAGGCTTTAGGGTAATGTCTGTCAATATGTTTGTCCAGCATATACAACCATGGGACCCTTCTACCAGTAGGGCCTCTAACACTAGAGTAACACAAATGCTTAAAAAAATAATATGGTACCATGTCAGACTTGATGATCTGTTCAGGTCCTTCCTACCCTAGAAACTATGAAACTGTAAGTCACAACCAGTGTGTTGAGATGCGTGTGCTCAAGTTTGATAAAGTATCTCTAGTTGAAGGCACTCAAAAAACTGCACTGATACTTGTAGGTAATGAGGATCTGCAGTACTAATTGAATGCAATGTGCCTTTTATTTCTTTTGCAGGTGGCCTGAACCCTTGTTGTGACTACATATGGATTTAGATGCCTAATTTTAAACAGCAAGGCCAAGATTTTTGTTTGTCACTAGGCCCTGTTGTACCCACGTTTTGCATTAGTATAACTATTTGTATTAAGGGTGTGATTTGTTTTAAACAAATTGGGCGCATCTACATGTGTGTATTAATGTGAAGCAATAAACGCTGGAGCTTATGCTGCAGAGTTTATTGTTGCAGGTGCACAATTTGAACACGCACCCAGGACTGCAGCACACTGAGTCAGGTTGGAGCAGACCTGGCTGGCAAGGCTCAATGGGCTGTGGACAGGCTGGCTGGGGCACAAGGGTGCTTCAGTGCAGGGCTAGCCGGCAGTGGAGCACCCTCATTGCTCAGCTAGCCAGGGCAGCATCTACACATGCATTGCTGTGGAGTAAAAAATGCCACAGCAGGATAGTACTTGTATTTACCTGCTGCAGAGTAAATTCATTTACTCCAGCTTAACAGGGGCGCACATGTAAAAGTGTGATGTTTACTGCACAGCTCATTAGTCTAATGCATAGTAAACATCTCGTGCGGATGCGCCAAGTAGCTACATCAGCACAGCCCGTAGTGTAGGCCCAGGTCAATGGGTATAAAGATGACTCTTGGCAGAATAGCCTACTCCACTTCCTACACTGGAATACATTATACTTGTCTAAGATTACACCACATAAAATGGGGAGACTGTGGCAGAGAAGATATACACCTTAATCTCTACTAGTATAATTACATTTGTCAAAGTTTAGTATAGTATAGTATCGTGAGAGGATCTAACTGTTTTGATGTGTTCAAAATCAGCTTCTAATTTCTAATGAGCCTAATGCTCATATACATATTTTTTTTTAAATTCAGGGATGGCCAGTAATGGTAACGGTCTGCTCCCAGGAGCACCACAAATGAAAAAGGGCCTCTCTGCTGGGTGATGTTTCTAGAAACAGGGTGTTTTCTTGGGGGGAAGAGGGACGCAGGAGTCTGCCATGTCACTCCAGCATCACCACCCACATTTATGCCATCACAAGCTCTTCTCCACCGTTAAACCCACCAACATTTCATGCCCACACTTTTCATATTTAACTTCCTGTTTACATAATAAGAAACAAAAGGTGTACAACTGAAGGCAAGGAGCCTTAAATTTACAAGGTCTTGGGAGCACCCAGGAATTTTGGCTGGATTTGCAGAAGAGCTCAGGTCCCATTTAGGCACCTAACTAAAGGTGCAATGAGATTTTCCAAATGACTCAGCAAACTGCAGCTGGATTTTCCATGCCCAACATGCAATTTTACCATGAGCCGATATTTAAATGGGAGCTAAGCTGAAAGTCTGACCTTTCCTAAGGGTGCTAGGCACTCTAAGCCTTTGCATACGTTTTGCTACAGCTACTTCCATAGCCTCTTTAGCGACAATGCCTACACCTGCAACAAATATTAAAGATCCTCCAAGATTTACTCTGTCCTTTGTCAGGCAAACCTCTCATTGGTCTAACCTTCAGGTCATCTACCTGACATGGTGACTTAAAGCATACATGCAAACTGGCTCTCATTCATCAAAATGTTTTCTTCAGAAATGTTTTTACTGGTGAGCAGCTGTGTTAGTTTTCTCCTTAGTTGGCTCCTGTATGCAGATACAGAGCTACAAGTGAAGCTGCATCCTTTTTACCTTTGGCTTTGATACATTCAAAGGAGAAAAGGGAGGCCTATGCAGAGATGGTGGGAGAGGAAAGCCAGGGAGACTCAACAGTGTAAAAGAGGAACAAGACACCAAAATGCATCATGCTTATTCTCACAATTTCAACAGATGTTAATTATCTAGCAAATCAGGTTATCTTCAACCCCATCTGGAATAAGGTTGCCAATGCACCGTGCCTGCAGGGTCACCTCCTTTACCCATTCCCCTCCCAGCACCCCCCTTTCTTTGCCACTCTCCTCCAGTCCCATTTCACCAAGCCACTATTCTCTGCTCAGCCATCTTTGCTAAGGGAAGGAAATTCATAACAAAATTAACAGGATCATTTGTTTTTAAACCCTCCAAGTTATTACCTCTTCTCCGTTTCCTGTTTTCTCTCTGCTCCAGGATCCTGTAAAGACAAGTCCTCACCATGTACACATCAGTGTCTCCACTGAAGTCAAGGGCACATGAGGAATTAGGACATCCGACTCCAAGATCTTTGAGCCAGAGAGTGTCCTAACATGAGCCTTATACAGAACAATACATGCTGTCAGGGCTCAATAATTAACTAATAAATGGCACTAGTACCGACACTTCCTTTTCAAAATAGTCTTACAGGGAACAGATCTATAGTTTCTTAACAGGTTTTTTGACATTACAGTCCTTCAGTGCTCTATCTCCTCCTACTGATGAAAGGAGAAGGTGCATGAGCATAATATAATGCGACCGATTTAGCATGTATGAACGGAAGTAAAGACTGCCTTATTTTTGATCCTATGAAAACACTTGGGAACATCAGGCATGGGATGCTGTCCTGTCCGAACAGGCAGCCTCATTTGCCAAACGTTGAGAAGTGGTTAGATTAAAAAGTGAACCTGTAAAAGTGGCAACTCAAGGTTCATGTTGGTTACATCTTGAACATTTTAGCTTCAACTTCTCAATTTACAAGGAAAAAAGATCACTTTTTTAGTTTGTTGGAGGTGTTGTTATTCTTGTTATTTTATAACTTTGATCCTGAAAAGCAGTAAGCCAGCAAACTTCCACTTTAAGGAAGCAAGCATATTTGTAGCAGGACCCCATCCCAACACACAGCGGCATGGTGCAGATCAGTATACATGCGTGATAGTATACTTTGGTTGATAAAAAGAATTGCCGTTTAAGTGAGGTCTGAGCACTCATGCAAATAAGTGAGAAAAATGCAGGTTGCATACTGGCACATACACAAGACAAAGACCAAACTAAAGGAGCTGCAGTTGGCTAATAGAAGAGCAAGAACCAAAATCATAAGCATGGCGTTATTTAGCAAGGCTTCCCAGTAGACTAAATGGAATATGATGAGCCAGGTGCAGTGATTATGACACCACCGGATGCCAATGGATTTACACCCTTTTACAACAAGGCTGAATTTGGCTCTATACCTGCATTCAAGAGAGACATTCAGATAGCCCAGGTTGTAAATGCAGTCATATAATTTGCTTCTGTTGCTCTCTTATTTGCAAGGTTATGCCCTGGTTCAGTGAAGCTCTCCAAATGCACACACAACTTTAAGCAGGTGACAGGTCTCCCTGAAGTATTTGGGGCTGCTTACATGCTCGAATGCCATGCTGAGCTGGAATCTAAGATGCACTGCTTCAATTCTGGTTTGCCATAAGACAACAGGGGGTTTAGGTATAAAATGTAGCCAGGCCCTTTTTACCGCAAAATCCACACTGTGAAAACAATGGGTACATCCTACACAGCCCTTAGGAATCATCAACTATCTCTAATTTCCATTGATAAAACATTCAGGAACCTTCCACTGGTTATAAATGGAAAGGTGAGTTAAATAATCCTTCCTTTCCTGCTGCCCACACATTTTTCAAACCATGAGTTGGTTGCTTTTGCCTCCAAAAATCCTTCCTATCTATTATTTTTTCAAAGACAGGCAATGATTTACAAAAAGACAAAGTGGAATCAATAAAAAACTTGAGCCACTTCAGTGTGTCCTTAAAAAAAAAAATTGAGACCCTGACCTTACTTTGCCTCTAAATCTTTCTTGTTTGTGAAAGCTGATCATGGGAACAATGAATGAGCCAGTCAGGACTGGTAAAGATGGCCCTGAGTTACATCTCTCTCTCACAAATATGAGTCCTCTCAGACTATGTCTGTCTGAGTGCATCAAATATTAATACTGTTATGTTCCACTTCCCCTTTTCCCCAGTTATGAAACTTTCTTTTGCTGAAGATACCGAGGAAGATTCTTTTCCGATTGATAAGTGCTGTACAGAGCATGTCTGTCCTTTTGCAAGTTGAACCTGGTAGCTGTAGGGATGACAAATGTTAAATCCAAGCTGAAGATAGTAGGGGCTTAGGGATGTTACGTGAGTCTTCAATGATCAGGTGCTTTAATGTCTTTTCTAGTCTTCTCTACTAATAGCCAAGGTATACTAAATCATCATGGAAATACAGGGTCAACTTTCCAGCAGGTGCATTGACAACCTGTGGCCTCAATCCAACAGATATTTATACACAGGCTTAACTTTATTCACATGAACAGACATACTGAAGCAAATATTTATTATTTAATACTTGCATTACAGTAGGGGCTGGAGACATCAATGCCACACTATGCTAGGTGCTGTACAAGCAGTCATGGAAAGGTAGGTCCTTCCCCCAACAATCAAATATCAGCTGGCAGACAACATGCTAGGAAACAGAGGGAAATAGGGGAAATAATCCTCAGCATGAAAAGTAAAGTTGACAGAACACCAGCCAGCAGCCATGCTCATGCCTTCGTTAGACACTGGGGAGATGGGAGTTTTATGGAGAGATCTGAGAAGGCGGCTTTTGAGTAAATAAAATTAACTTGACCGTACGTGCCTGCAAACGTGTGACCCATGGCGATCATGTGAAGTTGGTCGGTCCCTTCAATTGTTGAAAGAAAAAAACAAGACTCTTCCCCTAGTACAAATCTAGAATAGCTGCAATGACGTTGGTAAAGTTACTCTAGGTTCAGAGCGGTGGGAGAGAGGAGAATCCCCCCGAGGAGTCTAATCTGGTGAATTCTATCCAAGCGGCTGTCCAAAGTTAAGACTACAGGACAGATGCATACATCTGCACTTCTCCAATGCACCAATGAAATTCATAGAGTCCTAGATGCTGGGGTCAGACGGGACCTCAAAGAATCAAGTTCGAGCCCCGGCCTGGGCAGGAAAGAGTGCTGGGTCAGATGCCCCCAGACAGATGACTATCCAGCCTTGTCTTAAAGACCCCCAGGGCAGGGGAGAGCACCACCTCCCTTGGAAGCCCATTCCAAATTTTGGCCACCCTTACCCAGAAGTTTTTCCTGATGTCCAGCCTAAATCTGCTCTGTCAGTTTGTGACCACTGTTCCTTGTTACCCCAAGAGGCACCCTGGGGAACAGAGCATCTCCGATCCCTTGCTGTGTCCCCCTAAGAAATTTATAGGCGGCCACACGGTCACCTCCCAGCCTTCTCTTGCAGAGGCTGAAGAGGTCCAGGTCCCTCATAAGTCTCTCCTCATAGGGCTTTTCCTGTAAGCCCCTAACCATATGAGCAGCCTCCTCTGGACCCACGAGTCTATCAAATTCCTTCTTAAAGTGCGGTGCCCAAAACTGGATGCAGTGCTCCTACTGTGGTCTGACCAATGCCATGTAGAGGGGAAGTATCACCTCCTTGGATCAATTCATTGTGCATCTGCTGGTGCATGATAAAGTGCGGTTAGCTTTCCTGGTGATTTCATCACACTGATCACTCGTGTTCATCTTGGATCCACTGTGACTCCGAAATCCCTTTCCGCTGCTGTGCTGCTGAGAGGGTCACTTCTTATCCAGTACCTGTGCTGGATATACTTGTGCCATATGTGCAGCACTCTGCATTTGTCCTTGTTGTACTGCATCCTTTTGTGTACTGCCCACTTGTCCAACCTGTCCAGGTCTGCCTGCAATTGTTCCCTACCCTCCAGAGTGTGCACTTCACCCCACAATTTAGTATTGTATGCAAACTTGGACAGAGTACACTTCACACTCACATCCAAGTCACTGATGAAGACATTGAAGACTACAGGTCCAAGGACCGAACTCTGCAGGACTACACTCCCCACATCCTTCTAGGTCGATAACGACCCATCTACTACCACTCTCTGGGTGTGACCTCTAAGCCAACTTGCCACCCACTGGACAGTGTAAACATCTATGTCACAGCCTCTTAAATGTATTTATGAGAATGGGATAAGACACCATATGGAAGCCCTTGCTAAAATCCGAGAAAACGACATCCACCTCTACTCCTGCATCTAAGCTTTTTGTGACCCTGTCATAAAACGAAACCAGATTGGTAAGGTATCATCTACCTGCTACAAATCCATGGTGCTTTCCCTTCTGCATTGATTTTTACACTGGGCTCCCACAACTATGATCCTTCATAATTTTTTCAAAGACCTTTCCAAGGATGGAGGTGACTCACGTAATTTGTGCCTACACATGTCATTTGTAGGGATTACAGGGCCAGATCTCATCTCAGGTACACAGACATACTAATGCAGGTCATGGAACAGTGCTGACTTGCAACTAGTAATTTAGCTAATACTATGGATTGCCCTGTCCTTCTTAAGATTGCATCAGAATCCATTTAAATGCCAATTTCTGATTAAATACCTTTATATTACATTTCCTTTCTTGTGCTCTTTGCTACTTGCATCTGAACTCGTATCATTTGTGAACACAGAAATCTTCAGCTACCCCAGCTTTCTAAATCCACAAGAAAGACGTGAACATGTACTGTTAAAGGCCATCTTGCACTTGTACAAATGGTCTTAAAACCTTACTTGAATGATCTTTCTTTGCAAGGTAATCGGTCATAAACAGATGCTCAGACTTTATCTTCCCAGGAGATGACCTTTACAGCAGCATCACCATGGCCTGAAGTCTCATTATTGTTCATCTCAGATTAAGATCACTATAGACCTGGAGAAAGTATGCAATATAAACCCCCTTGTTTACTACCCCGTGGTAAAACACATACCTTTTTATTCAATCGCCATGATCACACACCAATTGGAGATATTTTCAAACCTTAAATTACTTCTGATGTATAACATCTCCTGTGTCTCTTAGTGGTCATTCCACTCAGATACTGGATTGTGACTCATTCTTTAGAGATGTGATTCTCCTCTGAGTTGTGCTGGCATAAATCAAAGGGAATCTCATTGAAGCTAATGGAGCTACACTGGATTTAAAAACCAAACCAAACCCAGGAGTGACAAGAGAAGGAGGTCTTGGGGGTCACACTGATACCAAGGCTAACCCAGAGTAATTCCACCGAGTTGTTTTTCTCCGTACCACTGCTGACAGTGATACCATACATTATTCACACTACTTCTGGTGGCAAAGGTGAGGATATGCAAGGTCCCTTGATTTCAGCAGGGATATTGCTTTAAGCAAGTTAAACACAAAGCACAGACTTCTACTTTTTATCAGGCTCATTAGAGCAAACATGTTCCAAGAGTGACTGGTGCTTTTGCGTGCCCAAATTCATATATCTTAAAGGGTCCTGATCTTCAGAAAAGTGCGCAAAAGATCAGGTCCTAGGAAAGGATCTCCAGTTGGTCACTCAAAATCAGTTGTTACACTTAAACAATTTTGACCTTACATTTTAGCATATCTGAACGTCAAAGACACTGTCCAAGCCCTAACCTGGTTTAAACCCAACCTGCGGAAGTCATTGAGAATTCCAGGGATGGGAAGGAGCCACAACAAGCTGTTCATGTTTCCCATTAGGATGCTTACAGTGATAAGAAAAACCAAGTCTAACCTGGCTTTAACACCACAGCAGCACATGCACAATGTCACATAAGCAGAAAGTCAGTTACCCAAAGAAGTCTTTGTTGAAATGGCATAACACAAATCCATCTTACTATGTATAAATGGGCCGTGGGGATCTAAAGTAGAACCCTTTCTTATTTATTAATGTCCTAATTATTACAAAATTACAGCTCAACATATATACGTGTGTATATGCTCAACACACACACACACGCTCCCCCATGACTTCCAGGTTTTTACTTACACTTATAGAGCCAAAACATCACCTCATGTAAAAGGGTGCAACTCTGAGCTACATCCCCTTCTGCCATCTCTTGGTCTCTCGGTTGAAACTTTACAGCAAAAAACACCAAACCAGGCATTTGCAAATGTTACTTTTGACTTTTTCCCTACTTTAGGACCCTAGTTCAGGCAAGTCCATAAACAAGAGCTCCCATCCATCCTGATTCAGCAGAGCACTCAAGTGGGTTAAGCTAGTGCTCAAGTCTCATTGTGATCAATTATATCCCTGAACTGCAGGCTGAATATGGAAAAGAGAAACGGCATCATATTTTTTAACCCCTGTCAAATAGGTTGGAGAAGCCACCAGATATAATACTGACCCTACTATACAGATTTTCCCCGCAAGCATTCTACTCCATGTTCCCTAGACCAGCAGGTGCCTTAATCGCCTCCCAGTTACACCAGTGCACATTGTCAGTGACTCCCATAAACAGTCCTGGATTTAGGTTTAAACTACTTAATCTACACTTTAGGGCCTCACAATATGAGGGGCCTCTAAATAAGAAAATTAAAACCGACTCAATGTCAAGTTTTATAATAAGCAGCTAGTAAATAAAGGAGATAAAGGAAATCTGGGAAAACGACTCTCTAAATGTGGACATTTTTGTCCTTATGTGACAAAAGTATACATACATTGGATTATTTTCATCGTATGCGGCCTCTAAAGATGGACATAGTTTAGCATGTCATAATCTGGCACTGCCCGTAAAGCAACTGGCGTAAAACGGGTCCCGGCAAGAAGAAATTCAGGCTCTAGATGTGTTTAACATGGCAACTTATTCCAACTTAATCTCATCCTTGGATGAACCTCTTTCAAGTCTGCACTGTTGAAAATAACCACCGTCACTTCTCCGACTGTTGTCATTTATTTAAATAACCTTTCCCACTGAGCACTCCCAAGAGCACAAAGGCTCATTAATTTTTCTAGTGATTGGAAACGCTGCAAAAGCTTCAAACATTTACCTCTCCTTCCCAGCTGCTGAAATAGTTTTAGGAGGATCGGGGTTCATACCTCACATTCTCTGGAGCCAGAGATACTCTACATGCAGGGTCCAGATCCATTAACGGATACATCCACAGTTGGCTTGTAGTCCACATAATGCTCCTGTAAAGAGGAGTTCATTTGCTTTTCAGACTCTCTGGCCTTTTTTCTGATCCCCTTCATAAGAGAGTGCTGCTGGACTTGTTTCATGCTGGCTGAGTAGCACTTCCACGACACATAGATAACCAACCAAATCATAGCCACTAAAAGAAAGAGGGCCATGCTCCCAGCAACTATTTTGTGAAAGGAAACACCCTCATACTCAGGTTCCACTCCAGGTGCCGGCAGGTCTGGAGAAGGACTTGGCACAATGGAGGTTGGATGATTACTTTCCAGTTTAGAAAGGGTAGGTTTGGGAATAAAAAGTGGCCTCTGGGGCATTTTAGGTGCCTAGTATGAACTTTCGGTAACCGCCACCTGGATTTCAGTGCAGATATTATATGTTTCCACAGCATCATTCACCTTCTCACCGTGCATGTGCTTAGGGTCCACACATATCATACTGCTTTCTTTATTCTCATTGAAATATTTAAGCCAAGTAAATAAAGGGCAAATGGTTTGAGTACATTCCCACAGATTTCTGGACAGAGAGATTTGTATTAGTGAAAGCCATGTATCGATGGTCTCCTGAGAGACGCTGGTGAGTTTGTTGGCATCCAGGTTCAGCTTGTGCAGGTTGGGCAGGCGTCGGAACGTCCTGAGCTCTATTCCTGTCATGTCATTCCCCAATAAATCCAAGTTGTGCAAGGAGCTTCAAGTCCACGTTAACCCTTGGCTAACAGACCGGATCATATTCCACTGCAAATGAATGGATCGAAGGTTGAAGAGGCGTGGAAAATGGGCCAAGTTGAGCTTAGAAAACTGGTTGTGCTCTAGATGGAGCTCTCTTAACCGCAGGAGGCCAGCAAAATCATTGCGGGACAGACTCCGTACACGGTTGTAGCCCAAATCCAGAAAATCAAGGTTCTGGCAATATTGAAAAACTCAGACTGGTCCCATTTTCAGGGAGTTTGACTGCAAGTGCAAGATCAAGAGTTTGTGAAGGCCCTTAAACTGCTCCGATCGTAGCACCTGTAGCTTGTTGTAAGAAAGGTCCAGGTTGAGGAGATTGGGGACCAGGTAAAATGTTTTGTTGTGCAGATGAGTAATTTTGTTGGAGCTTAGAATTAGTTCCTTCAGCCTTCGGATCCCCTGAAACACATCCTCCTCCATGGAGCTGATGTAATTATGGCCAAGATAAAGCCAGATGAGCTGATTCAGGCCCCAAAACTGATTTGTTTAAGCTTCTGGATGCTGTTGTAGTGCAGCGCTAAGCCTTGAGATCCTCCAGAAATGTTCCAAGAGGTATCTCTGAATGCTTGAGATTCACAGTATACCATCACATCTGCAGTTCTTGGGGCAAGTGAGCTGAGCCGCAGTGAGCGTACCAGACAGCACCGTAGGAAGTAGCACTAACACCACACTCATGCCGGTCTGCTACTTCATTAAATGGAAACCTGCAATATTAAAAAGAAGACAAATGTGCATTGTAAAACTATTAAAATAAATCACCAGGAGATTACTTATGTCAGCGGGGCTTCTACTGAGGCATTGGAGGTCCAGTGGATTTGGAGACAAGCTGTTTGTCCCTTCCTGCATTGTTTGATTTATGATCCCAAAGATGGGCCGAGAGCCTGTCTGCTCTTCCCTTGATCTCGTACATCCGCACACCATGTGGCGGATATATCCTTAACACTGGATGCTGAGGTTTTAACAGTAAACATATCTGTCAAGTCACCGTTCTGAACTCACTGCAGGTTTCGATAGGAAACTCAGCCCCTGCTTTGGTAGTTCAACAAGAAGTAAAATATTTTTTAATAAACCCAGCTGCTTGTAAATCTTTTCCAGCCTGCACCCCTCCCCCTTTCAAAATGAGTATAAAAAGGAGCTACAGTGATCAGCTGACATATAATAAAGTTTGACCTACATTTAAAAAATGCCTTTATTGCAAAATGAAAGAGTAGATGAAAATCTTACTAACCAGCATTGAGGGATCTTTTTCATGTGGAAAAAAAAAAAAAGCATGCACTGTAAACACACACACACAAACACTATCATAAAGCATACATGTGTATTACCTATATTGTGTAGCAGATGTAGGGGACCCCGATATCATGAGGATGCCTTCATTAATATACACATCTCACAACTTAGTTTTCAAGGTCGAATTATATGTGCATTATATGGATGTAAACACATCTACTGATATTCAATTATCTATTATTTTGTACGTGTGTTATTTTGATGTACTGCATCTATGTGTGTATATATACACATGTACACACACATACACCTATATAGAAGTATGAGTATGTGTATATGTATGCACACACACACTTTTATACCAATATTGTGTGACCCTGGTGGCAGCACTACCTGCAGCCATGTCCAAGTTTTTGGGATCCTGGGGTGCCAATAGGTCTCGGTCTGCTCCCACTCTGTCTACAGGCTGGGAGCACCAGTCACTGGAGCACTCTCCTGTGGTGCTCCCCGCACCAGACCACACACTAAGTAACTATTTACAATAGTTTATTGTTCACAATAACAACTCAGAGATTGACAAATAATAACTGAGAGACTGACAAATTTGACATCCCATAAATAACAAAATGTTGTTCATTTTTGAGCCCTTATAGCTATATTATTTGTGCAAGCTCAATAGCTATTAACTTGTGTGAGCTATTGAGCTACTAATGATAGCTCATTATTGAGCTGTTTTCAATAAGCCCAATTATGATACTCATCATCTAACAAAAACAATTATGTTATCAACTTT
Source organism: Alligator mississippiensis (assembly GCF_030867095.1). Taxonomy (NCBI): domain Eukaryota; kingdom Metazoa; phylum Chordata; order Crocodylia; family Alligatoridae; genus Alligator; species Alligator mississippiensis. The sequence continues at coordinate 23,019,296 of NC_081837.1, read as the reverse complement.
ACCACTCAGGCAACGTATAACAGGTATGTATAGATGCTTAGTCAGCCAGGTCTCCACAAAATCCCTCTGCCTGCAGCAAAGTAGCCCACTGTGCAGTGGCTGCAGCGGAGCCCCGGGGAGTGGTGCTCGCTCTGCCTCACAAGAGGGGTGGTGATGCCGTCATCTGGACAGAAGATGCGGGGGCCTGTCAGGAGTGTGGCTGCTCCAGAGACCAGGGTTTCTTGCCTTGTCCAGTCTTTCCTGGGTGCCTGCAGTCACTCACACAGCTCCCTAGACACTTCCCAAGCCAGCTCTCCTGTGGTTGGCACCTGGAGCACTCCTTTCACCTGTACGTTATTGAGCTCTCTGCTGGAGCTGCCACACAGCTGCTTTCTGCAGCTCTCCCACAAAACCTCCACTAGCAACCCCTGTCCCTCATTCCCTCCAGGGACCCCCTGCACAAGGGGATCTTTAGAGTGGGGAGGGGAACCCATTTGCACAACCCCTGCTCCTTCAGTAAAGGCAATTCTGGGTACTTGGTAGGTGGTGGCTTCTCTGCACACAGTAGAAGCCCGTCTCACTTCTTTTTTTCCAGGCTTCCTGCACTGGAGTTTCAGCTGTCAAATCTCGTGCACACATCCTGTGTGAACAGCCTGCTGGCAGAGCCTTGTCCCAAGAGTGCAAACACCCTGAATGAGCTTGCACACTCCAAGGAAGCCCTTCAGCACCTTTACAGTTGCATTAAGATCAGCAAAAAACATTACATTTCAAGAGTCATATTTTCATCTGGAACCCCGCCTTGCTGTTCCTTGCCTCTGATTTGAATGTTTTGCATTTCAGATGTCAGGCTGATCCTTCCGCATTGTCTATGCTGCTTTGGGAGAGCAGTCAGATTTTGCACAGTCTCTGAAAAATTGTGGCAAGAATTTCAGAAATGTCAACCTACACACACACACACACGCACACACACACACTCACTTTCTCAGAGCAAATCATAATTCTGGGACCCCCCCGGCTCAGTCCAGAGCTGTATTCCCACCCATCATTTGGCTGCATTCTTCCATCAGCAGCACTCTTTAAAGGCCTGTTATCTTCTCTGTAAATAGTCATTTTATTATTTGTCTCACACTCCCCCCACCCCCAATTTTAAACCAAAAGCCAGTAAGTGAAATCATTCTTAATCTAAAAAGCCCTTATGTGTCTGTCCCAGGGGAGCAGGGGCACTGGGAGACCCCCGCGGTGGCCAAGGGGTCTGCTTACCTCCCGCAGGGCCGGAGGAGCTGAAGAAACTCCATGTGCCGGCGCTGCCGGCGCAGGTCATCAGCCGGGCATTTATCCAGCTGCGGCTGAGCGGCGGGGGCGGGGCATGCCAGCTGGGAGGAACAAAAGGCGGCCCCGCCGAAGCAGCAGGGCGGCTGACGGGAGAGAGCTGGAGCGCAGAGCCCCAGCGAGCAGGGGATCAGCCGCCACCCGCAGAGTGCGGGACGCCGCCGGGTAGAGGCGGAGCAGGCTGCGAGCAGCGCAGCGGAGCACCCAGGAGTGAGGAGACAAGGGGAGAAGTCAGCCCCAGAGGTGGGGCAGCAGCCAGCGGGGAACCCGACACCCGAGGCAGCAGGAGGCGTAACAGCTATCCCAAGAATGGTGCCAGCTGTAGCCTACATTACAGAGCCGACGGCGCGGGTAACTGCGGCCGGGACTATTGGGGAAGAAGAGAGGATGTCTGCATCCCAAGGAAGGAGGGATTAGGGCAGCACCCCCCAGTGGGAGAGGCATACCCGGTCCGAAGACCGCCGGTAGTGGCTAGGGTGACCGAGCCGAGAGAGGACGAGACGAGGACGGGTTAGAGGCCAGGACAAGAAGACCTGAGGTGGCATATGGCCGGGGTGTAGGGGAGGACGGAGCCCCGAGAGTAACCACGAAGAGGCGTGCCGGTACCAGGGGATACCCCAAGGGAAGACCCCCCACTGAGAGAGTCATCAAAGTCATGGCAGGCGAGTTCTGGGGTCCCCCTTTGATACCAGCCAGGGTAAACCCTGGGGAGTACCAACAAAGCCCGGGGGTGCAAGATCTCGAGTCCGGAACAAGGCGGCGCGCGAACTCCTAGTCGAACGCAGGCGGGTACAGTGTCTCTCTCTTTCACTTCAATGGTTAGGTCTCTAATTTAAATCCTGATCTTTTGCTCTTGCCTGTGCGCCAGCAGCAGCCAGCTAGAAATATGTTGCAGCTGTTGGATTTTCTTGTAATAGTAGTAGTGGTTGTTCTTGTAGTAATAGTAGTAGGAGAAGTAGTGGTTGTTCTTGTACTAGTAGTAGTTGTTGTTCTTTCTAGTAGTAGTAGTAGTAGCAGTAGTAGTAGTGGTTGTACTTGTACTAGGAGCAGTTGTAGTTGTAGTGGATTTTCTTGTAATATTAGTAGTGGTTGTTCTTGTAGTAGTAGTAGTAGGAGAAGTAGTGGTTGTTCTTGTACTAGTAGTAGTTGTTGTTCTTTCTAGTAGTAGTAGCAGTAGTAGTAGTGGTTGTTCTTGTAGTAGTAGTAGTAGTAGTAGTAGTAGTAGTGGTGGTTGTTCTTGTAGTATTAGTAGTGGTTGTTCTTGTAGTAGTAGTAGTAGTAGAAGCAGTGGTTGTTCTTGTAGTAGTAGTAGTGGTTGTTCTTGTAGTAGTAGTAGTAGTAGTTGTAGTAGTGGTTGTTCTTGTAGTAGTAGTAGTAGTGGTTGTTCTTGTAGTAGTAGTAGTAGTAGTAGCAGTAGTAGTGGTTGTTCTTGTAGTAGTAGTAGTGGTTGTTGTTCTTGTAGTAATAGTAGTAGCAGTAGTAGTAGTAGTACTAGTGGTGGTTGTTCTTGTAGTAGTAGTAGTGGTTCTTCTTGTAGTAGTAGTAGTAGTAGAAGTAGTGGTTGTTCTTGTAGTAGTAGTGGTGGTTGTTCTTGTAGTAGTAATAGTGGTTGTTCTTGTAGTAGTAGTAGTAGTAGTTGAAGTGGTTGTTCTTGTAGTAGTAGTAGAAGTAGTAGTAGTAGTAGTAGTGGTGGTGGTGGTTGTTCTTGTAGTAGTAGTGGATGTTTTTGTAGTATTAGTAGTAGTAGTAGTAGAAGTAGTGGTTGTTCTAGTAGTATTAGTGGTTGTTCTTGTAGTAGTAGTAGTAGTAGTACCAGCAGTAGTAGTTGTAGTGTTATTTCTTGTAGTAGTAGTAGTGGTTGTTCTTGTAGTAGTTGTAGTATTAGAAGTAGTGGTTGTTCTTGTAGTAGTAGTATTGGTTGTTCCTGTAGTAGCAGTAGTAGTAGTAGTGGTGGTTGTTCTTGTAGTATTCGTAGTGGTTGTTCTTGTAGTAGTAGTAGTAGAAGTAGTGGTTGTTCTTATAGTAGTAGTAGTGGTTTTTCTTTTAGTACTAGAAGTTGTGTTTGTTCTTGTAGTAGTAGTAGTGTTTGTTCTTGTTGTATTAGTAGTAGTAGTAGTAGTAGTGGTTGTTCTTGTAGTAGTAGTAGTAGTAGAAGAGGTGGTTGTTCTTGTAGTAGTAGTAGTGTTTGTTCTTGTAATAGTAGTAGAAGTAGTGGTTGTTCTTGTAGTAGTAGTGGTTGTACTTGTAGTAGTAGTAGGTGAAGCGGTTGTTCTTGTAGTAGTAGTAGTGGTTGTTCTTCTAGTAGTAGTAGTAGTGGTTGTTCTTGTAGTAGTAGTAGTAGAAAAGGTGGTTGTTCTTGTAGTAGTAGTAGTGGTTGTTCTTGCAATAGTAGTAGAAGTAGTGGTTGTTCTTGTCGTAGTAGTAGTGGTTGTACTTGTAGTAGTAGTAGTAGTAGGTGAAGTGGTTGTTCTTGTAGTACTAGTAGTGGTTGTTCTTCTAGTAGTAGTAGTAGTGGTTGTTCTTGTAGTAGTAGTAGTAGTAGTAGTAGAAGAGGTGGTTGCTCTTGTAGTACTAGTAGTGGTTGTTATTGTAGTAGTAGTAGTAGTAGAAGAATTGGATGTTCTTGTAGCAGTAGTAGTGGTAGTTCTTGTTGTAGTAGTAGTAGAAGTAGTGGTTGTTCCTGTAGTAGTAGTAGTGGTTGTTCTAGTAGTATTATTAGTAGTAGTGGTTATTCTTGTAGTAGTAGTAGTAGTAGTAGTGGTGGTTGTTCTTGTAGTAGTAGTGGTGGTTGTACTTGTTGTAGTAGTAGTGGTTGTTCTTTAGTAGTAGTAGTAGTAGTAGTAGCGGTTGTTCTTGTAGAAGTAGTAATGGTTGTCACGTAGTATTAGTAGTGGCTGTACTTGTAGTAGTAGTAGTAGTGGTTGTTCTTGTAGTAGTAGTGTTGGTTGTTCTTGTAGTATTAGTAGTAGTAGAAGTAGTGGTTGTTCTTGTAGTAGTGGTAGTGGTTGTTCTTGTAGTAGTAGTAGTAGTACTAGTGGTGGTGGTGGTTGTTCTTGTAGTAGTAGTAGTGTCTGTTCTTGTAGTAGTAGTAGAGGTTGTACTTGTATTAGGAGTAGTAGTAGTTGTAGTGGTTGTTCTTGTAGTAGTAGTAGTGGTTGTAATTGTAGTAGTAGTAGTGATAGTAGTTGTAGTGGTTGTTCTTGTAGTATTAGTCGTAGCAGAAGTAGTGTTTGTTCTTGTTGTAGTAGTAGTGGTTTTTCTTGTGGTAGTAGTAGTGGTTGTTCTTGCAGTAGTAGTACTAGTGATTGTCCTTGTAGTAGTAGTAGTAGTAGTACTAGAGTTGGTGGTGGTTGTTCTTGTAGTAGTAGTAGTGTCTGTTCTTGTAGTAGTAGTAGAGGTTGTACTTGTACTAGGAGTAGTAGTAGTTGTAGTGGTTGTTCTTGTAGTAGTAGTAGTGGTTGTTCTTGTAGTAGTAGAAGTAGTGGTTGTTCTTGTAGTTGTAGTAGTGGTTGTTCTTGTAGTAGTAGTAGTAGTAGTAGTAGTAGTAGTAGTAGTAAAGTAGTGGTGCTGGTTGTTCTTGTAGTAGTAGTAGTTTCTGTTCTTGTAGTAGTAGTTGTGGTTGTACTTGTACTAGGAGCAGTTGTAGTTGTAGTGGATTTTCTTGTAATAGTAGTAGTGGTTGTTCTTGTAGTAGTAGTAGTAGGAGAAGTAGTGGTTGTTCTTGTACTAGTAGTAGTAGTTGTTTTTTCTAGTAGTAGTAGTAGTAGCAGTAGAAGTAGTGGTTGTTCTTGTAGTAGTAGTAGTGGTTGTTCTTGTAGTAGTAGTAGTAGTAGTTGTAGTAGTGGTTGTTCTTGTAGTAGTAGTAGTGGTTGTTCTAGTAGTAGTAGTGGTAGTAGTAGTAGCAGTAGTAGTGGTTGTTCTTGTAGTAGTAGTAGTGTTTGTTCTTGTAGTAGTAGTACTAGTAGTAGTAGTAGTAGTAGTGGTTGTTCTTGTAGTAGTAGTAGTATTAGTAGTAGTAGCAGTAGTAGTGGTTGTTCTTGTAGTAGTAGTAGTGTTTGTTCTTGTAGTAGTAGTAGTAGTAGTAGTGGTTGTTCTTGTAGTAGTATTAGTAGTAGTAGTACTAGCAGTAGTAGTGGTTGTTCTTGTAGTAGTAGTAGTAGTAGTAGTAGTAGTGGTTGTTGTTGTAGTAGTAGTAGTGGTTGTTCTTGTAGTAGTAGTAGTAGTAGAAGTAGTGGTGCTGGTTGTTCTTGTAGTAGTAGTAGTATCTGTTGACTTAACCTTTATAAGCATCCTTGTTTGCTAATTGGCTATAAAGGAGTGACGCAAGGAGTTCTTTACTGAGCATGTCTCTATACCTGTGTTTTAGCTATGTATCTCATTAATATACATACATGTTTCATTAGCAGATCTTTTGCCCACCTAGGGGTGTGGTTTTTAGTATTTTAATGAGCTCTTTCTCCCAGTACTTCTGATTCTGTTTTTTGTTTTCAAGCCTCCTCTATCTAAGACTGTCTGCTCCTTATCATTGCAGATGGGCATTCGTCACATAACATTCACTTTTGCTTAGGCTTTGTATAGTAGTTTCTTGGTCAAACCTCACATTTCCTCCTCTGGAGCATTCATAATTATTATTAATTATGATTGCTCCATTCAATTTGACTTAACAGAAATCTAGTATTCTCAGCTTCCTTTGTTTTCAAAATCATTTGATTTACCTTAGGCCTGAAGATAGATGCAATACAAACAGGTATACATTGGATACAGAAACAAACCAAAATCCCTATAAAACAAAACAGAACAACCATACAAAATAACTGTTTCAACCATCCAAAATTGGGAAACCAGGAAGTTAACCAGGAAAATTCTAAGGCAGATGATTCTTTCAACGTCTGTGTCAATCGTTGTAAGGCACCAATTTTGTCTTCAACTAGCACAGAATTATCAGTGAGGTTGAAGCAGCACATTCCTTTTAAGGTTTCACACCCCAGATTGTGTCGTAGCAAGAGGTAATCAATAGCAGCTCTATTCTCTAAAACAGCGTCCCTTAGTTGTTTTTGCTCAGTATTCAGGGCTGAGAGCGCTCGAGATGTAGCATTTAGTCCTTTGCTAAAACACAGGCCACTGCATTAAGATTTCTGCTATTACTTACAGCAAAACCCGGAACCCCCACCATAGATGCAGCTAATGCTATGTATTCTGCCTTAGATAATAGTCCAGGGGAATCATTCTCGTCACAATCAGCAGTGAGAGTAGTATATGCTCGTTTAAACCTCCCACCAAGATGGGTTTGTTCAATGTGCATTAGGTCAGATTTCCTTGGAAGAGCTGCAGTTACCCGGGCATTGGTGCATGGTCCCCCAGTAGCATTCATTGGAAGGTATGAATATATCATTCTCCCGCAGGCCAGAAACCATCCTCGAGGAAGGATGGTATGCGTGTATACATAGGATATTTGACTGGTCTTATTACAGAAGATTTTTCTACCTTGGTTCAATTCAAAGCAATTATTGGTACAATTGACTATTAGGAAACATTCAGAAGCATTAGCTGTTGCCTGAACCCGTACAGAAAACATGTCTCTGCTTTTCTCTTTTACAATAGTCCCCCACTTGTATATATCCTGATACGTATTTTCCTTCTCTACATCTTTCAGCATAGTATAATTTTGTAAAATTTTCAAAGGGGTAGGTACTGCAATTAAGCATGAGGTAAAAACCAGATGAGCATTGATCCCTCCCGCTAAGCAGAAGTCCGTTCTATTTAATATTTCCCGGGCCAGATAAATCCAGACATTTTCCTGAGGGTCAAATTCTTGTTGTAAAAGATTTTCCCCTCCTATAAGTAGGAGTGCACAGATCAGGGTGCCCCACACTAAAACCTTGAACAATTTCATAATAAGGCTTGTAAAACTTGATCAAAGATTGACAAATTATTCAAAGTTCCTTTCTTTTGAATAGGAATTTTAAGTCTCCTATTGGCTCCACCTTCCACTGTTCTCTGCCTCCGGTCCTGGAGTTTGCAGGAGTTTCTTCTTGTTCTGGTCCAGCCACCGGCTTTAGGTGACTGGAATGTATCCAAGTCTTGATTCCTTCGAGCTTTGCTGCCGTTGCGGTCGTTAAAAGTACTCTATATGGGCCCTTCCATCTGGCTCGAAGTGGTTCCTCGTTCCAATCTTTCACAAGAGCGTAACTCCCAGGTAATAATCAATGTTCCGGGGCAGGAGATTGGTCCTGTGTCTGCAGCACGTCCCGTACCTGCTGATGGATGGAAGACAAAACAGAAACCAAAGACCATACATATTCTCTAATCATTCCCTCCCCTAAAACATGTAACTGTTGTTCAGTACCCATGGGCAGACTCAGAGGGTAAGGCTTACCATACATTATCTCAAATGGACTTAATCCCAATTTAGAATGTGGTGCGACCCTTACTTGTAACAGGGCCAAGGGTTGGGTCTCTGGCCATTTGAGTCGAGTTTCTTGGCAAATCTTTGCAAGGTGTCTTTTTAAGGTCTGATTCATACGGTCCACCTTTCCACTGGACTGGGGTCTCCAAGGGGTGTGTAAATGCCAGCTGATTCCCAGGAACTCAGAAACCTTTTGAATAATTTGTGCAATGAAATGTGGGCCATTGTCTGACCCTATTCCTTTTGGAAGTCCGAAGTGAGGTATGATTTCTCGTAGGAGTGCCTTGACCACCTCTCGGGCTTGGGCAGTCTGACATGGGAAGCACTCAACCCAATTAGAGAAAGTGTCCACAAAGACAAGGAGATATCTCATCCCCTGTTGCCAGGTTAAATCAGTAAAATCCACCTGCCATTCTTCTCCTGGCCCATTGCCTATTCTCTGATGTCCTGAAGTTTCTTTTCTCCCTCCTTTTGGGTTATTTCTCTGGCAGACCTCACATGTCTCTGATACCTTCTTGGCAGCCTCTCTTAATCCCACTCCAGTTACATAGTGACTTATCCACCTTACCAGGGCCCTGGGTCCATAGTGGGTGCCATGATGAGCTCTCTTCACTACCATATGAACCCAGGAAGCTGGGATGATAATGCGGCCATCCTTTGCTACTAGCCACCCGTGCTCCCCCTCCTTTGCTTGAAACTCTCTTATCAATTGTTTGTCTCTTTCCCTGTACTGTGGTGTCACAGGCTGGTATAAGTCTGGGAGGAGAGGTAACAGATTACTTACTTCGGGCAGCAAGTCTGCCTGAGGTCTTTTAGCTGCTTTATTTGCTGTAGCGTCAGCAAATCGATTACCTTTTGTGGAGGGATGTTTTTTTTTTGATGTGCTTTGCAATGCATTACCGCTACCTCTTTTGGTTCCCAGACTGCCTTGAGGAGGGCTTTTATTTGCTTGCTATGCTTAATGCCTGTTCCTTTTGAATCAAGTAGACCTCGCTCTCTCCATAGTGCTCCGTAAGCATGTAAAACAAGGAAAACATATTTAGAGTCAGTATAAATATTGACAGTTTTGTTGGCCGCCAATTGCAAAGCCCGAGTCACAGCAACGAGTTCAGCCTTTTGACCTGAAACAGATGGGTTTAAAGGTCCTGCTTCTATCACATTCTGTGTAGTCACGATAGCGTATCCGAATTTTCAAATTCCATTCTCTATACTCGAGCTGCCATCAGTGTAGAACTCCAGGTCAGCTTTTTCAAGAGGTCTCTCTCTCAAATTTGGTCTTGAAGAATAAACAGTTTCCAATGTTTGCAAACAATCATGCACAGGATCTGGTGTGTCACCCATAGATGGCAACAGTGTTGCTGGATTTACAGTGCGAGAAATGGCCAATTTTATTTCAGGCTTATCTAGGAGGATGGCCTGATATCGAGCCATTCGTCCCGGAGTTAACCAGTTCCCTCCTTTCTGTTCTAGGACTGTAAGTACTGCGTGAGGCACATATACAGTCATTTCATGGCCTAGGGTTAACTTTTCAGCTTCTTGTATTAGCAGACAGGTAGCAGCAACAGCCCGGAGACAAGCAGGCCATCCACATGACACAAAGTCTAATTTTTTTGAAAAATATGCCACTAGTCATTGCCAGCTACCCAATTTCTGTGTTAAGACTCCCACGGCTACCCCACCTCGGTCATGCACAAAAAGGGAAAAAGGCTTACTCATGTCCTGTAGTCCTAAGGCGGGTGCTTCAATGAGAGCCTGCTTTAACTGGCAGAATGCTTGCTCACACTCTTCAGTCCATTCGAGCACCTTTTCATCTCTGTGTGTCGCTTCATACAGAGGTTTTGCAATAACCCCAAAATTTGGAATCCAAATCCTGCAATAACCTACTGTACCTAAAAATCCCTTAGTTGTTTCTTTGTTATTGGGGGTGCCAGCCGGCATATAGCTTCTTTTCTTTCAGGCAGCAGGGCTCTCTGACCAGGCTGTAATTCAAATCCCAAGTATGTTACTTTCTGGGATATGGGCTGCATTTTATTTCTGGATACCCGGTATCCTTGTTGACCCAGAAAATTAAGGAGGCAAATTGTTCCTTCCAGGCAGCTTGCTTCAGTGGTGGCTGTTAAAAGCAAGTCATCCACATATTGCAAAAGAGCACAGGACAGTGGCAATTTTAGCCTGCGTAAATCCTTGCTTAATGCATTGCCGAATAGGGTTGGGCTGTTTTTAAATCCTTGGGGTAAAACAGTCCAGCACAACTGAGTCTTAATGCTAGTATCTGGGTCTTCCCATGCAAATGCAAATATTTCCTGGGATCCCCTCTCTACTGGTATACAGAAGAAAGTATCTTTTAAATCAATAACCATAAACCAGTTATGATCTGGGTTCAAAGCAGATAGCAAGGTGTACGGATTAGGCACGACCGGGTATATACTCACAACCACTTTATTTACAACTCTCAAGTCTTGGATGAAACGATATTCATTACTCTTAGGCTTCTTCACAGGCAAGATGGGTGTGTTAAAAGCTGATGTACATTCACGGAGAAGGCCATACTCCAGGAACCGTTCAACTAATGGCTTCAGTCCTTTCCTGGCTTCCATCTGCATTGGATATTGTTTCACACATGGAGGCTGGGCCCCTGGCAAAAGTTGAATCTTCACAGGGTCAGCATTTTTAGCCTTCCCGGGTCGGTGACCTGCCCATACCCATGGAACAACAGCATCAAGCAGGGTTTGAGGAATATCCGGTGTACTTTCCTCTCGGAGAAGGCCAAGAAGGCAAGCCTGCAAATGCCACCCCTTTTCAGAAGGCACTGTTAAAAACATTTGCCCATCCTGGAACAACAACGTAGCTTGCAGTTTACAAAGGAGGTCTCTCCCTAAAAGGGGAACGGGGTAGTTTGGCATGTACAAGAATTGATGGGTAACTTCTGCCTGCCCAAGATTACAGGTCATTGGCTGTAGGAAGGGTCGTGTTACTGCCTTCCCTGTAACCCCTACCACCGGCACAGTCTTTTTACTTAAAGGTTTCAGTTTTTGAGTTAAGACAGAATGGGCAGCACCTGTATCGATGAGAAAATCTACCAGTTCATTTCTGTCCCCTAGTTGCATTTTAACCAGAGGCTCGTCAGGGGACACTGGGATCTGGGTTATCTTTCCCTCCCGGGCCTCCGGTCCCCTTCAATCTGAATCCCTTCCAAAAGCAAACAATCCACTGCTCTCCTCTTTTTTCTTTTCACCTTCCCCATTTTTCCTATAAGGGCATTCCCGTTTCCAATGTCCTTTTTGTTTGCAAAAGGCACATTGATCTTTCTCTAATGGACCCCGTCTCTGCGGCTGTCTCCAGGATCCCTCATCTCTAGGTTTTCCCATGATTGCAGCTGCCACTAGGGCTGCCTGCATTTTCATCTTTCTCTCCTCTTTCTTGTCCTGTTTCTTTTCCTGAACACTTTCTCAGTTAGTAAATACTTGGTAAGCAATGTCTACTAGTTGGGAAATAGGCATACTTGTTGCTCCATCTGCCTTCTGCAATTTCTTTCTAATGTCTGGTGCACTCTGACCTATAAAGATCATATTTACCATGTGAGCGTTCGATGCATCCTCCGGGTCCTCACGAGTGTATTGCCTGAAAGTAGTATAATTTTTTTCCAAAAAAGCACTTGGGGTCTCATTAGTCTCCTGTCGAATCTCATACACCTTACTGAGATTTTGAGGTTTTTTCACAGCATCTCTCAAGCCTCAGAGGATATATTCTCGATAGGCACGGATGGAGGTCATATCTTGGTCTGGTTTCCAATCTGGCTCCTGGATGGGGACATGATCGTCTCTATTTCCTTGCAGGTTCCCTGCAGTAATTTCCTTTTCCACGTACTCACGAGCTTTGTTCACTACCCTTCTCCTTTCCTTTGGTGTAAACAGGATATCTAAAAGAGACTGAACATCTGCCCAGGTTGGGTTATGGGTTTTGAAAATCGTTTTAAACTGGTTTTGTACCTTTTCAGGATTCTCTCTCAAGCTGGGGTTATTGTTCTTCCAATTATACAAATCCGATGTATTGAAAGGAACGTGCACAAAGGTTTGATGGTAGGTTGGCTCACCATCATCTTCGAGAGGCCCGGGTACCACTTGTTCTCTTAGGGGAAATACCCCATTTCCCTTCCCACGGCCAGGATCAGATTCCCTGTGATGTTTTCCCTTAACCCTGGAGTCTGCTCCTAACTGTACTCTCCACCCACCTCCTGGGCTTATATCAGGAGAAGTCGGGGAGTCTGGAGATTGCCAAGCACCTGATGGCCATGGTCGGTGCTGTTATAGATCCCTGGGTCGGGGAGTATTCCAAACTTCTGCCTCGGGGGGGGGGGAAGAAGCAGGAAGAGCAGATGCCAATGAGGAATCAGATGAATCAGGAGGAGGAGGGGGCAGAGGAGGAGAATAAGGTAAAGGCAGCGGGGGGGGGGGGGAGCCTCCGGCTCCAGACAGTCCAGGACAGGATTTGCTGTTGGTCGAGCCACAGCCATCTCACAGATCCCAACTCCCTCCCCCAATCCACATTCCTCCAAAACTTTTTTATCTCTACAAAGAGACATAAACGCTTGCGCATACATAAATTCCTCCCATTTACCATTCTGCCAGCAGAACAAAATCAATTGCAAGATGGTATTATAATTAACACTTCCCTACCGAGGCCAATGTTCTTGATCATCTAACTGATAGAGTGGCCACGCAGTTTCACAGAAGAATTTAGCTTTCCTCTTAGTCATAACATCCTCAACAAACTCTACCAAATGTCACAATACACAAGAGAAGGGGGTACATTTCCTAACCTTACAGTTAATAGTACCCATCTCAGGGCTGCCCTCCTGGTTCTCAAAGTCCGACTTAGCTGGGATCCAGGGATCTGATCCTAGTCCTCGTTCTCACAAGGAAAAAATCACTGGTCTTGGACAAGGGCCAGACAGAATACTGACAGAGATAATCCCAGGCAGGTGTAATGACGGTAGGCCTTATGCCCTTTCTACCCTCTCAGCAGGTGATAGTAATAGTAGTAGTAGTAGTAGTGGTTGTTCTTGTAGTAGTAGTGTTGGTTCTTCTTGTAGTATTAGTAGTAGTAGAAGTAGTGGTTGTTCTTGTAGTAGTAGTAGTGGTTGTTCTTGTAGTGGTAGTATAGTAGTAGTAGTGGTAGTTGTTCTTGTAGTATTAGTAGTGGTTGTTCTTGTAGTAGTAGTAGTAGTAGTAGTAGTAGCACTAGTAGTTGTAGTGGTTTTTCTTGTAGTACTAGTAGTGGTTGTTCTTGCAGTAGTAGTAGTGTTAGAAGAAGTGGTTGTTCTTGTAGTAGTAGTAGTAGTTGTTCTTGTAGTAGTAGTAGTAGTAGTGGTGGTGGTGGTTGTTCTTGTAGTATTAGTAGTGGTTGTTCTTGTAGTAGTAGTAGTAGTAGTAGTAGTAGTGGTTGTTCTTGTAGTAGTAGTAGTGGTTGTTCATGTATTAGTAGTAGTAGTAGTAGTGGTTGTTCTTGTAGTAGTAGTAGTGGTTGTTCTTGCAGTAGTAATAGTAGTAGTAGTAGCAGTAGTAGTGGTTGTTCTTGTAGTAGTAGTAGTAGTAGTAGTAGTGGTGGTGGTGGTGGTGGTGGTTGTTCTTGTAGTAGTAATAGTGGTTGTTCTTGTAGTAGTAGTAGTAGTAGTAGAAGTAGTGGTTGTTTTAGTAGTATTAGAGGTTGTTCTTGTAGTAGTAGTAGTAGTAGAAGTAGTGGCTGTTCTTGTAGTAGTAGTTGTAGTGGTTGTTCTTGTAGTAGTAGTAGTAGTAGTAGTAGTAGTAGTGGTTGTCCTTCTAGTAGTAGTGTTGGTTGATCTTGTAATATTAGTCGTAGCAGAAGTAGTGTTTGTTCTTGTTGTAGTAGTAGTGGTTTTTCTTGTAGTAGTAGTAGTGGTTGTTCTTGCAGTAGTAATACTAGTGATTGTTCTTGTAGTAGTAGTAGTAGTAGTACTAGAGGTGGTGGTGGTTGTTCTTGTAGTAGTAGTAGTGTCTGTTCTTGTAGTAGTAGTAGAGGTTGTACTTGTACTAGGAGTAGTAGTAGTTGTAGTGGTTGTTCTTGTAGTAGTAGTAGTGGTTGTTCTTGTAGTAGTAGTAGTAGGAGAAGTAGTGGTTGTTCTTGTACTAGTAGTAGTTGTTGTTCTTTCTAGTAGTAGTAGTAGTAGCAGTAGTAGTAATGGTTGTTTTTGTATTAGTATTAGTAGTAGTAGTGGTGGTGGTGGTGGTTGTTCTTGTAGTAGTAGTAGTAGTAGAAGTAGTGGTTGTTCTAGTAGTATTAGTGGTTGTTCTTGTAGTAGTAGGTGAACTGGTTGTTCTTGTAGTAGTAGTAGTGGTTGTTATTGTAGTAGTAGTAGTAGAAAAATTGGATGTTCTTGTAGCAGTAGTAGTGATAGTTCTTGTTGTAGTAGTAGTAGAAGTAGTGGTTGTTCTTGTATTAGTAGTAGTAGTGGTTTTTCTTGTAGTAGTAGTGGTTGTTCTAGTAGTAGTATTAGTAGTAGTGGTTGTTCTTGTAGTAGTAGTAGTACTAGAGGTGGTTGTACTTGTAGTAGTAGTGGTGCTTGTTCTTGTTGAAGTAGTAGTGGTTGTTCTGTAGTAGTAGTAGTAGTAGTGGTTGTTCTTGTAGAAGTAGTAATGGTTGTTCACGTAGTAGTAGTAGTGGTTGTAATTGTAGTAGTAGTAGTAGTGGTTGTTCTTGTAGTAGTAGTGTTGGTTATTCTTGTAGTATTAGTAGTAGTAGAAGTAGTGGTTGTTCTTGTAGTAGTGGTAGTGGTTGTTCTTGTAGTAGTAGTAGAAGTAGTGTTTGTTCTTGCACTAGTAGTAGTAGTGGTTGTTCTTGTAATAGTAGTAGTAGTGGTTGTTCTTGTAGTAGTAGTAGTGGTTGTAATTGTAGTAGTAGTATTGTTAGTAGTTGTAGTGGTTGTTCTTGTAGTAGTAGTGTTGGTTGTTCTTGTAGTATTAGTCGTAGCAGAAGTAGTGTTTGTTCTTGTTGTAGTAGTAGTGGTTTTTCGTGTAGTAGTAGTAGTGGTTCTTCTTGCAGTAGTAGTACTAGTGATTGTTCTTGTAGTAGTAGTAGTAGTAGTAGAACTAGTGGTGGTGGTGGTTGTTCTTTTAGTAGTAGTAGAGGTTGTAATTGTACTTGGAGTAGTAGTAGTTGTAGTGGTGGTTCTTGTAGCAGAAGTAGTGGTTGTTCTTGTAGTAGTAGAAGTAGTGGTTGTTCTTGTAGTTGTAGTAGTGGTTGTTCTTGTAGTAGTAGAAGTTGTAGTAATAGTAAAGTAGTGGTGCTGGTTGTTCTTGTAGTAGTAGTAGTTTCTGTTCTAGTAGTAGTAGTAGTGGTTGTACTTGTACTAGGAGCAGTTGTAGTTGTAGTGGATTTTCTTGTAATAGAAGTATTGCTTGTTCTTGTAGTAGAAGTAGTAGGAAAAGTAGTGGTTGTTCTTGTACTAGTAGTAGTTGTTGTTCTTTCTAGTAGTAGTAGTAGTAGCAGTAGTAGTAGTGGTTGTTCTTGTAGTAGTAGTAGTAGTAGTGGTGGTTGTTCTTGTAGTATTAGTAGTGGTTGTTCTTGTAGTAGTAGTAGTAGTAGTAGAAGTAGTGGTTGTTCTTGTAGTAGTAATAGTTGTGGTTGTTCTTGTAGTAGTAGTAGTACTAGTAATAGTAGTAGTAGTGGTGGTTGTTCTTGTAGTAGTAGTAGTAGTAGAAGTAGTGGCTGTTCTTGTAGTAGTAGTTGTAGTGGTTGTTCTTGTAGTAGTAGTAGTAGTAGTAGTAGTAGTAGTAGTAGTTGTCCCTGTAGTAGTAGTAGTAGTAGTGCTTGCTCTTGTAGTAGTAGAGATGGTTGTTCTTGTAGTAGTAGTAGTAGTAGTAGTAGTAGTAGTGGTTGTTCTTCTAGTAGTAGTGTTGGTTGTTCTTGTAATATTAGTCGTAGCAGAAGAAGTGTTTGTTCTTGTTGTAGTAGTAGTGGTTTTTCTTGTAGTAGTAGTAGTAGGAGAAGTAGTGGTTGTTCTTGTACTAGTAGTAGTTGTTGTTCTTTCTAGTAGTAGTAGTAGTAGCAATAGTAGTGGTGGTTGTTCTTGTAGTAGTAGTAGTAGTAGTGGTGGTTGTTCTTGTAGTATTAGTAGTGGTTGTTCTTGTAGTAGTAGTAGTAGTAGTAGTAGTAGAAGTAGTGTTTGTTCTTGTAGTAGTAATAGTTGTGGTTGTTCTTGTAGTAGTAGTAGTACTAGTAATAGTAGTAGTGGTGGTTGTTCTTGTAGTAGTAGTAGTAAAAGAAGTAGTGGTTGTTCTTGTAGTAGTATTAGTATTAGTAGTGGTGGTGGTGGTTGTTCTTGTAGTAGTAGTAGTAGTGGTTGTTCTTGTAGTAGTAGTAGTGCTTGCTCTTGTAGTAGTAGAGATGGTTGTTCTTGTAGTAGTAGTAGTAGTAGTAGTAGTAGTAGTAGTAGTAGTGGTTGGTCTTCTAGTAGTAGTAGTAGTGGTTGTTGTTGTAGTAGCAGTAGTAGTAGAAGAGGTGGTTGTTCTTGTGGTAGTAGTAGTGGTTGTACTTGTAGTAGTAGTCTTAGGTGAAGTGGTTGTTCTTCTAGTAGTAGTAGTGGTTGTTATTGTAGTAGTAGTAGTAGAAGAATTGAATGTTCTTGTAGCAGTAGTAGTGGTAGTTCTTGTTGTAGTAGTAGTAGAAGTAGTGGTTTTTCTTGTATTAGTAGTAGCAGTGGTTTTTCTTGTAGTAGTAGTGGTTGTTCTAGTAGTAGTATTAGTAGTAGTGGTTGTTCTTGTAGTAGTAGTAGTAGTAGTAGTAGTAGTAGTAGTAGTAGAGGTGGTTGTACTTGTAGTAGTAGTGGTGGTTGTTCTTGTAGTAGTGGTAGTGGTTGTTCTTGTAGTAGTGGTAGAAGTAGTGGTTGTTCTTGCACTAGTAGTAGTAATGGTTGTTCTTGTAATAGTAATAGTAGTGGTTGTTCTTGTAGTAGTAGTAGTGGTTGTAATTGTAGTAGTAGTAGTGTTAGTAGTTGTAGTGGTTGTTCTAGTAGTAGTCGTCGTAGCAGAAGTAGTGTTTGTTCTTTTTGTAGTAGTAGTGGTTGTTCTTGTAGTAGTAGTAGAGGTTGTAATTGTACTTGGAGTAGTAGTAGTTGTAGTAGTGGTTCTTGTAGTAGAAGTAGTGGTTGTTCTTGTAGTAGTAGAAGTAGTGGTTGTTCTTGTAGTTGTAGTAGTGGTTGTTCTTGTAGTAGTAGAAGTAGTAGTAGTAGTAAAGTAGTGGTGCTGGTTCTTCTTGTAGTAGTAGTAGTTTCTGTTCTAGTAGTAGTAGTAGTGGTTGTACTTGTACTAGGAGCAGTTGTAGTTGTAGTGGATTTTCTTGTAATAGAAGTAGTGACTGTTCTTGTACTAGTAGTAGTTGTTGTTCTTCTAGTAGTAGTAGTAGTAGCAGTAGTATTAGTGGTTGTTCTTGTAGTAGTAGTAGTGGTTGTTCTTGTAGTAGTAGTAGTAGTAGTAGTAGTGGTTGTTCTTGTAGTAGTAATAGTTGTGGTTGTTCTTGTAGTAGTAGTAGTAGTAGTAGTAGTAGTACTACTGGTGGTGGTTGTTCTTGTAGTAGTAGTAGTAGCAGTATTAGATGTAGTGGTTTTTCTTGTAGTAATAGTAATGGTTGTTCTTGTAGTAGTAGTAGTAGTAGTAGTAGTAGTACTGATTGTTCTTGTATTATTAGTAGTGGTTGTTCTTGTAGTAGTAGTAGTAGTAGAAGTAGTGGTTGTTATTGTAGTAGTGGTAGTGGTTGTTCTTGTAGTAGTAGTTTTAGTTGAAGTAGTGGTTGTTCTTGTAGTAGTAGTATCAGTAGTAGAAATAGTAGTAGCAGTTGTTCTTGTAGTAGTAGTAGTGCTTGCTGTTGTAGTAGTAGAGATGCTTGTTCTTGTAATAGTAGTAGTAGTAGTAGTGGTAGTACTAGTGGTGGTGGTTGTTCTTGTAGTAGTAGTAGTAGTAGCAGTATTAGATGTAGTGGTTTTTCTTGTAGTAGTAGTAATGGTTGTTCTTGTAGTAGTTCTAGTAGTAGTAGTAGTAGTGGTGGTGATTGTTCATGTATTATTAGTAGTGGTTGTTCTTGTAGTAGTAGTAGTAGTAGTAGTAGTAGTAGTAGTAGTAGAAGTAGTGGTTGTTATTGTAGTAGTGGTAGTGGATGTTCTTGTAGTATTAGTAGTAGTGGTTGTTCTTGTAATAGTAGTAGTAGTAGTAGTAGTAGTAGTAGTAGTAGTAGTAGTAGTAGTAGTGGTTGTTCTTGAAGTAGTAGTGTGGTTGTAACTGTAGTAGTAGTAGTAAAAGTAGTAGTAGTAGTAGTAGTAGTTGTAGTTGTAGTGGTTGTTCTTGTAGTAGTAGTAGTGGTTTTTCTAGTAGTAGTAGTAGTAGTAGTAGTAGAATTAGTCGTTCTTCTAGTAGTAGTAGTGTTGTTTGTTCTTCTAGTATTAGTTGTAGTAGAAGTATTGGTTGATCTTGTTGTAGTAGTATTGGTAGTTCTTGTAGTAGTAGTAGTAGTAGTAGAAGTAGTGGCTGATCTTGTATTAGTAGTATTGGTTGTTCTTGTAGTAGTAGTAGTAGTTGTAGTGGTTGTTCTTGTAGTAATAGTAGTGGTTGTTCTTATAGTAGTAGTAGTAGTAGTAGAAGAAATTGTTGTACTTGTAGTAGTAGTAGTGGTTGTTCATGTAGTAGTAGAACTAGTAAAAGTAGTGGTCGTTCTTGTAGTAGTAGTAGTAGTGATTGTTTTTGTAGTAGTAGTAGTAGTTGTTCTTGTAGTAGTAGTAGTTGAAGTAGAAGTCGTGGTTGTTCTAGTAGTAGTAGAATTAGTAGAAGGAGTGGTTGTACTTGTAGTACTAGTAGTGGTTGTTCTTGTTGTACTAGTAGTAGTAGTAGTGCTTGTTCTTGTAGTAGTAGTAGTTGTTGTTCTTGTAGTAGTAGTTTTAGAAGAAATGGTTGTTCTTCAAGTAGTAGTTGTGGTTGTTCTTGTAGTAGTAGTAGAAGTAGAAGTAGTGGTTGTTCTTTTAGTAGTAGTAGTTGTAGTGGTTGTACTTGTAGTAGTAGTAATGGATTTTCTTGTAGTTGGAGTTGTTGTACTTGTAGTAGTAGTAGTAATTGTTCTTGTAGTAGTAGTGTTGGTTGTTCTTGTAGTAATAGTAGTAGTAGAAGTAGTGGTTGTTCTTGTAGTAGAAGTAGTGGTTGTTCTTGTAGTACCATGAGTAGTAGTGGTTGTTCTTGTAGAAGTAGTAATGGTTGTTCTTGTAGTAGTAGTAATGGTTGTTCTTGTAGTAGTAGTAGTAGTACTGGTTGTTCTTGTAGTATTAGTGTTGGTTGTTCTTGTAGTTTTAGTAGTAGTAGAAGAAGTGGTTGTTCTTGTAGTAGTAGTAGTAGTGGTTGTTCTTTTAATAGCAGTAGTAGTGGTAGTGGTTGTTCTTGAAGTAGTAATATGGTTGTAACTGTAGTAGTAGTAGTAGTAGTTGTAATGGTTGTTCTTGTAGTAGTAGTAGTGGTTGTTCTTGTAGTAGTAGTGGAACAGGTTGTAGTTCTTGTAGAAGTAGTAGAAGAAGTATTTGTTCTTGTAGTAGTAGTAGTGGTTATTCTAGTAGTAGTAGTAGTAGAAGTAGTCGTTCTTCTAGTAGTAGTAGTGTTGGTTGTTCTTGTAGTATTAGTTGTAGTAGAAGTATTGGTTGATCTTGTTGTAGTAGTAGTGGTGGTTCTTGTAGTAGTAGTAGTAATAGAAGAAAAGGTTGATCTTGTATTAATAGTATTGGTTGTTCTTGTAGTAGTAGTAGTAGTTGTAGTGGTTGTTCTTGTACTAGTAGTAGTGGTTGTTCTTGTAGTAGTAGTAGAAGAAATTGTTGTACTTGTAGTAGTAGTAGTGGTTGGTCTTGTAGAATTAGGAAGAGTAGAAGTAGTGGTTGTTCTTGCAGTAGTAGTGTTGGTTGCTCTTGTAGTATTAGGAGTAGTACAAGTAGTGGTTGTTCTTGCAGTAGTAGTGTTGGTTGATCTTGCAGTATTAGACATAGTAGAAGTAGTGTTTGTTCTTGTAGTAGTATTGATGTTTGATCTTGTAGTAGTAGTAGTAGTAGTAGTAGTAGTAGTAATTGTAGTGGCTGTTATTGTTGTAGTAGTAGTAGAATAGTGGTTGTTATTGTAGTAGTAGTGTTGGTTATTCTTGTAGTATTAGTCATAGTAGAAGTAGTGTTTGTTCTTGTAGTAGTAGTGATGGTTGTTCTTCTAGTAGTAGTAATAGTAGAAGTGGTTGATCTTGTATTGGTTGTTCTTGTAGTACTAGTAGTAGTTGTAGTGGTTGTTCTTGTAGTAGTAGTAGTGGTTGTTCTTGTAGTAGTAGTAGTAGTAGTAGTAGTATAGTAGAAATTGTTGTTCTTGTAGTAGTAGTGGCGGTTGTGCTTGTAGTAGTAGAAGTAGTAGAAGTGGTGGGCGTTCTTGTAGTAGTAGTAGTAGTGGTTGTTTTTGTAGTAGTAGTAGTTGTTGTTCTTGTAGTAGTAGCAATAGTAGAAGTCGTGGTTGTTCTAGTAGTAGTAGAAGTAGTAGAAGGAGTTGTTGTTCTTTTAGTAGTAGTAGTGGTTGTTCATGTAGTAGTAGTAGTAGTTGTAGCGCTTGTTCTTGTAGTAGTAGTAGATGTTGTTCTTGTGGTAGTAGTAGTAGAAGAAATGGTTGTTCTTCTAGTAGTAGTAGTGGTTGTTCTTGTAGTAGTAGAAGTAGTAGAAGAAGTGGTTATTCTTGTAGTAGTAGTAGTAGTTTTTGTTCTTGTAGTAGTAGTAGTAGTTGTAGTGGTTGTTCTTGAAGAAGGAGTAGTGGTTGTTCTTTCAGTAGTACTGGTGGTTGTTCTTGTGGTAGTAGAAGTAGTAGAAGTGGTGGGCGTTCTTGTAGTAGTAGTAGTAGTGGTTGTTTGTGTAGTAGTAGTATTGGTTGTTCTTGTAGTCGTAGTAATAGTAATAGAAGAAGTGGTTGATCTTGTATTAATAGTATTGGTTGTTCTTGTAGTAGTAGTAGTATTAGAAGTAGTGGTTGTTCTTGTAGTAGTAGTAGTGGTTGTTCTTGTAATGGTAGTAGTAGTAGTGGTTGTTCTTATAGTAGTAGTGGTTGTACTTGTAATAGTAGTAGTAGTAGTAGTGGTCTTTGTTCTTGTAGTAGTAGTAGTTGTTGTTCTTGTCGTAGTAGTAGTAGTAGTAGTAGTAGTAGTAGTAGTAGTAGTAGTGGTTGTTCTTGTAGTAGTAGTAGTGCTTGTTCTTGTGGTAGTAGTAGTAGCAGAAGAGGTTGTTCTTGTAGTAGTAGTAGTGGTTGTTCTTGTAATAGTAGTAGTAGTAGTAGTGGTTGTTCTTCTATTAGTAGTGGTTGTACTTGTAGTAGTAGTAGTTGTTGTAGTGGTTGTTTTTGTAGTAGTAGTAGTGGTTGTTCTTGTAGTAGTAGTAGTGGTTGTTCTTGTAATACTTGTATACTACAAGTAGTAGTGTTTAATCTTGTAATAGTAGTAGTAGCAGTAGTGGTTGTTCTTGTAGTAGTAGTAGTAGTAGAGGTTGTTTTTGTAGTAGTAGTAGTGGTTGTTCTTGTAATAGTATTAGTAGTAGTAGTGTTTGTTCTTGTAGTAGTAGTAGTGGTAGTTGTAGTGGTTGTTCTTGTAGTAGTAGTAGTGGTTGTTTTTGTAGTAGTAGTAGTAGTAGTGGTTGTTCTTGTAGTAGTAGTAGTGGTTGTTCTTGTAGTAGTAGTAGTAGTAGTGTTTGTTCTTGTAGTAGTAGTAGTGGTAGTTGTAGTGGTTGTTCTTGTAGTAGTAGTAGTGGTTGTTCTTGTAGTAGTAGTAGTAGTAGTAGTAGTAGTAGTGTTTGTTCTTGTAGTAGTAGTAGTGGAAGTTGTAGTGGTTGTTCTTGTAGTAGTAGTGGTTGTTTTTGTAGTAGTAGTAGTAGTAGTAGTAGTAGTAGTAGTAGTAGTAGTAGTAGTAGTAGTGGTGGTTGTTCTTCCATTAGTAGTGGTTGTACTTGTAGTAGTAGTAGTAGTTGTAGTGGTTGTTCTTGTAGTAGTAGTAGTGGTAGTTCTTGTAGTAGTAGTAGTAGTAGTAGTAGTAGAAGTGGTTTTCCTTGTAGTAGTAGTAGTGGTTGTTCTTGTAATATTAGTAGTAGTAGTGGTGGTGGTTCGTGTTGTAGTAGTAGTGGTTGTTCTTGTAGTAGTAGTAGTGGTTGTTCTTGTAATAGTAGTAGTAGTAGAAGTGGTTGTTCTTGTAGTAGTAGTAGTGGTTGTTCTTGTATAGTAGTAGTAGTAGAAGTGGTTGTTCTTGTAGTAGTAGTAGTGGTTGTTCTTGTAATATTAGTAGTAGTAGTAGTGGTGGTTCTTGTTGTAGTAGTAGTGTTTGTTCTTGTAGTAGTAGTAGTGGTTGTTCTTGTAATAGTAGTAGTAGTAGTGGTTGTTCTTGTGGTAGTATTGGTGTACTTGTAGTAGTAGTAGTAGTTGTAGTGGTTGTTCTTGTAGTAGTAGTAGTAGTAGAAGTGGTTGTTCTTGTAGTAGTATTGGTGTACTTGTAGTAGTAGTAGTGGTAGTTGTAGTGGTTGTTCTTGTAGTAGTAGTAGTGGTTGTTCTTGTAGTAGTAGTAGTAGTAGTAGTAGTAGTAGTGGTTTTTCTTGTGGTAGTATTTTTGTACTTGTAGTAGTAGTAGTAGTAGTTGTAGTGGTTGTTCTTGTAGTAGTAGTAGTAGAAGTGGTTGTTCTTGTAGTAGTAGTAGTGGTTGTTCTTGTAATATTAGAAGTAGTACTGGTTGTTCTTGTAGTAGTAGTAGTAGTTGTTCTTGTAATAGTAGTAGTAGTAGTAGTAGTGGTTGTTCTAGTAGTAGTATTGGTGTACTTGTAATAGTAGTAGTAGTAGTAGTAATAGTAGTGTTTGTTTTTGTAGTAGTAGTAGTAGTAGAAGTGGTTGTTCTTGTAGTAGTAGTAGTGGTTGTTCTTGTAATAGTAGTAGTAGTACCGGTGGTTCTTGTTGTAGTAGTAGTGGTTGTTATTGTAGTAGTAGTAGTGGTTGTTCTTGTATTAGTACTAGTAGTAGTAGTAGTGGTTGTTCTTGTAGTAGTAGTAGTAGTAGTGGTTGTTCTTGTAATAGTAGTAGTAGTAGTAGTAGTAGTAGAAGTGGTTGTTCTTGTTGTTGTAGTAGTGGTTGTTCTTGTAGTAGTAGTAGAGGTTGTTCTTGTAATAGTAGTAGTAGTAGTAGAAGTGGTTGTTCTTGTTGTAGTAGTAGTGGTTGTTCTTGTAGTAGTAGTGGTGGTTGTTCTTGTAATAGTAGTAGTAGTAGTAGTAGTGGTTGTTCTTCTATTAGTAGAGGTTGTACTTGTAGTAGTAGTAGTAGTTGTAGTGGTTGTTCTTGTAGTAGTAGTAGTGGTTGTTCTTGTAGTAGTAGTAGTAGTAGAAGAGGTTTTTCTTGTAGTAGTAGAAGTGGTTGTTCTTTTAATATTAGTAGTAGTAGTAGTGGTGGTTCTTGTTGTAGTAGTAGTGGTTGTTCTTGTAATAGTAGTAGTAGTAGTAGTGGTTTCTCTTGTGGTAGTATTGGTGTACTTGTAGTAGTAGTAGTTGTAGTTGTAGTGGTTGTTCTTCTAGTAGTAGTAGTGGTTGTTCTTTTAATATTAGAAGTAGTAGTAGTGGTGGTTCTTGTTGTAGTAGTAGTGGTTGTTATTGTAGTAGTAGTAGTGGTTGTTCTTGTAATAGTAGAAGTAGTAGTAGTAGTGGTTGTTCTTGTAGTAGTAGTGGTTGCACTTGTAGTAGAAGTAGTAGTTGTAGTGGTTGTTCTTGAAGTAGTAGTAGTAGTAGTAGTAGTGGTTGTTCTTGTAATAGTAGTAGTAGTAGTAGTGGTTGTTCTTGTAGTAGTATTGGTGTATTTGTAGCAGTAGTAGTAGTTACAGTGGTTGTTCTTGTATTAGTAGTAGTAGTAGTAGTAGAATGGCTGTTCTTGTAGTAGTAGTAGTGGTTGTTCTTGTAATGGTAGTAGTAGTAGTGGTTGTTCTTGTAGTAGTAGTGGTTGTACTTGTAATAGTAGTAGTAGTAGTAGTAGTAGTGGTCTTTGTTCTTGTAGTAGTAGTAGTTGTTGTTCTTGTCGTAGTAGTAGTAGTAGTAGTAGTAGTAGTAGTGGTTGTTCTTGTAGTAGTAGTAGTGCTTGTTCTTGTGGTAGTAGTAGTAGCAGAAGAGGTTGTTCTTGTAGTAGTAGAGGTGGTTGTTCTTGTAATAGTAGTAGTAGTAGTAGTGGTTGTTCTTGTATTAGTAGTGGTTGTACTTGTAGTAGTAGTAGTTGTTGTAGTGGTTGTTCTTGTAGTAGTAGTAGTAGTGGTAGTGGTTGTTCTTGAAGTAGTAGTAGTGGTTGTTCTTGTAATACTTGTATACTACTAGTAATAGTGTTTTATCTTGTAATAGTAGTAGTAGCAGTAGTGGTTGTTCTTGTAGTAGTAGTAGTAGTAGAGGTTGTTTTTGTAGAAGTAGTAGTGGTTGTTCTTGTAATAGTATTAGTAGTAGTAGTGTTTGTTCTTGTAGTAGTAGTAGTAGTTGTAGCGCTTGTTCGTGTAGTAGTAGTAGATGTTGTTCTTGTGGTAGTAGTAGTAGAAGAAATGGTTGTTCTTCTAGTAGTAGTAGTGGTTGTTCTTGTAGTAGTAGAAATAGTAGAAGAAGTGGTTATTCTTGTAGTAGAAGTAGTAGTTTTTGTTCTTGTAGTAGTAGTAGTAGTTGTAGTGGTTGTTCTTGAAGAAGGAGTAGTGGTTGTTCTTGTAGTAGTACTGGTGGTTGTTCTTGTGGTAGTAGAAGTAGTAGAAGTGGTTGGCGTTCTTGTAGTAGTAGTAGTAGTGGTTGTTTGTGTAGTAGTAGTATTGGTTGTTCTTGAAGTAGTAGTAGTAGTAATAGAAGAAGTGGTTGATCTTGTATTAATAGTATTGGTTGTTCTTGTAGTAGTAGTAGTATTAGAAGTAGTGGTTGTTCTTGTAGTAGTAGTAGTGGTTGTTCTTGTAATGGTAGTAGTAGTAGTGGTTGTTCTTATAGTAGTAGTGGTTGTACTTGTAATAGTAGTAGTAGTAGTAGTGGTCTTTGTTCTTGTAGTAGTAGTAGTTGTTGTTCTTGTCGTAGTAGTAGTAGTAGTAGTAGTAGTAGTAGTAGTAGTAGTAGTAGTAGTAGTAGTAGTGGTTGTTCTTGTAGTAGTAGTAGTGCTTGTTCTTGTGGTAGTAGTAGTAGCAGAAGAGGTTGTTCTTGTAGTAGTAGTAGTGGTTGTTCTTGTAATAGTAGTAGTAGTAGTAGTGGTTGTTCTTCTATTAGTAGTGGTTGTACTTGTAGTAGTAGTAGTTGTTGTAGTGGTTGTTTTTGTAGTAGTAGTAGTGGTTGTTCTTGTAGTAGTAGTAGTGGTTGTTCTTGTAATACTTGTATACTACAAGTAGTAGTGTTTAATCTTGTAATAGTAGTAGTAGCAGTAGTGGTTGTTCTTGTAGTAGTAGTAGTAGTAGAGGTTGTTTTTGTAGTAGTAGTAGTGGTTGTTCTTGTAATAGTATTAGTAGTAGTAGTGTTTGTTCTTGTAGTAGTAGTAGTGGTAGTTGTAGTGGTTGTTCTTGTAGTAGTAGTAGTGGTTGTTTTTGTAGTAGTAGTAGTAGTAGTGGTTGTTCTTGTAGTAGTAGTAGTGGTTGATCTTGTAGTAGTACTTGTAGTAGTATTGGTGTACTTGTAGTAGTAGTAGTGGTAGTTGTAGTGGTTGTTCTTGTAGTAGTAGTAGTGGTTGTTCTTGTAGTAGTAGTAGTAGTAGTAGTAGTAGTAGTGGTTTTTCTTGTGGTAGTATTTTTGTACTTGTAGTAGTAGTAGTAGTAGTTGTAGTGGTTGTTCTTGTAGTAGTAGTAGTAGAAGTGGTTGTTCTTGTAGTAGTAGTAGTGGTTGTTCTTGTAATATTAGAAGTAGTACTGGTTGTTCTTGTAGTAGTAGTAGTAGTTGTTCTTGTAATAGTAGTAGTAGTAGTAGTAGTGGTTGTTCTAGTAGTAGTATTGGTGTACTTGTAATAGTAGTAGTAGTAGTAGTAATAGTAGTGTTTGTTTTTGTAGTAGTAGTAGTAGTAGAAGTGGTTGTTCTTGTAGTAGTAGTAGTGGTTGTTCTTGTAATAGTAGTAGTAGTACCGGTGGTTCTTGTTGTAGTAGTAGTGGTTGTTATTGTAGTAGTAGTAGTGGTTGTTCTTGTATTAGTACTAGTAGTAGTAGTAGTGGTTGTTCTTGTAGTAGTAGTAGTAGTAGTGGTTGTTCTTGTAATAGTAGTAGTAGTAGTAGTAGTAGTAGAAGTGGTTGTTCTTGTTGTTGTAGTAGTGGTTGTTCTTGTAGTAGTAGTAGTGGTTGTTCTTGTAATAGTAGTAGTAGTAGTAGAAGTGGTTGTTCTTGTTGTAGTAGTAGTGGTTGTTCTTGTAGTAGTAGTGGTGGTTGTTCTTGTAATAGTAGTAGTAGTAGTAGTAGTGGTTGTTCTTCTATTAGTAGAGGTTGTACTTGTAGTAGTAGTAGTAGTTGTAGTGGTTGTTCTTGTAGTAGTAGTAGTGGTTGTTCTTGTAGTAGTAGTAGTAGTAGAAGAGGTTTTTCTTGTAGTAGTAGAAGTGGTTGTTCTTTTAATATTAGTAGTAGTAGTAGTGGTGGTTCTTGTTGTAGTAGTAGTGGTTGTTCTTGTAATAGTAGTAGTAGTAGTAGTGGTTTCTCTTGTGGTAGTATTGGTGTACTTGTAGTAGTAGTAGTTGTAGTTGTAGTGGTTGTTCTTCTAGTAGTAGTAGTGGTTGTTCTTTTAATATTAGAAGTAGTAGTAGTGGTGGTTCTTGTTGTAGTAGTAGTGGTTGTTATTGTAGTAGTAGTAGTGGTTGTTCTTGTAATAGTAGAAGTAGTAGTAGTAGTGGTTGTTCTTGTAGTAGTAGTGGTTGCACTTGTAGTAGAAGTAGTAGTTGTAGTGGTTGTTCTTGAAGTAGTAGTAGTAGTAGTAGTAGTGGTTGTTCTTGTAATAGTAGTAGTAGTAGTAGTGGTTGTTCTTGTAGTAGTATTGGTGTATTTGTAGCAGTAGTAGTAGTTACAGTGGTTGTTCTTGTATTAGTAGTAGTAGTAGTAGTAGAATGGCTGTTCTTGTAGTAGTAGTAGTGGTTGTTCTTGTAATGGTAGTAGTAGTAGTGGTTGTTCTTGTAGTAGTAGTGGTTGTACTTGTAATAGTAGTAGTAGTAGTA
Organism: Alligator mississippiensis; assembly: GCF_030867095.1. NCBI lineage: Eukaryota > Metazoa > Chordata > Crocodylia > Alligatoridae > Alligator > Alligator mississippiensis. Next base: position 22,992,386 of record NC_081837.1, on the reverse strand, counting down.
GTAGTAGTGGTCTTTGTTCTTGTAGTAGTAGTAGTTGTTGTTCTTGTCGTAGTAGTAGTAGTAGTAGTAGTAGTAGTAGTGGTTGTTCTTGTAGTAGTAGTAGTGCTTGTTCTTGTGGTAGTAGTAGTAGCAGAAGAGGTTGTTCTTGTAGTAGTAGAGGTGGTTGTTCTTGTAATAGTAGTAGTAGTAGTAGTGGTTGTTCTTGTATTAGTAGTGGTTGTACTTGTAGTAGTAGTAGTTGTTGTAGTGGTTGTTCTTGTAGTAGTAGTAGTAGTGGTAGTGGTTGTTCTTGAAGTAGTAGTAGTGGTTGTTCTTGTAATACTTGTATACTACTAGTAATAGTGTTTTATCTTGTAATAGTAGTAGTAGCAGTAGTGGTTGTTCTTGTAGTAGTAGTAGTAGTAGAGGTTGTTTTTGTAGAAGTAGTAGTGGTTGTTCTTGTAATAGTATTAGTAGTAGTAGTGTTTGTTCTTGTAGTAGTAGTAGTAGTTGTAGCGCTTGTTCGTGTAGTAGTAGTAGATGTTGTTCTTGTGGTAGTAGTAGTAGAAGAAATGGTTGTTCTTCTAGTAGTAGTAGTGGTTGTTCTTGTAGTAGTAGAAATAGTAGAAGAAGTGGTTATTCTTGTAGTAGAAGTAGTAGTTTTTGTTCTTGTAGTAGTAGTAGTAGTTGTAGTGGTTGTTCTTGAAGAAGGAGTAGTGGTTGTTCTTGTAGTAGTACTGGTGGTTGTTCTTGTGGTAGTAGAAGTAGTAGAAGTGGTTGGCGTTCTTGTAGTAGTAGTAGTAGTGGTTGTTTGTGTAGTAGTAGTATTGGTTGTTCTTGAAGTAGTAGTAGTAGTAATAGAAGAAGTGGTTGATCTTGTATTAATAGTATTGGTTGTTCTTGTAGTAGTAGTAGTATTAGAAGTAGTGGTTGTTCTTGTAGTAGTAGTAGTGGTTGTTCTTGTAATGGTAGTAGTAGTAGTGGTTGTTCTTATAGTAGTAGTGGTTGTACTTGTAATAGTAGTAGTAGTAGTAGTGGTCTTTGTTCTTGTAGTAGTAGTAGTTGTTGTTCTTGTCGTAGTAGTAGTAGTAGTAGTAGTAGTAGTAGTAGTAGTAGTAGTAGTAGTAGTAGTAGTAGTAGTGGTTGTTCTTGTAGTAGTAGTAGTGCTTGTTCTTGTGGTAGTAGTAGTAGCAGAAGAGGTTGTTCTTGTAGTAGTAGTAGTGGTTGTTCTTGTAATAGTAGTAGTAGTAGTAGTGGTTGTTCTTCTATTAGTAGTGGTTGTACTTGTAGTAGTAGTAGTTGTTGTAGTGGTTGTTTTTGTAGTAGTAGTAGTGGTTGTTCTTGTAGTAGTAGTAGTGGTTGTTCTTGTAATACTTGTATACTACAAGTAGTAGTGTTTAATCTTGTAATAGTAGTAGTAGCAGTAGTGGTTGTTCTTGTAGTAGTAGTAGTAGTAGAGGTTGTTTTTGTAGTAGTAGTAGTGGTTGTTCTTGTAATAGTATTAGTAGTAGTAGTGTTTGTTCTTGTAGTAGTAGTAGTGGTAGTTGTAGTGGTTGTTCTTGTAGTAGTAGTAGTGGTTGTTTTTGTAGTAGTAGTAGTAGTAGTGGTTGTTCTTGTAGTAGTAGTAGTGGTTGATCTTGTAGTAGTAGTAGTAGTAGTGTTTGTTCTTGTAGTAGTAGTAGTGGTAGTTGTAGTTGTTGTTCTTGTAGTAGTAGTAGTGGTTGTTTTTATAGTAGTAGTAGTAGTAGAAGTGGTTGTTCTTGTAGTAGTATTGGTGTACTTGTAGTAGAAGTAGTGGTTGTTGTAGTGGTTGTTCTTGTAGTAGTAGTGGTGTTTCTTGTAGTAGTAGTAGTAGTAGTAGTAGTAGTAGTAGTAGTAGTTTTTCTTGTAGTAGTAGTTGTGGTTGTTCTTGTAGTAGTAGTAGTGGTGGTGGTTGTTCTTGTAGTAGTAGTAGTGGTTGTTCTTGTAATAGTATTAGTAGTAGTAGTGTTTGTTCTTGTAGTAGTAATAGTGGTAGTTGTAGTGGTTGTTCTTGTAGTAGTAGTAGTGGTTGTTCTTGTAGTAGTAGTAGTAGTAGTAGTAGTAGTAGTAGTAGTGTTTGTTCTTGTAGTAGTAGTAGTGGAAGTTGTAGTGGTTGTTCTTGTAGTAGTAGTAGTGGTTGTTTTTGTAGAAGTAGTAGTAGTAGTAGGAGTAGTAGTAGTGGTTGTTCTTCCATTAGTAGTGGTTGTACTTGTAGTAGTAGTAGTAGTTGTAGTGGTTGTTCTTGTAGTAGTAGTAGTGGTTGTTCTTGTAGTAGTAGTAGTAGTAGTAGTAGTAGTAGTAGTAGTAGTAGTGGTGGTTGTTCTTCCATTAGTAGTGGTTGTACTTGTAGTAGTAGTAGTAGTTGTAGTGGTTGTTCTTGTAGTAGTAGTAGTGGTAGTTCTTGTAGTAGTAGTAGTAGTAGTAGTAGAAGTGGTTTTCCTTGTAGTAGTAGTAGTGGTTGTTCTTGTAATATTAGTAGTAGTAGTGGTGGTGGTTCGTGTTGTAGTAGTAGTGGTTGTTCTTGTAGTAGTAGTAGTGGTTGTTCTTGTAATAGTAGTAGTAGTAGAAGTGGTTGTTCTTGTAGTAGTAGTAGTGGTTGTTCTTGTATAGTAATAGTAGTAGAAGTGGTTGTTCTTCTAGTAGTAGTAGTGGTTGTTCTTGTAATATTAGTAGTAGTAGTAGTGGTGGTTCTTGTTGTAGTAGTAGTGTTTGTTCTTGTAGTAGTAGTAGTGGTTGTTCTTGTAATAGTAGTAGTAGTAGTGGTTGTTCTTGTGGTAGTATTGGTGTACTTGTAGTAGTAGTAGTAGTTGTAGTGGTTGTTCTTGTAGTAGTAGTAGTAGAAGTGGTTGTTCTTGTAGTAGTATTGGTGTACTTGTAGTAGTAGTAGTGGTAGTTGTAGTGGTTGTTCTTGTAGTAGTAGTAGTGGTTGTTCTTGTAGTAGTAGTAGTAGTAGTAGTAGTAGTAGTAGTAGTAGTGGTTTTTCTTGTGGTAGTATTGGTGTACTTGTAGTAGTAGTAGTAGTTGTAGTGGTTGTTCTTGTAGTAGTAGTAGTAGTAGAAGTGGTTGTTCTTGTAGTAGTAGTAGTGGTTGTTCTTGTAATATTAGAAGTAGTACTGGTTGTTCTTGTAGTAGTAGTAGTGGTTGTTCTTGTAATAGTAGTAGTAGTAGTGGTTGTTCTTGTATTAGTAGTGGTTGTACTTGTAGTAGTAGTAGTTGTTGTAGTGGTTGTTCTTGTAGTAGTAGTAGTGGTTGTTCTTGTAGTAGTAGTAGTAGTGGTGGTGGTTGTTCTTGTAGTAGTAGTAGTGGTTGTTCTTGTAATACTTGTATACTACTAGTAGTAGTGTTTTATCTTGTAATAGTAGTAGTAGCAGTAGTGGTTGTTCTTGTAGTAGTAGTAGTAGTAGAGGTTGTTTTTGTAGTAGTAGTAGTGGTTGTTCTTGTAATAGTATTAGTAGTAGTAGTGTTTGTTCTTGTAGTAGTAGTAGTGGTAGTTGTAGTGGTTGTTCTTGTAGTAGTAGAAGTGGTTGTTTTTGTAGTAGTAGTAGTAGTAGTGATTGTTCTTGAAGTATTAGTAGTGGTTGTTCTTGTAGTAGTAGTAGTAGTGTTTGTCCTTGTAGTAGTAGTAGTGGTAGTTGTAGTGGTTGTTCTTGTAGTAGTAGTAGTGGTTGTTTTTGTAGTAGTAGTAGTAGAAGAAGTGGTTGTTCTTGTAGTAGTATTGGTGTACTTGTAGTAGTAGTAGTGGTATTTGTAGTGGTTGTTCTTGTAGTAGTAGTGGTGTTTCTTCTTGTAGTAGTAGTAGTAGTAGTAGTAGTAGTAGTAGTAGTAGTAGTTGTGGTTATTCTTGTAGTAGTAGTAGTAGTGGTGGTGGTTGTTCTTGTAGTAGTAGTAGTGGTTGTTCTTGTAATAGTATTAGTAGTAGTAGTGTTTGTTCTTTTAATATTAGAAGTAGTAGTAGTGGTGGTTATTGTTGTAGTAGTAGTGGTTGTTATTGTAGTAGTAGTAGTGGTTGTTCTTGTAATAGTAGTAGCAGTAGTAGTGGTGGTTCTTGTAGTAGTAGTGGTTGCACTTGTAGTAGTAGTAGTAGTAGTAGTGGTTGTTCTTGTAGTAGTAGTAGTGGTTGTTCTTATAATAGTAGTAGTAGTAGTAGTAGTAGTAGTAGTAGTAGTAGTAGTAGTAGTAGTAGTAGTAGTAGTGGTTGTTCTTTTAATATTAGAAGTAGTAGTAGTGGTGGTTATTGTTGTAGTAGTAGTGGTTGTTATTGTAGTAGTAGTAGTGGTTGTTCTTGTAATAGTAGTAGCAGTAGTAGTGGTGGTTCTTGTAGTAGTAGTGGTTGCACTTGTAGTAGTAGTAGTAGCTGTAATGTTTGTTCTTGTAGTAGTAGTAGTAGTAGAAGTGGTTGTTCTTGTAGTAGTAGTAGTGGTTGTTCTTGTAATATTAGAAGTAGTACTGGTTGTTCTTGTAGTAGTAGTAGTAGTAGTAGTAGTAGTAGTAGTGGTTGTTCTAGTAGTAGTATTGGTGTACTTGTAATAGTAGTAGTAGTAGAAGTAGTAGTACTGTTTGTTCTTGTAGTAGTAGTAGTAGTAGAAGTGGTTGTTCTTGTAGTAGTAGTAGTGGTTGTTCTTGTAATATTAGTAGTAGTACTGGTGGTTCTTTTTGTAGTAGTAGTGGTTGTTATTGTAGTAGTAGTAGTGGTTGTTCTTGTAATAGTACTAGTAGTAGTAGTAGTGGTTGTTCTTGTAGTAGTAGTAGTAGTGGTTGTTCTTGTAATAGTAGTAGTAGTAGTAGAAGTGGTTGTTCTTGTTGTAGTAGTAGTGGTTGTTCTTGTAGTAGTAGTGGTGTTTGTTCTTGTAATAGTAGTAGTAGTAGTATTGGTTGTTCTTCTATTAGTAATGGTTGTACTTGTAGTAATAGTAGTAGTTGTAGTGGTTGTTCTTGTAGTAGTAGTAGTGGTTGTTCTTGTAGTACTAGTAGTAGTAGAAAAGCTTTTTCTTGTAGTAGTAGCAGTGGTTGTTCTTTTAATATTAGTAGTAGTAGTAGTGGTGGTTCTTGTTGTAGTAGTAGTGGTTGTTCTTGTAATAGTAGTAGTAGTAGTAGTGGTTGTTCTTGTGGTAGTATTGGTGTACTTGTAGTAGTAGTAGTAGTAGTAGTTGTAGTGGTTGTTCTTGTAGAAATAGTAGTAGTAGAAGTGGTTGTTCTTGTAGTAGTATTGGTGTACTTGTAGTAGTAGTAATTGTAGTTGTAGTGGTTGTTCTTCTAGTAGTAGTAGTGGTTGTTCTTTTAATATTAGAAGTAGTAGTAGTGGTGGTTCTTGTAGTAGTAGTAGTGGTTGTACTTGTAATAGTAGTAGTAGTATTAGAAGTGGTTGTTCTTGTTGTAGTAGTAGTGGTTGTTCTTGTAGTAGTAGTGGTGGTTGTTCTTGTAATAGTAGTAGTAGTAGTAGTGGTTGTTCTTCTATTAGTAATGGTTGTACTTGTATTAATAGTAGTAGTTGTAGTGGTTGTTCTTGTAGTAGTAGTAGTGGTTGTTCTTGTAGTAGTAGTAGTAGTAGAAAAGCTTTTTCTTGTAGTAGTAGCAGTGGTTGTTCTTTTAATATTAGTAGTAGTAGTGGTGGTTCTTGTTGTAGTAGTAGTGGTTGTTCTTTTAATAGTAGTAGTAGTAGTAGTAGTGGTTGTTCTTGTGGTAGTATTGGTGTACTTGTAGTAGTAGTAGTAGTAGTAGTAGTTGTAGTGGTTGTTCTTGTAGAAGTAGTAGTAGTAGAAGTGGTTGTTCTTGTAGTAGTATTGGTGTACTTGTAGTAGTAGTAATTGTAGTTGTAGTGGTTGTTCTTCTAGTAGTAGTAGTGGTTGTTCTTTTAATATTAGAAGTAGTAGTAGTGGTGGTTCTTGTTGTAGTAGTAGTGGTTGTTATTGTAGTAGTAGTAGTGGTTGTTCTTGTAATAGTAGTAGTAGTAGTACTAGTGGTTGTTCTTGTAGTAGTAGTGGTTGTACTTGTAGTAGTAGTAGTTGTTGTAGTGGTTGTTCTTGTAGTAGTAGTACTAGTAGAAGTGGTTGTTCTTGTAGTTGTAGTAGTGCTTGTTTTTGTAATAGTAGTAGCAATAGTAGTTGTTGTTCTTGTTGTAGTAGTAGTGGTTGTACTTGTAGTAGTAGTAGTAGTAGTAGTAGTAGTAGTGGTGGTGGTTGTTCTTGTAGTAGTAGTAGTAGTAGTAGTAGTAATAGTAGTGGTTGTACTTGTAGTAGTAGTAGTGGTTGTTCCTGTAATATTAGTAGTAGTACTGGTGGTTCTTGTTGTAGTAGTAGTGGTTGTTCTTGAAGAAGTAGTAGTGGTTGTTCTTGTAATAGTAGTAGTAGTAGTAGTGGTTGTTCTTGTATTAGTAGTGGTTGTACTTGTAGTAGTAGTAGTTGTTGTAGTGGTTGTTCTTGTAGTAGTAGTAGTGGTTGTTCTTGTAGTAGTAGTAGTGGTGGTGGTGGTTGTTCTTGTAGTAGTAGTAGTGGTTGTTCTTGTAATACTTGTATACTACTAGTAGTAGTGTTTTATCTTGTAATAGTAGTAGCAGCAGTAGTGGTTGTTCTTGTAGTAGTAGTAGTAGTAGAGGTTGTTTTTGTAGTAGTAGTAGTGGTTGTTCTTGTAATAGTATTAGTAGTAGTAGTGTTTGTTCTTGTAGTAGTAGTAGTGGTAGTTGTAGTGGTTGTTCTTGTAGTAGTAGAAGTGGTTGTTTTTGTAGTAGTAGTAGTAGCAGTGATTGTTCTTGAAGTATTAGTAGTGGTTGTTCTTGTAGTAGTAGTAGTAGTAGTGTTTGTTCTTGTAGTAGTAGTAGTGGTAGTTGTAGTGGTTGTTCTTGTAGTAGTAGTAGTGGTTGTTTTTGTAGTAGTAGTAGTAGTAGAAGTGGTTGTTCTTGTAGTAGTATTGGTGTACTTGTAGTAGTAGTAGTGGTAGTTGTAGTGGTTGTTCTTGTAGTAGTAGTGGTGTTTCTTCTTGTAGTAGTAGTAGTAGTAGTAGTAGTAGTAGTAGTAGTTGTGGTTATTCTTGTAGTAGTAGTAGTAGTGCTGGTGGTTGTTCTTGTAGTAGTAGTAGTGGTTGTTCTTGTAATAGTATTAGTAGTAGTAGTGTTTGTTCTTGTAGTAGTAGTAGTGGTAGTTGTAGTGGTTTTTCTTGTAGTAGTAGTAGTGGTTGTTCTTGTAGTAGTAGTAGTAGTGTTTGTTCTTGTAGTAGTAGTGGAAGTTGTAGTGGTTGTTCTTGTAGTAGTAGTAGTGCTTGTTTTTGTAGTAGTAGTAGTAGTAGTGGTTGTTCTTGTAGTAGTAGTAGTGGTTGTTCTTATAATAGTAGTAGTAGTAGTAGTAGTAGTGGTTGTTCTTGTAGTAGTAGCAGTGGTTGTTCTTTTAATATTAGAAGTAGTAGTAGTGGTGGTTCTTGTTGTAGTAGTAGTGGTTGTTATTGTAGTAGTAGTAGTGGTTGTTCTTGTAATAGTAGTAGCAGTAGTAGTGGTTGTTCTTGTAGTAGTACTGGTTGCACTTGTAGTAGTAGTAGTAGTTGTAATGTTTGTTCTTGTAGTAGTAGTAGTAGTATAAGTGGTTGTTCTTGTAGTAGTAGTAGTGGTTGTTCTTGTAATATTAGAAGTAGTACTGGTTGTTCTTGTAGTAGTAGTAGTAGTAGTAGTGGTTGTTCTAGTAGTAGTATTGGTGTACTTGTAATAGTAGTAGTAGTAGAAGTAGTAGTACTGTTTGTTCTTGTAGTAGTAGTAGTAGTAGTAGAAGTGGTTGTTCTTGTAGTAGTAGTAGTGGTTGTTCTTGTAATATTAGTAGTAGTACCGGTGGTTCTTTTTGTAGTAGTAGTGGTTGTTATTGTAGTAGTAGTAGTGGTTGTTCTTGTAATAGTACTAGTAGTAGTAGTAGTGGTTGTTCTTGTAGTAGTAGTAGTAGTGGTTGTTCTTGTAATAGTAGTAGTAGTAGTAGAAGTGGTTGTTCTTGTTGTAGTAGTAGTGGTTGTTATTGTAGTAATAGTAGTGGTTGTTCTTGTAATAGTAGTAGTAGTAGTACTAGTGGTTGTTCTTGTAGTAGTAGTGGTTGCACTTGTAGTAGTAGTAGTAGTTGTAGTGGTTGTTCTTGAAGTAGTAGTAGTAGTAGTGGTTGTTCTTGTAGTAGTAGTAGTTGTTCTTGTAATAGTAGTAGTAGTAGTAGTGGTTGTTCTTGTAGTAGTATTGGTGTATTTGTAGTAGTAGTAGTAGTAGTTCTAGTGGTTGTTCTTGTATTAGTAGTAGTAGTAGTAGAAGTGGCTGTTCTTGTAGTAGTAGTAGTGGTTGTTCTTGTAATATTAGTAGTAGTACTGGTGGTTCTTGTTGTTGTAGTAGTGGTTGTTCTTGTAGTAGTAGTAGTGGTTGTTCTTGTAATAGTAGTAGTAGTAGTAGTAGTAGTGGTTGCTCTAGTAGTAGTATAGGTGTACTTGTAGTAGTAGTAGTAGTTGTAGTGGTTGTTCTTGTATTAGTAGTAGTAGTAGAAGTGATTGTTCTTGTAGTAGTAGTAGTGGTTGTTCTTGTCATATTAGTAGTAGTACTCGTGGTTCTTGTTGTACTAGTAGTGGTTGTTATTGATTAGTAGTAGTGGTTGTTCTTGTAGTAGTAGTAGTAGTAGTAGTAGTAGTAGCGGTTGTTCATGTAGTAGTAGTAGTGGTTGTTCTTGTAGTAGTAGTAGTGGTTGTTCTTGTAATATTAGTATTAGTAGTAGTAGTAGTGGTGGTTCTTGTTGTAGTAGTAGTGGTTGTTCTTGTAGTAGTAGTAGTGGTTTTTCTTGTAATAGTAGTAGTAGTAGTGGTTGTTCTTGTGGTAGTATTGGTGTACTTGTAGTAGTAGTAGTAGTAGTAGTGGTTGTTCTTGTAGTAGTAGTACTAGTAGAAGTGGTTGTTCTTGTAGTTGTAGTAGTGCTTGTTTTTGTAATAGTAGTAGCAATAGTAGTTGTTGTTCTTGTTGTAGTAGTAGTGGTTGTACTTGTAGTAGTAGTAGTAGTAGTAGTAGTAGTAGTAGTAGTAGTAGTGGTGGTGGTTGTTCTTGTAATAGTAGTAGTAGTAGTAGTAGTAGTAGTAGTAGTAATAATAGTAGTGGTTGTACTTGTAGTAGTAGTAGTGGTTGTTCCTGTAATATTAGTAGTAGTACTGGTGGTTCTTGTTGTAGTAGTAGTGGTTGCTCTTGAAGAAGTAGTAGTGGTTGTTCTTGTAATAGTAGTAGTAGTAGTAGTGGTTGTTCTTGTATTAGTAGTGGTTGTACTTGTAGTAGTAGTAGTTGTTGTAGTGGTTGTTCTTGTAGTAGTAGTAGTGGTTGTTCTTGTAGTAGTAGTAGTAGTGGTGGTGGTTGTTCTTGTAGTAGTAGTAGTGGTTGTTCTTGTAATACTTGTATACTCCTAGTAGTAGTGTTTTATCTTGTAAAAGTAGTAGTAGCAGTAGTGGTTGTTCTTGTAGTAGTAGTAGTAGTAGAGGTTGTTTTTGTAGTAGTAGTAGTGGTTGTTCTTGTAATAGTATTAGTAGTAGTAGTGTTTGTTCTTGTAGTAGTAGTAGTGGTAGTTGTAGTGGTTGTTCTTGTAGTAGTAGAAGTGGTTGTTTTTGTAGTAGTAGTAGTAGTAGTGATTGTTCTTGAAGTATTAGTAGTGGTTGTTCTTGTAGTAGTAGTAGTAGTGTTTGTCCTTGTAGTAGTAGTAGTGGTAGTTGTAGTGGTTGTTCTTGTAGTAGTAGTAGTGGTTGTTTTTGTAGTAGTAGTAGTAGAAGAAATGGTTGTTCTTGTAGTAGTATTGGTGTACTTGTAGTAGTAGTAGTGGTATTTGTAGTGGTTGTTCTTGTAGTAGTAGTGGTGTTTCTTCTTGTACTAGTAGTAGTAGTAGTAGTAGTAGTAGTAGTAGTAGTAGTAGTAGTAGTAGTAGTTGTGGTTATTCTTGTAGTAGTAGTAGTAGTGGTGGTGGTTTTTCTTGTAGTAGTAGTAGTGGTTGTTCTTGTAATAGTATTAGTAGTAGTAGTGTTTGTTCTTGTAGTAGTAGTAGTGGTAGTTGTAGTGGTTTTTCTTGTAGTAGTAGTAGTGGTTGTTCTTGTAGTAGTAGCAGTGGTTGTTCTTTTAATATTAGAAGTAGTAGTAGTGGTGGTTCTTGTTGTAGTAGTAGTGGTTGTTATTGTAGTAGTAGTAGTGGTTGTTCTTGTAATAGTAGTAGCAGTAGTAGTGGTGGTTCTTGTAGTAGTAGTGGTTGCACTTGTAGTAGTAGTAGTAGTTGTAATGTTTGTTATTGTAGTAGTAGTAGTAGTAGAAGTGATTGTTCTTGTAGTAGTAGTAGTGGTTGTTCTTGTAATATTAGAAGTAGTACTGGTTGTTCTTGTAGTAGTAGTAGTAGTAGTAGTGGTTGTTCTAGTAGTAGTATTGGTGTACTTGTAATAGTAGTAGTAGTAGAAGTAGTAGTACTGTTTGTTCTTGTAGTAGTAGTAGTAGTAGTAGAAGTGGTTGTTCTTGTAGTAGTAGTAGTGGTTGTTCTTGTAATATTAGTAGTAGTACCGGTGGTTCTTTTTGTAGTAGTAGTGGTTGTTATTGTAGTAGTAGTAGTGGTTGTTCTTGTTGTAGTAGTAGTGGTTGTTCTTGTAGTAGTAGTGGTGGTTGTTCTTGTAATAGTAGTAGTAGTAGCAGTAGTGGTTGTTCTTCTATTAGTAATGGTTGTACTTGTAGTAATAGTAGTAGTTGTTGTGGTTGTTCTTGTAGTAGTAGTAGTGGTTGTTCTTGTAGTAGTAGTAGTAGTAGAAAAGCTTTTTCTTGTAGTAGTAGCAGTGGTTGTTCTTTAAATATTAGTAGTAGTAGTAGTGGTGGTTCTTGTTGTAGTAGTAGTGGTTGTTCTTGTAATAGTAGTAGTAGAAGTAGTGGTTGTTCTTGTGGTAGTATTGGTGTACTTGTAGAAGTAGTAGTAGTAGTTGTAGTGGTTGTTCTTGTAGAAATAGTAGTAGTAGAAGTGGTTGTTCTTGTAGTAGTATTGGTGTACTTGTAGTAGTAGTAATTGTAGTTGTAGTGGTTGTTCTTCTAGTAGTAGTAGTGGTTGTTCTTTTAATATTAGAAGTAGTAGTAGTGGTGGTTCTTGTAGTAGTAGTAGTGGTTGTACTTGTAATAGTAGTAGTAGTATTAGAAGTGGTTGTTCTTGTTGTAGTAGTAGTGGTTGTTCTTGTAGTAGTAGTGGTGGTTGTTCTTGTAATAGTACTAGTAGTAGTAGTGGTTGTTCTTCTATTAGTAATGGTTGTACTTGTAGTAATAGTAGTAGTTGTAGTGGTTGTTCTTGTAGTAGTAGTAGTGGTTGTTCTTGTAGTAGTAGTAGTAGTAGAAAAGCTTTTTCTTGTAGTAGTAGCAGTGGTTGTTCTTTTAATATTAGTAGTAGTAGTAGTGGTGGTTCTTGTTGTAGTAGTAGTGGTTGTTCTTGTAATAGTAGTAGTAGTAGTAGTGGTTGTTCTTGTGGTAGTATTGGTGTACTTGTAGTAGTAGTAGTAGTAGAAGTTGTAGTGGTTGTTCTTGTAGAAGTAGTAGTAGTAGAAGTGGTTGTTCTTGTAGTAGTATTGGTGTACTTGTAGTAGTAGTAATTGTAGTTGTAGTGGTTGTTCTTCTAGTAGTAGTAGTGGTTGTTCTTTTAATATTAGAAGTAGTAGTAGTGGTGGTTCTTGTTGTAGTAGTAGTGGTTGTTATTGTAGTAGTAGTAGTGGTTGTTCTTGTAATAGTAGTAGTAGTAGTACTAGTGGTTGTTCTTGTAGTAGTAGTGGTTGCACTTGTAGTAGTAGTAGTAGTTGTAGTGGTTGTTCTTGAAGTTGTAGTAGTAGTAGTAGTGGTTGTTCTTGTAGTAGTAGTAGTTGTTCTTGTAATAGTAGTAGTAGTAGTGGTTGTTCTTGTAGTAGTATTGGTGTATTTGTAGTAGTAGTAGTAGTAGTTGTAGTGGTTGTTCTTGTATTAGTAGTAGTAGTAGTAGAAGTGGCTGTTCTTGTAGTAGTAGTAGTGGTTGTTCTTGTAATATTAGTAGTAGTACTGGTGGTTCTTGTTGTTTTAGTAGTGGTTGTTCTTGTAGTAGTAGTAGTGGTTGTTCTTGTAGTAGTAGTAGTAGTAGTAGTAGTAGTAGTAGTGGTTGCTCTAGTAGTAGTATAGGTGTACTTGTAGTAGTAGTAGTAGTTGTAGTGGTTGTTCTTGTATTAGTAGTAGTAGTAGAAGTGATTGTTCTTGTAGTAGTAGTAGTGGTTGTTCTTGTTATATTAGTAGTAGTACTCGTGGTTCTTGTTGTACTAGTAGTGGTTGTTATTGATTAGTAGTAGTGGTTGTCCTTGTAGTAGTAGTAGTAGTAGTAGTAGTAGTAGTAGTGGTTGTTCATGTAGTAGTAGTAGTGGTTGTTCTTGTAGTAGTAGTAGTAGTTGTAGAAGTTGTTGTTCTTGTAGTAGTAGTAGTGGTTGTTCTTGTAATATTAGTATTAGTAGTAGTAGTAGTGGTGGTTCTTGTTGTAGTAGTAGTGGTTGTTCTTGTAGTAGTAGTAGTGGTTTTTCTTGTAATAGTAGTAGTAGTAGTGGTTGTTCTTGTGGTAGTATTGGTGTACTTGTAGTAGTAGTAGTAGTAGTAGTAGTAGTAGTAGTAGTGGTTGTTCTTGTAGTAGTAGTACTAGTAGAAGTGGTTGTTCTTGTAGTTGTAGTAGTGCTTGTTTTTGTAATAATAGTAGCAATAGTAGTTGTTGTTCTTGTTGTAGTAGTAGTGGTTGTACTTGTAGTAGTAGTAGTAGTAGTAGTAGTAGTAGTAGTAGTAGTAGTGGTTGTTCTTGTAGTAGTAGTAGTAGTAGTAGTAGTAGTAGTAGTAGTAGTAGTAGTAGTGGTTGTACTTGTAGTAGTAGTAGTGGTTGTTCCTGTAATATTAGTAGTAGTACTGGTGGTTCTTGTTGTAGTAGTAGTGGTTGTTCTTGAAGAAGTAGTAGTGGTTGTTCTTGTAATAGTAGTAGTAGTAGTAGTGGTTGTTCTTGTATTAGTAGTGGTTGTACTTGTAGTAGTAGTAGTTGTTGTAGTGGTTGTTCTTGTAGTAGTAGTAGTGGTTGTTCTTGTAGTAGTAGTAGTAGTGGTGGTGGTTGTTCTTGTAGTAGTAGTAGTGGTTGTTCTTGTAATACTTGTATACTACTAGTAGTAGTGTTTTATCTTGTAATAGTAGTAGTAGCAGTAGTGGCTGTTCTTGTAGTAGTAGTAGTAGTAGAGGTTGTTTTTGTAGTAGTAGTAGTGGTTGTTCTTGTAATAGTATTAGTAGTAGTAGTGTTTGTTCTTGTAGTAGTAGTAGTGGTAGTTGTAGTGGTTGTTCTTGTAGTAGTAGAAGTGGTTGTTTTTGTAGTAGTAGTAGTAGTAGTGATTGTTCTTGAAGTATTAGTAGTGGTTGTTCTTGTAGTAGTAGTAGTAGTGTTTGTCCTTGTAGTAGTAGTAGTGGTAGTTGTAGTGGTTGTTCTTGTAGTAGTAGTAGTGGTTGTTTTTGTAGTAGTAGTAGTAGAAGAAGTGGTTGTTCTTGTAGTAGTATTGGTGTACTTGTAGTAGTAGTAGTGGTATTTGTAGTGGTTGTTCTTGTAGTAGTAGTGGTGTTTCTTCTTGTACTAGTAGTAGTAGTAGTAGTAGTAGTAGTAGTAGTTGTGGTTATTCTTGTAGTAGTAGTAGTAGTGGTGGTGGTTTTTCTTGTAGTAGTAGTAGTGGTTGTTCTTGTAATAGTATTAGTAGTAGTAGTGTTTGTTCTTGTAGTAGTAGTAGTGGTAGTTGTAGTGGTTTTTCTTGTAGTAGTAGTAGTGGTTGTTCTTGTAGTAGTAGCAGTGGTTGTTCTTTTAATATTAGAAGTAGTAGTAGTGGTGGTTCTTGTTGTAGTAGTAGTGGTTGTTATTGTAGTAGTAGTAGTGGTTGTTCTTGTAATAGTAGTAGCAGTAGTAGTGGTGGTTCTTGTAGTAGTAGTGGTTGCACTTGTAGTAGTAGTAGTAGTTGTAATGTTTGTTCTTGTAGTAGTAGTAGTAGTAGAAGTGATTGTTCTTGTAGTAGTAGTAGTGGTTGTTCTTGTAATATTAGAAGTAGTACTGGTTGTTCTTGTAGTAGTAGTAGTAGTAGTAGTGGTTGTTTTAGTAGTAGTATTGGTGTACTTGTAATAGTAGTAGTAGTAGAAGTAGTAGTACTGTTTGTTCTTGTAGTAGTAGTAGTGGTTGTTATTGTAGTAGTAGTAGTGGTTGTTCTTGTTGTAGTAGTAGTGGTTGTTCTTGTAGTAGTAGTGGTGGTTGTTCTTGTAATAGTAGTAGTAGTAGCAGTAGTGGTTGTTCTTCTATTAGTAATGGTTGTACTTGTAGTAATAGTAGTAGTTGTTGTGGCTGTTCTTGTAGTAGTAGTAGTGGTTGTTCTTGTAGTAGTAGTAGTAGTAGAAAAGCTTTTTCTTGTAGTAGTAGCAGTGGTTGTTCTTTTAATATTAGTAGTAGTAGTGGTGGTTCTTGTTGTAGTAGTAGTGGTGGTTCTTGTAATAGTAGTAGTAGTAGTAGTAGTAGTAGTGGTTGTTCTTGTGGTAGTATTGGTGTACTTGTAGTAGTAGTAGTAGTAGTAGTTGTAGTGGTTGTTCTTGTAGAAATAGTAGTAGTAGAAGTGGTTGTTCTTGTAGTAGTATTGGTGTACTTGTAGTAGTAGTAATTGTAGTTGTAGTGGTTGTTCTTCTAGTAGTAGTAGTGGTTGTTCTTTTAATATTAGAAGTAGTAGTAGTGGTGGTTCTTGTAGTAGTAGTAGTGGTTGTACTTGTAATAGTAGTAGTAGTATTAGAAGAGGTTGTTCTTGTTGTAGTAGTAGTGGTTGTTCTTGTAGTAGTAGTGGTGGTTGTTCTTGTAATAGTACTAGTAGTAGTAGTGGTTGTTCTTCTATTAGTAATGGTTGTACTTGTAGTAATAGTAGTAGTTGTAGTGGTTGTTCTTGTAGTAGTAGTAGTGGTTGTTCTTGTAGTAGTAGTAGTAGTAGAAAAGCTTTTTCTTGTAGTAGTAGCAGTGGTTGTTCTTTTAATATTAGTAGTAGTAGTAGTGGTGGTTCTTGTTGTAGTAGTAGTGGTTGTTCTTGTAATAGTAGTAGTAGTAGTAGTGGTTGTTCTTGTGGTAGTATTGGTGTACTTGTAGTAGTAGTAGTAGTAGAAGTTGTAGTGGTTGTTCTTGTAGAAGTAGTAGTAGTAGAAGTGGTTGTTCTTGTAGTAGTATTGGTGTACTTGTAGTAGTAGTAATTGTAGTTGTAGTGGTTGTTCTTCTAGTAGTAGTAGTGGTTGTTCTTTTAATATTAGAAGTAGTAGTAGTGGTGGTTCTTGTTGTAGTAGTAGTGGTTGTTATTGTAGTAGTAGTAGTGGTTGTTCTTGTAATAGTAGTAGTAGTAGTACTAGTGGTTGTTCTTGTAGTAGTAGTGGTTGCACTTGTAGTAGTAGTAGTAGTTGTAGTGGTTGTTCTTGAAGTTGTAGTAGTAGTAGTAGTGGTTGTTCTTGTAGTAGTAGTAGTTGTTCTTGTAATAGTAGTAGTAGTAGTAGTGGTTGTTCTTGTAGTAGTATTGGTGTATTTGTATTAGTAGTAGTAGTAGTTGTAGTGGTTGTTCTTGTATTAGTAGTAGTAGTAGTAGAAGTGGCTGTTCTTGTAGTAGTAGTAGTGGTTGTTCTTGTAGTAGTAGTGGTTGCACTTGTAGTAGTAGTAGTAGTTGTAGTGGTTGTTCTTGAAGTTGTAGTAGTAGTAGTAGTGGTTGTTCTTGTAGTAGTAGTAGTTGTTCTTGTAATAGTAGTAGTAGTAGTAGTGGTTGTTCTTGTAGTAGTATTGGTGTATTTGTAGTAGTAGTAGTAGTAGTTGTAGTGGTTGTTCTTGTATTAGTAGTAGTAGTAGTAGAAGTGGCGGTTCTTGTAGTAGTAGTAGTGGTTGTTCTTGTAATATTAGTAGTAGTACTGGTGGTTCTTGTTGTTGTAGTAGTGGTTGTTCTTGTAGTAGTAGTAGTGGTTGTTCTTGTAGTAGTAGTAGTAGTAGTAGTAGTAGTGGTTGCTCTAGTAGTAGTATAGGTGTACTTGTAGTAGTAGTAGTAGTTGTTGTGGTTGTTCTTGTATTAGTAGTAGTAGTAGAAGTGATTGTTCTTGTAGTAGTAGTAGTGGTTGTTCTTGTTATATTAGTAGTAGTACTCGTGGTTCTTGTTGTACTAGTAGTGGTTGTTATTGATTAGTAGTAGTGGTTGTCCTTGTAGTAGTAGTAGTAGTAGTAGTAGTAGTGGTTGTTCATGTAGTAGTAGTAGTGGTTGTTCTTGTAGTAGTAGTAGTAGTTGTAGAAGTTGTTGTTCTTGTAGTAGTAGTAGTGGTTGTTCTTGTAATATTAGTATTAGTAGTAGTAGTAGTAGTGGTTCTTGTTGTAGTAGTAGTGGTTGTTCTTGTAGTAGTAGTAGTGGTTTTTCTTGTAATAGTAGTAGTAGTAGTGGTTGTTCTTGTGGTAGTATTGGTGTACTTGTAGTAGTAGTAGTAGTAGTAGTAGTAGTAGTGGTTGTTCTTGTAGTAGTAGTACTAGTAGAAGTGGTTGTTCTTGTAGTTGTAGTAGTGCTTGTTTTTGTAATAGTAGTAGCAATAGTAGTTGTTGTTCTTGTTGTAGTAGTAGTGGTTGTACTTGTAGTAGTAGTAGTAGTAGTAGTAGTAGTAGTAGTAGTAGTAGTAGTAGTAGTAGTGGTTGTTCTTGTAGTAGTAGTAGTAGTAGTAGTAGTAGTAGTAGTAGTAATAGTAGTGGTTGTACTTGTAGTAGTAGTAGTGGTTGTTCCTGTAATATTAGTAGTAGTACTGGTGGTTCTTGTTGTAGTAGTAGTGGTTGTTCTTGAAGAAGTAGTAGTGGTTGTTCTTGTAATAGTAGTAGTAGTAGTAGTGGTTGTTCTTGTATTAGTAGTGGTTGTACTTGTAGTAGTAGTAGTTGTTGTAGTGGTTGTTCTTGTAGTAGTAGTAGTGGTTGTTCTTGTAGTAGTAGTAGTAGTGGTGGTGGTTGTTCTTGTAGTAGTAGTAGTGGTTGTTCTTGTAATACTTGTATACTACTAGTAGTAGTGTTTTATCTTGTAATAGTAGTAGTAGCAGTAGTGGCTGTTCTTGTAGTAGTAGTAGTAGTAGAGGTTGTTTTTGTAGTAGTAGTAGTGGTTGTTCTTGTAATAGTATTAGTAGTAGTAGTGTTTGTTCTTGTAGTAGTAGTAGTGGTAGTTGTAGTGGTTGTTCTTGTAGTAGTAGAAGTGGTTGTTTTTGTAGTAGTAGTAGTAGCAGTGATTGTTCTTGAAGTATTAGTAGTGGTTGTTCTTGTAGTAGTAGTAGTAGTAGTGTTTGTTCTTGTAGTAGTAGTAGTGGTAGTTGTAGTGGTTGTTCTTGTAGTAGTAGTAGTGGTTGTTTTTGTAGTAGTAGTAGTAGTAGTAGTAGAAGTGGTTGTTCTTGTAGTAGTATTGGTGTACTTGTAGTAGTAGTAGTGGTAGTTGTAGTGGTTGTTCTTGTAGTAGTAGTGGTGTTTCTTCTTGTAGTAGTAGTAGTAGTAGTAGTAGTAGTAGTAGTAGTAGTTGTGGTTATTCTTGTAGTAGTAGTAGTAGTGCTGGTGGTTGTTCTTGCAGTAGTAGTAGTGGTTGTTCTTGTAATAGTATTAGTAGTAGTAGTGTTTGTTCTTGTAGTAGTAGTAGTGGTAGTTGTAGTGGTTTTTCTTGTAGTAGTAGTAGTGGTTGTTCTTGTAGTAGTAGTAGTAGTGTTTGTTCTTGTAGTAGTAGTGGAAGTTGTAGTGGTTGTTCTTGTAGTAGTAGTAGTGCTTGTTTTTGTAGTAGTAGTAGAAGTAGTGGTTGTTCTTGTAGTAGTAGTAGTGGTTGTTCTTATAATAGTAGTAGTAGTAGTAGTAGTAGTAGTAGTGGTTGTTCTTGTAGTAGTAGCAGTGGTTGTTCTTTTAATATTAGAAGTAGTAGTAGTGGTGGTTCTTGTTGTAGTAGTAGTGGTTGTTATTGTAGTAGTAGTAGTGGTTGTTCTTGTAATAGTAGTAGCAGTAGTAGTGGTTGTTCTTGTAGTAGTAGTGGTTGCACTTGTAGTAGTAGTAGTAGTTGTAATGTTTGTTCTTGTAGTAGTAGTAGTAGTAGAAGTGGTTGTTCTTGTAGTAGTAGTAGTGGTTGTTCTTGTAATATTAGAAGTAGTACTGGTTGTTCTTGTAGTAGTAGTAGTAGTAGTAGTAGTGGTTGTTCTAGTAGTAGTATTGGTGTACTTGTAATAGTAGTAGTAGTAGAAGTAGTAGTACTGTTTGTTCTTGTAGTAGTAGTAGTAGTAGAAGTGGTTGTTCTTGTAGTAGTAGTAGTGGTTGTTCTTGTAATATTAGTAGTAGTACCGGTGGTTCTTTTTGTAGTAGTAGTGGTTGTTATTGTAGTAGTAGTAGTGGTTGTTCTTGTAATAGTACTAGTAGTAGTAGTAGTGGTTGTTCTTGTAGTAGTAGTAGTAGTGGTTGTTCTTGTAATAGTAGTAGTAGTAGTAGAAGTGGTTGTTCTTGTTGTAGTAGTAGTGGTTGTTCTTGTAGTAGTAGTAGTGGTTGTACTTGTAATAGTAGTAGTAGTAGAAGTGGTTGTTCTTGTTGTAGTAGTAGTGGTTGTTCTTGTAGTAGTAGTGGTGGTTGTTCTTGTAATAGTAGTAGTAGTAGTAGTGGTTGTTCTTCTATTAGTAATGGTTGTACTTGTAGTAATAGCAGTAGTTGTAGTGGTTGTTCTTGTAATAGTAGTAGTGGTTGTTCTTGTAGTAGTAGTAGTAGTAGAAAAGCTTTTTCTTGTAGTAGTAGCAGTGGTTGTTCTTTTAATATTAGTAATAGTAGTAGTGGTGGTTCTTGTTGTAGTAGTAGTGGTTGTTCTTGTAATAGTAGTAGTAGTAGTAGTGGTTGTTCTTGTGGTAGTATTGGTGTACTTGTAGTAGTAGTAGTAGTAGTAGTTGTAGTGGTTGTTCTTGTAGAAGTAGTAGTAGTAGAAGTGGTTGTTCTTGTAGTAGTATTGGTGTACTTGTAGTAGTAGTAATTGTAGTTGTAGTGGTTGTTCTTCTAGTAGTAGTAGTGGCTGTTTTTTAATAATTGAAGTAGTAGTAGTGGTGGTTCTTGTTGTAGTAGTAGTGGTTGTTATTGTAGTAGTAGTGGTTGCACTTGTAGTAGTAGTAGTAGTTGTAGTGGTTGTTCTTGAAGTTGTAGTAGTAGTAGTAGTGGTTGTTCTTGTAGTAGTAGTAGTTGTTCTTGTAATAGTAGTAGTAGTAGTAGTGGTTGTTCTTGTAGTAGTATTGGTGTATTTGTAGTAGTAGTAGTAGTAGTTGTAGTGGTTGTTCTTGTATTAGTAGTAGTAGTAGTAGAAGTGGCTGTTCTTGTAGTAGTAGTAGTGGTTGTTCTTGTAATATTAGTAGTAGTACTGGTGGTTCTTGTTGTTGTAGTAGTGGTTGTTCTTGTAGTAGTAGTAGTGGTTGTTCTTGTAATAGTAGTAGTAGTAGTAGTAGTAGTAGTAGTGGTTGCTCTAGTAGTAGTATAGGTGTACTTGTAGTAGTAGTAGTAGTTGTAGTGGTTGTTCTTGTATTAGTAGTAGTAGTAGAAGTGATTGTTCTTGTAGTAGTAGTAGTGGTTGTTCTTGTTATATTAGTAGTAGTACTCGTGGTTCTTGTTGTACTAGTAGTGGTTGTTATTGATTAGTAGTAGTGGTTGTCCTTGTAGTAGTTGTAGTAGTAGTAGTAGTGGTTGTTCATGTAGTAGTAGTAGTGGTTGTTCTTGTAGTAGTAGTAGTAGTTGTAGAAGTTGTTGTTCTTGTAGTAGTAGTAGTGGTTGTTCTTGTAATATTAGTATTAGTAGTAGTAGTAGTGGTGGTTCTTGTTGTAGTAGTAGTGGTTGTTCTTGTAGTAGTAGTAGTGGTTTTTCTTGTAATAGTAGTAGTAGTAGTGGTTGTTCTTGTGGTAGTATTGGTGTACTTGTAGTAGTAGTAGTAGTAGTAGTAGTGGTTGTTCTTGTAGTAGTAGTACTAGTAGAAGTGGTTGTTCTTGTACTTGTAGTAGTGCTTGTTTTTGTAATAGTAGTAGCAATAGTAGTTGTTGTTCTTGTTGTAGTAGTAGTGGTTGTACTTGTAGTAGTAGTAGTAGTAGTAGTAGTAGTAGTAGTGGTGGTGGTTGTTCTTGTAGTAGTAGTAGTAGTAGTAGTAGTAGTAATAGTAGTGGTTGTACTTGTAGTAGTAGTAGTGGTTGTTCCTGTAATATTAGTAGTAGTACTGGTGGTTCTTGTTGTAGTAGTAGTGGTTGTTCTTGAAGAAGTAGTAGTGGTTGTTCTTGTAATAGTAGTAGTAGTAGTAGTGGTTGTTCTTGTATTAGTAGTGGTTGTACTTGTAGTAGTAGTAGTTGTTGTAGTGGTTGTACTTGTAGTAGTAGTAGTGGTTGTTCTTGTAATACTTGTATACTACTAGTAGTAGTGTTTTATCTTGTAATAGTAGTAGTAGCAGTAGTGGTTGTTCTTGTAGTAGTAGTAGTAGTAGAGGTTGTTTTTGTAGTAGTAGTAGTGGTTGTTCTTGTAATAGTATTAGTAGTAGTAGTGTTTGTTCTTGTAGTAGTAGTAGTGGTAGTTGTAGTGGTTGTTCTTGTAGTAGTAGAAGTGGTTGTTTTTGTAGTAGTAGTAGTAGCAGTGATTGTTCTTGAAGTATTAGTAGTGGTTGTTCTTGTAGTAGTAGTAGTAGTAGTGTTTGTTCTTGTAGTAGTAGTAGTGGTAGTTGTAGTGGTTGTTCTTGTAGTAGTAGTAGTGGTTGTTTTTGTAGTAGTAGTAGTAGTAGAAGTGGTTGTTCTTGTAGTAGTATTGGTGTACTTGTAGTAGTAGTAGTAGTGGTAGTTGTAGTGGTTGTTCTTGTAGTAGTAGTGGTGTTTCTTCTTGTAGTAGTAGTAGTAGTAGTAGTAGTAGTAGTAGTAGTAGTAGTAGTAGTAGTTGTGGTTATTCTTGTAGTAGTAGTAGTAGTGGTGGTGGTTGTTCTTGTAGTAGTAGTAGTGGTTGTTCTTGTAATAGTATTAGTAGTAGTAGTGTTTGTTCTTGTAGTAGTAGTAGTGGTAGTTGTAGTGGTTTTTCTTGTAGTAGTAGTAGTGGTTGTTCTTGTAGTAGTAGTAGTAGTAGTGTTTGTTCTTGTAGTAGTAGTGGAAGTTGTAGTGGTTGTTCTTGTAGTAGTAGTAGTGCTTGTTTTTGTAGTAGTAGTAGTAGTAGTGGTTGTTCTTGTAGTAGTAGTAGTGGTTGTTCTTATAATAGTAGTAGTAGTAGTAGTAGTAGTAGTAGTAGTAGTAGTAGTAGTAGTAGTAGTAGTAGTGGTTGTTCTTGTAGTAGTAGCAGTGGTTGTTCTTTTAATATTAGAAGTAGTAGTAGTGGTGGTTCTTGTTGTAGTAGTAGTGGTTGTTATTGTAGTAGTAGTGGTTGTTCTTGTAATAGTAGTAGCAGTAGTAGTGGTGGTTCTTGTAGTAGTAGTGGTTGCACTTGTAGTAGTAGTAGTAGTTGTAATGTTTGTTCTTGTAGTAGTAGTAGTAGTAGAAGTGATTGTTCTTGTAGTAGTAGTAGTGGTTGTTCTTGTAATATTAGAAGTAGTACTGGTTGTTCTTGTAGTAGTAGTAGTAGTAGTAGTGGTTGTTCTAGTAGTAGTATTGGTGTACTTGTAATAGTAGTAGTAGTAGAAGTAGTAGTACTGTTTGTTCTTGTAGTAGTAGTAGTAGTAGAAGTGGTTGTTCTTGTAGTAGTAGTAGTGGTTGTTCTTGTAATATTAGTAGTAGTACCGGTGGTTCTTTTTGTAGTAGTAGTGGTTGTTATTGTAGTAGTAGTAGTGGTTGTTCTTGTTGTAGTAGTAGTAGTTGTTCTTGTAGTAGTAGTGGTGGTTGTTCTTGTAATAGTAGTAGTAGTAGTAGTAGTGGTTGTTCTTCTATTAGTAATGGTTGTACTTGTAGTAATAGTAGTAGTTGTAGTGGTTGTTCTTGTAGTAGTAGTAGTGGTTGTTCTTGTAGTAGTAGTAGTAGTAGAAAAGCTTTTTCTTGTAGTAGTAGCAGTGGTTGTTCTTTTAATATTAGTAGTAATAGTAGTGGTGGTTCTTGTTGTAGTAGTAGTGGTTGTTCTTGTAATAGTAGTAGTAGTAGTAGTGGTTGTTCTTGTGGTAGTATTGGTGTACTTGTAGTAGTAGTAGTAGTAGTAGTTGTAGTGGTTGTTCTTGTAGAAATAGTAGTAGTAGAAGTGGTTGTTCTTGTAGTAGTATTGGTGTACTTGTAGTAGTAGTAATTGTAGTTTTAGTGGTTGTTCTTCTAGTAGTAGTAGTGGTTGTTCTTTTAATATTAGAAGTAGTAGTAGTGGTGGTTCTTGTAGTAGTAGTAGTGGTTGTACTTGTAATAGTAGTAGTAGTATTAGAAGTGGTTGTTCTTGTTGTAGTAGTAGTGGTTGTTCTTGTAGTAGTAGTGGTGGTTGTTCTTGTAATAGTAGTAGTAGTAGTGGTTGTTCTTCTATTAGTAATGGTTGTACTTGTAGTAATAGTAGTAGTTGTAGTGGTTGTTCTTGTAGTAGTAGTAGTGGTTGTTCTTGTAGTAGTAGTAGTAGTAGAAAAGCTTTTACTTGTAGTAGTAGCAGTGGTTGTTCTTTTAATATTAGTAGTAGTAGTAGTGGTGGTTCTTGTTGTAGTAGTAGTGGTTGTTCTTGTAATAGTAGTAGTAGTAGTAGTGGTTGTTCTTGTGGTAGTATTGGTGTACTTGTAGTAGTAGTAGTAGTAGTAGTTGTAGTGGTTGTTCTTGTAGAAGTAGTAGTAGTAGAAGTGGTTGTTCTTGTAGTAGTATTGGTGTACTTGTAGCAGTAGTAATTGTAGTTGTAGTGGTTGTTCTTCTAGTAGTAGTAGTGGTTGTTCTTTTAATATTAGAAGTAGTAGTAGTGGTGGTTCTTGTTGTAGTAGTAGTGGTTGTTATTGTAGTAGTAGTAGTGGTTGTTCTTGTAATAGTAGTAGTAGTACTAGTGGTTGTTCTTGTAGTAGTAGTGGTTGCACTTGTAGTAGTAGTAGTAGTTGTAGTGGTTGTTCTTGAAGTTGTAGTAGTAGTAGTAGTGGTTGTTCTTGTAGTAGTAGTAGTTGTTCTTGTAATAGTAGTAGTAGTAGTAGTGGTTGTTCTTGTAGTAGTATTGGTGTATTTGTAGTAGTAGTAGTAGTAGTTGTAGTGGTTGTTCTTGTATTAGTAGTAGTAGTAGTAGAAGTGGCTTTTCTTGTAGTAGTAGTAGTGGTTGTTCTTGTAATATTAGTAGTAGTACTGGTGGTTCTTGTTGTTGTAGTAGTGGTTGTTCTTGTAGTAGTAGTAGTGGTTGTTCTTGTAATAGTAGTAGTAGTAGTAGTAGTAGTAGTGGTTGCTCTAGTAGTAGTATAGGTGTACTTGTAGTAGTAGTAGTAGTTGTAGTGGTTGTTCTTGTATTAGTAGTAGTAGTAGAAGTGATTGTTCTTGTAGTAGTAGTAGAGGTTGTTCTTGTTATATTAGTAGTAGTACTCGTGGTTCTTGTTGTACTAGTAGTGGTTGTTATTGATTAGTAGTAGTGGTTGTCCTTGTAGTAGTAGTAGTAGTAGTAGTAGTGGTTGTTCATGTAGTAGTAGTAGTGGTTGTTCTTGTAGTAGTAGTAGTAGTTGTAGAAGTTGTTGTTCTTGTAGTAGTAGTAGTGGTTGTTCTTGTAATATTAGTATTAGTAGTAGTAGTAGTGGTGGTTCTTGTTGTAGTAGTAGTGGTTGTTCTTGTAGTAGTAGTAGTGGTTTTTCTTGTAATAGTAGTAGTAGTACTGGTTGTTCTTGTGGTAGTATGGGTGTACTTGTAGTAGTAGTAGTAGTAGTAGTAGTAGTGATTGTTCTTGTAGTAGTAGTACTTGTAGAAGTGGTTGTTCTTGTAGTTGTAGTAGTGCTTGTTTTTGTAATAGTAGTAGCAATAGTAGTTGTTGTTCTTGTTGTAGTAGTAGTGGTTGTACTTGTAGTAGTAGTAGTAGTAGTAGTAGTAGTAGTAGTAGTAGTAGTGGTGGTGGTTGTTCTTGTAGTAGTAGTAGTAGTAGTAGTAGTAGTAGTAATAGTAGTGGTTGTACTTGTAGTAGTAGTAGTGGTTGTTCCTGTAATATTAGTAGTAGTACTGGTGGTTCTTGTTGTAGTAGTAGTGGTTGTTCTTGAAGAAGTAGTAGTGGTTGTTCTTGTAGTAGTAGTAGTGGTTGTTCTTGTATTAGTAGTGGTTGTTCTTGTAGTAGTAGAAGTGGTTGTTCTTGTAATACTTGTATACTACTACTAGTAGTGTTTTATCTTGTAATAGTAGTAGTAGCAGTAGTGGTTGTTCTTGTAGTAGTAGTAGTAGTAGAGGTTGTTTTTGTAGTAGTAGTAGTGGTTGTTCTTGTAAAAGTATTAGTAGTAGTAGTGTTTGTTCTTGTAGTAGTAGTAGTGGTAGTTGTAGTGGTTGTTCTTGTAGTAGTAGAAGTGGTTGTTTTTGTAGTAGTAGTAGTAGCAGTGATTGTTCTTGAAGTATTAGTAGTGGTTGTTCTTGTAGTAGTAGTAGTAGTAGTAGTAGTAGTGTTTGTTCTTGTAGTAGTAGTAGTGGTAGTTGTAGTGGTTGTTCTTGTAGTAGTAGTAGTGGTTGTTTTTGTAGTAGTAGTAGTAGTAGAAGTGGTTGTTCTTGTAGTAGTATTGGTGTACTTGTAGTAGTAGTAGTGGTAGTTGTAGTGGTTGTTCTTGTAGTAGTAGTGGT
The DNA here is from genome assembly GCF_030867095.1 of Alligator mississippiensis. NCBI lineage: Eukaryota > Metazoa > Chordata > Crocodylia > Alligatoridae > Alligator > Alligator mississippiensis. The sequence goes on along the minus strand of NC_081837.1, from coordinate 22,967,683 downwards.
GTTTCTTCTTGTAGTAGTAGTAGTAGTAGTAGTAGTAGTAGTAGTAGTTGTGGTTATTCTTGTAGTAGTAGTAGTAGTGGTGGTGGTTGTTCTTGTAGTAGTAGTAGTAGTGGTTGTTCTTGTAATAGTATTAGTAGTAGTAGTGTTTGTTCTTGTAGTAGTAGTAGTGGTAGTTGTAGTGGTTTTTCTTGTAGTAGTAGTAGTGGTTGTTCTTGTAGTAGTAGTAGTAGTAGTAGTGTTTGTTCTTGTAGTAGTAGTGGAAGTTGTAGTGGTTGTTCTTGTAGTAGTAGTAGTGCTTGTTTTTGTAGTAGTAGTAGTAGTAGTGGTTGTTCTTGTAGTAGTAGTAGTGGTTGTTCTTATAATAGTAGTAGTAGTAGTAGTAGTAGTAGTAGTAGTAGTGGTTGTTCTTGTAGTAGTAGCAGTGGTTGTTCTTTTAATATTAGAAGTAGTAGTAGTGGTGGTTCTTGTTGTAGTAGTAGTGGTTGTTATTGTAGTAGTAGTAGTGGTTGTTCTTGTAATAGTAGTAGCAGTAGTAGTGGTGGTTCTTGTAGTAGTAGTGGTTGGACTTGTAGTAGTAGTAGTAGTTGTAATGTTTGTTCTTGTAGTAGTAGTAGTAGTAGAAGTGATTGTTCTTGTAGTAGTAGTAGTGGTTGTTCTTGTAATATTAGAAGTAGTACTGGTTGTTCTTGTAGTAGTAGTAGTAGTAGTAGTGGTTGTTCTAGTAGTAGTATTGGTGTACTTGTAATAGTAGTAGTAGTAGAAGTAGTAGTACTGTTTGTTCTTGTAGTAGTAGTAGTAGTAGAAGTGGTTGTTCTTGTAGTAGTAGTAGTGGTTGTTCTTGTAATATTAGTAGTAGTACCGGTGGTTCTTTTTGTAGTAGTAGTGGTTGTTATTGTAGTAGTAGTAGTGGTTGTTCTTGTTGTAGTAGTAGTGGTTGTTCTTGTAGTAGTAGTGGTGGTTGTTCTTGTAATAGTAGTAGTAGTAGTGGTTGTTCTTCTATTAGTAATGGTTGTACTTGTAGTAATAGTAGTAGTTGTAGTGGTGGTTCTTGTGGTAGTAGTAGTGGTTGTTCTTGTAGTAGTAGTAGTAGTAGAAAAGCTTTTTCTTGTAGTAGTAGCAGTGGTTGTTCTTTTAATATTAGTAGTAGTAGTAGTGGTGGTTCTTGTTGTAGTAGTAGTGGTTGTTCTTGTAATAGTAGTAGTAGTAGTAGTGGTTGTTCTTGTGGTAGTATTGGTGTACTTGTAGTAGTAGTAGTAGTAGTAGTTGTAGTGGTTGTTCTTGTAGAAATAGTAGTAGTAGAAGTGGTTGTTCTTGTAGTAGTATTGGTGTACTTGTAGTAGTAGTAATTGTAGTTGTAGTGGTTGTTCTTCTAGTAGTAGTAGTGGTTGTTCTTTTAATATTAGAAGTAGTAGTAGTGGTGGTTCTTGTAGTAGTAGTAGTGGTTGTACTTGTAATAGTAGTAGTAGTATTAGAAGTGGTTGTTCTTGTTGTAGTAGTAGTGGTTGTTCTTGTAGTAGTAGTGGTGGTTGTTCTTGTAATAGTAGTAGTAGTAGTGGTTGTTCTTCTATTAGTAATGGTTGTACTTGTAGTAATAGTAGTAGTTGTAGTGGTTGTTCTTGTAGTAGTAGTAGTGGTTGTTCTTGTAGTAGTAGTAGTAGTAGAAAAGCTTTTTCTTGTAGTAGTAGCAGTGGTTGTTCTTTTAATATTAGTAGTAGTAGTAGTGGTGGTTCTTGTTGTAGTAGTAGTGGTTGTTCTTGTAATAGTAGTAGTAGTAGTAGTGGTTGTTCTTGTGGTAGTATTGGTGTACTTGTAGTAGTAGTAGTAGTAGTAGTTGTAGTGGTTGTTCTTGTAGAAGTAGTAGTAGTAGAAGTGGTTGTTCTTGTAGTAGTATTGGTGTACTTGTAGCAGTAGTAATTGTAGTTGTAGTGGTTGTTCTTCTAGTAGTAGTAGTGGTTGTTCTTTTAATATTAGAAGTAGTAGTAGTGGTGGTTCTTGTTGTAGTAGTAGTGGTTGTTATTGTAGTAGTAGTAGTGGTTGTTCTTGTAATAGTAGTAGTAGTACTAGTGGTTGTTCTTGTAGTAGTAGTGGTTGCACTTGTAGTAGTAGTAGTAGTTGTAGTGGTTGTTCTTGAAGTTGTAGTAGTAGTAGTAGTGGTTGTTCTTGTAGTAGTAGTAGTTGTTCTTGTAATAGTAGTAGTAGTAGTAGTGGTTGTTCTTGTAGTAGTATTGGTGTATTTGTAGTAGTAGTAGTAGTAGTTGTAGTGGTTGTTCTTGTATTAGTAGTAGTAGTAGTAGAAGTGGCTTTTCTTGTAGTAGTAGTAGTGGTTGTTCTTGTAATATTAGTAGTAGTACTGGTGGTTCTTGTTGTTGTAGTAGTGGTTGTTCTTGTAGTAGTAGTAGTGGTTGTTCTTGTAATAGTAGTAGTAGTAGTAGTAGTAGTGGTTGCTCTAGTAGTAGTATAGGTGTACTTGTAGTAGTAGTAGTAGTTGTAGTGGTTGTTCTTGTATTAGTAGTAGTAGTAGAAGTGATTGTTCTTGTAGTAGTAGTAGAGGTTGTTCTTGTTATATTAGTAGTAGTACTCGTGGTTCTTGTTGTACTAGTAGTGGTTGTTATTGATTAGTAGTAGTGGTTGTCCTTGTAGTAGTAGTAGTAGTAGTAGTAGTGGTTGTTCATGTAGTAGTAGTAGTGGTTGTTCTTGTAGTAGTAGTAGTAGTTGTAGAAGTTGTTGTTCTTGTAGTAGTAGTAGTGGTTGTTCTTGTAATATTAGTATTAGTAGTAGTAGTAGTGGTGGTTCTTGTTGTAGTAGTAGTGGTTGTTCTTGTAGTAGTAGTAGTGATTTTTCTTGTAATAGTAGTAGTAGTACTGGTTGTTCTTGTGGTAGTATGGGTGTACTTGTAGTAGTAGTAGTAGTAGTAGTAGTAGTAGTAGTAGTGGTTGTTCTTGTAGTAGTAGTACTTGTAGAAGTGGTTGTTCTTGTAGTTGTAGTAGTGCTTGTTTTTGTAATAGTAGTAGCAATAGTAGTTGTTGTTCTTGTTGTAGTAGTAGTGGTTGTACTTGTAGTAGTAGTAGTAGTAGTAGTAGTAGTAGTGGTGGTGGTTGTTCTTGTAGTAGTAGTAGTAGTAGTAGTAGTAATAGTAGTGGTTGTACTTGTAGTAGTAGTAGTGGTTGTTCCTGTAATATTAGTAGTAGTACTGGTGGTTCTTGTTGTAGTAGTAGTGGTTGTTCTTGAAGAAGTAGTAGTGGTTGTTCTTGTAATAGTAGTAGTAGTAGTAGTGGTTGTTCTTGTATTAGTAGTGGTTGTACTTGTAGTAGTAGTAGTTGTTGTAGTGGTTGTTCTTGTAGTAGTAGTAGTGGTTGTTCTTGTAATACTTGTATACTACTAGTAGTAGTGTTTTATCTTGTAATAGTAGTAGTAGCAGTAGTGGTTGTTCTTGTAGTAGTAGTAGTAGTAGAGGTTGTTTTTGTAGTAGTAGTAGTGGTTGTTCTTGTAATAGTATTAGTAGTAGTAGTGTTTGTTCTTGTAGTAGTAGTAGTGGTAGTTGTAGTGGTTGTTCTTGTAGTAGTAGAAGTGGTTGTTTTTGTAGTAGTAGTAGTAGCAGTGATTGTTCTTGAAGTATTAGTAGTGGTTGTTCTTGTAGTAGTAGTAGTAGTAGTGTTTGTTCTTGTAGTAGTAGTAGTGGTAGTTGTAGTGGTTGTTCTTGTAGTAGTAGTAGTGGTTGTTTTTGTAGTAGTAGTAGTAGTAGAAGTGGTTGTTCTTGTAGTAGTATTGGTGTACTTGTAGTAGTAGTAGTGGTAGTTGTAGTGGTTGTTCTTGTAGTAGTAGTGGTGTTTCTTCTTGTAGTAGTAGTAGTAGTAGTAGTAGTAGTAGTAGTAGTAGTAGTTGTGGTTATTCTTGTAGTAGTAGTAGTAGTGGTGGTGGTTGTTCTTGTAGTAGTAGTAGTAGTGGTTGTTCTTGTAATAGTATTAGTAGTAGTAGTGTTTGTTCTTGTAGTAGTAGTAGTGGTAGTTGTAGTGGTTTTTCTTGTAGTAGTAGTAGTGGTTGTTCTTGTAGTAGTAGTAGTAGTAGTAGTAGTGTTTGTTCTTGTAGTAGTAGTGGAAGTTGTAGTGGTTGTTCTTGTAGTAGTAGTAGTGCTTGTTTTTGTAGTAGTAGTAGTAGTAGTGGTTGTTCTTGTAGTAGTAGTAGTGGTTGTTCTTATAATAGTAGTAGTAGTAGTAGTAGTAGTAGTAGTAGTGGTTGTTCTTGTAGTAGTAGCAGTGGTTGTTCTTTTAATATTAGAAGTAGTAGTAGTGGTGGTTCTTGTTGTAGTAGTAGTGGTTGTTATTGTAGTAGTAGTAGTGGTTGTTCTTGTAATAGTAGTAGCAGTAGTAGTGGTGGTTCTTGTAGTAGTAGTGGTTGGACTTGTAGTAGTAGTAGTAGTTGTAATGTTTGTTCTTGTAGTAGTAGTATTAGTAGAAGTGATTGTTCTTGTAGTAGTAGTAGTGGTTGTTCTTGTAATATTAGAAGTAGTACTGGTTGTTCTTGTAGTAGTAGTAGTAGTAGTAGTAGTGGTTGTTCTAGTAGTAGTATTGGTGTACTTGTAATAGTAGTAGTAGTAGAAGTAGTAGTACTGTTTGTTCTTGTAGTAGTAGTAGTAGTAGAAGTGGTTGTTCTTGTAGTAGTAGTAGTGGTTGTTCTTGTAATATTAGTAGTAGTACCGGTGGTTCTTTTTGTAGTAGTAGTGGTTGTTATTGTAGTAGTAGTAGTGGTTGTTCTTGTTGTAGTAGTAGTGGTTGTTCTTGTAGTAGTAGTGGTGGTTGTTCTTGTAATAGTAGTAGTAGTAGTAGTAGTGGTTGTTCTTCTATTAGTAATGGTTGTACTTGTAGTAATAGTAGTAGTTGTAGTGGTTGTTCTTGTGGTAGTAGTAGTGGTTGTTCTTGTAGTAGTAGTAGTAGTAGAAAAGCTTTTTCTTGTAGTAGTAGCAGTGGTTGTTCTTTTAATATTAGTAGTAGTAGTAGTGGTGGTTCTTGTTGTAGTAGTAGTGGTTGTTCTTGTAATAGTAGTAGTAGTAGTAGTGGTTGTTCTTGTGGTAGTATTGGTGTACTTGTAGTAGTAGTAGTAGTAGTAGTTGTAGTGGTTGTTCTTGTAGAAATAGTAGTAGTAGAAGTGGTTGTTCTTGTAGTAGTATTGGTGTACTTGTAGTAGTAGTAATTGTAGTTGTAGTGGTTGTTCTTCTAGTAGTAGTAGTGGTTGTTCTTTTAATATTAGAAGTAGTAGTAGTGGTGGTTCTTGTAGTAGTAGTAGTGGTTGTACTTGTAATAGTAGTAGTAGTATTAGAAGTGGTTGTTCTTGTTGTAGTAGTAGTGGTTGTTCTTGTAGTAGTAGTGGTGGTTGTTCTTGTAATAGTAGTAGTAGTAGTGGTTGTTCTTCTATTAGTAATGGTTGTACTTGTAGTAATAGTAGTAGTTGTAGTGGTTGTTCTTGTAGTAGTAGTAGTGGTTGTTCTTGTAGTAGTAGTAGTAGTAGAAAAGCTTTTTCTTGTAGTAGTAGCAGTGGTTGTTCTTTTAATATTAGTAGTAGTAGTAGTGGTGGTTCTTGTTGTAGTAGTAGTGGTTGTTCTTGTAATAGTAGTAGTAGTAGTAGTGGTTGTTCTTGTGGTAGTATTGGTGTACTTGTAGTAGTAGTAGTAGTAGTAGTTGTAGTGGTTGTTCTTGTAGAAGTAGTAGTAGTAGAAGTGGTTGTTCTTGTAGTAGTATTGGTGTACTTGTAGTAGTAGTAATTGTAGTTGTAGTGGTTGTTCTTCTAGTAGTAGTAGTGGTTGTTCTTTTAATATTAGAAGTAGTAGTAGTGGTGGTTCTTGTTGTAGTAGTAGTGGTTGTTATTGTAGTAGTAGTAGTGGTTGTTCTTGTAATAGTAGTAGTAGTACTAGTGGTTGTTCTTGTAGTAGTAGTGGTTGCACTTGTAGTAGTAGTAGTAGTTGTAGTGGTTGTTCTTGAAGTTGTAGTAGTAGTAGTAGTGGTTGTTCTTGTAGTAGTAGTAGTTGTTCTTGTAATAGTAGTAGTAGTAGTAGTGGTTGTTCTTGTAGTAGTATTGGTGTATTTGTAGTAGTAATAGTAGTAGTTGTAGTGGTTGTTCTTGTATTAGTAGTAGTAGTAGTAGAAGTGGCTGTTCTTGTAGTAGTAGTAGTGGTTGTTCTTGTAATATTAGTAGTAGTACTGGTGGTTCTTGTTGTTGTAGTAGTGGTTGTTCTTGTAGTAGTAGTAGTGGTTGTTCTTGTAATAGTAGTAGTAGTAGTAGTAGTAGTAGTGGTTGCTCTAGTAGTAGTATAGGTGTACTTGTAGTAGTAGTAGTAGTTGTAGTGGTTGTTCTTGTATTAGTAGTAGTAGTAGAAGTGATTGTTCTTGTAGTAGTAGTAGTGGTTGTTCTTGTTATATTAGTAGTAGTACTCGTGGTTCTTGTTGTACTAGTAGTGGTTGTTATTGATTAGTAGTAGTGGTTGTCCTTGTAGTAGTAGTAGTAGTAGTAGTAGTGGTTGTTCATGTAGTAGTAGTAGTGGTTGTTCTTGTAGTAGTAGTAGTAGTTGTAGAAGTTGTTGTTCTTGTAGTAGTAGTAGTGGTTGTTCTTGTAATATTAGTATTAGTAGTAGTAGTAGTGGTGGTTCTTGTTGTAGTAGTAGTGGTTGTTCTTGTAGTAGTAGTAGTGGTTTTTCTTGTAATAGTAGTAGTAGTAGTGGTTGTTCTTGTGGTAGTATTGGTGTACTTGTAGTAGTAGTAGTAGTAGTAGTAGTGGTTGTTCTTGTAGTAGTAGTACTAGTAAAAGTGGTTGTTCTTGTACTTGTAGTAGTGCTTGTTTTTGTAATAGTAGTAGCAATAGTAGTTGTTGTTCTTGTTGTAGTAGTAGTGGTTGTACTTGTAGTAGTAGTAGTAGTAGTAGTAGTAGTAGTAGTAGTAGTAGTAGTGGTGGTGGTTGTTCTTGTAGTAGTAGTAGTAGTAGTAGTAGTAGTAATAGTAGTGGTTGTACTTGTAGTAGTAGTAGTGGTTGTTCCTGTAATATTAGTAGTAGTACTGGTGGTTCTTGTTGTAGTAGTAGTGGTTGTTCTTGAAGAAGTAGTAGTGGTTGTTCTTGTAATAGTAGTAGTAGTAGTAGTGGTTGTTCTTGTATTAGTAGTGGTTGTACTTGTAGTAGTAGTAGTTGTTGTAGTGGTTGTTCTTGTAGTAGTAGTAGTGGTTGTTCTTGTAATACTTGTATACTACTAGTAGTAGTGTTTTATCTTGTAATAGTAGTAGTAGCAGTAGTGGTTGTTCTTGTAGTAGTAGTAGTAGTAGAGGTTGTTTTTGTAGTAGTAGTAGTGGTTGTTCTTGTAATAGTATTAGTAGTAGTAGTGTTTGTTCTTGTAGTAGTAGTAGTGGTAGTTGTAGTGGTTGTTCTTGTAGTAGTAGAAGTGGTTGTTTTTGTAGTAGTAGTAGTAGCAGTGATTGTTCTTGAAGTATTAGTAGTGGTTGTTCTTGTAGTAGTAGTAGTAGTAGTAGTGTTTGTTCTTGTAGTAGTAGTAGTGGTAGTTGTAGTGGTTGTTCTTGTAGTAGTAGTAGTGGTTGTTTTTGTAGTAGTAGTAGTAGTAGAAGTGGTTGTTCTTGTAGTAGTATTGGTGTACTTGTAGTAGTAGTAGTGGTAGTTGTAGTGGTTGTTCTTGTAGTAGTAGTGGTGTTTCTTCTTGTAGTAGTAGTAGTAGTAGTAGTAGTAGTAGTAGTAGTAGTAGTAGTAGTTGTGGTTATTCTTGTAGTAGTAGTAGTAGTGGTGGTGGTTGTTCTTGTAGTAGTAGTAGTGGTTGTTCTTGTAATAGTATTAGTAGTAGTAGTGTTTGTTCTTGTAGTAGTAGTAGTGGTAGTTGTAGTGTTTTTTCTTGTAGTAGTAGTAGTGGTTGTTCTTGTAGTAGTAGTAGTGTTTGTTCTTGTAGTAGTAGTGGAAGTTGTAGTGGTTGTTCTTGTAGTAGTAGTAGTGCTTGTTTTTGTAGTAGTAGTAGTAGTAGTGGTTGTTCTTGTAGTAGTAGTAGTGGTTGTTCTTATAATAGTAGTAGTAGTAGTAGTAGTAGTAGTAGTAGTAGTAGTAGTAGTAGTTGTTCTTGTAGTAGTAGCAGTGGTTGTTCTTTTAATATTAGAAGTAGTAGTAGTGGTGGTTCTTGTTGTAGTAGTAGTGGTTGTTATTGTAGTAGTAGTGGTTGTTCTTGTAATAGTAGTAGCAGTAGTAGTGGTGGTTCTTGTAGTAGTAGTGGTTGCACTTGTAGTAGTAGTAGTAGTTGTAATGTTTGTTCTTGTAGTAGTAGTAGTAGTAGAAGTGATTGTTCTTGTAGTAGTAGTAGTGGTTGTTCTTGTAATATTAGAAGTAGTACTGGTTGTTCTTGTAGTAGTAGTAGTAGTAGTAGTGGTTGTTCTAGTAGTAGTATTGGTGTACTTGTAATAGTAGTAGTAGTAGAAGTAGTAGTACTGTTTGTTCTTGTAGTAGTAGTAGTAGTAGTAGAAGTGGTTGTTCTTGTACTAGTAGTAGTGGTTGTTCTTGTAATATTAGTAGTAGTACCGGTGGTTCTTTTTGTAGTAGTAGTGGTTGTTATTGTAGTAGTAGTAGTGGTTGTTCTTGTTGTAGTAGTAGTGGTTGTTCTTGTAGTAGTAGTGGTGGTTGTTCTTGTAATAGTAGTAGTAGTAGTAGTAGTGGTTGTTCTTCTATTAGTAATGGTTGTACTTGTAGTAATAGTAGTAGTTGTAGTGGTTGTTCTTGTGGTAGTAGTAGTGGTTGTTCTTGTAGTAGTAGTAGTAGTAGAAAAGCTTTTTCTTGTAGTAGTAGCAGTGGTTGTTCTTTTAATATTAGTAGTAGTAGTAGTGGTGGTTCTTGTTGTAGTAGTAGTGGTTGTTCTTGTAATAGTAGTAGTAGTAGTAGTGGTTGTTCTTGTGGTAGTATTGGTGTACTTGTAGTAGTAGTAGTAGTAGTAGTTGTAGTGGTTGTTCTTGTAGAAATAGTAGTAGTAGAAGTGGTTGTTCTTGTAGTAGTATTGGTGTACTTGTAGTAGTAGTAATTGTAGTTGTAGTGGTTGTTCTTCTAGTAGTAGTAGTGGTTGTTCTTTTAATATTAGAAGTAGTAGTAGTGGTGGTTCTTGTAGTAGTAGTAGTGGTTGTACTTGTAATAGTAGTAGTAGTATTAGAAGTGGTTGTTCTTGTTGTAGTAGTAGTGGTTGTTCTTGTAGTAGTAGTGGTGGTTGTTCTTGTAATAGTAGTAGTAGTAGTGGTTGTTCTTCTATTAGTAATGGTTGTACTTGTAGTAATAGTAGTAGTTGTAGTGGTTGTTCTTGTAGTAGTAGTAGTGGTTGTTCTTGTAGTAGTAGTAGTAGTAGAAAAGCTTTTTCTTGTAGTAGTAGCAGTGGTTGTTCTTTTAATATTAGTAGTAGTAGTAGTGGTGGTTCTTGTTGTAGTAGTAGTGGTTGTTCTTGTAATAGTAGTAGTAGTAGTAGTGGTTGTTCTTGTGGTAGTATTGGTGTACTTGTAGTAGTAGTAGTAGTAGTAGTTGTAGTGGTTGTTCTTGTAGAAGTAGTAGTAGTAGAAGTGGTTGTTCTTGTAGTAGTATTGGTGTACTTGTAGTAGTAGTAATTGTAGTTGTAGTGGTTGTTCTTCTAGTAGTAGTAGTGGTTGTTCTTTTAATATTAGAAGTAGTAGTAGTGGTGGTTCTTGTTGTAGTAGTAGTGGTTGTTATTGTAGTAGTAGTAGTGGTTGTTCTTGTAATAGTAGTAGTAGTACTAGTGGTTGTTCTTGTAGTAGTAGTGGTTGCACTTGTAGTAGTAGTAGTAGTTGTAGTGGTTGTTCTTGAAGTTGTAGTAGTAGTAGTAGTGGTTGTTCTTGTAGTAGTAGTAGTTGTTCTTGTAATAGTAGTAGTAGTAGTAGTGGTTGTTCTTGTAGTAGTATTGGTGTATTTGTAGTAGTAGTAGTAGTAGTTGTAGTGGTTGTTCTTGTATTAGTAGTAGTAGTAGTAGTAGAAGTGGCTGTTCTTGTAGTAGTAGTAGTGGTTGTTCTTGTAATATTAGTAGTAGTACTGGTGGTTCTTGTTGTTGTAGTAGTGGTTGTTCTTGTAGTAGTAGTAGTGGTTGTTCTTGTAATAGTAGTAGTAGTAGTAGTAGTAGTGGTTGCTCTAGTAGTAGTATAGGTGTACTTGTAGTAGTAGTAGTAGTTGTAGTGGTTGTTCTTGTATTAGTAGTAGTAGTAGAAGTGATTGTTCTTGTAGTAGTAGTAGTGGTTGTTCTTGTTATATTAGTAGTAGTACTCGTGGTTCTTGTTGTACTAGTAGTGGTTGTTATTGATTAGTAGTAGTGGTTGTCCTTGTAGTAGTAGTAGTAGTAGTAGTAGTGGTTGTTCATGTAGTAGTAGTAGTGGTTGTTCTTGTAGTAGTAGTAGTAGTTGTAGAAGTTGTTGTTCTTGTAGTAGTAGTAGTGGTTGTTCTTGTAATATTAGTATTAGTAGTAGTAGTAGTGGTGGTTCTTGTTGTAGTAGTAGTGGTTGTTCTTGTAGTAGTAGTAGTGGTTTTTCTTGTAATAGTAGTAGAAGTACTGGTTGTTCTTGTGGTAGTATGGGTGTACTTGTAGTAGTAGTAGTAGTAGTAGTGGTTGTTCTTGTAGTAGTAGTACTTGTAGAAGTGGTTGTTCTTGTAGTTGTAGTAGTGCTTGTTTTTGTAATAGTAGTAGCAATAGTAGTTGTTGTTCTTGTTGTAGTAGTAGTGGTTGTACTTGTAGTAGTAGTAGTAGTAGTAGTAGTGGTGGTTGTTGTTCTTGTAGTAGTAGTAGTAGTAGTAGTAGTAGTAATAGTAGTGGTTGTACTTGTAGTAGTAGTAGTGGTTGTTCCTGTAATATTAGTAGTAGTACTGGTGGTTCTTGTTGTAGTAGTAGTGGTTGTTCTTGAAGAAGTAGTAGTGGTTGTTCTTGTAATAGTAGTAGTAGTAGTAGTGGTTGTTCTTGTATTAGTAGTGGTTGTACTTGTAGTAGTAGTAGTTGTTGTAGTGGTTGTTCTTGTAGTAGTAGTAGTGGTTGTTCTTGTAATACTTGTATACTACTAGTAGTAGTGTTTTATCTTGTAATAGTAGTAGTAGCAGTAGTGGTTGTTCTTGTAGTAGTAGTAGTAGTAGAGGTTGTTTTTGTAGTAGTAGTAGTGGTTGTTCTTGTAATAGTATTAGTAGTAGTAGTGTTTGTTCTTGTAGTAGTAGTAGTGGTAGTTGTAGTGGTTGTTCTTGTAGTAGTAGAAGTGGTTGTTTTTGTAGTAGTAGTAGTAGCAGTGATTGTTCTTGAAGTATTAGTAGTGGTTGTTCTTGTAGTAGTAGTAGTAGTAGTGTTTGTTCTTGTAGTAGTAGTAGTGGTAGTTGTAGTGGTTGTTCTTGTAGTAGTAGTAGTGGTTGTTTTTGTAGTAGTAGTAGTAGTAGAAGTGGTTGTTCTTGTAGTAGTATTGGTGTACTTGTAGTAGTAGTAGTGGTAGTTGTAGTGGTTGTTCTTGTAGTAGTAGTGGTGTTTCTTCTTGTAGTAGTAGTAGTAGTAGTAGTAGTAGTAGTAGTAGTAGTTGTGGTTATTCTTGTAGTAGTAGTAGTAGTGGTGGTGGTTGTTCTTGTAGTAGTAGTAGTGGTTGTTCTTGTAATAGTATTAGTAGTAGTAGTGTTTGTTCTTGTAGTAGTAGTTGTGGTAGTTGTAGTGGTTTTTCTTGTAGTAGTAGTAGTGGTTGTTCTTGTAGTAGTAGTAGTAGTAGTGTTTGTTCTTGTAGTAGTAGTGGAAGTTGTAGTGGTTGTTCTTGTAGTAGTAGTAGTGCTTGTTTTTGTAGTAGTAGTAGTAGTAGTGGTTGTTCTTGTAGTAGTAGTAGTGGTTGTTCTTATAATAGTAGTAGTAGTAGTAGTAGTAGTAGTAGTAGTAGTAGTGGTTGTTCTTGTAGTAGTAGCAGTGGTTGTTCTTTTAATATTAGAAGTAGTAGTAGTGGTGGTTCTTGTTGTAGTAGTAGTGGTTGTTATTGTAGTAGTAGTAGTGGTTGTTCTTGTAATAGTAGTAGCAGTAGTAGTGGTGGTTCTTGTAGTAGTAGTGGTTGGACTTGTAGTAGTAGTAGTAGTTGTAATGTTTGTTCTTGTAGTAGTAGTAGTAGTAGAAGTGATTGTTCTTGTAGTAGTAGTAGTGGTTGTTCTTGTAATATTAGAAGTAGTACTGGTTGTTCTTGTAGTAGTAGTAGTAGTAGTAGTGGTTGTTCTAGTAGTAGTATTGGTGTACTTGTAATAGTAGTAGTAGTAGAAGTAGTAGTACTGTTTGTTCTTGTAGTAGTAGTAGTAGTAGTAGAAGTGGTTGTTCTTGTACTAGTAGTAGTGGTTGTTCTTGTAATATTAGTAGTAGTACCGGTGGTTCTTTTTGTAGTAGTAGTGGTTGTTATTGTAGTAGTAGTAGTGGTTGTTCTTGTTGTAGTAGTAGTGGTTGTTCTTGTAGTAGTAGTGGTGGTTGTTCTTGTAATAGTAGTAGTAGTAGTAGTAGTGGTTGTTCTTCTATTAGTAATGGTTGTACTTGTAGTAATAGTAGTAGTTGTAGTGGTTGTTCTTGTGGTAGTAGTAGTGGTTGTTCTTGTAGTAGTAGTAGTAGTAGAAAAGCTTTTTCTTGTAGTAGTAGCAGTGGTTGTTCTTTTAATATTAGTAGTAGTAGTAGTGGTGGTTCTTGTTGTAGTAGTAGTGGTTGTTCTTGTAATAGTAGTAGTAGTAGTAGTGGTTGTTCTTGTGGTAGTATTGGTGTACTTGTAGTAGTAGTAGTAGTAGTAGTTGTAGTGGTTGTTCTTGTAGAAATAGTAGTAGTAGAAGTGGTTGTTCTTGTAGTAGTATTGGTGTACTTGTAGTAGTAGTAATTGTAGTTGTAGTGGTTGTTCTTCTAGTAGTAGTAGTGGTTGTTCTTTTAATATTAGAAGTAGTAGTAGTGGTGGTTCTTGTAGTAGTAGTAGTGGTTGTACTTGTAATAGTAGTAGTAGTATTAGAAGTGGTTGTTCTTGTTGTAGTAGTAGTGGTTGTTCTTGTAGTAGTAGTGGTGGTTGTTCTTGTAATAGTAGTAGTAGTAGTGGTTGTTCTTCTATTAGTAATGGTTGTACTTGTAGTAATAGTAGTAGTTGTAGTGGTTTTTCTTGTAGTAGTAGTAGTGGTTGTTCTTGTAGTAGTAGTAGTAGTAGAAAAGCTTTTTCTTGTAGTAGTAGCAGTGGTTGTTCTTTTAATATTAGTAGTAGTAGTAGTGGTGGTTCTTGTTGTAGTAGTAGTGGTTGTTCTTGTAATAGTAGTAGTAGTAGTAGTGGTTGTTCTTGTGGTAGTATTGGTGTACTTGTAGTAGTAGTAGTAGTAGTAGTTGTAGTGGTTGTTCTTGTAGAAGTAGTAGTAGTAGAAGTGGTTGTTCTTGTAGTAGTATTGGTGTACTTGTAGTAGTAGTAATTGTAGTTGTAGTGGTTGTTCTTCTAGTAGTAGTAGTGGTTGTTCTTTTAATATTAGAAGTAGTAGTAGTGGTGGTTCTTGTTGTAGTAGTAGTGGTTGTTATTGTAGTAGTAGTAGTGGTTGTTCTTGTAATAGTAGTAGTAGTACTAGTGGTTGTTCTTGTAGTAGTAGTGGTTGCACTTGTAGTAGTAGTAGTAGTTGTAGTGGTTGTTCTTGAAGTTGTAGTAGTAGTAGTAGTGGTTGTTCTTGTAGTAGTAGTAGTTGTTCTTGTAATAGTAGTAGTAGTAGTAGTGGTTGTTCTTGTAGTAGTATTGGTGTATTTGTAGTAGTAGTAGTAGTAGTTGTAGTGGTTGTTCTTGTATTAGTAGTAGTAGTAGTAGAAGTGGCTGTTCTTGTAGTAGTAGTAGTGGTTGTTCTTGTAATATTAGTAGTAGTACTGGTGGTTCTTGTTGTTGTAGTAGTGGTTGTTCTTGTAGTAGTAGTAGTGGTTGTTCTTGTAATAGTTCTAGTAGTAGTAGTAGTGGTTGCTCTAGTAGTAGTATAGGTGTACTTGTAGTAGTAGTAGTAGTTGTAGTGGTTGTTCTTGTATTAGTAGTAGTAGTAGAAGTGATTGTTCTTGTAGTAGTAGTAGTGGTTGTTCTTGTTATATTAGTAGTAGTACTCGTGGTTCTTGTTGTACTAGTAGTGGTTGTTATTGATTAGTAGTAGTGGTTGTCCTTGTAGTAGTAGTAGTAGTAGTAGTAGTAGTAGTAGTAGTGGTTGTTCATGTAGTAGTAGTAGTGGTTGTTCTTGTAGTAGTAGTAGTAGTTGTAGAAGTTGTTGTTCTTGTAGTAGTAGTAGTGGTTGTTCTTGTAATATTAGTATTAGTAGTAGTAGTAGTGGTGGTTCTTGTTGTAGTAGTAGTGGTTGTTCTTGTAGTAGTAGTAGTGGTTTTTCTTGTAATAGTAGTAGTAGTAGTGGTTGTTCTTGTGGTAGTATTGGTGTACTTGTAGTAGTAGTAGTAGTAGTAGTGGTTGTTCTTGTAGTAGTAGTACTAGTAGATGTGGTTGTTCTTGTAGTTGTAGTAGTGCTTGTTTTTGTAATAGTAGTAGCAATAGTAGTTGTTGTTCTTGTTGTAGTAGTAGTGGTTGTACTTGTAGTAGTAGTAGTAGTAGTAGTAGTAGTAGTAGTAGTAGTAGTAGTAGTAGTAGTGGTGGTTGTTCTTGTAGTAGTAGTAGTAGTAGTAGTAGTAATAGTAGTGGTTGTACTTGTAGTAGTAGTAGTGGTTGTTCCTGTAATATTAGTAGTAGTACTGGTGGTTCTTGTTGTAGTAGTAGTGGTTGTTCTTGAAGAAGTAGTAGTGGTTGTTCTTGTAATAGTAGTAGTAGTAGTAGTGGTTGTTCTTGTATTAGTAGTGGTTGTACTTGTAGTAGTAGTAGTTGTTGTAGTGGTTGTTCTTGTAGTAGTAGTAGTGGTTGTTCTTGTAATACTTGTATACTACTAATAGTAGTGTTTTATCTTGTAATAGTAGTAGTAGCAGTAGTGGTTGTTCTTGTAGTAGTAGTAGTAGTAGAGGTTGTTTTTGTAGTAGTAGTAGTGGTTGTTCTTGTAATAGTATTAGTAGTAGTAGTGTTTGTTCTTGTAGTAGTAGTAGTGGTAGTTGTAGTGGTTGTTCTTGTAGTAGTAGAAGTGGTTGTTTTTGTAGTAGTAGTAGTAGCAGTGATTGTTCTTGAAGTATTAGTAGTGGTTGTTCTTGTAGTAGTAGTAGTAGTAGTGTTTGTTCTTGTAGTAGTAGTAGTGGTAGTTGTAGTGGTTGTTCTTGTAGTAGTAGTAGTGGTTGTTTTTGTAGTAGTAGTAGTAGTAGAAGTGGTTGTTCTTGTAGTAGTATTGGTGTACTTGTAGTAGTAGTAGTGGTAGTTGTAGTGGTTGTTCTTGTAGTAGTAGTGGTGTTTCTTCTTGTAGTAGTA
This sequence comes from Alligator mississippiensis, assembly GCF_030867095.1. NCBI lineage: Eukaryota > Metazoa > Chordata > Crocodylia > Alligatoridae > Alligator > Alligator mississippiensis. The sequence continues at coordinate 22,952,309 of NC_081837.1, read as the reverse complement.
GTAGTAGTAGTAGTAGTAGTAGTAGTAGTAGTAGTAGTTGTGGTTATTCTTGTAGTAGTAGTAGTAGTGGTGGTGGTTGTTCTTGTAGTAGTAGTAGTGGTTGTTCTTGTAATAGTATTAGTAGTAGTAGTGTTTGTTCTTGTAGTAGTAGTAGTGGTAGTTGTAGTGGTTTTTCTTGTAGTAGTAGTAGTGGTTGTTCTTGTAGTAGTAGTAGTAGTAGTAGTGTTTGTTCTTGTAGTAGTAGTGGAAGTTGTAGTGGTTGTTCTTGTAGTAGTAGTAGTGCTTGTTTTTGTAGTAGTAGTAGTAGTAGTGGTTGTTCTTGTAGTAGTAGTAGTGGTTGTTCTTATAATAGTAGTAGTAGTAGTAGTAGTAGTAGTAGTAGTAGTGGTTGTTCTTGTAGTAGTAGCAGTGGTTGTTCTTTTAATATTAGAAGTAGTAGTAGTGGTGGTTCTTGTTGTAGTAGTAGTGGTTGTTATTGTAGTAGTAGTAGTGGTTGTTCTTGTAATAGTAGTAGCAGTAGTAGTGGTGGTTCTTGTAGTAGTAGTGGTTGGACTTGTAGTAGTAGTAGTAGTTGTAATGTTTGTTCTTGTAGTAGTAGTAGTAGTAGAAGTGATTGTTCTTGTAGTAGTAGTAGTGGTTGTTCTTGTAATATTAGAAGTAGTACTGGTTGTTCTTGTAGTAGTAGTAGTAGTAGTAGTGGTTGTTCTAGTAGTAGTATTGGTGTACTTGTAATAGTAGTAGTAGTAGAAGTAGTAGTACTGTTTGTTCTTGTAGTAGTAGTAGTAGTAGAAGTGGTTGTTCTTGTAGTAGTAGTAGTGGTTGTTCTTGTAATATTAGTAGTAGTACCGGTGGTTCTTTTTGTAGTAGTAGTGGTTGTTATTGTAGTAGTAGTAGTGGTTGTTCTTGTTGTAGTAGTAGTGGTTGTTCTTGTAGTAGTAGTGGTGGTTGTTCTTGTAATAGTAGTAGTAGTAGTAGTAGTGGTTGTTCTTCTATTAATAATGGTTGTACTTGTAGTAATAGTAGTAGTTGTAGTGGTTGTTCTTGTGGTAGTAGTAGTGGTTGTTCTTGTAGTAGTAGTAGTAGTAGAAAAGCTTTTTCTTGTAGTAGTAGCAGTGGTTGTTCTTTTAATATTAGTAGTAGTAGTAGTGGTGGTTCTTGTTGTAGTAGTAGTGGTTGTTCTTGTAATAGTAGTAGTAGTAGTAGTGGTTGTTCTTGTGGTAGTATTGGTGTACTTGTAGTAGTAGTAGTAGTAGTAGTTGTAGTGGTTGTTCTTGTAGAAGTAGTAGTAGTAGAAGTGGTTGTTCTTGTAGTAGTATTGGTGTACTTGTAGTAGTAGTAATTGTAGTTGTAGTGGTTGTTCTTCTAGTAGTAGTAGTGGTTGTTCTTTTAATATTAGAAGTAGTAGTAGTGGTGGTTCTTGTAGTAGTAGTAGTGGTTGTACTTGTAATAGTAGTAGTAGTATTAGAAGTGGTTGTTCTTGTTGTAGTAGTAGTGGTTGTTCTTGTAGTAGTAGTGGTGGTTGTTCTTGTAATAGTAGTAGTAGTAGTGGTTGTTCTTCTATTAGTAATGGTTGTACTTGTAGTAATAGTAGTAGTTGTAGTGGTTGTTCTTGTAGTAGTAGTAGTGGTTGTTCTTGTAGTAGTAGTAGTAGTAGAAAAGCTTTTTCTTGTAGTAGTAGCAGTGGTTGTTCTTTTAATATTAGTAGTAGTAGTAGTGGTGGTTCTTGTTGTAGTAGTAGTGGTTGTTCTTGTAATAGTAGTAGTAGTAGTAGTGGTTGTTCTTGTGGTAGTATTGGTGTACTTGTAGTAGTAGTAGTAGTAGTAGTTGTAGTGGTTGTTCTTGTAGAAATAGTAGTAGTAGAAGTGGTTGTTCTTGTAGTAGTATTGGTGTACTTGTAGTAGTAGTAATTGTAGTTGTAGTGGTTGTTCTTCTAGTAGTAGTAGTGGTTGTTCTTTTAATATTAGAAGTAGTAGTAGTGGTGGTTCTTGTAGTAGTAGTAGTGGTTGTACTTGTAATAGTAGTAGTAGTATTAGAAGTGGTTGTTCTTGTTGTAGTAGTAGTGGTTGTTCTTGTAGTAGTAGTGGTGGTTGTTCTTGTAATAGTAGTAGTAGTAGTGGTTGTTCTTCTATTAGTAATGGTTGTACTTGTAGTAATAGTAGTAGTTGTAGTGGTTGTTCTTGTAGTAGTAGTAGTGGTTGTTCTTGTAGTAGTAGTAGTAGTAGAAAAGCTTTTTCTTGTAGTAGTAGCAGTGGTTGTTCTTTTAATATTAGTAGTAGTAGTAGTGGTGGTTCTTGTTGTAGTAGTAGTGGTTGTTCTTGTAATAGTAGTAGTAGTAGTAGTGGTTGTTCTTGTGGTAGTATTGGTGTACTTGTAGTAGTAGTAGTAGTAGTAGTTGTAGTGGTTGTTCTTGTAGAAGTAGTAGTAGTAGAAGTGGTTGTTCTTGTAGTAGTATTGGTGTACTTGTAGTAGTAGTAATTGTAGTTGTAGTGGTTGTTCTTCTAGTAGTAGTAGTGGTTGTTCTTTTAATATTAGAAGTAGTAGTAGTGGTGGTTCTTGTTGTAGTAGTAGTGGTTGTTATTGTATTAGTAGTAGTGGTTGTTCTTGTAATAGTAGTAGTAGTACTAGTGGTTGTTCTTGTAGTAGTAGTGGTTGCACTTGTAGTAGTAGTAGTAGTTGTAGTGGTTGTTCTTGAAGTTGTAGTAGTAGTAGTAGTGGTTGTTCTTGTAGTAGTAGTAGTTGTTCTTGTAATAGTAGTAGTAGTAGTAGTGGTTGTTCTTGTAGTAGTATTGGTGTATTTGTAGTAGTAGTAGTAGTAGTTGTAGTGGTTGTTCTTGTATTAGTAGTAGTAGTAGTAGAAGTGGCTGTTCTTGTAGTAGTAGTAGTGGTTGTTCTTGTAATATTAGTAGTAGTACTGGTGGTTCTTGTTGTTGTAGTAGTGGTTGTTCTTGTAGTAGTAGTAGTGGTTGTTCTTGTAATAGTAGTAGTAGTAGTAGTAGTAGTAGTGGTTGCTCTAGTAGTAGTATAGGTGTACTTGTAGTAGTAGTAGTAGTTGTAGTGGTTGTTCTTGTATTAGTAGTAGTAGTAGAAGTGATTGTTCTTGTAGTAGTAGTAGTGGTTGTTCTTGTTATATTAGTAGTAGTACTCGTGGTTCTTGTTGTACTAGTAGTGGTTGTTATTGATTAGTAGTAGTGGTTGTCCTTGTAGTAGTAGTAGTAGTAGTAGTAGTGGTTGTTCATGTAGTAGTAGTAGTGGTTGTTCTTGTAGTAGTAGTAGTAGTTGTAGAAGTTGTTGTTCTTGTAGTAGTAGTAGTGGTTGTTCTTGTAATATTAGTATTAGTAGTAGTAGTAGTGGTGGTTCTTGTTGTAGTAGTAGTGGTTGTTCTTGTAGTAGTAGTAGTGGTTTTTCTTGTAATAGTAGTAGTAGTAGTGGTTGTTCTTGTGGTAGTATTGGTGTACTTGTAGTAGTAGTAGTAGTAGTAGTAGTGGTTGTTCTTGTAGTAGTAGTACTAGTAAAAGTGGTTGTTCTTGTACTTGTAGTAGTGCTTGTTTTTGTAATAGTAGTAGCAATAGTAGTTGTTGTTCTTGTTGTAGTAGTAGTGGTTGTACTTGTAGTAGTAGTAGTAGTAGTAGTAGTAGTAGTAGTAGTAGTAGTGGTGGTGGTTGTTCTTGTAGTAGTAGTAGTAGTAGTAGTAGTAGTAATAGTAGTGGTTGTACTTGTAGTAGTAGTAGTGGTTGTTCCTGTAATATTAGTAGTAGTACTGGTGGTTCTTGTTGTAGTAGTAGTGGTTGTTCTTGAAGAAGTAGTAGTGGTTGTTCTTGTAATAGTAGTAGTAGTAGTAGTGGTTGTTCTTGTATTAGTAGTGGTTGTACTTGTAGTAGTAGTAGTTGTTGTAGTGGTTGTTCTTGTAGTAGTAGTAGTGGTTGTTCTTGTAATACTTGTATACTACTAGTAGTAGTGTTTTATCTTGTAATAGTAGTAGTAGCAGTAGTGGTTGTTCTTGTAGTAGTAGTAGTAGTAGAGGTTGTTTTTGTAGTAGTAGTAGTGGTTGTTCTTGTAATAGTATTAGTAGTAGTAGTGTTTGTTCTTGTAGTAGTAGTAGTGGTAGTTGTAGTGGTTGTTCTTGTAGTAGTAGAAGTGGTTGTTTTTGTAGTAGTAGTAGTAGCAGTGATTGTTCTTGAAGTATTAGTAGTGGTTGTTCTTGTAGTAGTAGTAGTAGTAGTAGTGTTTGTTCTTGTAGTAGTAGTAGTGGTAGTTGTAGTGGTTGTTCTTGTAGTAGTAGTAGTGGTTGTTTTTGTAGTAGTAGTAGTAGTAGAAGTGGTTGTTCTTGTAGTAGTATTGGTGTACTTGTAGTAGTAGTAGTGGTAGTTGTAGTGGTTGTTCTTGTAGTAGTAGTGGTGTTTCTTCTTGTAGTAGTAGTAGTAGTAGTAGTAGTAGTAGTAGTAGTAGTAGTTGTGGTTATTCTTGTAGTAGTAGTAGTAGTGGTGGTGGTTGTTCTTGTAGTAGTAGTAGTGGTTGTTCTTGTAATAGTATTAGTAGTAGTAGTGTTTGTTCTTGTAGTAGTAGTAGTGGTAGTTGTAGTGTTTTTTCTTGTAGTAGTAGTAGTGGTTGTTCTTGTAGTAGTAGTAGTAGTGTTTGTTCTTGTAGTAGTAGTGGAAGTTGTAGTGGTTGTTCTTGTAGTAGTAGTAGTGCTTGTTTTTGTAGTAGTAGTAGTAGTAGTGGTTGTTCTTGTAGTAGTAGTAGTGGTTGTTCTTATAATAGTAGTAGTAGTAGTAGTAGTAGTAGTAGTAGTAGTAGTAGTTGTTCTTGTAGTAGTAGCAGTGGTTGTTCTTTTAATATTAGAAGTAGTAGTAGTGGTGGTTCTTGTTGTAGTAGTAGTGGTTGTTATTGTAGTAGTAGTGGTTGTTCTTGTAATAGTAGTAGCAGTAGTAGTGGTGGTTCTTGTAGTAGTAGTGGTTGCACTTGTAGTAGTAGTAGTAGTTGTAATGTTTGTTCTTGTAGTAGTAGTAGTAGTAGAAGTGATTGTTCTTGTAGTAGTAGTAGTGGTTGTTCTTGTAATATTAGAAGTAGTACTGGTTGTTCTTGTAGTAGTAGTAGTAGTAGTAGTGGTTGTTCTAGTAGTAGTATTGGTGTACTTGTAATAGTAGTAGTAGTAGAAGTAGTAGTACTGTTTGTTCTTGTAGTAGTAGTAGTAGTAGTAGAAGTGGTTGTTCTTGTACTAGTAGTAGTGGTTGTTCTTGTAATATTAGTAGTAGTACCGGTGGTTCTTTTTGTAGTAGTAGTGGTTGTTATTGTAGTAGTAGTAGTGGTTGTTCTTGTTGTAGTAGTAGTGGTTGTTCTTGTAGTAGTAGTGGTGGTTGTTCTTGTAATAGTAGTAGTAGTAGTAGTAGTGGTTGTTCTTCTATTAGTAATGGTTGTACTTGTAGTAATAGTAGTAGTTGTAGTGGTTGTTCTTGTGGTAGTAGTAGTGGTTGTTCTTGTAGTAGTAGTAGTAGTAGAAAAGCTTTTTCTTGTAGTAGTAGCAGTGGTTGTTCTTTTAATATTAGTAGTAGTAGTAGTGGTGGTTCTTGTTGTAGTAGTAGTGGTTGTTCTTGTAATAGTAGTAGTAGTAGTAGTGGTTGTTCTTGTGGTAGTATTGGTGTACTTGTAGTAGTAGTAGTAGTAGTAGTTGTAGTGGTTGTTCTTGTAGAAATAGTAGTAGTAGAAGTGGTTGTTCTTGTAGTAGTATTGGTGTACTTGTAGTAGTAGTAATTGTAGTTGTAGTGGTTGTTCTTCTAGTAGTAGTAGTGGTTGTTCTTTTAATATTAGAAGTAGTAGTAGTGGTGGTTCTTGTAGTAGTAGTAGTGGTTGTACTTGTAATAGTAGTAGTAGTATTAGAAGTGGTTGTTCTTGTTGTAGTAGTAGTGGTTGTTCTTGTAGTAGTAGTGGTGGTTGTTCTTGTAATAGTAGTAGTAGTAGTGGTTGTTCTTCTATTAGTAATGGTTGTACTTGTAGTAATAGTAGTAGTTGTAGTGGTTGTTCTTGTAGTAGTAGTAGTGGTTGTTCTTGTAGTAGTAGTAGTAGTAGAAAAGCTTTTTCTTGTAGTAGTAGCAGTGGTTGTTCTTTTAATATTAGTAGTAGTAGTAGTGGTGGTTCTTGTTGTAGTAGTAGTGGTTGTTCTTGTAATAGTAGTAGTAGTAGTAGTGGTTGTTCTTGTGGTAGTATTGGTGTACTTGTAGTAGTAGTAGTAGTAGTAGTTGTAGTGGTTGTTCTTGTAGAAGTAGTAGTAGTAGAAGTGGTTGTTCTTGTAGTAGTATTGGTGTACTTGTAGTAGTAGTAATTGTAGTTGTAGTGGTTGTTCTTCTAGTAGTAGTAGTGGTTGTTCTTTTAATATTAGAAGTAGTAGTAGTGGTGGTTCTTGTTGTAGTAGTAGTGGTTGTTATTGTAGTAGTAGTAGTGGTTGTTCTTGTAATAGTAGTAGTAGTACTAGTGGTTGTTCTTGTAGTAGTAGTGGTTGCACTTGTAGTAGTAGTAGTAGTTGTAGTGGTTGTTCTTGAAGTTGTAGTAGTAGTAGTAGTGGTTGTTCTTGTAGTAGTAGTAGTTGTTCTTGTAATAGTAGTAGTAGTAGTAGTGGTTGTTCTTGTAGTAGTATTGGTGTATTTGTAGTAGTAGTAGTAGTAGTTGTAGTGGTTGTTCTTGTATTAGTAGTAGTAGTAGTAGTAGAAGTGGCTGTTCTTGTAGTAGTAGTAGTGGTTGTTCTTGTAATATTAGTAGTAGTACTGGTGGTTCTTGTTGTTGTAGTAGTGGTTGTTCTTGTAGTAGTAGTAGTGGTTGTTCTTGTAATAGTAGTAGTAGTAGTAGTAGTAGTAGTGGTTGCTCTAGTAGTAGTATAGGTGTACTTGTAGTAGTAGTAGTAGTTGTAGTGGTTGTTCTTGTATTAGTAGTAGTAGTAGAAGTGATTGTTCTTGTAGTAGTAGTAGTGGTTGTTCTTGTTATATTAGTAGTAGTACTCGTGGTTCTTGTTGTACTAGTAGTGGTTGTTATTGATTAGTAGTAGTGGTTGTCCTTGTAGTAGTAGTAGTAGTAGTAGTAGTAGTGGTTGTTCATGTAGTAGTAGTAGTGGTTGTTCTTGTAGTAGTAGTAGTAGTTGTAGAAGTTGTTGTTCTTGTAGTAGTAGTAGTGGTTGTTCTTGTAATATTAGTATTAGTAGTAGTAGTAGTGGTGGTTCTTGTTGTAGTAGTAGTGGTTGTTCTTGTAGTAGTAGTAGTGGTTTTTCTTGTAATAGTAGTAGTAGTACTGGTTGTTCTTGTGGTAGTATGGGTGTACTTGTAGTAGTAGTAGTAGTAGTAGTAGTGGTTGTTCTTGTAGTAGTAGTACTTGTAGAAGTGGTTGTTCTTGTAGTTGTAGTAGTGCTTGTTTTTGTAATAGTAGTAGCAATAGTAGTTGTTGTTCTTGTTGTAGTAGTAGTGGTTGTACTTGTAGTAGTAGTAGTAGTAGTAGTAGTAGTAGTGGTGGTGGTTGTTCTTGTAGTAGTAGTAGTAGTAGTAGTAGTAATAGTAGTGGTTGTACTTGTAGTAGTAGTAGTGGTTGTTCCTGTAATATTAGTAGTAGTACTGGTGGTTCTTGTTGTAGTAGTAGTGGTTGTTCTTGAAGAAGTAGTAGTGGTTGTTCTTGTAATAGTAGTAGTAGTAGTAGTGGTTGTTCTTGTATTAGTAGTGGTTGTACTTGTAGTAGTAGTAGTTGTTGTAGTGGTTGTTCTTGTAGTAGTAGTAGTGGTTGTTCTTGTAATACTTGTATACTACTAGTAGTAGTGTTTTATCTTGTAATAGTAGTAGTAGCAGTAGTGGTTGTTCTTGTAGTAGTAGTAGTAGTAGAGGTTGTTTTTGTAGTAGTAGTAGTGGTTGTTCTTGTAATAGTATTAGTAGTAGTAGTGTTTGTTCTTGTAGTAGTAGTAGTGGTAGTTGTAGTGGTTGTTCTTGTAGTAGTAGAAGTGGTTGTTTTTGTAGTAGTAGTAGTAGCAGTGATTGTTCTTGAAGTATTAGTAGTGGTTGTTCTTGTAGTAGTAGTAGTAGTAGTGTTTGTTCTTGTAGTAGTAGTAGTGGTAGTTGTAGTGGTTGTTCTTGTAGTAGTAGTAGTGGTTGTTTTTGTAGTAGTAGTAGTAGTAGAAGTGGTTGTTCTTGTAGTAGTATTGGTGTACTTGTAGTAGTAGTAGTGGTAGTTGTAGTGGTTGTTCTTGTAGTAGTAGTGGTGTTTCTTCTTGTAGTAGTAGTAGTAGTAGTAGTAGTAGTAGTAGTAGTAGTAGTTGTGGTTATTCTTGTAGTAGTAGTAGTAGTGGTGGTGGTTGTTCTTGTAGTAGTAGTAGTGGTTGTTCTTGTAATAGTATTAGTAGTAGTAGTGTTTGTTCTTGTAGTAGTAGTAGTGGTAGTTGTAGTGGTTTTTCTTGTAGTAGTAGTAGTGGTTGTTCTTGTAGTAGTAGTAGTAGTAGTGTTTGTTCTTGTAGTAGTAGTGGAAGTTGTAGTGGTTGTTCTTGTAGTAGTAGTAGTGCTTGTTTTTGTAGTAGTAGTAGTAGTAGTGGTTGTTCTTGTAGTAGTAGTAGTGGTTGTTCTTATAATAGTAGTAGTAGTAGTAGTAGTAGTAGTAGTAGTAGTGGTTGTTCTTGTAGTAGTAGCAGTGGTTGTTCTTTTAATATTAGAAGTAGTAGTAGTGGTGGTTCTTGTTGTAGTAGTAGTGGTTGTTATTGTAGTAGTAGTAGTGGTTGTTCTTGTAATAGTAGTAGCAGTAGTAGTGGTGGTTCTTGTAGTAGTAGTGGTTGGACTTGTAGTAGTAGTAGTAGTTGTAATGTTTGTTCTTGTAGTAGTAGTAGTAGTAGAAGTGATTGTTCTTGTAGTAGTAGTAGTGGTTGTTCTTGTAATATTAGAAGTAGTACTGGTTGTTCTTGTAGTAGTAGTAGTAGTAGTAGTGGTTGTTCTAGTAGTAGTATTGGTGTACTTGTAATAGTAGTAGTAGTAGAAGTAGTAGTACTGTTTGTTCTTGTAGTAGTAGTAGTAGTAGAAGTGGTTGTTCTTGTAGTAGTAGTAGTGGTTGTTCTTGTAATATTAGTAGTAGTACCGGTGGTTCTTTTTGTAGTAGTAGTGGTTGTTATTGTAGTAGTAGTAGTGGTTGTTCTTGTTGTAGTAGTAGTGGTTGTTCTTGTAGTAGTAGTGGTGGTTGTTCTTGTAATAGTAGTAGTAGTAGTAGTAGTGGTTGTTCTTCTATTAGTAATGGTTGTACTTGTAGTAATAGTAGTAGTTGTAGTGGTTGTTCTTGTGGTAGTAGTAGTGGTTGTTCTTGTAGTAGTAGTAGTAGTAGAAAAGCTTTTTCTTGTAGTAGTAGCAGTGGTTGTTCTTTTAATATTAGTAGTAGTAGTAGTGGTGGTTCTTGTTGTAGTAGTAGTGGTTGTTCTTGTAATAGTAGTAGTAGTAGTAGTGGTTGTTCTTGTGGTAGTATTGGTGTACTTGTAGTAGTAGTAGTAGTAGTAGTTGTAGTGGTTGTTCTTGTAGAAATAGTAGTAGTAGAAGTGGTTGTTCTTGTAGTAGTATTGGTGTACTTGTAGTAGTAGTAATTGTAGTTGTAGTGGTTGTTCTTCTAGTAGTAGTAGTGGTTGTTCTTTTAATATTAGAAGTAGTAGTAGTGGTGGTTCTTGTAGTAGTAGTAGTGGTTGTACTTGTAATAGTAGTAGTAGTATTAGAAGTGGTTGTTCTTGTTGTAGTAGTAGTGGTTGTTCTTGTAGTAGTAGTGGTGGTTGTTCTTGTAATAGTAGTAGTAGTAGTGGTTGTTCTTCTATTAGTAATGGTTGTACTTGTAGTAATAGTAGTAGTTGTAGTGGTTGTTCTTGTAGTAGTAGTAGTGGTTGTTCTTGTAGTAGTAGTAGTAGTAGAAAAGCTTTTTCTTGTAGTAGTAGCAGTGGTTGTTCTTTTAATATTAGTAGTAGTAGTAGTGGTGGTTCTTGTTGTAGTAGTAGTGGTTGTTCTTGTAATAGTAGTAGTAGTAGTAGTGGTTGTTCTTGTGGTAGTATTGGTGTACTTGTAGTAGTAGTAGTTGTAGTGGTTGTTCTTGTAGAAGTAGTAGTAGTAGAAGTGGTTGTTCTTGTAGTAGTATTGGTGTACTTGTAGTAGTAGTAATTGTAGTTGTAGTGGTTGTTCTTCTAGTAGTAGTAGTGGTTGTTCTTTTAATATTAGAAGTAGTAGTAGTGGTGGTTCTTGTAGTAGTAGTGGTTGTTATTGTAGTAGTAGTAGTGGTTGTTCTTGTAATAGTAGTAGTAGTACTAGTGGTTGTTCTTGTAGTAGTAGTGGTTGCACTTGTAGTAGTAGTAGTAGTTGTAGTGGTTGTTCTTGAAGTTGTAGTAGTAGTAGTAGTGGTTGTTCTTGTAGTAGTAGTAGTTGTTCTTGTAATAGTAGTAGTAGTAGTAGTGGTTGTTCTTGTAGTAGTATTGGTGTATTTGTAGTAGTAGTAGTAGTAGTTGTAGTGGTTGTTCTTGTATTAGTAGTAGTAGTAGTAGAAGTGGCTGTTCTTGTAGTAGTAGTAGTGGTTGTTCTTGTAATATTAGTAGTAGTACTGGTGGTTCTTGTTGTTGTAGTAGTGGTTGTTCTTGTAGTAGTAGTAGTGGTTGTTCTTGTAATAGTAGTAGTAGTAGTAGTAGTAGTAGTGGTTGCTCTAGTAGTAGTATAGGTGTACTTGTAGTAGTAGTAGTAGTTGTAGTGGTTGTTCTTGTATTAGTAGTAGTAGTAGAAGTGATTGTTCTTGTAGTAGTAGTAGTGGTTGTTCTTGTTATATTAGTAGTAGTACTCGTGGTTCTTGTTGTACTAGTAGTGGTTGTTATTGATTAGTAGTAGTGGTTGTCCTTGTAGTAGTAGTAGTAGTAGTAGTAGTGGTTGTTCATGTAGTAGTAGTAGTGGTTGTTCTTGTAGTAGTAGTAGTAGTTGTAGAAGTTGTTGTTCTTGTAGTAGTAGTAGTGGTTGTTCTTGTAATATTAGTATTAGTAGTAGTAGTAGTGGTGGTTCTTGTTGTAGTAGTAGTGGTTGTTCTTGTAGTAGTAGTAGTGGTTTTTCTTGTAATAGTAGTAGAAGTACTGGTTGTTCTTGTGGTAGTATGGGTGTACTTGTAGTAGTAGTAGTAGTAGTAGTGGTTGTTCTTGTAGTAGTAGTACTTGTAGAAGTGGTTGTTCTTGTAGTTGTAGTAGTGCTTGTTTTTGTAATAGTAGTAGCAATAGTAGTTGTTGTTCTTGTTGTAGTAGTAGTGGTTGTACTTGTAGTAGTAGTAGTAGTAGTAGTAGTAGTAGTGGTGGTTGTTGTTCTTGTAGTAGTAGTAGTAGTAGTAGTAGTAGTAGTAGTAGTAATAGTAGTGGTTGTACTTGTAGTAGTAGTAGTGGTTGTTCCTGTAATATTAGTAGTAGTACTGGTGGTTCTTGTTGTAGTAGTAGTGGTTGTTCTTGAAGAAGTAGTAGTGGTTGTTCTTGTAATAGTAGTAGTAGTAGTAGTGGTTGTTCTTGTATTAGTAGTGGTTGTACTTGTAGTAGTAGTAGTTGTTGTAGTGGTTGTTCTTGTAGTAGTAGTAGTGGTTGTTCTTGTAATACTTGTATACTACTAGTAGTAGTGTTTTATCTTGTAATAGTAGTAGTAGCAGTAGTGGTAGTTCTTGTAGTAGTAGTAGTAGTAGAGGTTGTTTTTGTAGTAGTAGTAGTGGTTGTTCTTGTAATAGTATTAGTAGTAGTAGTGTTTGTTCTTGTAGTAGTAGTAGTGGTAGTTGTAGTGGTTGTTCTTGTAGTAGTAGAAGTGGTTGTTTTTGTAGTAGTAGTAGTAGCAGTGATTGTTCTTGAAGTATTAGTAGTGGTTGTTCTTGTAGTAGTAGTAGTAGTGTTTGTTCTTGTAGTAGTAGTAGTGGTAGTTGTAGTGGTTGTTCTTGTAGTAGTAGTAGTGGTTGTTTTTGTAGTAGTAGTAGTAGTAGAAGTGGTTGTTCTTGTAGTAGTATTGGTGTACTTGTAGTAGTAGTAGTGGTAGTTGTAGTGGTTGTTCTTGTAGTAGTAGTGGTGTTTCTTCTTGTAGTAGTAGTAGTAGTAGTAGTAGTAGTAGTAGTAGTTGTGGTTATTCTTGTAGTAGTAGTAGTAGTGGTGGTGGTTGTTCTTGTAGTAGTAGTAGTGGTTGTTCTTGTAATAGTATTAGTAGTAGTAGTGTTTGTTCTTGTAGTAGTAGTTGTGGTAGTTGTAGTGGTTTTTCTTGTAGTAGTAGTAGTGGTTGTTCTTGTAGTAGTAGTAGTAGTAGTGTTTGTTCTTGTAGTAGTAGTGGAAGTTGTAGTGGTTGTTCTTGTAGTAGTAGTAGTGCTTGTTTTTGTAGTAGTAGTAGTAGTAGTGGTTGTTCTTGTAGTAGTAGTAGTGGTTGTTCTTATAATAGTAGTAGTAGTAGTAGTAGTAGTAGTAGTAGTAGTAGTGGTTGTTCTTGTAGTAGTAGCAGTGGTTGTTCTTTTAATATTAGAAGTAGTAGTAGTGGTGGTTCTTGTTGTAGTAGTAGTGGTTGTTATTGTAGTAGTAGTAGTGGTTGTTCTTGTAATAGTAGTAGCAGTAGTAGTGGTGGTTCTTGTAGTAGTAGTGGTTGGACTTGTAGTAGTAGTAGTAGTTGTAATGTTTGTTCTTGTAGTAGTAGTAGTAGTAGAAGTGATTGTTCTTGTAGTAGTAGTAGTGGTTGTTCTTGTAATATTAGAAGTAGTACTGGTTGTTCTTGTAGTAGTAGTAGTAGTAGTAGTGGTTGTTCTAGTAGTAGTATTGGTGTACTTGTAATAGTAGTAGTAGTAGAAGTAGTAGTACTGTTTGTTCTTGTAGTAGTAGTAGTAGTAGAAGTGGTTGTTCTTGTAGTAGTAGTAGTGGTTGTTCTTGTAATATTAGTAGTAGTACCGGTGGTTCTTTTTGTAGTAGTAGTGGTTGTTATTGTAGTAGTAGTAGTGGTTGTTCTTGTTGTAGTAGTAGTGGTTGTTCTTGTAGTAGTAGTGGTGGTTGTTCTTGTAATAGTAGTAGTAGTAGTAGTAGTGGTTGTTCTTCTATTAGTAATGGTTGTACTTGTAGTAATAGTAGTAGTTGTAGTGGTTGTTCTTGTGGTAGTAGTAGTGGTTGTTCTTGTAGTAGTAGTAGTAGTAGAAAAGCTTTTTCTTGTAGTAGTAGCAGTGGTTGTTCTTTTAATATTAGTAGTAGTAGTAGTGGTGGTTCTTGTTGTAGTAGTAGTGGTTGTTCTTGTAATAGTAGTAGTAGTAGTAGTGGTTGTTCTTGTGGTAGTATTGGTGTACTTGTAGTAGTAGTAGTAGTAGTAGTTGTAGTGGTTGTTCTTGTAGAAATAGTAGTAGTAGAAGTGGTTGTTCTTGTAGTAGTATTGGTGTACTTGTAGTAGTAGTAATTGTAGTTGTAGTGGTTGTTCTTCTAGTAGTAGTAGTGGTTGTTCTTTTAATATTAGAAGTAGTAGTAGTGGTGGTTCTTGTAGTAGTAGTAGTGGTTGTACTTGTAATAGTAGTAGTAGTATTAGAAGTGGTTGTTCTTGTTGTAGTAGTAGTGGTTGTTCTTGTAGTAGTAGTGGTGGTTGTTCTTGTAATAGTAGTAGTAGTAGTGGTTGTTCTTCTATTAGTAATGGTTGTACTTGTAGTAATAGTAGTAGTTGTAGTGGTTTTTCTTGTAGTAGTAGTAGTGGTTGTTCTTGTAGTAGTAGTAGTAGAAAAGCTTTTTCTTGTAGTAGTAGCAGTGGTTGTTCTTTTAATATTAGTAGTAGTAGTAGTGGTGGTTCTTGTTGTAGTAGTAGTGGTTGTTCTTGTAATAGTAGTAGTAGTAGTAGTGGTTGTTCTTGTGGTAGTATTGGTGTACTTGTAGTAGTAGTAGTAGTAGTAGTTGTAGTGGTTGTTCTTGTAGAAGTAGTAGTAGTAGAAGTGGTTGTTCTTGTAGTAGTATTGGTGTACTTGTAGTAGTAGTAATTGTAGTTGTAGTGGTTGTTCTTCTAGTAGTAGTAGTGGTTGTTCTTTTAATATTAGAAGTAGTAGTAGTGGTGGTTCTTGTTGTAGTAGTAGTGGTTGTTATTGTAGTAGTAGTAGTGGTTGTTCTTGTAATAGTAGTAGTAGTACTAGTGGTTGTTCTTGTAGTAGTAGTGGTTGCACTTGTAGTAGTAGTAGTAGTTGTAGTGGTTGTTCTTGAAGTTGTAGTAGTAGTAGTAGTGGTTGTTCTTGTAGTAGTAGTAGTTGTTCTTGTAATAGTAGTAGTAGTAGTAGTGGTTGTTCTTGTAGTAGTATTGGTGTATTTGTAGTAGTAGTAGTAGTAGTTGTAGTGGTTGTTCTTGTATTAGTAGTAGTAGTAGTAGAAGTGGCTGTTCTTGTAGTAGTAGTAGTGGTTGTTCTTGTAATATTAGTAGTAGTACTGGTGGTTCTTGTTGTTGTAGTAGTGGTTGTTCTTGTAGTAGTAGTAGTGGTTGTTCTTGTAATAGTTCTAGTAGTAGTAGTAGTGGTTGCTCTAGTAGTAGTATAGGTGTACTTGTAGTAGTAGTAGTAGTTGTAGTGGTTGTTCTTGTATTAGTAGTAGTAGTAGAAGTGATTGTTCTTGTAGTAGTAGTAGTGGTTGTTCTTGTTATATTAGTAGTAGTACTCGTGGTTCTTGTTGTACTAGTAGTGGTTGTTATTGATTAGTAGTAGTGGTTGTCCTTGTAGTAGTAGTAGTAGTTGTAGAAGTTGTTGTTCTTGTAGTAGTAGTAGTGGTTGTTCTTGTAATATTAGTATTAGTAGTAGTAGTAGTGGTGGTTCTTGTTGTAGTAGTAGTGGTTGTTCTTGTAGTAGTAGTAGTGGTTTTTCTTGTAATAGTAGTAGTAGTAGTGGTTGTTCTTGTGGTAGTATTGGTGTACTTGTAGTAGTAGTAGTAGTAGTAGTGGTTGTTCTTGTAGTAGTAGTACTAGTAGATGTGGTTGTTCTTGTAGTTGTAGTAGTGCTTGTTTTTGTAATAGTAGTAGCAATAGTAGTTGTTGTTCTTGTTGTAGTAGTAGTGGTTGTACTTGTAGTAGTAGTAGTAGTAGTAGTAGTAGTAGTAGTAGTAGTAGTAGTAGTGGTGGTTGTTCTTGTAGTAGTAGTAGTAGTAGTAGTAGTAGTAATAGTAGTGGTTGTACTTGTAGTAGTAGTAGTGGTTGTTCCTGTAATATTAGTAGTAGTACTGGTGGTTCTTGTTGTAGTAGTATTGGTTGTTCTTGAAGAAGTAGTAGTGGTTGTTCTTGTAATAGTAGTAGTAGTAGTAGTGGTTGTTCTTGTATTAGTAGTGGTTGTACTTGTAGTAGTAGTAGTTGTTGTAGTGGTTGTTCTTGTAGTAGTAGTAGTGGTTGTTCTTGTAATACTTGTATACTACTAATAGTAGTGTTTTATCTTGTAATAGTAGTAGTAGCAGTAGTGGTTGTTCTTGTAGTAGTAGTAGTAGTAGAGGTTGTTTTTGTAGTAGTAGTAGTGGTTGTTCTTGTAATAGTATTAGTAGTAGTAGTGTTTGTTCTTGTAGTAGTAGTAGTGGTAGTTGTAGTGGTTGTTCTTGTAGTAGTAGAAGTGGTTGTTTTTGTAGTAGTAGTAGTAGCAGTGATTGTTCTTGAAGTATTAGTAGTGGTTGTTCTTGTAGTAGTAGTAGTAGTAGTGTTTGTTCTTGTAGTAGTAGTAGTGGTAGTTGTAGTGGTTGTTCTTGTAGTAGTAGTAGTGGTTGTTTTTGTAGTAGTAGTAGTAGTAGAAGTGGTTGTTCTTGTAGTAGTATTGGTGTACTTGTAGTAGTAGTAGTGGTAGTTGTAGTGGTTGTTCTTGTAGTAGTAGTGGTGTTTCTTCTTGTAGTAGTAGTAGTAGTAGTAGTAGTAGTAGTAGTAGTAGTAGTAGTAGTTGTGGTTATTCTTGTAGTAGTAGTAGTAGTGGTGGTGGTTGTTCTTGTAGTAGTAGTAGTGGTTGTTCTTGTAATAGTATTAGTAGTAGTAGTGTTTGTTCTTGTAGTAGTAGTAGTGGTAGTTGTAGTGGTTTTTCTTGTAGTAGTAGTAGTGGTTGTTCTTGTAGTAGTAGTAGTAGTAGTAGTGTTTGTTCTTGTAGTAGTAGTGGAAGTTGTAGTGGTTGTTCTTGTAGTAGTAGTAGTGCTTGTTTTTGTAGTAGTAGTAGTAGTAGTGGTTGTTCTTGTAGTAGTAGTAGTGGTTGTTCTTATAATAGTAGTAGTAGTAGTAGTAGTAATAGTAGTAGTGGTTGTTCTTGTAGTAGTAGCAGTGGTTGTTCTTTTAATATTAGAAGTAGTAGTAGTGGTGGTTCTTGTTGTAGTAGTAGTGGTTGTTATTGTAGTAGTAGTAGTGGTTGTTCTTGTAATAGTAGTAGCAGTAGTAGTGGTGGTTCTTGTAGTAGTAGTGGTTGGACTTGTAGTAGTAGTAGTAGTTGTAATGTTTGTTCTTGTAGTAGTAGTAGTAGTAGAAGTGATTGTTCTTGTAGTAGTAGTAGTGGTTGTTCTTGTAATATTAGAAGTAGTACTGGTTGTTCTTGTAGTAGTAGTAGTAGTAGTAGTGGTTGTTCTAGTAGTAGTATTGGTGTACTTGTAATAGTAGTAGTAGTAGAAGTAGTAGTACTGTTTGTTCTTGTAGTAGTAGTAGTAGTAGAAGTGGTTGTTCTTGTAGTAGTAGTAGTGGTTGTTCTTGTAATATTAGTAGTAGTACCGGTGGTTCTTTTTGTAGTAGTAGTGGTTGTTATTGTAGTAGTAGTAGTGGTTGTTCTTGTTGTAGTAGTAGTGGTTGTTCTTGTAGTAGTAGTGGTGGTTGTTCTTGTAATAGTAGTAGTAGTAGTAGTAGTGGTTGTTCTTCTATTAATAATGGTTGTACTTGTAGTAATAGTAGTAGTTGTAGTGGTTGTTCTTGTGGTAGTAGTAGTGGTTGTTCTTGTAGTAGTAGTAGTAGTAGAAAAGCTTTTTCTTGTAGTAGTAGCAGTGGTTGTTCTTTTAATATTAGTAGTAGTAGTAGTGGTGGTTCTTGTTGTAGTAGTAGTGGTTGTTCTTGTAATAGTAGTAGTAGTAGTAGTGGTTGTTCTTGTGGTAGTATTGGTGTACTTGTAGTAGTAGTAGTAGTAGTAGTTGTAGTGGTTGTTCTTGTAGAAGTAGTAGTAGTAGAAGTGGTTGTTCTTGTAGTAGTATTGGTGTACTTGTAGTAGTAGTAATTGTAGTTGTAGTGGTTGTTCTTCTAGTAGTAGTAGTGGTTGTTCTTTTAATATTAGAAGTAGTAGTAGTGGTGGTTCTTGTAGTAGTAGTAGTGGTTGTACTTGTAATAGTAGTAGTAGTATTAGAAGTGGTTGTTCTTGTTGTAGTAGTAGTGGTTGTTCTTGTAGTAGTAGTGGTGGTTGTTCTTGTAATAGTAGTAGTAGTAGTGGTTGTTCTTCTATTAGTAATGGTTGTACTTGTAGTAATAGTAGTAGTTGTAGTGGTTGTTCTTGTAGTAGTAGTAGTGGTTGTTCTTGTAGTAGTAGTAGTAGTAGAAAAGCTTTTTCTTGTAGTAGTAGCAGTGGTTGTTCTTTTAATATTAGTAGTAGTAGTAGTGGTGGTTCTTGTTGTAGTAGTAGTGGTTGTTCTTGTAATAGTAGTAGTATTAGTAGTGGTTGTTCTTGTGGTAGTATTGGTGTACTTGTAGTAGTAGTAGTAGTAGTAGTTGTAGTGGTTGTTCTTGTAGAAGTAGTAGTAGTAGAAGTGGTTGTTCTTGTAGTAGTATTGGTGTACTTGTAGTAGTAGTAATTGTAGTTGTAGTGGTTGTTCTTCTAGTAGTAGTAGTGGTTGTTCTTTTAATATTAGAAGTAGTAGTAGTGGTGGTTCTTGTAGTAGTAGTGGTTGTTATTGTAGTAGTAGTAGTGGTTGTTCTTGTAATAGTAGTAGTAGTACTAGTGGTTGTTCTTGTAGTAGTAGTGGTTGCACTTGTAGTAGTAGTAGTAGTTGTAGTGGTTGTTCTTGAAGTTGTAGTAGTAGTAGTAGTGGTTGTTCTTGTAGTAGTAGTAGTTGTTCTTGTAATAGTAGTAGTAGTAGTAGTGGTTGTTCTTGTAGTAGTATTGGTGTATTTGTAGTAGTAGTAGTAGTAGTTGTAGTGGTTGTTCTTGTATTAGTAGTAGTAGTAGTAGAAGTGGCTGTTCTTGTAGTAGTAGTAGTGGTTGTTCTTGTAATATTAGTAGTAGTACTGGTGGTTCTTGATGTTGTAGTAGTGGTTGTTCTTGTAGTAGTAGTAGTGGTTGTTCTTGTAATAGTAGTAGTAGTAGTAGTAGTAGTAGTGGTTGCTCTAGTAGTAGTATAGGTGTACTTGTAGTAGTAGTAGTAGTTGTAGTGGTTGTTCTTGTATTAGTAGTAGTAGTAGAAGTGATTGTTCTTGTAGTAGTAGTAGTGGTTGTTCTTGTTATATTAGTAGTAGTACTCGTGGTTCTTGTTGTACTAGTAGTGGTTGTTATTGATTAGTAGTAGTGGTTGTCCTTGTAGTAGTAGTAGTAGTAGTAGTAGTAGTAGTAGTGGTTGTTCATGTAGTAGTAGTAGTGGTTGTTCTTGTAGTAGTAGTAGTAGTTGTAGAAGTTGTTGTTCTTGTAGTAGTAGTAGTGGTTGTTCTTGTAATATTAGTATTAGTAGTAGTAGTAGTGGTGGTTCTTGTTGTAGTAGTAGTGGTTGTTCTTGTAGTAGTAGTAGTGGTTTTTCTTGTAATAGTAGTAGTAGTAGTGGTTGTTCTTGTGGTAGTATTGGTGTACTTGTAGTAGTAGTAGTAGTAGTAGTGGTTGTTCTTGTAGTAGTAGTACTAGTAGATGTGGTTGTTCTTGTAGTTGTAGTAGTGCTTGTTTTTGTAATAGTAGTAGCAATAGTAGTTGTTGTTCTTGTTGTAGTAGTAGTGGTTGTACTTGTAGTAGTAGTAGTAGTAGTAGTAGTAGTAGTAGTAGTAGTAGTGGTGGTTGTTCTTGTAGTAGTAGTAGTAGTAGTAGTAGTAGTAATAGTAGTGGTTGTACTTGTAGTAGTAGTAGTGGTTGTTCCTGTAATATTAGTAGTAGTACTGGTGGTTCTTGTTGTAGTAGTAGTGGTTGTTCTTGAAGAAGTAGTAGTGGTTGTTCTTGTAATAGTAGTAGTAGTAGTAGTGGTTGTTCTTGTATTAGTAGTGGTTGTACTTGTAGTAGTAGTAGTTGTTGTAGTGGTTGTTCTTGTAGTAGTAGTAGTGGTTGTTCTTGTAATACTTGTATACTACTAATAGTAGTGTTTTATCTTGTAATAGTAGTAGTAGCAGTAGTGGTTGTTCTTGTAGTAGTAGTAGTAGTAGAGGTTGTTTTTGTAGTAGTAGTAGTGGTTGTTCTTGTAATAGTATTAGTAGTAGTAGTGTTTGTTCTTGTAGTAGTAGTAGTGGTAGTTGTAGTGGTTGTTCTTGTAGTAGTAGAAGTGGTTGTTTTTGTAGTAGTAGTAGTAGCAGTGATTGTTCTTGAAGTATTAGTAGTGGTTGTTCTTGTAGTAGTAGTAGTAGTAGTGTTTGTTCTTGTAGTAGTAGTAGTAGTGGTAGTTGTAGTGGTTGTTCTTGTAGTAGTAGTAGTGGTTGTTTTTGTAGTAGTAGTAGTAGTAGAAGTGGTTGTTCTTGTAGTAGTATTGGTGTACTTGTAGTAGTAGTAGTGGTAGTTGTAGTGGTTGTTCTTGTAGTAGTAGTGGTGTTTCTTCTTGTAGTAGTAGTAGTAGTAGTAGTAGTAGTAGTAGTAGTAGTAGTAGTAGTAGTTGTGGTTATTCTTGTAGTAGTAGTAGTAGTGGTGGTGGTTGTTCTTGTAGTAGTAGTAGTGGTTGTTCTTGTAATAGTATTAGTAGTAGTAGTGTTTGTTCTTGTAGT